>NC_068937.1:134660440-135260440 GCF_016801865.2 Culex pipiens pallens | reverse complement strand
CCTACGTATGGCTCAAAACTCATTTTTGAATAGGTTTGGTTTTCACATATAATTGAGTAGTTTTCAAAAGATTTGATTGAATTTCACTCAAAATTCCACAGAAATTGGGTGGGTTTGACAGAGGCTGAGTGATTTGAATTGGAGTCTAACTTTTCAAATCTTTGTCAACAATGTTAAGCTGTCAAAATGTTTCACAGCTTAATGGCGTCTGACAGAAAGCATCTTCAGTCAAATTTAAGTCAATTGCCTTAATGGCGGCGTAATGGATTGTAATACCCCCTCGTCATTACCATATTCTTCTCCATAATTTCGCCTCATTGTCCTTTTCCAAACCGACAAATCCTACCTGCGCGCTCATTAACAAGAGACAAGGGTCGTCTGCGAACGGAAGTTCAACTTTGCGTGAAACTTTCCTACCAAAATCCGGGCCTCTTTCAAAAGGGACACCAATATCAGACTAGAAATTTTCGCTGAGAAGGGCACTTTTTGGCATCAACCGTCATCTGCAGTGCCCAGAAGGTCCTTCACCGGATGTCGCAACATCTATATTCAAATGCCGGTTATAGAACACGAATTTTATTGCCATTTGTCGGCGGCCACCCGGAGCTCCTCTGAAAGAATGGAGGACGTCCTCCTCATCCTATAAAGGGGGAAACAATGCGAACTACCCTTCTCCTGATTCCCAAAAGGATGGTTAAGGAAGAGTCAAGTCAAGCCCCAGCGGGATGTTTATGGGTTTGGGGGGAAGGACGTTGGACGGGTTGTAGGACATTCCTCTTTTGGGAGTTGGTCGGGTGTCACCGAAGCAACTGGCATGCCATTTGAATTAAACAGAGAATGTTAGTTTTATGATGGAACGTGATGGAAGATGATGAAAACGGATTTCCCCAGGGGCAGGAGTGGAATTCTGTGCTTTGCATTTGAATGCTGAAACTTGGAATGTCAGTTACATTTTGCTTTGCAGGACGTTTTGTAAATTGAAAAAAAGCCTGTTGAAACGATGAATGTAACTGTTTTCATCCACAATGTAACCAGAAAACAATAAACGTGTGGATTTGACGTTCATTTTTAAGTCATCAAATCACTGTTTTTGTCAAAACCGAACCTACTTAGAAATAAGAAAATGGGCATCTGTCAGATTTCAGTGAATTGAACTCAGATCTGGGTGAATTTCGTTCTGTTTTCGTTTAACGCTGAGCGAAATTCACTCAAATCTGACAGATGCCCTATTTATTCATTTTTGGGTTGGATTTGATTTTTGACGAAATTTGAGTGAAAATTACTCAGAATAAGCTCATGGTTTTTTGGTAAGTTGGCACAAACATTTTGACATTTTGTTAGAAGAAACCAGTGTTGCCATTTTTTTAGTTTTTAGCATTTTCCAGTGATTTCAACCCTGCCCAGCCCAGACAGAGCACTCAAGGTAAGGAGAACGTGGAAAGTGGACACCTTGAACGCCTCCCCCAACACGCAGAGCCTTTTAGCGTCAGCTGAGCTGGAGAAAACTTTTCCTGACGTTTCACCCACTTTTAATTATAATTCATTGACTGCGGGCCGGCTTGAAACCAAAGGAGACCGCACTCTGCGAAATGGCACGCCATCAAAGTGGGCTGTTTCATTCACACTTCGCTGGGCAGCGTCGTCGTCGGCGGCGGTTTGCAAAACGATCTGGCAGCACGGCCTACTTGAGGGCGCCCACGAGTGTCACTTTGGCCATGATTGATATTTTTTTCAAACGACCATTTCAAAAAACCGCAACAAGCAATTCACGTCGTCATTTTGAGCTCGAAATGGGCTCCATAAATGGGACGATTTGTCCTGGTTTTATTTTGGGCCGGCGCCGAGATCATCACTCCTCGGGGCCGGAATTTAACAGATCCAGCAAATTGGTTCATATTTCACGCACATTTTCCGTGCATTCCCGTGCGGGGCCATAACTTTCGAGGGAATAGACACGGTCGCAGTAAAAAAGTTCGTACGCGAGCCAAGTAATCCCCGGGTCGTAATTTATGGCGTAGTCTCTTTTTCTGGCCTACTGCGATTCGGCTCGAAAATTTTGGAAAACAAAAAAATAAAAACGAGCTAAAAAGAGTTCCCATGTGCAAACAAACTCGTTAGACGAGAAGTACACAAGGCGACTGACTCTCTGTTGGTCTTTCCAGTTCTGGCATTCTTTCGTCTTTTTCGAGAAATCTTCACTTTAGTACCATTTTTCTCCACCAGAGGGGTGCGCCGAAACGTCAGATCGAGCAAGAGGGGAGCAGGAAAAAGTTCTGAGCGCCGTTTTCCGGAAGACAAACAAAGTTCCTTCTGCCGGAAAGTGAACCCATTATAAATCCAACCAGAGGGAATGTGTGTGTGTGTTTTTTTTTTTTTCGTTTGGGATGTGCATTAACCATGGCTGGAAATGCTTTTCCGGAACTGGATCGGGACGATATTTTTGCCCTAGGGTAGTTTGTACGGTAAAAAGTAGTGCCAAGAATAGAAGATGGGTATTATTGCAGTTCATTAGAATAAAAAGTTGGGCAGTTTGAGGGTGCAGCTTATTGCTGCTATCAAAATTGAGTTGATCTCCTAACAGTGCTGCCAACTTTAAAAAAACTAAAAACATTTTTTTGTCAACGTCAGGAAACCTCGGTAAAAGTGCGATTTGGACATTCTGTTCAAGAGACAGAATTGCAATAATTTCGAAAGTGTATCAATTTTGACAGCTACAGTGCTGCCAGCAGCATCACACAATCGATGAAGCTGTCTAGACCAAAACCGTCGTTTCCCAACCGGGCCGGAATTCTTGGAGGACACGAAGAACCGGACCGCGGCTGTGAACCGGATGTTCGCTCTGATTAATCGCAACCGGAGCGTGAAGCTTTGCCGAAGCGGTGGTTTTCCGTGCGGTTCAAGCTCGATTACGATTACGGGGCTAACCTCCCATTGGCACACACGAAATGACTGGTGTAACCACTACGGTATCAGTCCGACCAAACCGCCCGGTGTCGTCAGCCTAGGTTGACCTGGATTTTAGGGTAGAGGGAGCTGATTTCGTCATGAATTCGTTTTTTTATTCTCCACTGTAAAGATTCGGGTTTGAAAATCGAAAAGAGTGTCCTACCCCTCGGTGCGCATCCAAAATGGATGCGCTTCACTGAAGCATTACAGTTCAATTAATTATTGATGGTTTGCCTCCCCCTCCCTTTGGGACGAAACAAAGTGCGAAAAGTTGGTGCCCTAGCGAAATCCGGATTTATTCCCTGGCCGCACCGCACCATATGGGTAAAGTTCTGGCCAGAGCCGATTACAGAACTAAATTTATGGAACTCCTCACACCAGTGCACAAAGGACCGGCACTCCCTATGCAAATTCCGCCCTTCCGGGGTGGGAAATCCGTGCCGGAGCTCGATTTCACTAAACAAATCCCCGGAATCCACGCGCTGACAAACGTGCGGCACCGTGCAGAATAGAGAATGTGCGCTCGGTAAAGTTTCGTAACGTGGAAACCAAAGTGGTGTAACACTTAACAAAGCTAAATTTTGGGTAAATTTTAAAGTTAGGTCGGTAATCCGCAACAACAGTGTAGCGTTGACGTTTAGTACATTGATGCCAGTTTGTCAAATGCAAAATTCAAGGTTGAACTTTTCAAGCTAATTTCAAAACAAATCTCATTCAAGGCTTGCTTCAATGCAGAAAGTTGGTGTGAAGGACGCCGGATGTGTTCTCAAAATATTTATGAAATCATTTCCTGAGCTCCGAAATATGTTGCAAACTTGTTTGGGTTTCCTAGAATTCACAAATCATCCCCGGAAATGTAGACATGTGTTGGTGAGTGTAAAGAAAACACCCCCCAGGGGGAGAATGTTATGGTAATTATTTAATGCTAAATCACTTCTGCCAATCTGACAGGCAAATACACTCTAGCTCGGCCCATATCTCAACCCAACGATAAGCACTCTTGTTTGATGCTTTTGGAACACTCATCCTTCTGTTACTGATTTATCTTTACTCATTCCACCATCCGGGTCCGACTAGAACGTAGTAGGCTCTGATTTGATAAGGCGTCATCAACAGACGCACCCGGATGGAAGCAGTAGGCGGTGATCAAAGGATACGTTACGTTTTGAAGTTTTTAGTTTGGACTAGTTCGTTAAATTTGTAGCCGATTTCGTTTAATTTCACTGAGAATTTAAAGAAAACTGAAAGAAATTCACTCACAATTTGGTTAACTTTGTTCAATATGTATAGAAAATTGAGTTAAATTTATTTAGTTCTGAGTGACTTTCGACCAAATCTGACGTTTGGTCTCGAACTCATTCTTTGGTAAATTTGTGTTTGATGGTAGCTAAGTGATTTTTAGTGTGTAGTTTTGTCCGCCATGATGGTTCAGAAACGTCAAACAGCAGACAGTGTTGCCAATTTTATTCTGTGATTGAGAAAAAAAAAACACGCATTTTCAAATATACTTCCGCTATTCTGACTTCAGGTCTTTCAGTCCCTGAATACCCTTATCGGCCCGATAGGCCTTTCTTTGTTCCTTGCTGTCATAATTATGAATATCAAATAAGATTACCAACGAAAGCCTTTGTGGGCACCACCTTTGTGGGGTTTGCAGTTTCATAAAGCTCCGATGTGCAAACATTGTAGAGCCAGCCCTAATCTATATGTAAATACACACATAAACACACAGAACTTATACGACTATATAATAACCAATGTTGATAGAGTCTCTCTTCTAAAAGGGGGGGTTTTTGCCTTTTATCCTTTTCCTGACAGGGTTGGGGGACCCCGATGATGATGACCGGCGGCAACCGGTCTCTGCCTTTATTTCTAGGTTAGGAAGAACATTTGCCCCTCTCACAGAACAAGTGCACCACAGACAATCAGTCTTGGGAAGATAATTTCACAATTTTTAATTTCTAGAGAAATCTACATTTTGAATCACTCAGTTTTTGTCAAAATCGAACTCTGAATGGTGATAAATTAAAACCCCATTTCATTGAAATCTGAGTGAAATTAACTCAAATCTGACGTTTGGTTAATTTATTCATTTTTGAGTAGCGTGTATCCGTCATTTATGGTACGTTCGTTTGATGGCTAGTTCCACACTGAGTGCCGCACTCAGAGCTGTCAAAGTGTTTCTTTGAAGAAACTCGCGCTGGTTCCGCACGAGTTTCGCCGCCATCTTGGAACTGAAACTCTAGTGCCGCACTCGATATTTTTTCAGTTTCATGCGAGTTCCACGTACACTGGCAAGTGACGTTCGATTGAACCAAAACTGGCACCGACTAGTGCGGCACTCAGTGCCGCACCGGCTCTTCAAACGAACGTACCATTAGGCTGCATTCATTTGAGCAACCTTGGGATGGATCCTCACCAAGTTTGACAGATGTCACTTCCGTCACAGAAACTTTGACAGCAATCAATTCCAATGTAGTTTTTCAAAAGGTCGTAATCTTGTATGCAAATAAACAGTTAATTTCGCTCACTCTAGTAAATATTTACATTATGAAATTTGACAGCTGAATAAAAAACTTTTCTCTTGAATGAAATTTCCTAATTTTTCAAGATTTCATGTCCGATAGTCTCGGCAAACGTGTTACACAAACTCACCCGTGGTGACGTTTTATAGCTGAGAAGTGGTGTGTTGCCTCCGGTCGCAGGTGTCACGTAGGAAGAACACACACACACAAGAGAGTACACAAGTGCTCTCGGTTCCGATGAGGACACCGACCGAACGGTGATTACGGCCTTCCTCGAAAGGGTTGACCGGTGGTTTTGCGAGGAGAACTTGATTGAAGGGGTTTGTTTGATTATTTGCCATAATGGCGGACGTCAAATTGACAGAATGAATATTTTATGGAAAGATCTATGGAAACAGTTGCAAAATCAATTCTGTTTAACTTTCCGAACAAAAGCACTTAATTCTCGATAAAAGTTCAAACAAGTTGTCCGGACCAACCGGGGACACATCCGGCCTTTGATCCCCAAGGGAACACGAAGCTTCTGACAGCACCAGATTGCTATTAATTTTGTGAGAAAAGTTTTCCCCCTTTTGCACCACATCCAAAGTAGGTGTGTGGAACTACGGAGGAAAGTCATTTCCCTTGGCTTAACTTGACGACCAACGAACGCTTACTACATCAGTCCGGATCGTTTTTGTTCCCTGATAGATTGGGGTTGGCAAAGGGCAAAAGAAGTTTGCTGGCTAATGAAAGTGTCAACATCAATGTATCGTGCGTCGTTACAGAGCTGGAAGAAGTGCCGATTTCGGGGAGCTTTTCGACAAAGTTAGAAGAATGACGTTATTGAAGTCGAAATTAAACAATATTATAGCAAACTGACGTTGTTATGACAGATAATCTTTCTCTGTAGAAAGTACACTCTCAACTGAAATGATACAAAACAACTTAAAAATACTTTTTATAGCATCCACCATTATGGCTCGTTTGACAGAAACGGCCCTACACTCAAAGTGAGCATCGTTTAAAACCTAAAATTACCCTTCTCACAAGCATTGTTGTCGGAATTTAACAATTTTGCAAAAGCCCTCGTCGAACAAAGGCCTACCAAATGTATACCTTGTGCAAAACAAAAAACTCACCAAAGTTCCACCACCGCGAAGGCTGTTCCGTTTGTAAGCGATTAATGTTTGGCCAGAGAGAAGAAAAAAAAAAAACGAAAAACAATGGCTCGAAATTGTTTACACCCTTCTTCACGACAAGCTCAACCAAGCCGAGACGAAACAGGTTTGACCCCCACGCACACCAATGAGGGCTGTGAATCAGTGGGAAAGTTAATTGTTCAATTCAATAATTCACCACATTCGCGAATGTTCACGAACAAACCAACCAAAAACAAGCTGCGACTATGGAACATCCGCTTTGGAACGCCTGCCAAGATGGTTGACGAAAAGGTGGGAAAGTGAGAGCTGTCAAAGTCAAACTATTTTTTTAAAATTTAAGCAAATTTGACATTTATCAGACGCCATGTTGAGAAAAAAAGATCACACCTACAATCCATCACCTTGAACGAGAATGACGTCGATGGCTTTAAGGGCCCATCTGCCTAAAATCTACCCAAGTTTGCGAAACAATGGAAAAGAACGCGATAAAAACGGCCGCGTCGATTGTTTCGACGAAATGGCAGATACGCCCTTTTGGGTTTACTTTTTTCGCCGTGCCTGTGCGGCACTTTTGTGAAAATTGGACAGCTGCGGCGCGAGGTTTTGTAATTTTTTGAGCCAGCACTAAAAGCTTGGGCTGGAAACGAATAAAAAGTTGACCCAATTTCCCAACCGATGCACTCCATTTGTCGGATGAAATTGAGCAAAAAATGATAAAAGAATGATTCATTAGCAATTCGAGCGTTGAAAATGTTGGTTTTTGCTTCATTTTGCTAGAATAAATATAGATTTTGTGGAGGTCGATTTGGTAGAGTGTAATTCAAGTTCAATTATAGCATAATTTGCAATTCTGCGAATTGTGAACATTACGCAATCGAGTTTAATTAAACTTCTATGCATTCAACTAGCAATCTGCACTAAAAAAAAGCGAATAAACGTGTAACTGTCAAACAGTGCAGTGCTCCCAGTTTTTCTATTTCTCCGTTTACACTCTAAACTTTTCCCCGCAATTTCCGCGCAAATTGCCATTACCCAATGGCTGTGTTGTCATTGAATTACAAAACAAACACGAACGATTCACTCACCTCTGAACAGCCAATCGAATCGCTGCTGCACCGCTGCAATTTAATCCAAGGTTATTGCACTCTCAAGCTGCTTCGCCAACAATGATGAGCGTCTCGCAAAAAAATAATTTCCTCCAAAATTTTCACACTGTTTTGCCTTCACTAACACAACACTCGATGATTTTTCCAAGCTTCCGGCTTCTTCTTGGCTAGCCTTTACTTTGCCTATAATCGGCAATGAGAGAGAGTGAGAAAAAAACAAGATTCACTTTTATTTCGCGATTATTCACTCTTCAAGCAAACTCGAAAGATCAAGTGGGAACGAGAGAGAGAAAGAGAGGGAGGATAAAAACGGTTATTTTCACTTTCATCCGCGGAACTTCCCAATAACCGGATCAAGACGAACCAGAAGAAGAAGAAAAAGTTCACTGATCAGAGCAGCGGTTCATTCATTATTAGCGCATGATTGTGCAGTTTAACGGACACGACTGACGGACAGTAACAAAAAAGAGAAAAGGTTAAGACTCACTCGGCACCCAGCGAGAGATAGAGAGCGAAATAGAGGAAACAAAGCGGGAGCGACTTGAAAAGAAAATAGTCGAGAAAGAGAAGAGGAAGAAGAAGGGTGGAGCGCATAACCGGTTCGTCTCTTTAATCGCAGTAAGCGGCGCGGTGTGAGGCGAACGAACCCAAACGAAATCGAAAGGGAAACATGATTGGACAAGTCGCGGGGAGCGGGCAGCAGCAGGCCATGCAAAGCGGGAAGCGGTTTAATCGAAAGTGATTCAAGAAAGGGAAGAAGGAGGGAAAGAAAAAGAAGCTGTCCGTCACGTCAAGAGAAGCCAAACAAAGGAGGCGGTGTGGTGACGCTTGGGAAGAAGACAACACGGATCTGCTGCCCGATTTGACCTCGTGTCGTGTCTTCTTCTCGCGTGAGTTGGTCAACGCAAACGAAAATGTGGGACACCGGAACTTGGTCCGTAGCCGGGGAAGCATCAGCTGGGTGTGGACCGGTCGCGTGCAGCACGAGAAATTCCGTTTGATTGGAGATTAATTAACGGGGTAACTGTCAACGTGTCTTTCAATTTCATCGTTTATTTATCGTGAAAATATTTAGCCAATAACTTCAACTTTCAAAATTTAACTAAAACGCTGAAACCGATTCGATTCGAACAGGTTCAAAAGAGAAATTCAAAATTGACAGCCCTGCGAACTGTCACTTTTACACGCTGAAACTTTTGTGTGCTTTTCGAAAACATATGGTACGTTCGTTTGAAGAGCCGGTGCGGCACTGAGTGCCGCACTCGTCGGTGTCAGTTTTGGTTCAATCGAACGTCATTTGTCAGTGCGCGTGAAACTCGCATGAAACTGAAAAAATATCGAGTGCGGCACTAGAGTTTCAGTTCCAAGATGGCGGTGAAACTCGTGCGGAACTAGCGCGAGTTTCTTCAAAGAAACACTTTGACAGCTCTGAGTGCGGCACTCAGTGTGGCACTAGCCATCAAACGAACGTACCAATAGTGTGATTCAACCTGTCAACGGTTGCGTCCAGGGTTACCAGGTCTGAAGAGTAAAAAATCTGGCAAAAAATCTGGGAAAAATCTGGCAAGCCATTTTTCTCAAAGTAATAAGTAATTTTTTGTTCAAAAACTGTGTATTTTCACTTTTTATACATTATAGCTTCACAAAATAAACAAAATACGTCAATAAAACAATGTGAGGAAGAAATAGAAAATTATTTTTTTCTGATTGGCGCTCAAAAAATCTGGCAATGCCAGATTTATCTGGCAACCTGGCACCCCTGGTTGCGTCACAGAGTTGAATCCAAGCAAAGTTGGCCATTTTTGCAGCCCCATTTTTTTTCGCTCCATCGCGCGCGCGCGCATCGAAGTTTGAGTTGAGCTTTTTTTTCAGTAGATGGCGCTGCGCGTTCAGGTGGAGAAAGTTTGAGCGGTTATTTTTTCTGTTCGCTGATGTTTAAGATGGATTAGCACTTCGTTTCACGCGGTTTAGCTGCTTGTTAGCAAATTGGTTTAGTTTTTATATTAATCAAATGAATCTTAATTGGCAAAACAGATTTCTGCGCAAGATCATTGATAATACATTCAAAAAATCAATTGAAATTTTGTAAATCTTAAACTATCATTGAAAATTACTCAAAATTTAACATAAATGATTTTTTTGAAACCACATGCAATTTTGGCTTCGTTGTTACTCAGCGTACATAACAGGTATTTCCTTTTCCACAGATTTTTTTTTTCAAAGCCTAAAGTTCTTAAAAAATTTCAAATCACAAAAAAGCAATAAAACTGATAACATTTTCCGAGCTGTCAGTGATATTTCCCAAATTTTACATGTGTGTTAAAGTGGCCTAAATCATGTATTTCCGTTAAAACTCAAACCTCAGTGTGTTCAGTTAACACAAAATTTGAGTGACGTTAGATGGAAGTGTACAATATATAATAATAATAAAATAAAAATTTCTTTTAACTATGATTATTTGCTACGAAAATCATTTGAAGGAATTTATGGAGCTTGAGTTCGAGCTACATAAAATCAAACAAACGATCAATATTTTTTCCAGTTTAAGTTAAGCACATCCTTACCAAAAATCATGGTTTTTTGAGTTCAATATCCCACTTTTCAAATGATTTTTTGAGTTCAGGTACTACAACCATAAAAATTGTTAAATTGGTTGAACTGAAAAATTCGTATGAAAAGTGGGATATTGAACTCAGAAAATCATGATTTTTGGTTAGGGTGCATTATGTATATTGTACACTCTCATTTAACCCTCTACAACCCAACCCCGACTTTAGACGGGCTTCAATTTAAAAAAATCAACAAAAATAAATTTTTTCAACCAATTTTTGATCTTTAAAAAGCATTGGAAAGAAGAACTTTTAAAATTTTAGACAATCTATGGGTTGGAAGTTTTACTTGTTTTAAGTGACTTTGCCAATGTTTTTAAAAATGTAATTTTTTTAGGGGTCAACTTTGGCTGTATTTTTTACTAAAATTTGCTATATTTTAAGTAAAAAGAAATATCCAGTAATTTTTCTAGTGTCCCAGACTATGCCTCTACGCATTTTTTACAGCTTAAATGATAATGGTGCCATTTTATAGCAGAAAATGTGAAAAACAAGCAAAAAGTTGAAAAAGTGACTGTAAAAACATGAAAAAATTATATAGGCAAAATGAAATGATAGGAGGTGGTAGAATAGGCCAAAAACTACCAAAAGCAAACATAAACTAAACAAGATAAATGCAAATTAAAATACTAAAAATGAAACAAGATAAACATAAAACAAGAGAAGTAAAGTTTTTCGTAGAACAAAAGTTGCTCAAAATGAAAAATAAAAATTTTCGAAAAAAAAAATTGGGCAGTAGAGGGTTAAAATAACTTGAATTTCGTATTGATTGAGCACACTCACAAATCAGTTTCGAACTGATTTCGTATGCGAAATTTAAACAAAATGATTGATTTTAAATGAAAGTGTAAAATTAACATTATGCTTAACCTGCACTGGAAAAAATGTTCATCATAAGTTTATATAAATATATGCTTCACATTAAAAAATCAGAAGTTTCCCTTCAATGGTAATTTGAACTATAATTAGCTTGAAATTTTTCTAGCCAAGTATGACCAAAATCAAAATTAAACCATTTTTCCATCATTATTTCTAAATATTTTATTTATTAAAATTTATCCAACAAAAACGTTCAAACCTTTGGCACATAAATTAATCATTTCGCAGATTTTATGCAGAAATACCAAATATTCAGTCATGTTTGCCTCCAACTCGCCCCACCATCTTTCATCAGCGAAGTAACTCTCACTAGCGCCACTCCATGCTCCGAGCTCCACTCCTCTGGTAAGTTACTGCCCCTCCTTTAACGGCTTCGTAACTTTCGAAACAAGCATGCATTTCTCAAATCCTGCTTCGCCAACTGCCCATTCCACGACGCAACCACACGCGCTGAAATTGCCACCTTTAGTTCCTTGTGCTTTTTATTTTTTATTTTGCTTCTTCTTCGTCGTCGTCTCCTTTTCACTTCTTGGATTTTTCGAACATCTTCCTCTCTCTCTCTCTCCGCCTGTCACATTTAGTGGTTCGTTTTCGCCAATTTATCCGCTGCCTTCTTCCGAGAGTACCAGCCACACACGTGCACACATTCACATTACACACGTGTCTCGAGTGCCGCCTCGACACGGATGTTATTTGCGAAAAATCTTCCTCTTCCGTCGGTGGTGTTCTTCACGCTTAGTGTGGCCACTTTACGTTTCTTAATTTCGCTGAACAGTTCTTCAGCGTAAATTCCGATTGTTAAAACTCCTTCAATTGTTTGCCAAACCAATTCGCACACACTTTCCACGCAATGATTTTTTTCAGTGCAAGCCGACTTTTACCCGCGCTGCGCGCGCTTGCGACTTTCACTCACATACACCGCGCCAAATTCGCACCACACAACCCTTCCCCTTCACTGTCACTCGACGACAACAATAACAAAAACAACAACAAAAAGTCGTCGCTGCGCGCCAGGTTTCACTTTACGCGCGCCGCTTGAGCCTCTACTGTACCTCGGAGTGGGGGGGCTTTTACGCCAGTTTTGCGGAAAAAATACAAACGACGTGCTGCTCGGTCCACGGTCCAGTATCAACTGAAACTGAACTCAGCTGAAACGGTCGCCTTACTACGTTGGGTTGGATTGGGGAGTAAACACGACGCCAACTGCGACGACGACGACGACGATAAAAGCTTCCTTTTGAAAGCTTTGCCGAGTGCGACACGAAGCTGAACCGACGTAGGCGCTTGGAAGGTGGGTGAAACTCACGGTTCGAATTTCACGGTGAGTGAAAACGGTAAACATCTTCATCATGCAAGAGGTCCTTTTGACAACTTGATCGTGTTACACTGAGGTAGAAGTTGACTTGAAAGTATGAAAAAAACTAGAGTAGAATTTAATCAAACTTTGACAGAACAGTTTAAGCGTGCAAAAGATAAATTTGACAGTTCAACAGTTACACACTCAACGAAGTTTGGCAACAATTTGAGCTATTTTTTATTAATTCATGAAAAAAACAAGTAAAATTGATTTTTTTTCTGAAAAAAATCACGAATTTCATGAAAACGTGACTTTTACGCCAATTTCCACTGCCCAAGCAAGTGACGAATCGCTGGAAACTTCGCGTTTTGCACATGGATCGGACTTTGCGTCCTGGTGTTGTTATGATTTGTAGGCTGAGGTTGGAGAACAAAAAAAGCTTGTCCCTCGAGGAGGGTTTGTTTTGTTACACGCTTCAGATGTGCTGCTGCTTCCATACCGTACCGGCCTACGCAAACACATACATACACACGTCAGGATATATGTTATGGGCCAAATTTGGCGCATTTTGGGGTCGACAAACAGGATGTGTAAAGTTTGCGGACGAGTTGAGTGGGTTTGAGAAGAAAGTTTAAAACTAACTCTCAAGTTTAAGAATCTTTAAAAAAATTAATCAAAATGTCATAAAAATGTGAAATAATTTAACTTTTTTTGAAAGAGATTTCATCCAAAATGAGCGCAACAAGCAACGAACCTGCAAATTTGGTTGCCAAATTAGAAATTTAGCAGTTTTGCTCATGAATACTTGTCAAACCGATAAGCGTGTATTTTTGTTCCAAAATGGGTAATAATCCGGTAAGGACCATCGCGTTAAGTTGTGATTCACGATCCTCGAACCAAAATCCGGATTGTCCGACCACCTTCAAGCATCATCCACCAACAACCTTCATCACGTGTGTATTACTCAATCCACTTCACTTTTTTGCCGGACGCACAGAAAGTGCACAACAAAGTCCGGTGCAGAATCAATCACACCAAACGACGCCATGGCGGCCATTGCTTCCGTCACAAACTCCGGTCGCGTACCCTTGGTCGTCGTCGACGAGCCCATCGCAGTAGGCACGAGGGAAATTCCGCGCGCGTTTGACCGAAAATTGATGACGGATTGGCCTTCGGGGAATTCACAGCCAGCTACTCCGCTTGCGGCGATAGTTCCGCTTTGTTGTTGTTGCTGTGGTGGCCACTGAACTGAAATTGACAGTTGTGCACCGCGGTGTGGTGGTCACTCTCTCTCTGGCGATGGCCTCCGGACTAATTCTGACCGATTGGAACAGCTGACTGCGGACTCGAGTTCAGTGGATGAGGAGCGTTGAACCGTCATCGCGTTACCTCATCCAAACCAGATCTCCTCATCTCATCTTCGGTGCGGTAATTTCTTTCTCATTAGCTTGTTCGGCACAGAGTAATCAAATATAAAAGTTTTCTCCGAACTCCGGTCGGCACCCACCCACGCTAATGGCGAAAGCGACGCCACGGAGGGGAGGGGTGATGTGGATGACACACCACACCGTGACACCCCCCTTGCTACAATTTGCCGAGGAACATGTGCGTGGGACAACCCGGCTCGATACACTGACTTGGCGTAGCAACCGAGTGGGAATTCTAATTAGAATAATGTCTTGAGGTCTTTTCTTTTAATGTGTTTTTCGATGCACTCAAAGCTGATTCTTTTTTTTTTTGAAAATGCATAAATTTGACACATGAAAAACGTTTTGTCTTTGATCGTCAAACTGACAGCTACAAATTTGTCAAACGACAAACTGTCAGTTTGACATTAAATTTATGCGACCGTAAAATAAGTTTTCCTCAAAACCGAACCTACTCAGAAATGAGTCAATGGGGCATCTGTAAAATTTGAGTGAAATTCAAATCTGACAGATGCCTCATTTAATCATTTCTGGTTAGGTTCGGTTTTGACGAAAACTTAGTGATTTTGAACGTGCGTGTAGATTTTTTTTTCAGCGAATCAAAGTATTCCAAAAATAAACTTTGACAAAAGCAAAGCAATCCACTTTAACGACCCCCGGGTCTTTTGTGGGCTCTGTTGCAAGTTTCTGCTCATTTCTAGGCGTCCGAAGGTTATGTGTGGTGAGTCAACCAAAACCTCTTTTACGCAAATGGACCGACGTTTTACTTCCCCATCCGATAGAAGGCCAGGAGGATAAGGCAGGAATCGAACCCGCGCCCCATAGCAACTTAGGGATCGGCAGCCGAAGCGGCTAACCACCGCGCCACGAGGCCCTCTTTGACAGTAATCTCCAATTTTGGGTTGCCAGTTTGTTGGCCCCAGAACCCGAAAACGATACCGTACAAAACAAAAACAAAAACTTGATTTCATCCACGTATTTGGTATTCCGGTCTCGTTCCGGAGCGTGAAGCATCGGTCGCGCCTTTGCCTTCGTTTGTCGTTACTCTTTATTGTCCGGGATTCTCGCTCCGAACCCGAAATTTAGTGACAATGATACCTTTCAATTTAGAGGTGTCACATCTCAACTTGATTTAGGATAGAAGAGCGCACAATTTTGACAGTTATAATTTGCAATTTTATGAAATTTGATAAAATCCACAATTTTTGCTACCGTCGAGCATCATTATTATACCCTGGGTGATGAATAGAGAGAATGTGTAACGTGATTTTTGAATGATCCCATTTTGTTTACATCTACAAAGTAGGAGGCTGTTCAAGCACAAGCATGACTTTTTTTTTACTGATAAATGAGCTGTTTTATAATCAGTAGTATGTGTTTTATTTTGTCCATTTTTTGACATTTTTTGCTAAAAAATTGTGTGTGTTGTCAAGTTTCGATCGGTTAGAAGAGGTTTTTCATTTTTACGGGTGACAAAGAACTGCGGCGAGAGTGTAATTCTGCGATGTCGCAGATAAGTTCCCTGGCTGATTTTGGAATCCTGCAGCTCTTCCTGGTCCAGCAAATAACCATCGCTAATTCTAGCTGATCCAACAAACAGAGAAGATTTTCACTAAACCAGTAGGTTTTCAAACGGAACCAAACGATAAAGACAGTTTCTGGATGGATACAACCGCATCGACTCCATAAACAACTTCCATTCATATTAATAAAAAAGACGATCTCGCCTTCAACTTTCTTAAGATTTCTCGACTTCAACTTCAGGTCCTCAAAAGCCACACATTTTTCATTCTTGTTAAAAAAAGCAATTTTTAATGATCGATAACAATACTCTCTACTTTTGGCGAACAGTAAATTGGTTCCACTTTGACAGTTCAAAATTGAGGCCGTTTTGCGAACCACTATTCAGCACCCAGATTATACCATTTGCCATTATGGCAACTTCTGGTTGAAGCAAAAAGAAACTTTATTAATGACTTGAAACAATCCATTACTCATCAGGGATTCGGAAAGAGGAAAATTCCTCCTAAAAGGAATTATGAGCGTTGTTTTTACCATTATGTAGAAAGTTATAACCACCCAAACCGACGATTCCTCCCTCGTTCAGAAGTATTTTATGGCAAAATAATCCCGAGCTCGTTTTCATTGCCAAAACAAAGTTTGCTTCCGAAAAAGTGCCATTATTCGCCACCACCCCAAAACCCACAGTTACGGCTCGCCAGTTCAAGTGATTAATCGCATTAGCCCCTCTTATTAATTGACCGTGTACCTAACTTCTGACAGCTGCGGGCTCTCCTACGGCTACCGACTAATACCAATTTTCCAACCGGCAGTGACGGATTGCCCGGCCGGCACGGCTAACTCGATTGCTCAACCAACTCAACGAGTTTGGTTCGGTTTCGGTTTGCGAGGAATCCACTCTCGATCTTTGGCACGGAGGTGGAGGACCGAAGACCAACAAACCCACGAGACGAGAAAGTTTCAAGAGCACTCGACAATTGAAATTTATTCAGCCTTTCATCGGCGAAGGGGGTTGCTACCCCTTGCTCTCACTCCAGACGTTGTTATCCCTTCGACATCCTGGTTCCTGTGAAAGGAGAGAGGAGGAGGCACTGAATGGAAAAGTCTCGTCTTTCACATCGAAAGAATGCGAATGCGAGCTTCCGGGAATGTTTCCTTTGAGACGGGGGCGATTCAAATCATCTGGCGCAACAAGCAGCCCAACAACTGAAATAACATCCTCATCAATTGGGAAAACGTCAGTCGAGTCGAGAATCATAATAGGCGGCGGAGTGAAGGTTACCATGGTAACGGTAGCAGGCTGGCCTTTCGAACTCACTTTAAGGTTAACTTAAATTTGCGTCAAATTTGTCAACCGGCGCCATTATGGCGAAATGTCAAAATGATTTATGGCAAGCATGGAGCCTCATAACACTTTTCCGTGAATTCCATTTATGAGTTGATCCTTTTCACTCCGTTGGATAAGGTGAAACGAAGTACAAGGTGACTTCAAAGAACGTCAACGAGCTATCATGTGATTACGCAGGAGAAATTTGATCGAAAACGAGTGCTCTTGACGCTCTTGACGTGTTGTAGGAAATTTATTTTCTCAGAACGGATGGTACTCTGTTTGGAATTGGAACGACTTATCTATCGGTACTGTTGCATACAAGTTTTTTTTCTTTCGATTTTTCAATTTATCAGCTAGATGTCAAGCGAGTCAAAATTCACTAAAAGTCATAAATTTTATTAGAGGCAAATTGACTTTGCTGCTGACGAATGACTTTGGGTTAAAGGTTAAAGTCACCTTGATGAAATAAACAACAACACTGACATTGTAAACAAACATTCAAATTCAGACTTTTTGTTGATTAGGTCCTATAAACATATGAAACACAATAGTTTATTGGTCCTTTTCAAAAAAAAAACTCTAGAAATGTTTATTTACGTTGAATTAAAAAAAATACTATTCTAATTCACCAAGTTTTCGTCAAAACCGAATCTATTCCGAAATGGGGAAATGGGGAATCTGTTAGATTTGAGTGGATTTCATTTAGAATTCAATGAAAATCGAGTAAAATTAACCCAAACTTGAGTGAATTCACTTAAATTTGACAGCAGACCCATTTATTAATTTTTGAGTCAGTTTGTTTTTGACAGAAACTAAGTAATATTGAAAGTGTGTGTATAATGTTACAGAACTTGGTTTTGCTCACTAAACTCTAAAGAAAAAAATATTAATTTCAAGCTTAATGTTACTCCCACCATACTTTTTTCAGTGGGCTTATAATGATTTCATCCCTGATGAAGCATCATTTATATTAATTTGTGAAACTCAGTGAAAAATTGGCTTAACAGCTGCACCTTAATATGTACGATTGGTTATCACGTGACTGCAAATTGGCGCGCCGACACTTGTCCAACGAAAGTGAAACCCATCCTCAAAGTAACCGCGTCCACAAACAACGCCCCGCCGCCGGAACTTTCCGCGTCACGTGTGAAAGCGCTTCGCGTTAGTCACACTTCTCATCGCCCGAAAAAAGCAGCAGCAGCAGAGGGTGATAACGTCATCACTTTGCACATTTTCGTGCCAGTGTGTATCGTACACACATCCGCAAACGCGCTGACACGCTACACGCTAAACGATTTGACTTCACTTTCTACTGCACACAAACTCGCCTTAAAGTCGCGCGCGCGTAAATATGGGTTGCTGAACTTGAAAAAAAAAGTAATCTACATGAAAAAGAGACCCCACGGCGGCCACTTGGCGCAAGAGCAACGACGACGGCCAAAAGAAAGCGACAGTCCAACCACTTCGGTTCGTGTTGGGGTGCATCAACAGGCCACTCACCGGCGAAAAAATATACGGACCAAGGCTCGGTTAAGTTTGTGGACTTTGATTATTAAGATGCTTTAAGGTGAGATGTTTGTCGAGGTAGGGTGATCTGAAAAATAAGCCTTTCTCTTTATGAAAGTTTATCCTTAACAACAAAAAAAAAACACTCAAATTCAGATTAATTCGAACTCACTCAGAAACTAGTGTTGAGGCAAATATTTGAGTAATTTATAATCAAAATTTACTCATTTACCCGAAACATACTTATGAGTAAGTTTAGTTTTAACCAAATCTTAACGATTTGAGCGATCAATATTTAGCGTGTAAATGTCAAACAACTACGTTAAAACTAAACCTGCTTCAAATTGAGTTAAACACTTCAGAAAGTGATGAGAATAAGTTGTCAAATACTTTTTTTTCAATTATAAATATCAAGTTTGGACTGAATTTGATTGAATGTAAAATGGTTTCACCAAAATTGTAAAAACATTCGATCACCCTAACATGCCCTGCTGCTACGGGGGGCTCTCCACCTTTAGTGACCACGAGATAAAGCGAGATATGTAGTAAAAAAATGACCAGGATATGATCCGGAAACTTTCGACGAGATTTCGTTTATTTTATTCATTATTTCACCTCGTGAGAGACGACAACCGATGATGATGATGTGTGTCAATCGAACGATGGGCTAAAAATAACTAGTCAATCCGGAACTGCGTTGGCACTTCCGGTTTTGAGCGTCCCCCGCCAGCACTCGTTTGGGCACTTTCTTTCTCGTGCGATGAAAGTTGACCTTATTGGGAGGGGTTGCCGAGAGTGGTGACCACAAAGTGGAATTAAAAAGCAGGTGACAAAGTTCAACCGTGCAGTTCCGGATTGTAATGTGACTCTTGAGTCATTTTATATTTTGACATTTGTAAAATTTTAAATATTGTTTTTTTTTTGTTTGTCAATTTTTATACCAAATTTGACCAAATCTAAGGTTTTTTTTAAAGGTCCTATAATCTATTGTCTTTCATATGTTTATAAGGCTTTCCAGGCCCAGTGAAAAAAACATAATTTAACCCAAAAATTACAAACTTATCGTCACAGTGTCCTGATGCAAACAATGCACTGTAACTGAAAATCACACTTTGCTGAGTTCATTTTCGCACTTTTTCATACGATTTTTTCCGTTCGACTGCGATTACACAAAAAAGTGTAATCGTAGTTGAACTGAAAAAATCGTATGGGGAGGTGCGAAAACGAACTCAGCAAAGTGCGATTTTTAGTTACAGTGTGACCGAGATCGAGCTGTCACAGCCCTGCGAAGTATGTTGACTGACATATCGAGCGGTCAGTAAAAAAAACCCGCCAGAAGTCGCCTGACATAAAACTTTTTCTAGAAAGAGTTATGAAATCTGATGCAAACAAACGTCCAGCTGCCATGTAAACATACTTTGAATGTGTTAGTAAATTTCTGACTAGAAAGCCTTATAGGACCTACTAAAAAAAAAACTCTAGAAATTAGAGAAAAAAATACCACTTAAAATCAAACAATCTCTTTTGCTATTTGGTGCCCAATTTAACCAAATATGAGTAAAAATTACCTAAAATCAAGCAATAACAATTGTTTTGCTTTTTGTCAAGTTTTGGGAATTGAAATTACCAAAAATCAAACAATACACATTTTCAGCTGTTTCTTAATTTTTTGTCAAGTTTGATCAATTAATATTAAAAATTACCGATATCGAAACAATAAACATTGTTTTTCTGTGTTCTTATGGCAATTTTGACCAAATAGGAGTAAAAATTACCCAAAATCAAACAATACACTATGTTTGGCTGTTTGTTAACTTTTATGTCAAATTTGACAAAAAATGTGTAAAAAATTTCGAACAATACTGGTTGTTTTGCTGTTTGACAATTTTTGTGTCAAATTTGACCAAATTAGAATAAAATTCCTCAAAATCAAGCAATACCCATGGTTTTGCTTCAAATGTCAAGTTTCACAAAGGAGTGTAAAAACTACCCAAAATCAAACAATACTGATCTAGATACTGATTGCTTTGCAGTTTGTCAATTTATATGGCAAATTTTGAAAAGACCAAATTTTGCTGTAATACCCTTTATTTAGATTTAAATGTCATATTATTCGAAAAAAATAAAAGATTAAAAATTGCCAAATTCGAACAGTACTGATTGTTTTGCTATTTGTCAATTTTGATATTAAATTTGACCAAAATAGAGTAAAAATTTACCTGAGCTCGAACAATACACACTTTTGCTGCTTTATCAGTTTAAGTTACAATTTGAACAAATTTGAGTAAAATTAACTCTAAATAAAACAATACATATTGTTTTAATATTTTATGTAAAATTTTACATAATTCGAGTAAAAACTACTCAAATTCAAATTTTACCAAATAAGACTTGAAATAACACAAACCTAAATAACATGACTAAGATAAAAACATTTTCCCGCAAAAAAAAAATCCTCGGGTTTTTTCGAACTAAATTACAAATCCTTTAACTAAGCATCCAAATTCCAACGCTTTAACATAATTAAAGCTCGTCCCCTTCGAAACCAATAGCGGCAGCTGCAAGTTGGAAAACCATTCCATTTGTTCCCAGCGCTGCTCTCTGTGAAGTGGTTCTGGCTCCACTCTTCTCTAGCTTTCATTTTCGGTTTAAGGACATGGCTCCGCCTGTGTAGCAGAGTGCTCCTCCATTAATTGGTGCTTGATTGGCATATTTATGCGCGAGACAATGGCTCTCAGCGTGCTTTTTGGGAATGTTTCAGCTTAAAACCAGGATGCTTTTGAAGCTCGCCGGGTTCAAGTAGTTTGGGGTCGTCCCTTGGCGTGCGTCAACAATGGCGGTGACAGCTGTCATATTTACTTCAAAGTTATGTTTGAATATTAGCAAACATAAGTAATTTAGCTTAAGCGTGTAGCTAAATGTCACTTTGACATTTGGAAGCAACCAGCCAAGGGTTATCAAGGGGTCCTTCCATCGTGAGGGCACTTTACCCCCAAAACCGAACCGAAAAGGAGAAATGGCAGCATTCTCGTCGACATACACACGGTAAAGCTCAAGGGCTCCTTTTCTTTCCGCTTGTTGTAAGCTCGTAAAAACAAGATGTTCCCATTTTCCGCCAAGGAGCACTAGATGTTGTCCTGATGGTGGTCGCTCTTAGCGCTGCAAACCGAACCGCGTCGCTGCCGTTGTTAATGGCATTTTCGTTCGCAACTAAAAGCAGATGCTTCCCCAAATGAAAGAGGGGGGCCACTTCAACCCCGTCTTCCTCAACAATCTACCGGTAAATGAAGGAAATGTATTTAGAGACACTGACACAACACGCTCATAACCTAATTAAATCCTCGCGCGAAAAACCGTTGCATCAAAGTAGGCGACCGTGTCGTTACAGTTTAGCAGCCGACCATCCAAGTAGCCACTGCTGGCCTTAAAAGCGGTTCTTTTCTTCTCCGACCAGAGCAAAGTCGAAGGTCTGTTGTCGCTGACCGCCGCCATAATGGCACAAAACGACTTCTTTTGGAGACGACCGCTCGTTGACCCAGAAGCGTCGCCGATTCATTATCCGGAAACCTGGAGACATTATGCGTCGCGTTCCGGATTTTGGTGGGAAATTCCCCCCCGGCGTGAGACAGATTCAATGACCTGGCCGAAAATGAGAATGATGATGATGATGACGAATGGTGCTACTGCTGAAATGAAGTCACCATTGTTTGATGGTTATGTGCTGTGTACTAACTCTACCGTTTTACACGGCCCGGGGGTTAATGAAGTATGTTGTGATGCCACGGCAGTTTCTGAACGGGAAGTAAATGCCATATCGTAAAAATGCACCGAATGATGACGAGTAAAAAAGGGTACTTGGTTAGATGGTTCGTGTCTTAAACGGGATGAAAAAATGATTCTACCTCTGTTTGTTTGACAGTTAGTGGTGTGCCATAATGGCGGGTGGTATAAAATTTGCACTTTTTATTTGAAATCAGCTAGAAGTTTTTTTGTTTCAAATTTAAAACAAATGAGACGCTTTCTCGTCGGTTTAACCCTCCGATTCGATTCAAAAATTTGCCAAAAATCTATTTTTCAAAATTTTAGAAAGTTTTAATGTTAGAAGTTTGATTTGTTTTATGTGATTTTGCCAATGTTTTTAAAAATGTTATTGTAATGTGGTTGTGTTTTTTACAAACATTTCCTATATTTAATGCATACATAAGTATGAAGTATTTTTTGTAATGTCCCAGACAATGCCTCTATGCATTTTTAACAATTTAAATGATAATGGTACCATTCTATAGTATAAAATGCGCAAAACAAGCAACAAATTAAATTGAAAAAATGATTGTAAACGCATAAGAAAACACAAAAGGCCATACTGCCCATGTTCGCATAAATGTCCCATATGAAAAAACAGCAAACTGAGAAAAACACATTTGAAGTTTGTCCCACACATAAGGCTACGGTGTTAAGTTTTCGCGAAAAAAACTGGATTTCCTCCTAATTTCTAGAATAAAGTACTGGATGTTGCAGGCTTTTATGAAAGGGCTCACGATTTTGATCCAAACTGCATCAATAACTCAAAAGCGATGAAAATGCATATGGGACATTTACACGATCAGGGGTAGAATAGGTAATGATAGGAAGTGGGAGAATAAAGGAGGTATTAGACACTTTGAAAGCAGAATAACTAAATGCATGCTTTTTTGTTTTTTTTTTCATTTTCTTAAAATCAATTAACGGTGCACATCAACTAGAGCTTTTGCACCAAGATTTTTGTTACAGATATTTCAGTATTTTCGAAACTACGGGAACTATCGATATATTTTTTTATTCATCCCCTAGAGCACTGTCTGCTAAGCAATTTACAACAAAATTTGCCTATTTTTACAATCAGATTGTTGTAGGATTGAGTCCGTAAGTTTATCAACTTTGGAATAAGAAGACAACAACTTCCTTGGTTGCTGTGCTCCCTTAAAACTTTTAATTTCTTATAATATCGCCGTGTAATTTAATAATTTATGATGTTGTCCAAAAATGCATGAAAAAAAATTGAGCAGCTGTTTTAGGCTTGTAACTGTTCAGTATTTGGATGTTTAACAAAAATTAGTGCATTTTTTTTTCAAATTGCAAACTTTGAAGCAAGGATCCTGATTGCTCAAAATCAACCACTCCATTCGCGAGCACAAATAGCAGGCGACGCGATACTGCCCTGATGAATTACTACCGATTGTCACTTTCAATCCATTCGCTCCCGAACACTCTCTTTTCTACTCTCCTTCTCTCTCTGATCGGCTCAGTCTCCGAACGGCTCAGGCGGGCCGAACGTCGCCGATCAATCTGAACTGAACACATTTTTTCTCTGATGCGCTGTGTTATACTCATTGATTTGGGTTGCCTAAAATCAATGTTATCAATTAAATTGTGCATTTATTTTGAATTCATAACATTATAGAAACCATTTAAAGAAACTTCCACAAAGAAATAAACAAATTGATGGCAAACTGAGGGCGTGAAGACAAAAAGACTGCCGCGCTAGCATTTTGTGAGAATGGCTCTTCGCTGAGCATGGTAGTGTGTGAGTGTAGTCAAGCGACGGAGTAGGCAAAAATTTTCACGATGTATTTGTTCGCTGAGGGACAAGTTCGGGCCACTCGCTGGATGGATGCGAGTCTCATTCGCTCATGAATGCTAGCGGGTTGGAATAGGTGACGAATGGATAGGCGATTAGTGAGTGGTTTCTATTCATTGAGCCGAAAATCAGGACCCTTGCTTTGAAGCTCTAAAAACTGCTGTCCCTATTCAGAGTGTCGTCCCGGTTCAAATCATAATTTTCGGCCCGGGTCCATGAGGCGGGGAGGCAAACAAATAAACTTTACTTCTTACTCAGCATTTTTTTTTTGTTTCCTGATATCCTGGAGAAAATGGGAAATCAAATAAAAAATGATGATTTTTTTATCGATTTGGTGTCTTTAGCAAACTTAAAGTAGTAGAGTAGCGTAGTCATCAATGAGACACTTTTGGGTTCCAACTTTCAATTATTGATTAATTGATTAGCGATTGATTGATCTTTGGATCGACACATGGAAGAAAAGATTTTTTGTCATGATACGTCCGAACCTAATTCTTCAAACTTTATGTCGAGTTTTATTCTCTGGAAATATTTGCAGCGGCTTTATTACGTTTTACAATCCAAACTATGAACTTTTTATCGGAACCGCTAATGAAATACAATTTATTTAGATTTATTTAATGTTGTTAGCCTTTTAGTTAACTTTTAGATCGTTCAAATTAATTTATAACATCTAAATGTGCCCATCAGATTGTTGAGAAAATAAATTTATTTAGCTTTGAAAATAAAAATAAAAGTTAAATATTTAATTCAAAGAATTTTTATGACAGAAAACTAATTGAATAAATCAAATGCACTGGAACCCCTGCAAAAGTGCAGATTCGTACTTCACATCTAGATGGCACTTAAGCTTTCAAAGCTTGGCGACGATCAAGCTTGCTTAACAGAGAGAAAATGTGAAGAAAGCACACCCGACTTCACAGAGTTTCGCTTTGCGCGCGCTCTTGGTGACCATGCCACGTGTTTAGGCTCATTTGGGGGATGTATTTGAATGTTACAGAATATAAAAAAAAAAATACAAAAGTAATTGAAATAATAAAATTTTAAGACATTCCAAAAATTTAAAGACAGCGGTAAAATGATTTCAAATCCAAAATTTATTAATTGAAATTGCAATGAATTTATAAAGCAAAACTTATTAAAAGGCAAGCTTTTTGATGAATATTCATCAGGTTCACATTTTTACACATTTTTTTATGTAAAACAAGCCTTACCCGACAACCTTCGTCCTGCCTTTTTTGATTTTTTTGCTTATTCAGCCTCCTGTGATCAAAATATGAATTTACGTAACTTTCTCCATACAATTTGCCGATGCTCCGGAATCGGTTCCAGAATGGCAAAAGTGTCAATTAGTTAGCGTAAGAACCTTCCTTAGGCAACAAAAAGCACCTCGATCCGACGCTCCGTATTGAACTGATTCGCGTTCGAACAAAACCGTCGACATTTTTTATATATAATGGATTACTCAAAAAAAGAGGTAGGGGAGTTTGGGGTAATATGGACAGTGGGGGTAATTTGGACACCCCTTTAAAAATCACGATTTCTTCGGATATAAAGTGAAAACGGCAATTGAAGTGATAATGCTAGTACTAGTAATGGCCTAGGAGTATGGACAAACCAAAAAAGTTGGAATAGGTTAAGTAGTTTTGGTATAATATGTAAAAGTTTCCAAAGGCCGGTTGGCACTGCCTTAAATTCTAATATTTGAAGGTTAGGAAATAAGGTTTTGCAGGGGTTATATGGCAAAAAAGTGGACATTTTTTGTTTATTGGGGTTGCTTGGACGATGCCTGAGATATGTACGTATAAATTTTGTGCATTTTATCCATTTTTATCATCAAAAATTGCAATTTATGATAGAATATGCTATGGGGGTAATTTGGACATGGTCTGTGGGGTAATTTGGACATACCTGAAAGTCTACCTGTCAGGCAACAAAAAAGTAACTTTCATGGTTGGATGAGTTTTTAAATGGATTTAGATAAATTTAGAGGGATTTAAGGGTGCACAGCAACGAAGGAAGTTGTTGTCTTCTTATTCTGGGTGCAAAAGTTCTGGTTGATGTGCACCGTTAATATGTCAAAACAATCAAACAGGAATGTGAGCAATTAGAACTTTCACAAACCACTATTTTTTTATTTAGTTAAATTTATTCCAATATTCGAATTGATGAAAATTCGATTACTGTTCATTTGGCGTTCAAGACAAGACCCTAATGTTGATTGCTTTTAATTAATTTCTTTGACAATTCTAATTTCTATGCTGGTTTACAATAATATTTAAATTTGAAGGGCTACAGAATGTAAAATTTAAAAAAATATATATTTTCAGGCTAATAAATTCTATATAAAGATTGATTTATATAAACATAAACGATACCTTAATCACTTAAAAACTATACGTGTGCCTAATCCAAAATCAATGTTTAAATCATTTCAGTATTATTTATTTGTTATCTTCCTATTGAATTATAGTTCTATCACAAAATCATTATTTAAACCTTTGATGAAATATTGTGAGCAAAACAACACTTCAAAATATAAAGCAATTACATAACCAGGTTGAAGGATAAAAAACATGCTCAAAAATCAAATGTTAAACTTATTCTTCAACGGAATCGACGTAACACCTTATAATGTGGCCCTCTTAAACCTTGCGGTTTCGTCAACGGATCCACAGGCGTGTATCGTTCTTTTTGCGACAAGACTCCGCCTCCCGGGTCTCCTAAGTGTGAAGGTATGGGCACGGGGAGAGGGCACCGGATACCTATATTTTACACTTAGAATTTTATTCTTCAACATGTGTCCAAATTACCCCACAAAAGGTGTTCATATTACCCCACAAGGTATGTCCATATTACCCCACAAGACATGTCCAAATTACCCCACAAGGCATGTCCAAATTACCCCATAGGGGTGTTCATATTACCCCCACACAAAAATGTGGGGGTAATTTGGACACCTTTTAATTATTGCGATAAAAATGGGTTTTTCATCAAAATTTATCAAAATGAATTACATTTTTCCATCAAATATGGTCTCTATTATCCTCTGGTGTCATCCACATTACTTTAAAATATCCATACAGCCCGTGACAGAGCAATTTCCTTAGGGTGTCCAAATTACCCCACACTCCCCTAATATTCAACATACCAAATTTTCAACATTCCAAAATTCAACTTTTTTTTCTGTGTTCATCAATACAGTCCAGACTCCATTACTCCGAAGACCTTGATGAAATTTAGAGTGATCTAAAATTTTCTCAATCAAAGAAGGCGGCCAAAATGGCTGTGATGAAAATTGAGAAAATGCATATAGTAATTTAAAAGGCAATAAACCATTCAAATTTGATTAAAATTAGGTCAAGTATATCAATGTTAAAAGTAAGAAAATATAAAAAAAAACAAAACAAATATTTGTACTTGATTCAATTACCCAAATTCCCAAACCAAGGATGCCAAACGAACACATTTGTCTGTGTTTCACAGACATTTGAGCTTGTGTCAGAAATTTTTTGGGGTGCACAGACTTTTAAAAAACTTCATTAAGTGTAATTTTGGGTCAAATTAGATGCACATAACTGGAGCATCAAATCAGACGTAAAGCTGGGTCAAATTTAACGTAATGTTACACGACTCAATCAATATCGATGGTCGTGTAAAATTACATTATTCGTAATTTTGGTGGCAAAATATTCTAATTGGAATCATACCCTTCTTTTTGGACGACATAAAACATGTTTTTTTTAAGTCAATTCGTTTTTATTTTAGCACTTCATAATTAATCACTAAATTTTCACTCATGGTCCCAAATTGTCTTCCTTGTAGCTTTTCTACGATATTCACCGAAATTGCTCCACTATCCTCACAGCCTTTGTTGTTCCACGAGCAATCGTCTGGCATGCAAATTGTTCCGTGTTTGCCATCCCGCTGAAGATGGCCGTTTCGGTTCACTCCGGGAACATCTCATCTCAACATTTTCAGTAAGCATCCAGCCAGCTACATCGAAGCGGCTTGAACCGTATTTTGCCTCACGTTCCATGATGTCCGCTACCCAAACAAAAACAAAACGGAAAATGACAAACAATATTTGCGATCTGTTTCACATCACCTTAAGAAAGATTAAACTTACCTTTATCGGAAATTACCAGCTTTTGTAAAAAGTAGCAGATTTAGATCAGTAAGGAGGAAAAATTGAACAAAATCTGGACAAACATTTTTTTCTCAGCGACGTTTAACCTGGCTGACGTTTTGACGTTTCCTCATTCTGACAAACGTGTAGCGGCGAAGGTGCGTGAAATCGGGTGTTATTTGATGTAACATTACATTAAATTTGATGCTCCAATTATGTGCATCAAATAAGGCGTCAAATTAGACTATTTTTGATGTAATGTTGGGTTTCGCGCGATGAAATAGAATACCAATGGGAATTCCATCGATTTACGTCAAAATAAACCCAATTTTACATTGAAAATGCGTTTACATGATTTAATAATAGGTTTTATCAAAGATTACGTCAAATGTAATATTCCAATTTTTTTAGTGTGTGGGCCTACGCATAATCGAGACTCTACCAAAAGAAAAAATAATAACAATAACAATTAACAAAGTGAACCATCTATTGGTCAAATTTTGACTCAAGGTAAAAAACACAATTTAAACTTTGGTTAAATCACATGAAGTCATTAAAAATTTAGTTCGTGTATTTATTTATTTAGGTAATAAATGAAAGGTTGGGCTGTAAATTTTTCTTCATTTTATTTTTTGTCTTATGAGAAGTCAATTCTGTTGTTGTTCTTGTTGTTGTAACTCATCGTCATAAAAGGAACACAAAGAGACAATTTTTATGTCGCATTGAAATTGTAGGCGTCAGGAAAGTGGCTTCCTTGATTGATTTGTATCGATGTGCAAAACATATCTTGGGTATCTTGGCATGAACAGAATTCTTAATAGAAAGGACAGGAACAAGAAATCGATAAATTTTTACTTCCCTTTGTTTTAAGCCATATTTTTAGAATGGTTACATCATACGAATCCCATAAAACATCCATGACAAAAGCAAAAGTTGTGAAAAAATAATTAAAATTTTCGTTCCCTTACTCATCAAGCTATAATTGCAATCAACGCATCGCGTACATAAATACGTGAGCTTCCTCGAGATATTGCCATTTTTGTGCGGGAATGCATAAGCAAGCAGTTTCAGTTATGGACCACGCTCAACTCATCACCAAGCTTTCAAGTACCCTTTCGATGTGACCTCAACTGGACTAGCGAGGAACTCGTTGGACTTGAAATAAAGTTTCAATATAACAAAATATTGTAATTAATTATTTTTAAGGAACACGCACAAAATGTTGAAAAAAGATTGTGTTACAAATAATTCAAAATTAATTTATTTTAAGAAATCGAAAATAATACCCCCAACAAGATTCTGTCAAAAACTGTCCCGACATCTGAATCATACGCGAAGGGACGGGACAGGCCGAGGCTCTCACTTGACAAGCGGCTCCGCGCCATATTTAGCGATTTAAGCCCCGCGTGTGTGTGTGTTCACTTGAATTCAATAAAACCCAACGGCGACACGAGCCTGGCCTACTGCGACCAGTTCCAGTCAGTCCGATTTCGCACCATTTAAGGAAGTTCGACCCCAAGAGACGTCGTCGCCGGATGGATTGTCGACGATTATGTATTCGAAAGCCGCCCTCCCCCCGGCTCTGTACAGTGCCAAGTGGCTTTTTATTCGATTCGAATCTTGTTGTTTTGTTGTTGTTGCGCTTAAAGGTACTCTCGTGCGCTGCACATAACCTCCAAAAAATGCCGCGAAACCCATTTTGGGAACACCATCCGCGACTGGACTGGAGCCTTCCGAACACCCCGATTTGGTCGTCAGGGCAAAAACGGATGTTGACATTGAGCTATTTTGGGGCGTACTTTTATTAATTGAATTAATGAATTGACGAAGTTGTAAAATTTAAAACAAATTTAAAGGTCTTTCCTCCGACTCAATTATAAGCAAGCCATGCTGGCGTTCTAACAACTCTCTGGCCATCTGACAGCATGTTGCGTAGCAACGCACCGATACAATACAACTTTCGCCCACAGCATGCTGCATCAGTGCACTCACTTTCATTGACGGGAAAAGTGCGCCGTGGTGTGCGTGTGGAAAATCTCACAGCAGGCAAACACCCTCCGACAGGCGCAGTCGTAAGCGCGAGAGCATTTTCCTAACCCTTGGCTCATCAACCATTGTTACATTTTTCTCGATAAATTATGTTCATTACAAGGACACTTCATATAGACGCCCTTGCTCCCATCACGTATTTTAGCAGTCAAAATTATAATTTTAAAATCAATAAATTTTAAAGAGTGGTTAAGGGGTTGTTAAGGGATACCCCGATCGCCAAGGCTGCCTACTGGCGATCGCACGGCAGACCCTACACCAAACCGTCCATCGCCTGCTGTGTGCGCGCTCAGTTTCGATTCTCAGCTCGATCGGTGAGTACACGGTGAACAAGAACTCGTCCGCTGCAAAGGAACAGAGAAGTGGCAGAGCAAAAAAAAAAAAGAGGCAAAAAGAAAAGCCAACCGTGCGTGCGTGAAAATACCAATACACTCAAAGACGGGGCACTGCGCGCGCGGTAGTGATCGTGAAAACGAAAGGAAAAGGTGAAAATTTGGCCTGTTTGACGGAGGAAAATACGGGGAAAAGCAGCCAAATACGACGATTTGCGGGCAATTTGATTGATTAACGCGAAAATAATCGCGAAAAGGCGATAAAGTGCGATTGTACGAGGTGGGGAAGTGATCTTGAGCTGTCATCGTGAAGTGACGTGACGGCCAAATTGGGCGGGTGTTTGTATGTGTGCGTGTCACTCTCGGTTGGAAAAACAGCACCTCAGTGTCTGTTTCTGCTAATGAGCATCGATTTGTAGTCCAATTTTCAATCGAATCGAATGAGGTGCGAAGTGAGGTTATGACACGGGAAAATCTAGTGACCTTCGGACATCTGTCGTGAAAAAATCGTGAAAAAGGCTTGATTGGGCTACTTGATTGCGTGGAAAGTACGCAAACTAAAGCATCAAATATGAAAATCTAAATTATCACAAGAAGAAGAAATAAGGAAAATCTCCAGTCACCAAGGAGCCAAAAAAGAGATGAGACGAGAGAAAATCAAGTGTTTGTGACACAGAGATGAAGAGAGAGAGAGCAAGAGGATAAGGAAAAGCAAGCCGTGAAAATTTATGTTTGGCAGCGGTGCGTCGTGAACATGGGGGAAAACTCAGTCGGCGTGGAAAATGAGCGCAAAAGTGAACATCATAGGAGTCGTGTTTTCTTGGCTTGTGGCGCGCACCTTTTCGCGCTGGCTGGCTGGTTTAACATTGACACATATTTTTGGCGCAGCACGCTGCGATATCGACTTATTTTTGGGACAGAACGGGATTTTCGCAGATCTTTATGATGATACCAGAATGCTTCCCAAGTTTATTATTATTATAATAAAAAATATTCCACGAAATTCAGAGGAACAGTTTTGTTTTGATAGTTAAAATGTCTATTGAATATTTTAAATACATTATTTCTCGAGAAAACTTTTTAACTTCATGCAATGACTGAACGTAGAATTCCCCATGCAATTTTTATCGTTTATGATTGTGTTTCACTGGTTCACAATAATTAAAGTAAGCGAGAATTGAAATGTTTTTTATCATGCTTTCTGAGAAAGATAAGCACTGAATGTTTATCGCAAAATATGCCTAAGTTTCTGTAAAATATTATTATTTTGCATTTCCGCTGTGTTCCGCTGTATCAACTTTTCTTGTCCTTCGAGAGAGACGAAAAGGCCTACTTTTCCTTACCAAACAAAAATGTTTTACTGCTTTATTTCGTAAAATCGCAATAACTCGTGATGGTTATAAGGAAAAAAAAGAAAATAACCCTGCAAAGTTAGAAAAAAACACGAAATTTTAAAGTGAAAAATTATGTTCAAAATGAAAAAAAAAACCTTCCAGATTAATGTAGATTCGAAAAGTACATGAAATTTCCCTTAAAATGATATGTTTAAAAAAAAAATCAGTTGAGTAACAAAAAATGGCATAGTTTTACTTTTATAGTGTTTTGAGTACGCGATCGAATCAGGCGTCCAATTTGAGGCGTCCTTTTACACCAAATGTCCATCTCATCACCTTTTCTGGCTGCAAATGATTGAAAAACATGTAATTTCCGCATGTTCAAAAAATTAAGGGGTCGTACTGCCCCTCCGTCACGAGATATAAAAAAAACGGAACTCGGATTCATGATCAGGGACAAAAGTTACCCCTTAGGACAAAGTTTCACTCAATTCGAAGAGGGGTTGGGACAACTGCTGTGTGAGTTGCCGGAGAATGACCCATGGAGAGTTTTTTTACAGTGTAATAAAAAAAATGTATTAAAAAAATTCCACCACTTTAACATTTTGCACAAAATGGCGAAACTTGTCAGTAGAATGTGCTTTGAAAGCTTTTTATAAGGAATGTTTAGCATGAAATACAAAATGGAATCAGGTGTTCCTTTTATCGCTCTGATAAAAATTTAAAAATAGAGTTTATGACCCTATTCAACTAGTAACAAAAGTCCGAAAATGAGGAAGCTCCCACTTGGCAGCAAGTTTAGTGGTTACATGTAAAAATAACTCCCAACTTGTCAACCGTTTTATAACCCAACGACAAGGCATAGTGCAAAATGTAAACAATCCGTTCTGTTTATATCGCCTGCTTTGTTTTCCTCTCCGTGCAAAACGACGGAACGAGCAGACACGGCCAAGTTTGTTCTTTTTGGCAATCTCACATGCCACTAATTTCAAGCCACTTGCTGCAAAAGAACATATTTTGCGCTCATCCCGACGAAAAAAGAAAAGTATAAAAAAAAATCCCCGTCCTAAAAATAGCCCAAACACCAAATTTGACCCCTCCGCTACCGAGCGTCCGAAAAAATGACGTTGTTTTCCAACATTCAAAAATAAATCACCTTTCTGTCTTCGACAAACGGCACTCTCTCTTTCTCTCCGTCTCTCTCGTTCTGGCATCCAGGCGCAAACACACACACACACTTTATAAGATGGTTTGTTTACATTCGCGCGAACGCGATAAGTGCGAGAATCGAAATCGAGCTTGACTCGCGAGGCGTGACGCGGCGCGTGACTGTCATTTTCGGACCGGAAAATTGGCGCTCGGAAAGAAAACAACAACAGTGGGGAAGCTAAAGGGCCAATCGCGGATACAGTAAACAGATGTTCTGTGACTACACACAAACAAACACAGGCGGGATTCTTACCTGCGGGATGCCCACTTGGATTGCATCACACGGACGAGAAAGTTCGCGCTAACCGTTTTGGGAAGAGGGGCAATTTTGGATTAAATTGTTGTTTGACAGCTGCGTCAATCTTGTGCAAAGGAAAATGAATATTTTTCAAGAAAAGTGTAATGTTGAAGTTTTGCACGATAAATTGCGAAAGGAAGAAAGAAGATAAATAACTACACCAGTTTTGATTAAGAGTGTAATGAATCGCTAGTGAATCAGCGCTGAAGATTAACTGAGGATATTTATAATTTGGAAAAGGTGGTCTTGCTATTTATTTTGAGTGTTTCCTGTAGAGTTCAGAACAAAAAGTGACTAATCTTCGAATTTTACCCTTTTGCGAAGATTCAAGCCCCAGTGACTAATGCGTTTAATTGGTTTGAAGATTTTCACCTTTCCCAGTGTGTTTCGTCCGTTTTTAATCGTTTTAGCTAAAAATATTCCTTATAATTGAACTGGCCACACCAAAAATAACAGTGAGCGTGTTTTACAACCGTTTTCCCCTCTCTACACACCGCACACGCACACATACAAAAATAGACAGAAACACTTGCAGTCAGAAAGCAAACAATAATATACAAATCGTAAAAAATAAAAATTCTGTGACGTGTTTTGTTTAAGTGTAGTGTCCTTCAACCCGTCCCGTGAACAGGCATAAATCTTCCCAAACCGCCGAAAATCTAAAAAAAAACAACAGCACAACATTCACCACAACATTGAACAGTCATCCCTCAAAAAACGACAACAGCAACAACAACATTCAACAGTTAACAAGGATACACAAAAGCAACTCGAAACAGCACCACAATGGACGTCCAAATACAGGTACTTGTCAAACCCCCTTAATATCAATACAAAAACATTCGTCCTCTTCCATTTGTCAACTTATTATAGCGTCCGCCATTATGGCCGCCGTTTGACAGCTTCGTCGCGCCATAATGGCTTACGTGCAAATAATTTGCGCAAAATGACAAATCGCGAATCAAAAGAGACTCTCGCAAGAATCGGAAGAAAGCGGATTTTATTATGCCGGCCGGCCGGCATCTGTGATTCACGACGAAACATCTAGGTTGTGTTCCGTGACGAGGCGTGCGTGAATCATGTGTGCGTGAGTGTGTTTGGTTCGGGTGGCTGAATCAACACTTGAAGCACAGACAAACAGACATTTATATTGAAAATCAACATGCAAAACAAGACATTCAATATCAATTAGTTTTCGTCTAAACCAAAATAACTCAGAAATTAGTAAATGGAGCATCTGTCATATTTGAGTGGTGGTGAATTAAAATGGACCAAAGATAAAGTGTAAACAAACAGTGCATCTGCACTTGTTTACTCTTTGTTTTAGCCCCTTTTCATTGTTTTGCTTGAATTTTGGATTCAGAAACAGAAAACGCGACTTTTGAAAATCGGTTGTCTCTTTCTATCGCAAGTTTTTAATATAAACTGACAAATACACGCTTATATAAATTAGCCAAAATATGACTAAACTCGGAAGATTGTTGGACCAAGTTTCGACCCAAATTTGGACATGCTTTTATGCGTGTTTGTCTGTGCTTGCGGGATTCAAGTTGTGCAGCTCGTAAAGAATGAAATTGCGTGAGGCCTACTTCGATTGGTTTCAAATTTCGATTCGCAGCAGACTACTTTGTTTCACTAGAGATTATGAAGAGGGAAAACCGCGTAGTAGTACTTTCGATTGTTTTCTCGCTCTTCGACGAAAATGGTCGATCGCGCGCTCATTCAGCCAACGTGGCGACAACGGAATTAGATTTGATCGAAAATAGATTTGACGTGATCGTCGCGGCGTGATCAATTGAAACGTGAATATTGAGAAGTTAGAGGAAAAGCTAGCGATCTTTGTATCTCTTTTTGCGTGTCTTTTTTTGTGGTAGGTTATGGTTTTGTGTGGTTTGTCTGTTCAATCAAAGTCTATCATTCGTTTGCGTTATTTGACAGCTGTGTTTTGGTTCAATGACCTTTGAATAAATTAAATAGTTAAACCGTCCATTTTACATTTTAGATAAAATAACAAATCAAATGATACATAGTCAAGAAAGCCGCTAAACTTATGTTTGTATAACAATAAATCAACATAACTTTGAATCATTCAACCAAAATTTATTTTAAGAGAGAGGAGAAAGTGCATTATGAGTTTTAAAATCAAGCAGCTGATGACCAAAAATCATTGAGCGTGTTTTAGATTCTGCACCCTCATCCAAAGTACAAATGAAACTTACAAAAATATAAAATAAATGTATACAAAAATGAATGTGTTAAAGACGTAGTGCAAACAAACAGGGCATCTTGCTGTTTACACTTTTTCTTAAGCCCATTCACATTATTTTGCTTGAAATTTCACGACGTTTTAAAATTGGTTGTCGCTTTCTATCACAATCATGTTTATACTGACAGGTACACGTTTTCAAGAAACAGCACAAAATATGACTAAACTCAAAAGATTTTTTTGACAAAATTTTGCCCCTAATAGAGCTATCTAAGCTCGATCTCACGCACACTAGCTTACCATTTGTTTTTGCTGGCGGGTACTAATCTAATCTAATCTAACACAAACGCAGCCAGTCCGATGAAAGCATGCTGGAAAGTCTTGTGATTAGATTACACCCCAAGCACTTTTCTTGTCATTATTAATAATTGCAGTACATCCGAGAACACCCGAAAATGTATTGCAAAAATTAAAGCGGCCAGCCCTACTACGTTGTGTTTACCGCAGAGAGGATTCTGAGAACGGATCACATTTCACAGAATCTACAGGGGAGGAAGGATGCGTGGACATACCGTACCAAACGCTCCAGTTTACAGTTTCATATGTGTTTTGTATAATGTGTTAAGTGTAAAATATAGTGTGGTTATATAATCAATTAAATATAATAATGCAATATAATGATCATTTAATAAAATCCCTTCACCTATATATAATAACCACGCACCCAAGCACACAAACAGCGACGCAAAAGAAATGAAAATGAGCATGCAAAAACAAGACAGCGCGTCCCCGTGGTCAGCGCACTAATGATGCCATTATTTAATTATAATAACCACGCACCCAAGCACACAAATAGCGACACAAAAGAAATGAAAATGAGCATGCAAAAACAAGACAGCGCGTCCCCGTGGTCAGCGCACTAATGATGCCATTATTTAATTATAATAACCACGCACCCAAGCACACAAATAGCGACACAAAAGAAATGAAAATGAGCATGCAAAAACAAGACAGCGCGTCCCCGTGGTCAGCGCACTAATGATGCCATTATTTAATTATAATAACCACGCACCCAAGCACACAAACAGCGACGCAAAAGAAATGAAAATGAGCATGCAAAAACAAGACAGCGCGTCCCCGTGGTCAGCGCACTAATGATGCCATTATTTAATTATAATAACCACGCACCCAAGCACACAAACAGCGACGCAAAAGAAATGAAAATGAGCATGCAAAAACAAGACAGCGCGTCCCCGTGGTCAGCGCAATAATGATGCCATTACTTAATTATAATAACCATGCACCCAAGCACACAACCAGCGACGCAAAAGAAATGAAAATGAGCATGCAAAAACAAGACAGCGCGTCCCCGTGGTCAGCGCACTAATGATGCCATTATTTAATTATAATAACCACGCACCCAAGCACACAAACAGCGACGCAAAAGAAATGAAAATGAGCATGCAAAAACAAGACAGCGCGTCCCCGTGGTCAGCGCACTAATGATGCCATTATTTAATTATAATAACCACGCACCCAAGCACACAACCAGCGACGCAAAAGAAATGAAAATGAGCATGCAAAAACAAGACAGCGCGTCCCCGTGGTCAGCGCAATAATGATGCCATTACTTAATTATAATAACCATGCACCCAAGCACACAAACAGCGACGCAAAAGAAATGAAAATGAGCATGCAAAAACAAGACAGCGCGTCCCCGTGGTCAGCGCAATAATGATGCCATTACTTAATTATAATAACCATGCACCCAAGCACACAAACAGCGACGCAAAAGAAATGAAAATGAGCATGCAAAAACAAGACAGCGCGTCCCCGTGGTCAGCGCACTAATGATGCCATTATTTAATTATAATAACCACGCACCCAAGCACACAAACAGCGACGCAAAAGAAATGAAAATGAGCATGCAAAAACAAGACAGCGCGTCCCCGTGGTCAGCGCACTAATGATGCCATTATTTAATTATAATAACCACGCACCCAAGCACACAACCAGCGACGCAAAAGAAATGAAAATGAGCATGCAAAAACAAGACAGCGCGTCCCCGTGGTCAGCGCACTAATGATGCCATTATTTAATTATAATAACCACGCACCCAAGCACACAACCAGCGACGCAAAAGAAATGAAAATGAGCATGCAAAAACAAGACAGCGCGTCCCCGTGGTCAGCGCACTAATGATGCCATTATTTAATTATAATAACCACGCACCCAAGCACACAAACAGCGACGCAAAAGAAATGAAAATGAGCATGCAAAAACAAGACAGCGCGTCCCGTGGTCAGCGCACTAATGATGCCATTATTTAATTATAATAACCACGCACCCAAGCACACAACCAGCGACGCAAAAGAAATGAAAATGAGCATGCAAAAACAAGACAGCGCGTCCCCGTGGTCAGCGCACTAATGATGCCATTATTTAATTATAATAACCACGCACCCAAGCACACAACCAGCGACGCAAAAGAAATGAAAATGAGCATGCAAAAACAAGACAGCGCGTCCCCGTGGTCAGCGCACTAATGATGCCATTATTTAATTATAATAACCACGCACCCAAGCACACAAACAGCGACGCAAAAGAAATGAAAATGAGCATGCAAAAACAAGACAGCGCGTCCCCGTGGTCAGCGCACTAATGATGCCATTATTTAATTATAATAACCACGCACCCAAGCACACAAACAGCGACGCAAAAGAAATGAAAATGAGCATGCAAAAACAAGACAGCGCGTCCCCGTGGTCAGCGCACTAATGATGCCATTATTTAATTATAATAACCACGCACCCAAGCACACAAACAGCGACGCAAAAGAAATGAAAATGAGCATGCAAAAACAAGACAGCGCGTCCCCGTGGTCAGCGCACTAATGATGCCATTATTTAATTATAATAACCACGCACCCAAGCACACAAACAGCGACGCAAAAGAAATGAAAATGAGCATGCAAAAACAAGACAGCGCGTCCCCGTGGTCAGCGCACTAATGATGCCATTATTTAATTATAATAACCACGCACCCAAGCACACAAACAGCGACGCAAAAGAAATGAAAATGAGCATGCAAAAACAAGACAGCGCGTCCCCGTGGTCAGCGCACTAATGATGCCATTATTTAATTATAATAACCACGCACCCAAGCACACAAACAGCGACGCAAAAGAAATGAAAATGAGCATGCAAAAACAAGACAGCGCGTCCCCGTGGTCAGCGCACTAATGATGCCATTATTTAATTATAATAACCACGCACCCAAGCACACAAACAGCGACGCAAAAGAAATGAAAATGAGCATGCAAAAACAAGACAGCGCGTCCCCGTGGTCAGCGCACTAATGATGCCATTATTTAATTATAATAACCACGCACCCAAGCACACAAACAGCGACGCAAAAGAAATGAAAATGAGCATGCAAAAACAAGACAGCGCGTCCCCGTGGTCAGCGCACTAATGATGCCATTATTTAATTATAATAACCACGCACCCAAGCACACAACCAGCGACGCAAAAGAAATGAAAATGAGCATGCAAAAACAAGACAGCGCGTCCCCGTGGTCAGCGCACTAATGATGCCATTATTTAATTATAATAACCACGCACCCAAGCACACAAACAGCGACGCAAAAGAAATGAAAATGAGCATGCAAAAACAAGACAGCGCGTCCCCGTGGTCAGCGCACTAATGATGCCATTATTTAATTATAATAACCACGCACCCAAGCACACAAACAGCGACGCAAAAGAAATGAAAATGAGCATGCAAAAACAAGACAGCGCGTCCCCGTGGTCAGCGCACTAATGATGCCATTATTTAATTATAATAACCACGCACCCAAGCACACAACCAGCGACGCAAAAGAAATGAAAATGAGCATGCAAAAACAAGACAGCGCGTCCCCGTGGTCAGCGCACTAATGATGCCATTATTTAATTATAATAACCACGCACCCAAGCACACAAACAGCGACGCAAAAGAAATGAAAATGAGCATGCAAAAACAAGACAGCGCGTCCCCGTGGTCAGCGCACTAATGATGCCATTATTTAATTATAATAACCACGCACCCAAGCACACAACCAGCGACGCAAAAGAAATGAAAATGAGCATGCAAAAACAAGACAGCGCGTCCCCGTGGTCAGCGCACTAATGATGCCATTATTTAATTATAATAACCACGCACCCAAGCACACAACCAGCGACGCAAAAGAAATGAAAATGAGCATGCAAAAACAAGACAGCGCGTCCCCGTGGTCAGCGCAATAATGATGCCATTATTTAATTATAATAACCACGCACCCAAGCACACAAACAGCGACGCAAAAGAAATGAAAATGAGCATGCAAAAACAAGACAGCGCGTCCCCGTGGTCAGCGCACTAATGATGCCATTATTTAATTATAATAACCACGCACCCAAGCACCCAGTGACACAAAGAAATGAAAATGAGCATGCAAAAACAAGACAGCGCGTCCCCGTGGTCAGCGCACTAATGATGCCATTATTTAATTATAATAACCACGCACCCAAGCACACAAACAGCGACGCAAAAGAAATGAAAATGAGCATGCAAAAACAAGACAGCGCGTCCCCGTGGTCAGCGCAATAATGATGCCATTACTTAATTATAATAACCATGCACCCAAGCACACAACCAGCGACGCAAAAGAAATGAAAATGAGCATGCAAAAACAAGACAGCGCGTCCCCGTGGTCAGCGCACTAATGATGCCATTATTTAATTATAATAACCACGCACCCAAGCACACAACCAGCGACGCAAAAGAAATGAAAATGAGCATGCAAAAACAAGACAGCGCGTCCCCGTGGTCAGCGCACTAATGATGCCATTATTTAATTATAATAACCACGCACCCAAGCACACAACCAGCGACGCAAAAGAAATGAAAATGAGCATGCAAAAACAAGACAGCGCGTCCCCGTGGTCAGCGCACTAATGATGCCATTATTTAATTATAATAACCACGCACCCAAGCACACAAACAGCGACGCAAAAGAAATGAAAATGAGCATGCAAAAACAAGACAGCGCGTCCCCGTGGTCAGCGCACTAATGATGCCATTATTTAATTATAATAACCACGCACCCAAGCACACAAACAGCGACGCAAAAGAAATGAAAATGAGCATGCAAAAACAAGACAGCGCGTCCCCGTGGTCAGCGCACTAATGATGCCATTATTTAATTATAATAACCACGCACCCAAGCACACAACCAGCGACGCAAAAGAAATGAAAATGAGCATGCAAAAACAAGACAGCGCGTCCCCGTGGTCAGCGCACTAATGATGCCATTATTTAATTATAATAACCACGCACCCAAGCACACAAACAGCGACGCAAAAGAAATGAAAATGAGCATGCAAAAACAAGACAGCGCGTCCCCGTGGTCAGCGCACTAATGATGCCATTATTTAATTATAATAACCACGCACCCAAGCACACAAACAGCGACGCAAAAGAAATGAAAATGAGCATGCAAAAACAAGACAGCGCGTCCCCGTGGTCAGCGCACTAATGATGCCATTATTTAATTATAATAACCACGCACCCAAGCACACAACCAGCGACGCAAAAGAAATGAAAATGAGCATGCAAAAACAAGACAGCGCGTCCCCGTGGTCAGCGCACTAATGATGCCATTATTTAATTATAATAACCACGCACCCAAGCACACAAACAGCGACGCAAAAGAAATGAAAATGAGCATGCAAAAACAAGACAGCGCGTCCCCGTGGTCAGCGCACTAATGATGCCATTATTTAATTATAATAACCACGCACCCAAGCACACAACCAGCGACGCAAAAGAAATGAAAATGAGCATGCAAAAACAAGACAGCGCGTCCCCGTGGTCAGCGCAATAATGATGCCATTACTTAATTATAATAACCATGCACCCAAGCACACAAACAGCGACGCAAAAGAAATGAAAATGAGCATGCAAAAACAAGACAGCGCGTCCCCGTGGTCAGCGCAATAATGATGCCATTACTTAATTATAATAACCATGCACCCAAGCACACAAACAGCGACGCAAAAGAAATGAAAATGAGCATGCAAAAACAAGACAGCGCGTCCCCGTGGTCAGCGCACTAATGATGCCATTATTTAATTATAATAACCACGCACCCAAGCACACAAACAGCGACGCAAAAGAAATGAAAATGAGCATGCAAAAACAAGACAGCGCGTCCCCGTGGTCAGCGCAATAATGATGCCATTACTTAATTATAATAACCATGCACCCAAGCACACAACCAGCGACGCAAAAGAAATGAAAATGAGCATGCAAAAACAAGACAGCGCGTCCCCGTGGTCAGCGCAATAATGATGCCATTACTTAATTATAATAACCATGCACCCAAGCACACAAACAGCGACGCAAAAGAAATGAAAATGAGCATGCAAAAACAAGACAGCGCGTCCCCGTGGTCAGCGCAATAATGATGCCATTACTTAATTATAATAACCATGCACCCAAGCACACAAACAGCGACGCAAAAGAAATGAAAATGAGCATGCAAAAACAAGACAGCGCGTCCCCGTGGTCAGCGCACTAATGATGCCATTATTTAATTATAATAACCACGCACCCAAGCACACAACCAGCGACGCAAAAGAAATGAAAATGAGCATGCAAAAACAAGACAGCGCGTCCCCGTGGTCAGCGCACTAATGATGCCATTATTTAATTATAATAACCACGCACCCAAGCACACAACCAGCGACGCAAAAGAAATGAAAATGAGCATGCAAAAACAAGACAGCGCGTCCCCGTGGTCAGCGCACTAATGATGCCATTATTTAATTATAATAACCACGCACCCAAGCACACAAACAGCGACGCAAAAGAAATGAAAATGAGCATGCAAAAACAAGACAGCGCGTCCCCGTGGTCAGCGCACTAATGATGCCATTATTTAATTATAATAACCACGCACCCAAGCACACAACCAGCGACGCAAAAGAAATGAAAATGAGCATGCAAAAACAAGACAGCGCGTCCCCGTGGTCAGCGCAATAATGATGCCATTACTTAATTATAATAACCATGCACCCAAGCACACAAACAGCGACGCAAAAGAAATGAAAATGAGCATGCAAAAACAAGACAGCGCGTCCCCGTGGTCAGCGCAATAATGATGCCATTACTTAATTATAATAACCATGCACCCAAGCACACAAACAGCGACGCAAAAGAAATGAAAATGAGCATGCAAAAACAAGACAGCGCGTCCCCGTGGTCAGCGCACTAATGATGCCATTATTTAATTATAATAACCACGCACCCAAGCACACAACCAGCGACGCAAAAGAAATGAAAATGAGCATGCAAAAACAAGACAGCGCGTCCCCGTGGTCAGCGCAATAATGATGCCATTACTTAATTATAATAACCACGCACCCAAGCACACAAATAGCGACACAAAAGAAATGAAAATGAGCATGCAAAAACAAGACAGCGCGTCCCCGTGGTCAGCGCACTAATGATGCCATTATTTAATTATAATAACCACGCACCCAAGCACACAAATAGCGACACAAAAGAAATGAAAATGAGCATGCAAAAACAAGACAGCGCGTCCCCGTGGTCAGCGCACTAATGATGCCATTATTTAATTATAATAACCACGCACCCAAGCACAAAAACAGCGACGCAAAAGAAATGAAAATGAGCATGCAAAAACAAGACAGCGCGTCCCCGTGGTCAGCGCACTAATGATGCCATTATTTAATTATAATAACCACGCACCCAAGCACACAAACAGCGACGCAAAAGAAATGAAAATGAGCATGCAAAAACAAGACAGCGCGTCCCCGTGGTCAGCGCACTAATCCCATTTGTTTTTGCTGGCGGGTACAAATTTTAACCTAAAAACCCTTCGTGTACGTACACGCAATACATGCGCACGTAGATAACTCTATAGAGCACCGGATTCGAGTGTTGAAATGACAGTTCTTCCAAAATGCATTGTAGAAAAAAGCAAAATATAACAAAACAAAAATACAAAAATAAAATAAAATTGGCTAATCTTGGATAAGCGTGCACAATCCCTCTACACGTTTGTATGAAATTCTCAAATTGATACAAATAAACCAGGTGTTTGATGTAAAGACCTGCTCACTACCCATAACTTTAATCCATTACTCAAATTGCATACTTTCCGGAGTTTTCTGCATTCTCTCTCCTCTCCCGTTTTCAAGTTAAGTTGTTCGCTCTCAATTTAAACAAAACAAACAAACCAAAACCAAAACACGCCATGGCAACACCAACACCAGTACACTTTATCTCATTCTCTCAGTAATAAATTATGGCCCCGAGAGTTGAGTGAACAATTATGATTAAAATTGCCGGTAATCTAATAATTGCTCCAAATAGTGATTACCGATTAGGCTTGATTCAGAAATTATTGCTATTGAAGCTTGAATGACCCATAAACGTTTCAAATTCTTGATGACTCAAAAACGCACTCACACACACTCACTGGTATTGGTGACGCGATCAACCTGTTGATCATCACGTTGCGTAGATCACTGCTGAGAAATCAGAGAAGGAGAGAAAATCAACAAGTGTCTGAGCCGGCATTTTGGACGATCGCCGGTTGTCGGTGTGGTCTGACGAGGACACAAACAGAGAGTGTTTAAAACTTTGCTGAGAGACCAAGAGAATAAGAGAAGAGAGATAGCCATGTACGGACGATCGAGTGTAAATTCCGTCGGCGGCGGTGGCGGCAACGAAGAGGGTGGTGATCGCCCTGGACAACGCAGGGGGGACATTGGCAGCAGAGCCCAGAGCCTTCTCAGCACCACCAGCAAAAGCAGTATTGGTGGCGATTCTTCGTCAGTTGAAACCGGACCGCGTTCAAGTCGAGACGCTCAGCGGAGCAGTTTAAGCAGCGCAAACAACAGTTATTGTCAAAGTACGTCGTCGTCGCTGTCATCGGTGGACGGTAGTCGGGCCAGTAACGGTAGCCGTCGAAGTAGTCGCAGCTGCCAGCAGAGTCCTTTGGCCTGCTACGATCCGAGCGTGGTCAAGACCCGCGCCAGTGTGCTCAGCCAACTGAGTTCGATCTTTGGCGAGCAGAAGGTCGTGCTGCCCGGTGCCAACTACGGTAGTCGAAGAAGTGTTCAGGTATGGGACCTCTGCGGAGAAACCCCCCAAAATAAGAAAAAAAAAACCCAGAAGAATCTTCCGGCGCGCACTAATCGAATTATCAAGTGTGAGAAATTCCCCCGCTACGCTGGCTTTTAACAAGTGGGGCTTGCTTGGATGCTTTCGTCAGCAATTTCAGCACAGTTTCGGAGGTTTTGTTTTTTGGAGAAGAGAGAAGACCAGTGAAGTATCGCATGTGAAAGGCGTGTGAATGGGTAGTCGTATATGTTCGAGGTGTGAGGGTGTGTGTGCGGTGAGGGAAGTTTGGTTGTGTTGATTTAGGGGGGGCTGTGCCCCTAGAGTGGTTTCTAATTGGTGCAATTTTTTCTGTTAGGCTTTTGGGTGCGAACGGGAACATTGTTGTGAGGAGGTCATTTACTGGTGGAAACTTCACGTGGCGTGGGAGTTGGGGATTATGCCGATGAGTCAGTGGAGGTTATGTGGGTTAGGGGGGGGGAGAGGTTTTTGGTTGTAGGGATGTGGCGTATTTTTGGGGGTTTAGTTTGCGAACGGGCGACGTATGGTAAGATTGGGTAGTTTTTTGGGGGTGAGGAGTTTTATGTGGGGTGGGGTCTGGGGTTGGGGGGTCTTTATATTTGGAGGGGGTGAAAGGGTGGGGATAATGGTACTAGTTTTGTTTTTTGGGTGGATTAGCAGGGTTGAGGGACGCATCTGTTGGGCAGATTAGTTTTTGTTTTAGGTTGGGTTTTTGGGTATATAGCATTTCCGGGTTTTGGGGTCCATAATATTAAAACAGAATCGCAAAAAGTGGGCTTTTGTACTTATTGTACATATTAGGCCTAGGTAGTTTTGGTGATTTTGTGAGGGTTGGGGGGTTTTGTGGGGGGAGTTAGGGGGGTGGGAGTGGGAATGTGCAGGGTGGACTTGTTTGGGTTGAGGGGTATTTTTGCGAGTCTATTGGTAAAGTGGGGGTTGGCTTTTGGATTTTTCGTTAGGGAGTCATAGTTGGGGTTGGTTGGGGTATTTGCATCGGGGTATTGGGGAGGCTTGTGTTTTTGGGATTTGGGATAGGGGTGGGGGAAGGAGGGGATAATGTAGGGTATATTTATGGAAGGTATACTTGTGGGCGCAACCATATATTAGTTAGGTTTTCTAATAATTATAGTTCTTTTATTTGGTGGGAATAGGTGTGAGTTGATATTAGTCAGGGTGTGTTACACGTGCAGTTGAAATCTATCAAGGGGTCATCGTACGTGAACTTAGAAATGATGTTTTACTAGATAAATATCAAATAATTAAAAAAAATCGTCCTGCTTTTCGAGAAACTTTGCAATCAGAAATTTGCGCTTAAGCTCTATATTTTTTAAAGCTCTCACTAAAAATGTGCAAGGTTTCAATTTCACACTTTTCTGACATAATTTTTTTCCAAATAGTTTGGTGTAGATATCAGATTTGAATGTTCCCAATTAATTTAACAATTTTTGATGTTCTAATTGAAATTCTACGTCCATTTACTCAATTAAGAGTAGGTAAGATTTTGAATAAAATTTGAGTGATTATCAATTTGCGTGTAAGCAAAAGTCAGTTTCATGGTTATGTACACTCTTAAAAATATCTAAATTAACGTCTTAAGAAATAATTTCAAATTAGCAATCGTGTTATTTGCCATCAAGACTTTGAAACGATCAAAAGCTTCGCCAAATGACCCATTAATTCGGAAGAAAAAAACTGATTCAATCACAAAGAAGCCAGTCTGACAGTGCAAACCAATTTCGCCGTGACACCTTTCAAACAAAAAACCAAATCAAAAGTAGAAAAAGAAGCAAATTAAATTGATGGATAACAATCCAAGCAATCGGAATTAGTCCGCAGTGATTGTGCTTGTGTGTGAGTGTGTTTGTCGTGCCTACTAAGATATCAACCGAGCGTGGAACTGCTGATAAGGTTTCCACAGCAGAAGTGCATTCTGGGTTTTATTTGCGTTTCTATGACACATCGGTTCTTTGGAGAATCGCCTACTCAGTGCACGTTGCTTGCATTCTATGTAGAAGTGTGTTTGACGTAGTTTTCTGTTTGCAGTTTTGTTTACATTGCTATTTTTAAACGTGTGCAGAGTGAATAACCCTAAGATAAGTTAAGTTTGTGTTGAAATAAAGAATTTAATTTTATAAAAGGTGAGTAAATCTTAACAAAATATCAAAGCGCCTTAAGAATTCTCAAAAACTCGTCGGCATTCGCAAATTTTATCAATCTTGACGTGTCACTTGTTTACACAGCTTTTCTACCGCCGCAGTAAAGCCGAGCTTATCAAGCATCGACAATAACAAAACATTCGACTGTCTGAACGCAGTAGCCGGCTTGTTGCCCAAAACCGTCAGCCTACTATCGTTCATCGACCGGCCCAAAAATGCAACACCGCGCTCCAAACATAGCCTGCATGTTGTAACCCGCAGCAACCTTTCGAAGTTTTCACTTATCTCTCGGCTTGCTGCGGCCCTTTCAAAATTTACCGCGGTGCGCACTTTTTCTCGCGAATCTTGTTTTCGCAAATTTCTCCGGCCTATCTCGGGCCGAGAAAGAGAACGCGTGGCGCAACCTTAAAACCGGACGTCAACGCTTGAATCTTATCGCGGTCCGGTCTCGCAGAGACTGTCGCTGAGATAAAACTGAATTCCGCGCGAATTTTATGGTTAGGTTATATTTAGTCGAAATAGGGAATTCAAAATCTCGGTGTACGGAGGCGGTATGACAGTTTGAAGGCAGTGTTGCCATTTGTAGAAATGTAAAAAAAGATCAATTGTGTTTTAGTTTCGGCAATTTTTTTAATGGTTTGTATTCTTCTCCCTCCCCTCTTCCAGGGAACTCCCCAGTACTACCAGGAGCTCACGGCCCAGCAGCAGCCCCGCGAGTACGACGATCCGGACGACGAGGAGGCCGAGATGGAGGCGGAACGCGAGCTGGCCGAGGATGCCCAGTGGAAGCGGATACAGCAGAACACCTTCACGCGGTGGGCCAACGAGCACCTGAAGATCATCGACCGGAACATTGCCAGCCTGGAGACGGACCTCGCCGACGGGCTGAAACTGATCGCCCTGATCGAGGTGCTGTCCCAGAAGCGCATGAGCAAACACAACAAGCGGCCGACGTTCCGCAGCCAGAAGCTGGAGAACGTCTCGGTGGCGCTCAAGTTCCTCGAGATCGAGGGCATCAAGATCGTCAACATTGGTGAGTTTTACTGCACTCAAATGTCCTTAATTAATATATTTTTTCCAAAGCTTTAAAAATAGTACATGCTGCAGCAATCTTACTCAACATTTTTGAAAATGTGATCTTTTAATCATCATAATGGTCAACATTGTTTGACAGTGTAAACAATAAAGTGACAGTTAGGTCTAAACCAAGCTGTCAAATTTCAAAACGCTAAACAAAAGTTACTACTTTGAATTGTTTTGATCTAAAAAAAGGAGTTTTGCTGAAAAAATAACCTTCAACGGTACATTAGCAAATTAAATATTTGACAAATTAGCAAAACATTGCTAAAATCATCAACTCAAGACAACTTTCCACAAGCGTGACAACGTGTCGAACGGGTTAGCAAGCTTCGCCGGAAACGGAGTGCATCGATTCATATCTCACCGCACACTTCGATGACGGCAAGACCAGTTTGCGACCATAACGAAAATATCCATACTCCTCGGGTATAAATCGTTACCTTGAATGGCACGTTTCGCTGATTGAGTTATTTCGATGACCACTCGAACGGTTCTTCGAGATTTGCAGAAGCATTAGCTCTGAAGGGGCGACTTGAGCCGGTTTTACGGCGTGGGGCTGCCGAGAACCGTTTTAAGACATTATGGCAAGCTGTCAAAGTAGTGCCATAATGGCGGCTGCGCCTGCCTGTGGGTACAAACCGGTGGAAATCGAGATTTGCTATCGATTACACGGCGATTTATGGACCACCTGCCGAGCGATTTGTTTGTACAAGTGTACAACAGCTTGTACCTGACGCGGGGGGAAACCGTTCGAGAGGGCGCGTACTAATTAAGAGGAGAGTTACACAACTCCAAGAATTTCCACAAGTAGCGCTCCACGCTTGTTGATAACCATTTTGAGAGAGCAGCGGCGGTTCCGATTTTGGGGGAGTCCGATCGGAGCATCTGGTCCAAGTTATGAGTATCGATTTCGTCTGAACTTGGAAGGGTTCACGTACTCTCGAGCTCAAGTGGGCCGTCTTAAAAGGCAATTTGCTTGCGATAGGCAAACACACTTTTCAAGAGAGTGCACGGTTGGCCGTTCAAAAACCGGCCGTAATTGAATAAGTGTGTTAATTGGTCCTAATGAGCCGTTAATTCTGCTCGATTAGGCGAGGTAAACATGTTCTTAACGTTGATAACTTTAAAGCAAGCTTGAAATGTCACTTTTTCCATAATGGCGTCTGCTATAAAAAGAAACAAAATTCATCACTGACTCATCAGCGCGCTGCCAAAGGCTCAAATTGAAACAATAATAAATCATTGTTAGTCACGTCGAAGACTGAACGATCAGAAAACGAAAACAACAACCTGAACCGTGCATCCAAATATAGTGTTATGACAGCGGCAAATCAGGAGTCTTGCTGATTAAGACGGATGAATAACGTGAGATCGTTCCCGGCGATCAAGATGTCAAGGCAATCGTCGAAATCGGTGTAAATTTATCTTACTCAGTGAAATTTTAAAATCATTTACAATATGAAAACAAATTTGCAAGTTGCCATAAGCGTGTACTTTTGACAGCTCGATTACGACTGAAAATTATTGGGTAAATATAATTTTCAAGTTTTCTTGCAAAGGATTCCCACTCTAATTTGGGAATACTTATTTTTGGGTGATTAAATTTGTCACCGGATATTGAATGAGTTATCAGATGACTCCTTGCTAATCATGATCACTACACTTCCTTGAATCGAAATACAAAGTCCAATCATGCTCCCGCTGATTCACCCTTCCACGAATCGCTCAATGATTCGCTTCCCAGCTGTGTGATGATCCAAGGTAACCGGATTGAAGCCGGAATGACACATTAGCGCATCCATCGCGCAGCAGGCTGCGCGATTTTATTAGTCCGTCACCACAAAAGGATGACGCGACGCGTCAAAGCCAATCGCAGTAGCCACACCTAGTGATGCAGATTTGTCGCCATGACAACCACTGCAGCGAGGGAATGAACTTGGTTAACCTCACCTTTCTAGGGCAAAGTGTGCACATTTTTGCGGCCCGTGGAATGTCGCTGTCTGGCCCCGGGGGCCGCACCTTTGGGGCAACTCACGAACCATGCATTAGATTAAAGCTTTTGAGTAGGTGAGCTGCGGATTTGTTTACCGTGAGCCATCGCCATTATGGCAAGTTTGACAGTTTTTTATGGTAACCATTCTGTTCGACACTGACTTTGACACAATCTGTGCGGTCAAGGTTTCTCGATATTACCCGAAACCTGTCGCCATATTTGGGCAACGTCGAGACGCCGCCAATATCACGCCAAATTGGTGGAAAAATATGGCAACCCTGCCATTAGTTGGCGCTCACTTCATTAGTACGCGACCATCGCAGTAGGCGCGCACGTGACTTCTACGATGATGTTCGGAGCAGAGCCTACTGTGCGGTTCCCGCGGATTGCATCACCGCGACGGCTACAAAGTTGAAAGCGAAAGTCGAGTTGATTCGAAAAAAAGAATTCGATTGTTCCGCTCGACGCCTTTTTTGACAGTTCGCTGCACCGCGCCCAGCCTGCTGAGTTCGAGCAAACCGGCTCTGCCAGACACTCCAGGAATTCGGAATGCGGAGCATTCTCTGGCTCTTAATGAACTGCGGAGTCGCTCAGAATGCAGCACTTCCCGCTGGGCTCGAAGGTTCTTCGATATAGGAAAGGAAGATGAGAAAAGAGAGAGAGAGATTGGAGATTTATTAGGCACGGTCTGGTGGGCTAAGTAGGTGTTTTATATACTCATTATCGACCCAAGAGGATCTTCGTTTGTGGTGGTGTCGGATGACATCAGAGCCTACTTAGACCGTGGCTCCTCCGCGGCAGTCACAGCCTATTAATAACCATTGTGGTGTCGTCGCGCAGCTCAATTGCCATGGCGACGACGGCAACGTGCAGAATAAATAATAACAAAACGTCAAATGCAGCCCGCTGGACCGATCACGTACGGCCATTTCCATGTCCGCGCGCAGCCTTCATAAAACCGGACTTGAATTACGTCATCGTTCGCTGGAACCGAGCCCGGCTTTGGTCGTAAAAAGTAACAAATTCGCGCATAATTCCTGAACGTTTCTCTCCTCCTGGAGGTCTTCGCGAAGAATAACAATCGAGTCGATTATATCTGGCACTCACACACACGTTCCCATGAGTTTGGTTATTTTTTTTTGTATGATGGCACCCTCGAAAAACGTGGGGCTTCTGGCGTTCGCTGGCAGCACTGCAGTGCGAAATTTTTGTTTCGGTTCCAGTCCTCTCTGTCCCAACCCGACACCTCGGACGCACCAGGGCAGAAAAACGAGCAAAAATCAATTCAATGGAAATTAAGAGCTGCGGTTTAGCGCGCGAGTTCCACCAGCAGCACCATATAAAGATGAGGAGCGACGACGCCGAAGGGGAAAAAGCATAAATTTAAATATGTTTATTGCACTGCTCCGCCGGAACAGCAGGCCGTGTGAGATCATATTTAGAGCGATCGTTAACTTGGGGGAACAGAACTTGTTTTGGTTTGCTGCAGCTGGCAGCACTGCGCTAGCTGTCAAATAATGAAAAATCGAGTCGCAGCCTGGACTTCGTTATGGACGATCATAAAACCAAACTCTCAATTTAATTTAAAATATTATGTTTAAATTTAGCTTGTCAGCCAACACTGCCCGGCTGTCAAAATTTTCAAATTGACAGCCATAATCTCTTTTTAAACATCAACAACTAATTGCACGTCTAGGGGGAAGTAGGGTTACCGAACCTTGCGTGTGTGACCCCTTCAAGATTCGCAGCAGCAATTTCGGCAAGTTCCGAAACCCTTACGTCGATGCCTCAAACCAAAAAAAAAGTGCCGACATATCTTCAAGGCTGCATCGCTCCGTCAACGAAATAAAAAAGGCAACAAGCTTAAACTAAATGACTTCAGCGGAATGATGGGAGCAAAACAACCCCAAAAAAATTGTATATATGTTTATCATCGCATTGTTGTTTATGTATCGTATTGCTGTTCTCATCCAAACCCGAGTTTCAGACCAAGAAACGGACCGCGCAACGAAATGGAAAGGTTGGCGAAACCCGTTTGGATTAGAGGTTAGAGCGTCACAAGTTCACGGCCGCACGTGATTTGGATGCATTTCAAGGAAGGAACCTTTTGTTTTTCGCCGAAGATTGCACTTCCGAGTCATCAACGCGCTAAATCGTAGTAGGCGCTTGTTTTTTTTGCGCCTCTGGCGCTGGCTCAAACATGGTCAAATGGCTTAACCCGCAAATTAAGCCGCAAAAGGCGGTGTGCGAAGGTGATTGACAGGTTGTCACCGAAGGTGACAGCTGCGTGTGACAAGAAGTTTTGTGCGATTTGGCGAAGCGGAAAGGATTTGGGAGGAAAGTTGATAGATTTTTTGCAACTGAAAAACTAGCAACACTGCATTTTTGGACAGCTCGGCTAAAATTAAAAGATGAAAAATCTGAAACAAATTATCACATTGATGAACTAATTAGAATGTTCACGACCATTGCATCACCGCATCCGCGCTGCGATCATCGCCGAAATGTTTTACCAGTCTTTTTTGATTACCATGTGAAAAAAATGTTCACATTCCTGTTTCATCTCGCTCTTTGCCGAGAGGGGTAATTACCAACCGTTGCGATCTTCAACTCTTGTTCTTCAACGCGCGCTATCAACGCAAGTCCCGCAAGAGAGTGATGTCACGGTGTTATTTCCAAGGGACTTCCTCCAATCATGACGTCATTGAGGTTACTTTTCATTTGCGTGTACAAAACAGTCATTTTTGGGAAATGTCAAATACACTGTAATTCAGAAAGACAAAGATTATTCTTAGAATTTAATAAAATGCTTTTTTCCAGACTCATCGGACATTGTGGACTGCAAGCTGAAGCTGATCATGGGTCTGATCTGGACGCTGATCTTGCACTACTCCATCTCGCTGCCGATGTGGGAGGGCGATGACGGCGAGAATCAGACCAACGGAAACACCACAACGCCGAAGCAGCGCCTCATGAACTGGATCCAGCGACTGGTGCCGGATCTGCCGATCAACAACTTCACCAACGACTGGACCAGCGGAAAGGCGATCGGTGCGTTGGTGGACGGCGTCGCGCCCGGTCTCTGCCCGGATTGGCCCATGTGGGATCCCAAGGATGCCGTCCAGAACGCCACCGAAGCGATGGGCCTGGCCGATGACTGGCTGAACGTACGCCAGCTGATCCGTCCGGAGGAAATGGTCAACCCGAACATTGACGAGCAGTCCATGATGACGTACCTGTCGCAGTACCCGAACGCGAAGATCAAGCAAGGCGCTCCGCTGCGACCCCGAACCAATCCCAATAGGTGAGTTTCTTCCGGGGGGCATCCACAGACACATTTGACCAGAAAACGAACCCCACTAGCTTGCCCTGTTTCGAACAATAGTTGTAGATAGTGTCTCTCTCTGTCTCTCCTTTACTCTCAAAACAAACTCGCCTTCCAAAAAAAACAAAAGGGTCACCAGAAGAGACAAAACAATATTTTACGTTTTTTATTTCCTTCTTTCTATCTCATTCTTGCACGCCGCACACAGTATTCCACCGCCGCGGTAAGTTGCCGTGTCGCTTCTCTAGAAGGAACCTCTCTCTCAGAACCGCATCTTGCCATAATTTTGCGCGTATCGTTTTTTTATAGTTATTCACGTTGCGTTCTTTGTTCTATAGCTGCGAAAGCCGCAAAACTCTAAATTTTATTAGAAAACTACACGACCATTTAGGAAGCAATTTTCTTTACCTCTGTGTGTAGCTGTAAGTTCCGCTAGTGACTAATCCGGCTCATCCGGTAGAAATGACTCCTCCTGACGCACATCCTCTTCCTTTTTCCCCTAAATCCTATCCCCCTAATCCTTTGGGCTGTCAAACCTACCTTACCTCTAGCATTGTTTACGTTGACTGCGTCAAGGTAATCAACGCTGAAGGTATGCAAATGTCATATTTTTGGATCAATTCAACCAACCTGTAAATATCAAGCGCTTTTCGCATGCCACAAGTTCTGTTCTTGTTGCGCAAGCTTTGAGTTGCGCTCGTGATCACTACAACCATCAAGCGCCCAGTTCCGGCGGACCACTAATCAAGCTTTGTTCACCTCTGTTAGGGTTCGCGCCTATGGACCGGGAATTGAACCAACCGGACCGGTCGTCGGAGCGCCGGCCAACTTCACCGTCGAGACGTTCTCCGCCGGTAAGGGTACCGTCGAAGTCGCCGTCATCAATCCGAACGGAAACCAGGAGAAGGTTGACTGTCGATACAACAACGACAAGAACTTAACGTACTCAGTGTCATACATACCGAAGATCGAGGGACCGCACAAGGTGTACGTCAAGTTCTGCGGACGGGACATCCCGAAGAGTCCGTACGAGGTGATGGTGGACAGCCAGGCGGGTGATGCGTCTAAGGTGACCGCCAGCGGTCCCGGTCTGCTTCCGGATGGAGTTTGCGTCAACAAGCAAACGTACTTTGACATCTCCACCAAGGACGCCGGCAAGGGAGTTCCGGAGGTCATCATCCTGGATCCGGCCAATCACAAAACAACGGTCGCGGCAAAGCTGCGTCAGCTGGCTCCGAACCAGTACCGCTGCGAGTACACTTCCCAGTTGGTGGGTCTCCACTCGGTGAATGTGTTCTACAACGGACAGCAGATCAAGAACAGTCCGTACGGAGTTCGTGTAGCTCCAACGTGCGATCCGCGGAAGGTTCGCGCCAGTGGTCGTGGCTTGCAGCCGGTCGGAGTTCGAGTCAACGATGAAGACACTACGTTCCGCATCTACACGGAAGGGGCCGGGGAGGGAACGCCGGAAGTGAAGGTGTTCGGCCCGGGCGGAATCATCCCGGAGTACAACATCCGTAAGGTTGACGGAACAACCTATGAAGCTCAATACATTCCATTGAAGGAGGGTCGCTACAAGATCCTGGTGCTGTTCGGTGGCGTCGAGATCCCCAAGTCACCGTTCGAGGTCACCGTGGGTCCTCAGAAGCATACCTCGATCGTGGCGTACGGTCCGGGACTCAAGTCCGGCATGGTCGGCAGCGCGGCAAGCTTCGTGGTCGAAACCAACGGTGAAACCGGTAACCTGGGCTTTAGCATAGCTGGACCGTCCCAGGCGGAGATCGAGTGCCACGACAACGGGGACGGATCGGCTCTAGTCAAGTATCACCCGACGGCCCCGGGAGAGTACGCCGTGCACATCCTCTGCGACAACGAAGACATCCCCAAGAGTCCGTACATTGCGCAGATCTTGCCCAAGGTCGACGACTTCCATCCGGAGCTGGTCAAAGTGTCCGGACCTGGCATCGAGAAGAACGGCAGTGTCATCACCAACAAGCCAACCGAGTTCACCGTTGACGCAAGCCGCGCCGGTGAAGCTCCGCTCGAGGTGAAGATCAACGACGTGTTTGCCAACACGCTGCAGCACAAGATGACCAAGAACGAGAACGGCGTCCGTAAGGTAACCTACACCGCACCTACCGCCGATCCGGTGACCGTCGAGGTCAACTATGGCGGAGTCGCCATCCCGGGATCTCCGTTCCGCGTAAACGTCTCAACGCCTCTGGATCCGTCCAAGGTACAGTTCTTTGGCCCATGGCTGGAGTCCGGAAACCGACCAAACGCAGCAACGCATTTTAACGTTGATGCCAGGTAACTTTCCATCTTGATCCGCTTTCTTCAACTATTCTAACGATCTCAACCCTTTCAGGGACGCTGGCAACGGTCTGCTCGAGGTCAACCTGGTGCACGACGAAACCAAGCAGAAGGTTCCGGTGCGCATCATCGACAACGACGACAACACGTACGCCGTTGAGGTGATCCCACCTCTGGCTGGAACGTACACCACCAACATGACCTACGGAGGTCTGAAGGTTCCGATTGCACCCAAAGTCTCCGTGAACCCGGCCGTGGACGTGTCCAAGATCAAGGTCGACGGATTGGAGCCAAGTAAGTAGATCAGTCGATCAGTTTCTTAAATCAGTTTCGGGGGATTAAACAGTATTCTTAAATCGCGCGTGCAGCGGCTCCGTTGAACAGTTTACAGCAGTTCCGGGTGATTACGAACGGGATCGGGAAGGCCGATCTCGCCGTCACCATCACCAGTCCGTCCGGCAATCGCATCAAGGCGCATGTGATTCCCACGGCGGAGGGTTTCCTGGTGAACTTCACCCCGACCCAGTTGGGCGAGTACCTGCTGAGTGTAAGTTTCGGCGGTACTCCGATAACTCCGCAACCCTTCCGGTTGCAGTGTCTCGTTGGTTCGGACTCGCGCAAGGTTCAAGCCAGCGGTCCCGGGTTGGTGAAGGGAATCATAAACCGACCGGCGGAGTTTATGATCGATACTCGGGGAGCGGGTCAGGGAGGACTGGGCGTCACCGTTGAAGGTCCTTGCGAGGCGGCCATCAACTGTCGAGACAACGGTGATGGCACCTGTAACGTGGCGTATTTGCCCACCGAGATCGGCGACTACACCATCAACATCACGTTCAACGATGATCACATCGCCGGGTCACCGTTTCAGGCGATCATCGTGCCGGAACCGAATCTGAGTCGCATCCGGGTGTCCGGGATGGGAATCCAACCGCACGGTAACGCGTTGCGTTGAGTGCTCTGTTGTTGTTGTTGTGGTTTTGAGTGTCCGCTGCCCTCGTTGTTTGGAGCACTAAACATTCCTCCAATTTGCATGGCTTCCTCCCGAGTTGTTTGAACTAACTGATTGAAACGTGTCCATGTCTATTGCAACGGTCTAATCCACCTTTCCACTTCTAGGTGTCATCATGAACGCTCCAACTGACTTCATGGTGGACATGAGCAAGGTCGGCGATGACGTGGACAAGAGTAAGCTGTCCTGTAACATCTTCGATCCTCGTGGCAACGAGATCCCGAGCAAGCTGGTTCCCAGTGACAACAGTGACATCTTCCGGATCATGTACACTCCGTTCGAGGCTGGTCGTCACACTATCGACCTGCTGTACGACAGTGTTCCCGTGCCGGGATCACCATTTGTCGTGAACGTCAAGTCCGGATGTGATCCGACTCGCTGTCGTGCCTTCGGCCCAGGTTTGGACAAGGCCCTGACTGACGAACCGGCTACCTTTACGGTTGAAACACGTGGCGCTGGAGCTGGTGGTCTTTCGCTGGCAATTGAAGGACCTTCGGAAGCCAAGATGAGCTGCACTGACAATCGGGACGGCTCCTGTGACGTAGAATATGTACCGACCGAACCCGGAGAGTACGACATCACGATCCGCTTCGCCGAGAAACACATCCCTGGATCACCATTCAAGGTCGTCGTCACTGAAGCCACTCGACCGGACAAGGTCAAAGTCTACGGTCCCGGAATCGAGCACAACCAAGTCCAAGAAGGAGTTCCGGCCGAGTTCTACATCGATTGCGGACAGGCTGGACCCGGTAAGATCGCCGTCAAACTATCATCATCCGATGGTAAGCCGATCAGCGTCCAAATCGGAGACAGGGGAGACGGAGTGTACTCCGTATCGTACATCCCGCCGGAGAAGGACTCCGTCCTGACCGCTCACGTCCGCTTCGCCGACCAGGACGTCAGCGCGAGTCCCTTCGTCATGACCGTGGCTCCGGCTCCGGAGGACGTCGCCGCACCGGTGAAGGTGTCCGGCGATGCCGCTACCAAGAAGAACCTTCCCGCCTCGCTACCGGCCTCGTTCCAGATCGACGCGCCCAAGCAGGGAACGGCCGGAGCGCCCGCCACCGAGGACATCAACGTTAGTATTAAGGGTCCGGACGGAAAGCCGCTGGTGCCCAAGATGGAGCAGGTCGAGGACGGCACCTACGCCGTAACGTTCGTGCCGGACGAGTGCGGACCCTACAATGTCAGTATTAAGTGCGGCGGCAAGGACGTCCTCGGGTCGCCCTTCCTGCTTCAGGCCATCCCCACCGGAGAGGTAGGTCGCTCGGTTTGTGGTTTGAAGTCCCGAAGGGTTTATGTTTCAAAATTTTCAGGCGGAAAAAGTCAAACTGCTCGAGGCCATCCCGACCAACCAGGAGTACGGCAAGAAGAACCACGTGGCGTTGGATGCCCGTGAAGCTGGAACCGGTGCCGTCACTTGCAAGATTGTGTCCCACTCGGAAGCGAGGTAAGTTTCGGATAGGTTTTAGAAACTCGTTTATTGATCGAAAGTTGTTGGAATTTTCCATACAAAACTCTTAAATTTCTTCAAAACTGTCGATTTAGAATTATTTTGTTCCTCTTACCGCAGAATATTATTTCTGTGCTTCACTTTTCCTAAAAAATTAAAATTCACAACAATTTTCGCATTTAAAGACTGAAACTGAAATGTCAAAACATGCATACACGGTTAACTGTAACGACCATAATCGCGTTAAATTTTAGCTTAAAATTAGGTAAATATTTCTGTTTCTAAATTTTGGTAACAGTTTCTTGTTACTTTCGTAGTTATTTACAAAAATGAAATGTCAAAACAAGCGTACACGCTAAAATAGTAATGATCATTAATGCGTATTTGTTCAACTCAAAACTGGGTAAATCTTTTTCTTCGCAGTGACGTCGACCTGGAGGTGATCGAGAAGGACGGCTTCTTTGACATTTTCTACACGCTGAAGGATCCGGGCGATTACGACCTGGACATCAAGTTCGGCGGCCAGAACATCCCGAACGGCACCTTTACGATCAAGGTAGATTGAGTTTTCCTAGTTACCTATCGTTATCTCTGTTCTTCCTCCTCCCCCTAGTCACTGTGTCGAGCATACACAAACAAACGCACACTTGTGTCATCTAGTTGGTAAAATTTAGCGTGTTATTCGCGTTGGTGGTGGTTCATTCAAGTTACAACAAAATGAGTTTGACGTTTCTTCAATCTTCAGAGTTAAACAGAAACGAAATAAATGAAACAAAACATATACATTTCCTCTATTTTATTTCAGTAGTTAGTCGGCTGCTAGAAAATCAAAACACGCTTTACGCGCTTTCAAATACTCGAAAACATGTATTCGAGCAGCTTGCATGCAAGTTTGTTTGCAACCAAAAACACGTTTCCCTCACACACGTTTCACCAAGCTTTCGCGCCATAAGTAATACTCTGTAACACACATGCTAGGATTAATTCGACAACGAATAACACAAAGAGCACCCTTCCTACTAAACACACTGAAAAAGTTAAAGGAAAAGTATATGTTTTGTGCCCCTTAGAAAGCAAATTAATCAATGCGCTCGCTGTTTGACGTTTTTGATGGAAGCTGCTGAAAGTTGACAGATTGTTTTCAGCGTGTAACCATTATTTTATGATTTGACAATGGCTGCTTTGATGTTGATCTTTGACTTATGTTCAGTTTTTGCTTTTTGCCAAGTTTCAATGATGACTAGATGTGTTCGTGTCCGTTTGTGTATGTTTACGTAACCTCACCTCTTTCTAACAATTTGGCAAACCTTTTTTAACAACTGCCACGATTTATGCGAAAATAACCACCCGCTGCACGGTTCGTACCCGTGAAACATTTGAAGAATTTCCCAATTTGTGAGAGCGCGTGCGAAAAATGAAAACATTCGCACAGTGCCAAAACAGCTGAAATCTCGTCTTAATCATCTCATCTACCGAGAAAAATCTCGACACAGGTAGGTTCGTAACCTCCCTTTAAGAAAAATGAAAATTGCTAAAATTCTTATTATAAACTGAAATTAATACATTTCATTCTGTGTCACATGTTTGGGGCGTTAGTGCGAGCGAGATGGAACGAAGTCGCGTCATCGTTCGCTGAGCGAAGTGACATGACAGCTCGTATGCATCGTGGTCTTCCTTGGAGGTTGAGAGCGATCATGTGATGAAAAGTACAAATCTAGCGGCGTCGCATTTATGGATGCATTTTGTTGTACAATTTAATCATTCCTCATACCACTTTTTTAATTCTTTAGAAATCAGAAAAAAACACGTTCATACACCCTCACTCAAAAATACTCAGTTTTTGTCAAAATCGAACCTACTCAGGGATGAGTAAGTGGAGCACACGAAAAAAAATGGGTGAATTTCACTCAGATCTAGGTGAAGATCATAATTTTTTTGTTAAATTCTGAGTGAAATTCACCCAAACTTGACATTTGTCCCACTTACTCACATCTGAGTAGGTTCGTTTATGTGTTCTCAGAAATTGTTTCAAATTCCCAGAAACTGCTGTAATCGAATCCAAACCGGTTTGGACTGAGCGGTACTTCTGATTTTCAGCAACATGCCACCAAATCAACCGCCACGACAGAAAGTGAGCTTCAAATTGCGCAAATGAATGGATCATAAATTTTTCAGCTGTATTTTTCCTCCAAATGTCCCATATGGCCACACTCGCCTCATAAATAAACTGCAACTGGCTTAAAGTTTTTCTTTTTTGTCACGAAACGTCACAGTGACGTGTGTTGCTTTCAATTATGGCAACATGACCCGGCAGCTGCTCGGTTCGGGCCACGGTCTGGAACCGAACCGGAATTATTCGTTGGGGTAATTTGAGTCGGTTGATTTTACCCAAATTCGAGCATGTTTTCACAAGCGTGCAAGCGTTTGACAACTAAAACTGTCACTTTTGAACTTGTCATCTTACATGGTCATTCAAGTTTGTGCGATTTTATTGTTATTCGACCAACAATTAAAATTTTACTCCATTTCCCAGAGGCGGAACTTTACGATCTGTTTTGCCTTCCGCAGTTTGACGTTTCGTTTTATTGTTTCGAATCCTTTCGGGCGGAACAAAACAAAACGTCTCCCCGAACCTGCGTCAGATTTAAGAGTCCACAAATATACTCCCACGACGTGGTCCGTGGCGTTCCCAAGGTCACGGAGCAAAATTTCCCCCGCCGTCTTTTGAAACAAAAATTCATTCACGGAAGAAAAACGGTTATGGCCTGCCCGGATCGCAGTGACCCGCCACCTGTCAGTTGAAACGGGTGGGCAAGGCTAACTCGGAACGTAACAATAAAACTGTTATTATCCAAAAATAACAATATGGCTGCACCTAAGTGACACTTGTCCACTTTAGTTTGTGATGACAGTGACAGCTGATTTACGCTGCGGCGACAATTTGCGAAGGAGCCGATGTGACAATTATGTTTATTACTCTTGGGGAAAATTATGATTTTCTAGCGTGAGTCAGACTAAGTAGGCTACCTACCTTGTTTTTCCCTGTTAAAATTAAAGAGCAAAGTTTTATTGACAAGTGACATTTTTGTTTACCTTAAAATTGCACAATGCGTCAGCCAAGTTGGCGCGTGACAAGGTTGACTTGAAAAAAATAATGAAAACAAACCGAAAATGCGCCCATGACCGTTAAAAATCTAAGTCAGCTGACTTAGTTATTTACGTATGATGCAATCACCGCAGCGGCGAAACCTTACGTCGTTTTCCAGTTGTTTTGGCGAAAAATGTTTGAAAATAGGGTAAACTCGTTTTTTTTTTTTTTGTCGAATAACGAACTATTTTTGATAATTTAACATATTGTTTGAAATGCTTATTTTGCGTAATTTGTAATAATGTTTCGAAATTTAATGTTTATTTTGATAAATTTTGTAATTCAATCTTTTTGTTTATCCGAAAACCAACAATTAGCTGTCTACCCTAAAACGAACGGTTGCAGCTAAACAAACATAAACAAAAGAACCACTGTCAGTCACAATCAACAAAACGTCCATCCTCATCAGCGCGGCAGCCGTCACAGCGCCGTCGACACGCCGAAAGTGTGATAATCACTCAGGTGCATTCGTGCGTGAAATTCACACTTTCGGTTTCGACCGTTGCACGACGACGCAGTGACAGCCGGCCGCGTCTGTGACATTTTGGACTAGGGGGCGGAATAGGTTAACGCGCGAACCGGGAAGTTAGTTCTGCTTTTAATTGCAGAGCGAGCGCTATAATCACCTGCCGCCATTATGGCAACGTGACATTTGCACGCGCCGTCTAGACAGCTTTGTTGCGCTTGAGTAGAGCTGTGCCGCGGGAAAAAGGTCATCGTTGCGTAACAATCGCAAAGCGATGCGCTTTTTGACATTAGTTTAGTTGTCAATTGTGCACGATAACTAGAGATTGAGAATCTTGTAGAATTTTTTTTTACAGTTTTTATTGCCGCTCCGGATCTTCTTCCACTGCTCCGGATGTTTTCTCTCAAAACAAATTTGATCCGATCGACGATACCGGCCGGTCCGAGTTGTTTACCAGCTGGATTTCGCCAGTGGAAACGCTCAAATTTCCACGACCACCACTACACGCCGGTTGTATCGAAAGGGAAAATATTGATCTTTCGACAGAATCTAAACAAATTCGAGCAAATCCAAAAGTGATGCTGCTGCTTGGTGGTGGAAGATGGAGTGGAACCAGATTTTGGCGGCCACGAGCGAACAGCTGGGTCCGGTCGAAGACCGCGGGGTTAAATCATCGGTTCGATCACGTACGATTTTTTCTTCCTTGGTCAATTTGCTTTTAAAATCATACAAAATGTATTTATTTCGGTCGAAAGGGGGGAAGTGTGATGGCTTCACTTTCACACTTGCTCTCTGCTCTGGCCCCGGGCGTAAAATAAATAATTTAGACTAATTCGGATTTTGTAGATTTTATTCTTATTTTTGAACCTCGGGTGATACGGCAGCGGCGGTGGCGGCCCGACTAAATGAAGCCCATGTTGATCATTAGTAAGACTGATTGAGCGTTTTGTCTGGCTGGGCAGGGATTTTTGCCCACCCCGAGGAGAGACACTCTCTTCATACGTGAGGGATTTAAAAGCTATGGGGACAGGAATGAAAACATGTGTCATGTACGAATTAATATTTCACAAATGATGCACTCAAAATGTGTGGTAGTGGGTGGAAATTGCAGATCATGAAAGAAAATCGTTTTTTTTTTAAATGTTTAAACATGTACTAAGAGCGAAAAAAAGGAAACAAGGATTCCGTTTTTCACAATTTCACATCTATACAGCTGTTCGATTTTAAAAGTCCAAACATAAATTTTTTTGAGAATTTTGAAAAATAAAAAATTTGGATACTACTTAAAATATCCAAAGTATAGTTATTTTTACCTAAAATTTACTCCCGCCTCCCCAACTTCAAAATGAAGCATCGAATAAAGAGCAATTCCAGCCCAAAACAGGAAATTTTAAGGTACTTTTTTCTCGACCCTCTCCGATTTCGATGAAACTTTGTAGACATGTTATCCTAGGCATATATAAGCCATTTTTGTGTATATGGGGCCAGTTACACTCGATAACGACATTTGAGAAGGGCGTAAGTGTATTTTTTTATTTCGTAATTTAAATATTGCTTTATCTCGAAGCCGTTGCATCGTATCAAAAAGTGGTCAAAGACAAACTTGCAGGAAATTTGACGGGCTTTCCGAAAAACTGAAAGAAAAAAACACTCCACTTTTATGAGATTTTTTGATTTTTAAGTTTAAAAGTCAAATTTGAAGGTGAGCCCACGATTTGTTTTCGTTCAAAATTTTTGTGAAAATAGCCTAAGATGTTACAAAAAGAAAAATGCAGGATGGAGCAACTCACCTAAAAAATACAAAAATCATTTACTGAAACTGTTTTTTTTGAAAAGTGCTCTAAACGTCAAAATTTTCAAAAACCGAACTCGAGAGTCGATTCTCCAGACAATTTTACATAAAAGTCTCCATATTGACCATTGTCCTAAGTCCAATCCTTGTGAAGTTACAGCGGTTTTAAAAATAAAAATGTTGAAAAAATAGGTTTTTTGATGGTTTTTGGCAATTTCTATATGACAGACTTGATTTTTCAGTCTCGAAAATATTTTTACCGGAAAGCTCGTCCAATTTCCCATAAGTTTGTCTTTGACCACATTTCAATTGGATGTATGGGCTTACAGATATAAGCTAATTACATTGCTCATAACTGAAAACATAATATTTTTTCAGTGTAGTATAGTAACCTGGATAGTAAATTAGCTTATTATTTTAGGCTATTTTCACAAAAATTTTGAACGAAAAAAAATCGTGGGCTCACCTTCAAATTTGACTTTTAAACTTAAAAATCAAAAAATCTCATAAAAGTGGAGTGTTTTTTTCTTTCAGTGTATTTTTTTCGGAAAGCCCGTCAAATTTCCTACAAGTTTGTCTTTGACCACTTTTTGATACGATGCAACGGCTTCGAGATACAGCAATATTTAAATTACGAAATACAAAAATATTTAAAACACTTACGCCCTTCTCAAATGGCATTATCGAGTGTAACTGGCTCCATATACACACAAATGGCTTATATATGCTTACAATAAGTCTACAAAGTTTCATTGAAATCGGAGAGGGTCGGGTACAACCGATTCCCTATTTGACATGGAATTGCTCTAAAATGTTATATGCTTTTCAGTTTGCAAATTTGGTTTAATTTTTAAGAATTAATTTGATTTTTTTTGTAAGTTTTAATATTTTTGAAATTGTGTAATGTTTTTAACAGTTCATATCTTCGCGAAAAAAAAAATCCATACTTTAGTTTAGCTCTAAAGTTGCCTCTTTGATCCCATGAAAATATAAAAAAGGCGTTTTAAAGAATTACACTTTTTTGTAATTCGCATCTTTTTTTTAGTTTTCCGTGACTTTTTTGTATAAAAAGTTTTTTATTACCTACAGAAGACATTTCCAAGCTTGATCTTAGAAATTATTGGGCCATTTTTTATGGTCAAAAGTTGAACATTGGTGAAATTTTCTGCTCTCTCCGATACAAATTTTTTTAACTAAAAAATTATACCTTACTTTTCGGATGATTTAGATCTAGTCTGCTGTTATCCACGCTCCATACAAAAAGATTTTTTTTATGCAAAACTCTTCCAAAATCAGCCTCGACATTGGAAAAATAGGAACACTCTAAAAATATAACTTTTTCTATTTCACAATTTAACGCGAAAAATTATTTGCACAAAAACATTATTTTCATGTTTTTTATATGTTTAAAAGATTAAAAAAAACTATTTTAACCCAGCATTGGCAGTGTTGCCAATTCAAAAAATAAAGTTATCATAAATATTTTTGTTACCCTATTTTTATGTGAAAATAGGTAATTTTATTAAGAGTATATCTATTTTTTTTTATTTATACTTACAACATTGTAAGTGAGAAAATGAGAAAGGTAACTTTACTATCCATAGGCAACACAAAAAAAGATCAATTTTTTTGCTGTCTTATTTTTGATTTTTGAGTTAAAGTATACCCAAAACTACTCTAAAGTTATTTAGATTTTAAATTCAAAGATGGCAGCCAAAATGACAGTGATGAAATATTGAGAAAATGCATTTGGTAATTTTTAAGACAATCAACCATTAAAATTTTACTAAAATGGGATCGCAGAATTCTATTTTGATGTTAACAGTAAGAATACTTAGATATATGGAAAACATATTTGTTCATAATTAGATTGCAATACGAAGTCTTATACAAACCTTCAGATTGTCGAACTTCGGATTATCGAGTCTAAGCTGTGTTTTTTGTATTTAATGTAATAAAATTTAAAAAAAAACTTATTTTCAAGCCAAATTAAAAAAAAATAGCAGGGATATCACAAAGTTATGCCTCTGTCACGTATTTGCAAAGTATCAATGAATTTATGAAATTATTTGTTCCCTAAGTTTCATATCTTTTACCGATCTGTGGTCCCAAAATTCAAAATTAGTGTAAAGCTTAAAAATGCTCTGTTTGATGAAAAATGCACAAATAAACTTAAAATAAAATTTGCATTGGTCATATGCTAGTACAACATTTATTTTAAGTTTTTGTCCCTCGGCTCTGGTCGACGTCGAGAGGGGAGGGGCCTCATTTTATAAATTTTTAAACCTAATGTATCACAAAATTATTTGTACATCATAAGAAATGATACTATCAAAAAATATCAATGAATTAAAAAAAACCTGTGTTCCCAAAATTATTATTTTTTAAGTTAAAAAACCCTTAATTTGAAATTTGCATTAATCGTTGTTATACAATGAATTCTGATTAATTAACCTTCGATTATACATGTTTTTTAAATGAAAATTTAAATTTTGGTCAAGGACATGGAAATTTAGGAGGACAAAAACCAAAAAATAAAATTAGCATTGGCCTTATTTTTTACTTAAAAAAATTGATGTGGTCATGCTCGTCTTATCTCAAACTTCTTTTTGGCGTTTTTAAAAAACTCCATTAACAACATTTAAAAATTATGAAGCTCGTAATTTTAACATATTTTACCTTTTCTGGACGAGAATTCCGGTTCTACAAAAATTATTGAATTACAATTAAAAATTAAAAAAGCTAAAATATTCAAGAACCGCTTTGGAGTGTAGTGAAGCAAATTTGAAATTGCACTCTAAATTGAAACCACTGGTTTTCAGCTCATTTGATGCAACAATTTGTACGCAATAATAAATTTAGATTTCTCGCCTCGGCGGCAACCTGCGTACATGAACAATCGTCCCCCGGGTATCCCTGCCCCACCCAAACTCCTGCCCGCGTACCTATCCAGCACAAATCTGCGCGTCGTCACTCCCTCCAACTCCCGCTGATCGTCGTTCAACGCCCGAAGTTTTGTCCCCACACACTCTCCGATTCGTCACCAGCCTTCTGCGCACGTTTGCCGGAAGCCGCCGACCTGCGCAACGTCGACCCGCGATTGGCCACAGATTACACCCTCCCATCCCCTCCACACCCGGTCGCGCGGGTCGCAAGTCGAACTCTCGAGAACCGGCCCCAGCTCGCGCCATTTCGGTACACAATTTCGCGCCGACTGGTCGCCTGTTGTTGTTTTGGAGAAGAGCCTTGGAAGTGAATTTCGAATAATTGTTCGCAGAGTTGTTCATCAATCGTAGTCACCTGTGCCCGGAATAATTCCGCGTGTGTGTGTGTGCGTACGTGACAGATCGTCGTCCAGATTCCAAGGGTTTCTTGGATCTCTCTTGGAAGGAGAAGCAGCCGCGAAGTCGGAGACGACAACCTTTGGATTAACCTTCCCCCTCTCACCGGTCATCATCCAGTGGCAGTAGGCGTGGGTGCGTGTCTCGACACTCTGAAGTTTATCTTGGTCCCAAACTAGTTCAGCATTAATTAAGCTTAAAAGTCTCATCAATCTTAAAACTAGCGAGTGCTCCATGCTAATTGCTCGTGCAAACTTGAAAGTGAAAGTGATTGCTCATCCGATTAGACAGTACGGGATACGGACCGCGCAAGTATATCAAGTTCATCAAGTTTTCGAAAATTTTCCTCAAAAAAAAAAATCACGCCTCAAATCTCCAACGAGCGCGCGCGTAAATTTTGTGCGCCGCAGCCTGCTGCGATGTCGCTCCTCGCATAAGTTGGCGGTTCATAAAATTAAGAGGAGAAAAATGTTTTTTGCTTTTTTGTGGCGAATCATGACGATATTTTTCTGGGCGTGGGCGAAGACATCTTCTAAGAAGCTGGAAAAATGTTTTTGTGGAGTGAGGAAAATGTGAGAAAATAGAAATCATACAAAAACACGTTTTATGGCTGGCGGTGGGGAGAATCTTGTGATTATGGGGACATTTTAGCGTTAGATTAAATCTGTCGATATAAAAATGTATTAAAAAGAAATGTATTGATTCCAGGCATTTTTACATTAAATTAAATTTTGGTACAGAATAATTTGTTAAAAATTTTGAAACAAGATCTAATCAAATCTAACACAAACGCAGCCAGTCCGATGAAAGCATGCTGGAAAGTCTTGTGATTAGATTACGCCCCAAGCACTTTTCTTGTCATTATTAATAATTGCAGTACATCCGAGAACACCCGAAAATGTATTGCAAAAATTAAAGCGGCCAGCCCTACTACGTTGTGTTTACCGCAGAGAGGATTCTGAGAACGGATCACATTTCAAAGAATCTACAGGGGAGGAAGGATGCGTTTGTTAAAAATGTTGAAACAAGATTGTGAATAATTCTTAGTTATTTTAAAGTCCTGAAAATAGAATAACTAACTAAATTAAAATCTTAAAAATGTTACAATTTTGTTCTCAGACAATTTGAACTCAATTTTTCTATAGGCTATATTTACATGTACAAACAATGAACCAGTTTATTCTACCTGGATATAAATACAAACATTTATGCATCTTTGACTTGTTTTAGTAAATGATTTAGAGACTCGTAAACACTTCTTGAAAAACTGTCAAAATTGCTTAAGGTTTGGCAAAAAAACCGTAATTGCAATCGATTCGATAGAACTTATATTAAAACTGTTTAAAGTAGAGAACAAATATGGAGGGGTAAAATGTTACTCTTGGGGTTTCAATCGAGCGGTCAAATCTGGGTTCGCAGCCAAATTTAAAGTTTATTTGAAAAAATGTATGATTTTATTCACCTCATCCTGACTTTTACATCTTTAAAAACATTTCATGTTGATTAAATCGGACGATTTCCCTTGCCTCCTCAATCCAGTCACACATGTTGCTATTCTCGACGTGGAACTCCTTCAGCCGAGGAAACATCCCAATCAGCGAAAAAACTTTATCCTTGGCCTTGACGTTTTCCAACCGGAGACTTCTTACGCTGCTGTTTGCTTCCGCCTTGATGCTCTTGATATTTTCGTTGAATTCCGCAATGTAAACCGACTTAAGCTCCACCTGCTGAAGCGATTTTAGGACGGAAAGTGAAGCCAGAAAATCTGCCCAACGATCGAACTGGACATTTTCCAAGGAAATCGTACCAATTTTGGAGGAATTTTGCAGAAATTGTGCCAAACTGTCTCCCTTGACGCATGCTCCGGACAGGGACAGCTGCTTCAAATTTGGGAACTTGTGAACGTCCGCGTGGTGTACAAACTGATGGGGCCCAAAGGCGTCGATTTTGAGACATTCAAGTGAGGTCATTGCTCCCAGGAATGGTGGCGCTGCTTCTAGGGACGTTTTGCGCTTGTGGATCATCTCGAAACGCTTGAGATGGGGGAGAGATCTGCCGAGCTTATAGATTTCCTGCTGCTCAGAAGAACTAACGCACAACTTGAGATCTTCGATGGTTGGCTGAACTCGTGCAAATTTGATTGCGAACGTTGAGTTCCAGCTTTGCTCGAGCAACCAATTTTCCGTGAAGCTAAACTTTTTCAGCTTAAGTCTCTCAATTTTGGAAATTCCTTCGAAAAGCTCCGCTCGAAGTTCCAAATGATGAAATGATAGCTCATCCAAAGTATCCTGAACCTTTCGGACCAAAGTCGTGATCAACGATGCTTCTGCGACGTCGGATGCTATTATGTAGCTACATTCTAGTGCTTTCAAACGAAGATCCGCCAGAATAAGCTCGTCCAACACTCCTGATGAAGGTCTCATCAGAGAAAGTCGCTCCAACTTGGGTAATTTGAGTTCAATGCGATCAATTCGCCTCGAAAGATCAACATTGCTCAACTTAAGGCTCTTCAGATTCGGTGTAAACTTCAAAACATCCAAAGAAACCTCGCAGTTGCTAAAGCAAAGATTCGTAATCTTTGCGCCGATCGGTGGCCACCACAAATCGACGCTCTTGGTGATTCCACAGCAAATGAAGGCATTCGCGACGGGAAGCGATGTTGGCGGCGCCTGGTGGATGATGTCCCTCCTCAGCCTAAGCACGAATCTCGTCCGGAGAGCTGGACAGTTTTCGATGATTCCTCGCCAGTACTGGCAGGTTGCACGAACAATCAGAAGCGGAGTGAAGGTTAGATTCAAGAAAATTTGCTCCCAAATCTCGGTTGGCAGCGCGGGTATCATGTTTTCAACTGAGTTAGACATTTTGTTTGGGTTTAGCTGGTAAACTGTTACAATGAACTGATAATAAGTTCTAACGTACAGGTTGGTTTTATACTAACGATAGGTAACAACTCAATTTCTTGTACCCAGCTGGCGAAATATTCACTAAATCATTAGAAGTACCGAAAATATATTTTTTTTCACTCAATTGATACACCAAAACCAACAACAAACACATAATTTCTTTCTGACCCACTGAAAAAAGTATGCGAAATGTTAATTAAAACTGAAAATGATTGTTTTCTCTTCAGCGTGTAATGTAAACAAAGCGTGGCATCCTACTTGTTGTAGTGAGTTAAATCAGTCAAATCCAATTCGCGATTAAAAGCTCCATAATTCCGACAGATGGCGCAAAGCATCGAAGAATGACGATTCAAATTTTCGCTGTTCGGTCATATAGGAATGCAAACTTAAAATTGAATTTACAGCTCTTAGAACAACTTTTGAGAAAAAATTCAAGTAGTATGTAAGTGTAAACTTTTTGCACTCTTTAAATAAACGCAATAAAAAAGATTTTGAAAAAAAAAATTGAAAAAAAATTGTTTACAATGATAGAGCATCAAAAGTTAACAAAGTATCAGCTCGAATTTTTGCTCAAAAGTTGTTTTGAACGCTGGAATTTAACAAAACAGAATTCGCATACATAACCTCAAAGGGCAAAAATTTCAATCGACATCCTTCGCTCTGTTCTGCTACTCAACACTAGATGTCGCATGTCGTTTAGCTTATGAATGCCAATATATTTTTTGGGTGGGTGTTTTGTTCTTCTAAACCAGGGGTGCCCAACCTTTTGGCCCTTCGGGCCATATCTGATTTTTCTGAAGCAGTGGCGGGCCGGATCTAACTTTTGATAAATTTTAATAATAAAGCACAAAGATAACTTTCAAAAATGTGTTAATCTGACATATTTTAGTTTTTGTTCGTTTAAAATTGTATATTTATTGTTTTTGACGATTGCAATTAAATACCTCGATATAACCAAAAACAAAAATTCAAATTTCATTGGTCGTTGCAATTTTTTCAAGTTTAATTTCCTCAACACTACAGTATAAAAAAATCAATGAGACATGATAAAATTTATTCAAACGAAATTTGGATTCGAATATCTTTTACAAAAAAAAACCTTGTAGTACACCTTTATTCAAATATTTTGAAAAAATATTTTAAAATGAAAAAAAATCGTTATTCTTCCAAATTCAAATTTTATGGAAAAATATTTTTTGCTCCCTAATTTCTTGACTCATTTTGAGACATTTAATATTTTTAAAATATATGCAGCGATCAGTACGAATAATATGCTTTTTTAAGCTTTTTTTTTAAAAAAAAAAACTTTATCACAGAAAAGTTGTTCTGTAAAAATACATTAGTTTTTGCTAAGTTATTTATCTAAAAAAATTAAAATAGAAAAAAAACTTCGATGTGAAGAAAACACAGTTAAAACTGAAAGGAATTTAAATTTCGAGTCATTTTGTACATTTTTAGACAACAATCAAAAAACAAATTTCAGAAATTTCAAAATTTTACGAAATGGATAATTTTGTTTTCTTGCACAATTTTTCAGTTCAAAAATATCAATATAGAAATTAGAAAAATTAAATTCAAACATGAAGAATATTGTTATGTTATGTTAAAATTTGGTCTCAAGCTTACTTTTTATTAATTCAGACAATCAATCAATTTATTAAATATTTCATGAACGAACAGCCTTAAGGGCCGGTCATAGAACTATTTTGAAAAGCCGTCGCGGGCCGGATGAAATGGCTTCACGGGCCGGATCCGGCCCGCGGGCCGGACGTTGGGCAGGCCTGTTCTAAACGATCGGCATTGTTGCCAGGCTCAGTTTGTATTGCACTGAAAATGATAAAAAACACAGGAAACCTTCAGGACGAAGACCAAAGAAATATAATTTGTCTTAACACACTCATTCGAAACTATTCAGATTATGACAAAACCAAACTCCGTCAGAAATGAGTAGGTAAAGCAAATGTTAGACTTATGTCAAATTACATTAAGAATTGATTCAGACTTTTTCCTGGGTTAGTTTTGACTAGATGACAGTGGTTTTAGATTAACACTATTGAGTTTGTAGTGAGTCGAATGTCCGATTTGGGGGAATTTAATTTACAATTTCATTAAATTCAGAACTTTTATCCAATTCTGAGTAATTCTGGATTTAAGTATTATTTAAATTTCAAATTTTTGAATTTTTTTTAGCGAAAAACTCTCTAGTTAGGGAATTTCAATTTTCTCCCTGTTTTTTTTTTATTTTAAATTTTGGAACTATCATATTTATTTTTTTTAAATTTTGCCGCTTTGTCTGAACATATGAATTTTGAAATTACCAGATTTTAGAATTTAAAATTTAGTTATTGTTTGTTTTGAATTTTAAATTTTGAATTTTTAAATTCTGATTATTTTGAATTTTATTGTTTTTAATTGTAGAATTTTAAGTTTCAAAATAAATAGTTTTGAAAAAATTTGAACTTTCAAAATCTACACAATTTTAAATATTTTAATTTTACAATTTCATAATTTTCGAACTTATTAAATTCTCGGACCTTTAAAAAAACATTTTGACTTAATTTTTTATGATTTTTTTTATTTTTAAGCTTTTGAACCAATGAAGTTTTTGAATTCCTAAAATTAAAATGTTTGTTTCTTAATTGTTGAATTTTTGAAACGTATGATGTTTTAAATCCTCCTTTTTTCGGTTTCTCTTTAATTTTTTTTAATTTTAGTACTATAAAACTTTTGATTGATTTTTATTTAATTTTAAAATTTTTGAACTTATGATTTTTTAATGCAAATTTTTTTCATATTCTGTAATTTAGTCTTTGCATATAATGTTTTTATTTTTCAAATTTCGAATTTTAAAATTTTCAAAATTTTAACCTGCATTATTTTTTTAATTGTGGAATTTTTTCTAGGTTTTAAAATTGTGGATTCTTATTTTTTTTATTTATAATTTTTTGTTGGTTGGTTGAATGGAAATTTTTCAATCTCAAACATTTTTAAACTCTCAGATTTTTTAGTTTTTTAGAATTTTTAGATTTGAAATTTTAAATTTCGTTATTATTCGTACGCATTCAATGCTCAGATTTTAAAATTCTGTTACTTTGAAATTAAAGAGTATTTGAATTAACGGCTTTTAAAATTCTAAAACTTTGGGTTTTTGAATTTTTAAACATTCGACTAATTGTAAATTTATTCACCATCGATATTTTTTCAGAGTTGTGGAAATTTTGTAAAACCATTTAAAATCTTCATATTTTTGATTTTAATATTTTAAAAAGTTTGAGGCTTTGGTATTTATGGATGAATTTCGTAATTTTGGAATTATTGAATTTCTCAAAACCACATCTTTTTACATTTTCAGATTTTAAAATTTGGATTTTTTAATAACAGGATTTTAAAATTTTGAATTTTTATACTAACAATTAATATTTTTTTTAATTTTCAACTTCAAAGTTGCTTTCCCAATTTTAATAATATTTTTTTCAATTTGAATTCTAAAATTTTAAAATTTTTCGCTAGTTTTTAATTTTTGAATTTTGAAGTTTTGTAATTTTTAAATACTATTTTTGAATTTACAAATTTTTAAATTATTGAATGTATTTGAACACATAATGCTTTGTATATATTTTTTTAAATGTTAAAATTCTATTTTTTGTATTTCCATCACTCCCTAAAGTTAAGTCATAATCATGCCGCGAATGACCTTGATTGATTAAGAATTTGATGAAATATATCCTTATCGAACCTTTGCCGGAGTAAGTTCATTTTGGACGCAAACATAGTTATTTTAAACGTGCGTGTGTTTCCAGCAAGTCACTAGTTTGTTTTCATAAAATGATAGTAAAACAATCACGCGCGAAACAAAACTATCAGTAAACTCTTTATGAGATGGTCCAATTTTGAGGTTGTGCCCAACTGTAATGTCGTCTTTTCATTCATATTTATTGAATCGACTCATCGCCATAATTTGGCACCAAATCCGTCTTTTAATATTGCCACAATTAATTCTGTCCACGAGACAGCGAGCAATTGCCGCAAAGAAACCCCCAAATGATGTTCTAAATCACTCGTTAATCCTCGTCCCTCGCCCTCACCTTAATCCCTGATCCCTAATCCAGCTGAGAGCTAAGCCAAAAAACGCGAAAAATTTGGCTTGCTTCGCTGCAACTAAGTTAATTTAAATTCGCTTGCAGGCGAACGAAACGTCGCAAAATCATGCAGTTACACTCTCAAAACAAACTCCTCACAAATAAACATGTCCCTAATTTTGGCCGGTCCGGCGCGAGACTGATGACCGTTTTGTCCTCGATTCCATAAACCGGGGGTGCGCGCTCGGACCACGTGGAATGTAAATATAGTGCGTTCGCTTGCTTCAAAGGGTCGCGCACTGATGTTTTGGAAGATTTATAGTGGTGTGGCCGGTGTGTCCACAAAAGCATGAACGCGCCCACGGATATTCTGGTCCTAGCGACTATTTTTACTGGCCACGACGGACACTAATGATGGAGTGCGGGGCCAGAGCAGTTTTTCGCCGGGGTGATTGTGACAGATTCCGGGAAATTAGGCCAAACTGTCAGCGCGCCATAATGGCGTCTGCGGTAGCCATAAAAACAAACGTCAAACTTTTTTATAGCAGCTCGCCATTTTGTGTCAGCTAGACGCAAATTTTTGCACAAAAATCTAACGAAAAGAGATGTTTACAATGTTCTTCCTGAAAAAACAACAACTTCTCGTCGCGTTTATTGTGGCTAATGCGCCAAACCGTAAACACCACTTTTCATCTTCTTCGTCGCTTCCAAAATGCGCACATTCTCTGAAATGGGACCAAAATAGATGAATCAAATCTGGTGCCGCCAGCGAGTAGTGGTTAGATCTTTTGATCGGGGGAGTAAACACTTGTTCGGAATTGTTTTATTTTTTTGCGAATTTATACAACTTACTTTGTTACTAGGTCGGAAAAGTTGAGAATAATTTGTGCCGCTAGATTAAACAACTTGTTGGCAGTGTTGCCAGCAGTTGTTGAACTCTGACCACCTGTTTAAAAGGGGTTCCAAGTTCGTATTGGCATATCGTTTCATGTAGACATTACCAACATTGTTGACTTCATTGACAGAATTTATTGAATAACTAGAAACAGTTTTTTTCAAAGCAAAGTATGCACCTCGTTTTTTGTCACGTATTCCATAATGCTTTTTTTTGACTCATCAAATTACTCAGAATTCGCCAAAGTTTACTCAGTTTTGTTGAATTATTCAATCAATCATAATCTGAAATGAGCTACAAAACTCATTTTTGGGTAAAATCGGAATTGACGAAATTTGAGTAATTTCATAACTTTTTTACAAATCAAAACATTGGCTTGAAAGTCAGTTTGCGCTTTTATTTTATTTTTTCTGACTCTTGTTGCAGCACTCGTTTTGGAGTAAATTTGAAATAAATAAAATATGAGTAACAAGCTTACCCCGACAAACTTCGTTCTGCCTTTTTTTTCGTTAGTTGACGTTTTTTGTTTTCTGCTTATTCAGCCTCCTGTGATCAAAATTTGATTTTACGTAACTTTTTCCATACAATTTGCCGATGCTCCGGAATCAGTTCCAGAGTGGCCAAAGTGTCAATTTCACAAAATGTTAACGTGGTGTATGGATGGCCCCTGAATTCCGTCTGTGCGTTTTTTAAATGTTTTTTTTTATCTTTGCGCTTGGGAAAATCTCTAACAATTATGAGATTTTTTCACCTAGTTTTTAAATTTACCCTCATTTGAGATTTGATGCAAAACTCATTTTTGGGTAAATTGACATTGACGTAATCTGAGTAATTTTATTGTCTAACAAAAAGACAGTTTAAAAGATTCTTCTTTGACATAATGCACATCTCAGCAGGCGGTCCAAAAACAAGACTGTGAATGTCACATCACCCCAAACAACGCCAGCTGTCAAACATAATCCGTTTTGCACGGTGACAAATGATAAATGGCCACCGTGCCTTCCGATTTTATGGACGAATTGTCACGGCACGATTGTGCACAAAGCTTCCGACAGCCCGAACAAAACCTCAAATTGTTTAAAGAAGTAGCTGAAAACTGTGTTTACTGACTGTGAAACATTCGTTGGAACGCCAAGGAAACTCATTAATATGTTGTCGGAAAAATGGGGTCATCAAAAGATTTCGCCAGCCGAACCTTAACTTGCATGCAACAAGTTGCACACAACCGCGCGATCAAAGTGGCCATGAAACTGGTGCACATCTGCAATAGCTTTTTAAAAATAGGGTTTTCCAACGCACACAAACCATATTTCCCGCTCCAATTGTAACACTAAATTAAATTGGTCGCGGCGAGGGGCCCTGGTAATTAAAATTCGCAACCGATGCCCGAGCATGCAAAAGAAAAATTCAGTTTCAGCACATAAAATTAGGAATTTTAAATTTTTATCATGGCGGCGCAAGCACACGATCATAAATCATTTGCGAGCAGTTGCTGGTGCGAAATATCGGCACAAATCTGCTCCGGCTCCGGGGGTTGGCAAGATGTCACGACGGTGACCTTGACCCAATTATTTCTGGTGGGGGTTAAAGCCGTGATCTCGTTAATTACGTTTTTTTGGAGAGGGTGCTGGATGTTGGATTTTTATGACTTGTGACTACATTTTCAGTCAATTCGCGAGATTATTGCAATTAATTCAATTGACAGATGCCAAGTTGAAGGTAACGCAATAAAAATAAGGCATGGAATGCTAGAGGTAAGCTTAAATGTGACATCTGTCAAATGCAGACTGAAATCGATTGGTGATTTTTCTTAAGGGTAACTGATGTTGCAACAAGTATTAAAATAAACAAATTAACCGAGATTAAATTTAACACCAATTAAGCCGGCCCCGTCAGCCTCATAAATCCCGAATTTTTGACAAGTGATAAACAAAATAATTCGCAAGCACTTAGCGCCAAAGGAGCGCCGAGAAACATCTTGTTTATTCTCGAGCTGTCAACCGAAACGTCACGACAATAAAGACCAACATGCCGCCGCGACAAATTCTACCGCGCAAGATTTATGTAGCCTGCATGAGCGGCAGTTCGTGACAATTGCTTCATTAATTAGCGTTTTAACCCGTGCGATGCCGCGGTGGCCGCTCGGTCGGTTGCGCCCGATTGCCACCATTAAAATCCGTTCCCATGTTCCGTTTGGTGACCGAAAACTGGCCTAAAAATAGACAGGCTCGCGAATTAGAACGTGCGCGCGACTTCATTTATAACTTTCCCCGAAGATGGCCAGCGGCGTCCGCTGGAATCTCGGAAGGGGGTAAATTGTATCTTTTGTCGCCGTGACATGCGCCTGACAGCGCGCGCGCGCACACCCTTGGTTGACAGTTGAGTGACATCGATCGTGCGCGTGGTGTCTATCTGCAGGCGCTTTCGCTCAAGATTCGTCAACGTCGCCGACGAAAGGAAAATCAAAGGTGGGGTCGTGATGCGCACACGCGACACCTGTCGTCGATGCGTCTTATTAATATGCACTCGAGCACTTTCCTGCTCCCGCAAGAGGACGGACGAATTCAAGAAGGTGCACTTGGTTGTATTTGCAAAAAGGGTTATTGCCAGAATTAATGAGTTGAACATTTTGAGCGTGCATCAAACTGTCAAAATTGGTAGTGTCAAAATGTACCCTGTGATTGATAGTTGATGATTAATATTTAAAATGTTTACAAATGTTTGGTAAAAAAATATAAAGTTAGGCCCTTTGACTTCAACAGTCCTAAGATTCATCTCCCAGAAGTGAAGACTTCTCGAGATGATGCTGATGATGATGCGCACCACTTGATGTCGCAATCCCGGTCGGTTTCCTTCTCTCGCACTTGTCACAGCCGCCTGTTGAACATGGGCCGTTTGGATCCATGTCCGCCACGTCACAAACTCTGTCTCACCTCCGACCTCCTTGTCTCTCCTAATTCTAGGCCGTCGAGAGCGTTGAGGAGCAGGTCACCAGCAGTACCAGTAGCACGACCAAGACTTCATCTGCTACCGTATCGGAGAATCAGCAGATCTACCAGCACCAGGAATCGTACGTCGAGCAGGTCTCCTCAGTTTCCAAGTCGAAGCAATTCCACCACCAAACCGCCTGCGAAGAATTCCTCGTAAGTTCCACAAATTTCCCATACGAGCAAAACCCCCTAAATTTAGACAATACCCTCTCCCTTTTAAGGTCCGCGAGCGCCTCGTGAACGGAAGTGCCAAGCACGAGTCGAACGGACTCCTCACCAACGGAAACCACAAAAGCCACAGCAGCCAGGAGCAGCTCCAGCAGCACCACGTGAGCAACTCGGCAACCAACAGCCAGCAGCACAGTACCAGCACCAGTGTTACGACCAGTGCTGCCAGCAGTACCACCAGCACCTCGAACGTCACATCCGGTTCGAACCGGCTGCGCGACTTTAAGCTTGAGCGGCTGAACCTTCCCCAGACAGGAGGCGTTGTGAGTGGTAAGTACGAGATTGTCTTTGATATTTATGATGTTTTGGTGAAAATGGAAATGCCATCAGATGGTGCTGGTGATACGAAAACGCCTACAAGTAGGCTGTTCACAATATACGAATATCGCTTTACAATACGTTTCGCCTCAGCTCGTGCATTTTTTTAAAAACTATTTTTTTAAATGTTGAATTCTAGATTAAATTTTCAAAACAACCTATCCCTCATGGGTTTCCTATGCAGATAGGGCCTTTTGAAAATTTAATCGAGAATTGAGCATCAAACATCGCGAAGTTTTACATGAATTTTCACTATTGTGTTAAACACAAAAAAAAACGTCGTAAAATTTTGGATGCAGTGAAACATTACAGAATTTGTTGGTGTAAGATTTTCATTTTTTTATACAAAATACCGTTTTAAACACACAAAAACATTAAAGTCTACTTTTAAATATTTTTTATGTGTTTCAAAAATTATGGTATTTTGTAGAAAAAATTGTATTTAACTCTTAAAACTCTAATATAGTGGAAATCCAAACATAATTATCAAATAATGTTACATTTTGTATGTATTTTCACTATAAAAGAGATTTTAATGTTAAATAATACAAATTGAATGTATAAAAAACATGACATTTTGTAAAATCAAATCCAACATTTTACACCATAACATAAATCCATAGAAGCCAAACTTCAAACAAAATATTGCTTGGTGAATACCACTACAACACCGAATTTCTTGAAAATACTAAAATTAACGTAATTTATTGCAAATTGTATCAAAAATCGTAAATGTTGTATGTATTTTCACTTTTTAAAAGATTTGAATGTTAAATTATGAAATTTTATTGTTTTGAAATTTTACGATATTTTGTAAAAAAAAATCTTAATTTTACACCAAAAACTCTGATGTAGTGGAAAATTTCCTCTGGAAATTCATAAAAAAAATCTCTTCCTCGATTCCCTTATTGCAAATTATGAAAATTATTTAGAACATTAAAAAAACTCCTAGAATATAGTATTTGGTAAAAACTTACAAATGAAAATAGTAATTTGTAGAAAAACATGTTACTGCAAATTATGGAAAAAATAAAAAAATATAATATATTTTAGTTAAAACTTTAACAGCTTGAGATGATAATGTTGAAATAAGTTCATTTTAATAAATTCATTAAAAGAAACGTGATTCGAAGACGATAACGATAAAAGTAAAAAAATACTTAAACGCATTTTTTTTTTGCTGAAAAAAGTTTTTAAGAGATTTTAATGTTTAATTATGACATTTTAGTGTTTTGAAAATTACGATATTTTGTAAAAAAATAATAATTTTACAGCAAAAATTCTAATGTATTAAAAATTCGTACGTAATTTTGCAAATTGCAAATTATTTAGAACATTAGGTATTTTTTAAGAATATGATATTTGGTGAAAACTTACGTATAAAAATAGTAATTTGTAGAAAAACATGCTATTCTTTAAAAAAGACTTATTTTACAAAATTTTGCATGTTAACATATATTGCCAATTACAAAAAAATACATTGTGGATTAAGCTGGTAGCTGGATTTTCTGGCATCTTCTCACGGTCATTGGAAACGGTCGTGGATAGACCTAGGGGTTCCCAATTGGTGTAAAAAAGTTCAATTCTAGAAAAAATATGGATTAAAATTTTGATTTTTAGTCACTTCTCTGACATCAGGAATAATTGTTTGAACATGCTCGCAATTTTTTTATTCAGTCGGAAAAATATTATTTTTCTCGAAAAAAGTTTCATTTTTAACCACATGCATAATTCTGGCTCGATGCCGCCATCATGCGACCGCGTGCTCCGTTTGTTTAACAACAAAGCTGCAGCTGGATGGTGAGACGAAGTGAGGGGGGAGAGGTTTTGACATTTTATTCCCGCATTTGGCCCGCCGCCTATTTCGTTGGTCGTTGAGCCGACGGTCGTTTCCAACGACCGAGTCCAGTTAGGAACTGATCTTACAATATTAAAAAAAAATATAATTTTGATTTTTTGGGTATCCGGCTGAAAAACTTTATAATAAAGAATAAAAAAACTAAAACTTAACAGTTTGAGAGGATATTGTTGAAATAAGTTCACTTTATAAATTCATTAAAAGATACGTAATTCAAAAGTTTTCAAAAATCTAATTTTTAAAGAAAATATGTTTTTTGCTGGATTTTTTTTTGCGTTACTGTACAGCGAACATTTCCTTATACTAAAAAAATAACTCAACCATGTTTGAAATGATTTTAAAAGGAAGGGTATGCATTTTTAATTGTTTTAAGCTGATTACACATAAAATTAAGATAGAATTTTTAAATTTTATGAAAAAATATTTTGTTTGCCCTCTGATTTTCAGACCGTTTAAATTGGCGGGAAGTCAAAAACTTTGATTTTTGTTTTTTTTTGCAACAGGCTAATATAGAAAAAAATCTGGTTGACTGTTAAAAACCCGAATTCTAATTTACATTTTTACTATTAAATATATTATAGTATTATAAAAAAAAAACTAGAAGCTTTTTTAGTTTGAGCGGTCATGAATTAATTAAGCGCAAGTATAAAAACTTCAAAAAAAATTGTAGTTATTTATTATAAAATATATATAGATGAAAACATTCATTCCATTTACATTTCCATTTTTGCATTTTCAGGATAGGTAAAAAATACCTACTTGATGATATTTTTTGACTCTATTTAAGGACTCAATTGATCAAGTGATCAAAGCAATCACTATTGAATGAAAACAAATGAACCGATTGAATTTGGCACTATATTATTTCCGGGAGCTTACTATCTTGAACTCATAATTACCTAAAAATACACGACTGTACATGATTGAATACACTCGTAAGCGTGAATAATGATTAAGATTTCATGAATAGTTCTCGAATTCACGGTCGTGAACAATGTTCATGATTTTGTGATAACAATCAGGATTATGATCTTAAAACCAAACTGGTGTTGATTTCACTAGTTTTGACTGGGATTTGGTGCCGTCGCAACAATACTTTGCTGCAGACTATTTTCTCCCTATTCGTCATGTGGGAGGAGACTGAAAAAACTTCCAAATTTGTGTTACATAACCAAAGAACGCTCCCTTATTCCAGCTTCACCTGTTGCATACATGTAGGCGCATTTTCCAACCTCCAACAACGCCTACACAATCCTACAAATTCATAAACCTCCTAAAAAGTTTACAATTACCGCATTTCCTCCACCCATCAAGTAAACCTTTACTGCCGGCCATAAATTCCACACTCATTGTTCGGGACGGCGAGTAGCACCGCTCAAAAGAAAAACGGGCCCTCCTCATTATTTACGATGGGAAAACGATATAAATTGCCGTACTGTCTGCGGATTGCGGCGTGCCACTTGGCGGGCCACGCGTACAATCCGAGAAAAAGATCTTGTTTTAAGTGCCGGCGACACTTTTACGCGAGTTCATCTTTTATCCCACTTCGAGATTCCTTGAATTGTTCATCAATTACGGCGGGAGCCAACAAAGATGGCGCCGCGCCCACGTTTGACAGCCCAAGGCCAAGGTGGTCGATTGACGAAGGTGAGCTCTTTTGTGACATCGTCGCGCTCAATGAATCATACACCTTTGGACGGTCGCTTCCGCCCGGGGTACACCAAAGCGGCCAATAAAGATGGAAACGTTCAGAAATCAATTAAGGTTCGGCCGAGAGCTCAGCACCAACTCTTGGCAACGGTCTCCGCGGAGAAATACTTTTGCGCGCGGCCTACTACACATGTTTGCGTTTGTGTGTGTGTCAAAGTGTGTTGCCAACCACTTTTCCAAACGCGTGCGCAACCAGCGTGTTCCAACAGGTGCCGGACTCGACGTTTTTTTTGGAGAGGAAGCATCGAAAATTGTATATATATTTTCGCTCTAGAATTAAGGTGGGTGAAATTTAGCCTCAGCCGCGCTCGTTTACTCCTTCGACAAAGTGGCGATTGTGGTTTTTGGAGGTGACTTTGACATACTCCGAGCGACACGAGCGCATGACAACAATGTTGAGCAACGTGTTTTGCAACACTCTTGCCTTGTCTAGGGAAAGTTGGCAACACTTCGAATGATTTGATTTTTTTATTCGAATCAAGCCTGGATAACTAGATCAATTGACTTGATCGAGCTGTCAAAGTCAACTATTGTGATTGCTAATTGAGGCAATTTTTTTTGCTCAGAAGGAAATCTCAAATTTTCATCAGATGGAAATCAAAAATAGCACTTTAATCTTGACGAACAGCTGCAATTTTCAATGTCGCGCCGCGCGCGCATTCTAGCGGAAGAGTGTATCCGGTAAAAATACTGTTTTTCTTAGAAGCAAAAAAAAGGGGCGCAAAAAAATAAAGCGACGTGCATTAAATTCCTCCGATCTTGCGTTGACGTAAGAAAGCCAGAGCTGAATCGGAAAATTTCGAATGAAAAAGCCTAAGAAAATTCTCCGGGATTGCAATTGCCAACTGAGTAACGAGTCAAAGCCGCAAACAGGACACAACACGTTGGACACATTTATTCTTGACCGCGCTAGATGAACGAGAAACGGTCTGACGACAGAAATCACGTGGACAAATGCAGCTAAAAACTAGGGAAAAAGTTGGCGAAATCAGAAAACATGTTGACTCATCCGCGACCAAAGACGGACGGAGGAGTCTTGGAGGCAGATTGCGTCAATCCGTTGGCCGGATTGGCGAAGGTATTTTTGGGATTAGCTAGAAGTTTCGGATGCAGAAGAAAAATCTATTTTTTCTTCTAAGCAAATTCCAAATCGTTAGATTTTATGCAAAACGATATGGCAACACTGCAGTAAACGTCAAATTGACATTGTTTATCAACGCTTATTCAGAACCACTCAAAATCTGTTAAATACAACTCAGTTATTCTTTTGAAATACTTTTTTAGAATATGTTCAAAATTCAAACCTGCTAACTAAATCATCAATTTCAAAGATTAGTTTTGAGCCTTAAATTTTGGTGTTTGTATTTGTATTCAAAAGTCCAAACCCAAACCTACTCCGAAATGAATTTTTATGATTATTTTTGGTAAAAATTTATGAGCATGAGCATGAGCATGAGCATGAGAGGATTATTTTTGGTAAAAATTTATTTATTCAAAGTTGATTCTAATTCCTAAAAAAAATATTAAAACTTACTCAACATTTTGTTTTCAATACACTCAAAAAATATTTAATTTTTATCAAAGCAAATGCAAAAATAATAATAATTAACATTCTACACTCGCGTCAATTCGAAATCACTTGAATTATATCGAATCCAAATCTTCTCAAAATAAAGTGTTGGGAGTTTTAAATTCTATATTGTTTGAAATTTATCTACTGAAAAATTATTTAAAACTAAAGTAAACGCTCATTCAAATCTGTTTCAATTAGCAAAAAAAAAAAATGATTTAATTTTATACGAAACGATATGACGAAAGGGGGAAATGTAAAATTTGACATATTTGAAATATGTCAAATACAATCCTACTCAGAATTGAGTTTCAAATAATACTTTTCAGTTTTTTATTTGCTTGAAAATGTATGTAAATAAAAACGACATTAATTGATTAATAATCTTTCAAAATCTGTTTTTGTTCATGGACAGTTTGAGTGATATTTATGCGAAATTTACTTAAATTCTGGCTAAATTGTACACAATTTTCATTCTCAAATTTTTGTTGTGCCGTTTATTTGAAAAATAATTATTCGAAAGGAATGTTTGTTTTCCACGTTTGTTCATCTGAAAAATCCAAGAATAAATAACTTTCAAAATAAAGACATAAACAAGAAAATCATCGCAAAAAAACATTGAAATTCCATCTCAATCAAAATAATCATCCTTTTTTTTCGCTCTTCTATAATCTATTCGAACCCCGCCACCAAACACGCCAAAGAATGTGGTAATATTGGGGCGAAAATATCTATTTTGAACAGCGCGAAAAGGAATTGTTTATTGGTAGCGACAAAAACACATGTCCACCGGGCCGAAACAGATATATTTTCCGGGGCCGGATTCCGAAGATTTGGTTTTTTTTCTGCTTCTTCTATTTTCCGGGAGCCAAATTTTGATACAATTCTCGATGTTGTTGCCAGCAATCTCGGAGCGCCGTGTCAAATTAAGATACAGATGAAATTTGTTAGTAGGCCATGTAAACAAATTAGTCAAACTTTCATTGTTTCTGTTTTTTGGGTACTTATTACACTGACTATTACTATTCAATTCATGATTTTTTTTTGTAAAAGATGTTTAAAAATCTGGCAACCTTGCCACCATTCATTAAAAAACGCAAATTCTCCACCAAAGCATCGATGGCCACTTGTTTCGAAGCATTCCCAGCCGCCGCCGTCACCGCCATCTCGTGCCATGTCAGAATCCGTTCCGTTGACAGTTTTATCACCCCGAACGGGTTGGAATCGTTTTCTCTACAGAGCGCGCGCTTCTGGCTTGGGTCACCATTTGTGTCCGGCAAATTTATGACCAATTTTTGCTCGAAAAATCATCGACGCAAAAAAAACAGAGTTGCCGCCGCGACAGATGGCAGCACCGTCGGCCAGCTTTGTGACGTTAAGTGTCAACTGTCGTTGTCATAGTCACCAAAGTGAGCGTGTTGGTTTCACAATAATCCTCTCCAGTTGTGATGGGCGACGTGAGGTTATGTTGAAAATCCACACAGATTTTCTTCCATGGTCGACCAAAATAAAAGATATTTTTAGTCGTTTTGATGAATAATCCCATGATTTTGGGTATGCAAGTTTGTTTGTGTTTCGCGGTCAGAAAATACTTAAGCCGATTTAGCTAGGCGTTTTTTCATAATTAAACTCTTTAAATTTGATCGTGTAAACAACTTGACAGTTATATACCGTAAAGGGGAAATAGAAAAGTTATATTTATATTTCACTAATATTTTTTTCTGATTTTCAATGCGTAAATTGCACACAAGTTTAAAATAAAAACAAACACGATACGGAAATGTGCATCTCCCGGCCAGATCTCGATCTTGATCCAACCAACTGATGCGAAACCTTCCCTCAGAATGTCTTAATTCCGGGGCACCACCGCATCCGAAACGGTCAACACCGTGATCCGCCATCGGGAGGGAATGTTAATTAAATCACCCTCCAAATAGTATTTTAATTAAAAGAATTAAACGCCACCACGCCGCTCGGACCGAGGGGCTGCACACTCAACACAATTGCATAACCTTCGCGCGAGGGGTGGGTCGCGCGATTCAATCGTTTTCCAGCGCGCGCTAATTTTGCACCGTTTTTCTCCTGTCAAAAACCAAACACACACAAATGTTGGTGTACCAACACCAAGGGAAAAATATCCCTCCAAACTGGCCGCCCTGGCCGCGCAACGCAACTGCAAAACTGACACCTGCCAAAATTTCGCCAGGCTAATTTAAATCTACTGAAGGGAAATTATAATTTCCTGTGGCGTGCGGCAGCGAAGAAATATGCCGCGTTGCCGGTGGGATGCCGAAAATAAGTGCAACTAACTGCACACACCGAAGGTAGAATTTTGCACGCAAACTCCTCTGCAACGGAGATGGAAATTTAGATCGTGCTTTATGTGCGTGGAACTAGAATTGGTTAAAAGAAAAAAAGTCGGATTTTGTTAAAATAATTTCAAAAAAGTGTACTCATCGGGAAGCCCATGTTCAAAATCCTTTGAAATTTGACAGTAGCTATCGATTTGAACTTGAAACAACTCTACCCAAAATTGAGTAGCAAACATAACTGAATAAAACCAAAACTTCGTTTCTCGGCTGTCAAAATATAACCTACTTAAATTTTGGTTAAAATTTTCGGGTTTTGTTTTGATTTTTTCTTCTATCCAAAAATATGATATAATAAAAGTTTAAAAAAACGGGTTTTCAAAAAAAAACCCTTCAAGTAGGTTTTTTGGGTTTTTTCAAGGAGTGATACAAATCACTCTAAAACAAAACAAAAAAATACTCAGAGTCGAGTACGCGGTTTCTCGAAATAATCCAGTATAAACTTCTAATCTGATCAAATTATTACTACTCAAAATTGGGTTTAGATTGCTGATATTATTGTTCACAACTATAAAGCATATTTTCTGAGTACAACGACCCTTTGTAGAAAAGGTCCTACTCGACAGCTCGTTCCAAAGGGACCATAGTTGATCCATCGAAAAAATGTTGTCTTGTCATTTTTTTTTTTTTTTTGCATTAAAATGAAAAAAGTGATCAGAAATGTTTGCTAATCCTGTTTTTTACCGTTGTACATAAAAATTGACATAGGGCTTTAGGACCCTATTGAGCAGATTAAATTAAATTATTTATTTTTTCAGAGTTGGTAAAAAAATCAATTTTTTGAAACAATCCAGTATGAACTTTAAATCAGGGCTAAAAATGGGTACATGACACTAAAAAATTTCTGAGAGTTCACTCTGAAGCATATTAAAACAGTACTCAAAATAGAGTAGAAGCTTATTTAGAATAATTCAGAATAGGTATAAATGGTAAATTTCAACTACTTCAAATAGGGTTAATTGGGTCCTAAAATGAAGCTTATATTGGTGATATTATTGTTTACATCGATAAAGCTTATTTTTCTGAGTACAATGACCCTTTGTACGACCGCAAAGAGTTTAAAATAGATTTTTAAATCAATTTTGAAAAATTAACCTCGCGGTCCTTCATGACAGAAAAGTTCCTACTTGACAGCTCGTTTCAAGGGACCATAGTTGGTCCATCGAAAAAATGTTGTCTTGTTATTATTTTTTTTTGCATTAAAATGAAAAAAAGTAATCAGAAATGGTTTTTGTTCGTGTTTTTTATCGTTGTACATAAAAATTTACAAAGGGCTTTAGTACCCAATTGAGTGCTTAATTATTCAAGGAGCAATGAAATCACTCTAAAAACACATAAACACTGTTATTTAAAATTGCGCAAGACTTTTCTTGAAATAATCCAATTAAATACAGTTTGTCCAAATGTGGCCTACTTAAGATAAGGTAAATAAAACCAAAATCAAAATTGCTTGCTACACAAAATTGATTAGAACGTTTTTTTTTTGTAAATTTGATACACTTTAAATTAAAATCATGCATATTTAAAAAAACATTTGAATTCGTGAAAAATTAAAAAGCAAGCGATTTTGAAGATCTCACGATTGATGGCATGTGATTTTTCAGTACATTTTCAGTACCTTTGATAAATTTAACATTCTCTCAAATCTTAAATCTATTTTTGATATGATTCAGAAGGCAAAACCACAAACAAAATAACACATTTAATCCCATGCTTCTCGCTAATCATGCCACATTTTTCTCCTCTCCAAAGCCGCATAATTTCCCACCAAATGTTCTAAACTAACGTAAAATGTGCATAGCATAACTAAAGGAAAGGCCTTCCATCACATGACACCCACTTGCTCCACATCTGTCGGCAGCGGAAAAGCAGGTGAATCAAAAGTGATTCTATTTTTCCTTCTAGAAAAAACGCCACACTTTTCCTTCTTTACCACACCTTGTTCTTCTAATAAAAAAAATGTGTGTGATTTAGACGCAAAAGATGGCTTATTTTTAGGCCCCTCTTTAAGCCATCGGCGACAAGCGGCAGTGCGTTAATTATTGTTATTATCACCGAGAAAACAAAACAACTCCCTTTTCCCACCGTCTCCCCTAGGATTTACGTAGGGGAAACCGGAGTTTGGCTCGGCAACAGAGACATCACGTATAGGAGGTAGAGTGTGAACAAAAAAAAAATGACAACAAATTATGTGACCGTTTAGGATTTATGGCGGCCAACCTGCTGCTGCTGTCGTGACGCATCATTGGGACTTGAACATTTTTTCTTCTCACCCATTTGACACATTCATTGGCTTTCTTTACGAGAATGACAACGGCAATGATGGCGGCACGTCACGCGGGTGAAAAAGAATCGTTCGTTTCGTTTTTTTGAGTGATCTTTTTTTGGTTCTTCTTTTTGAATAAAAAGTTGGAAACTAAGCTCGAATCCAGTGAGCGGACTTGATTTTTTTTTTCTTACAAAAAACTCAAGTCACAAGACACACACACACCGTGTTTTATTTTTAATCGGGCCCGAAAACAGGTGTGTGGAAGTGGCGCGCTTTTCGTCGGGTTGACTTTTCAATGGGGACGACCAAAAACGAGAAGGAAAGAAAGAAAACCAGGCTAATTTGTGTGTTTTTGCACGGTTCCTTAGATTTTTTGGTCTTTATAAAATTCCTTTGCAGAGGGAGCAGAAAAAAACTGGTTGAAAATTGCACACTTTGGCTAGGTGGCGCCAAAAGTAAAAACAAAGTTTTATTTAGACATGCCAATTGAAAGGCGAGTCGTTGACAATTTCTCTTTGAGATCAATATATGCTGAATGCAACGCTAAATTGATTTTTGAACTTCATCAACAAAATTATTCGGAAACTGTCAAATATACACGATAAGTGAATAATGCTTATTTCTTCATTAAAAATAACCGTTCACTCTCATTAAAAATTTCTACGTTTTCGTCCAAGTTTTCATCAAACCCTAACTTTCTCAAAAATGTGTTTACACGGAAAGGAGTTTGATCTGAAAATTAACAATCCTTTTTTGTTGGCTAAAAATTGTTAAAATTCCAACTTTTTTTGTAAAATTTTCCATATTTCTAATAAAATTGTAAAAAAAACAAACACCGATTGCTTTCTAACTAAAAAAATCCAAGTCACCAGATCAACCAACATTTTTATAGAAATTTCAACCAGTTTTTAGTCAGTTTTGCGAGAAACCTCCTCTCCGTGTAGAGCAGAGATGCTCAAAGTTTTTAGAGGCCGGACCAAATTTGAAGCTCAAATGAGTTGCGGGTCAAATTTACAAAATAGATTATTTGAAAAAAAATTAACTACGTTGTTTTAATTTAAAAGCATAGAAAATACATCTAGCTGTTGAAGTTTTTTTGAAATATCTATTATTTTCTGAACATTTCGTTGATCTAAAATAATAGAGAACAAAATAGCAGTTTTCTATTGGTATTGTTGATTTTATTGCTTTAAGTATTTGGGAAAAAATGTCTTTAGCTGAAAGTACTTGTGTTTTCAAAAAAAATTACAGTTCTTTTTTTATATTTCGAAAATGGTGACAATTTATGTAACGGCGTTATTGTATCTTTAAATAAAGTGTGATTAAGGGGTTACATACATGTAAATCGGCAAAAATGTCCGAGGATGGTGTGAGCACAAATTTAAACTTTGTTATAATCTTTTTGCAGGGAAATAGAATGTACATTTTCATCTATTAACAAAATAAATAGTTATGATGACTTTTGGATGTACCATTGCCGAGATATAGCTATTTTAAGTTAGCAGTTTCAAAAAACGGGTGCCACGATATCTCAACACTGCTTTGACCAAATCAGCTCAAAATTTTGGTGAAGACTCGTTAAACCGGTCCTGTGTGCATGACGAAGGCCGATTTTCAAAAACTTAATTTTATAAAAAGATAAAAATATTTTTATGTTTTTCATATAAAAAAAAACGTCAGTTTTTGATTTTTGTATTTTTTGTATTTATCGTCATGCACACGAGATATGTCTTGGGAGTCTTCACCCAAAATTTCAGCCAATTTGGTCCATCCCATCTCGAGATATCGTGGCACCCGTAAATCAACTCCTTGTTTAGAGAAAAACGTTCACAAAGTTTGACAGTTCGCTTTGCGCATGGCAAAATTGTGAACTTAAATCGTCTCTTACTCAGTTCAGTCATGAAATATCTTCGTGAAACTTTCAGGAGTGATTGAAAATCATCATTTTAGTAAATTTAGTGAATTTTCTGTAATATGAAATTTTGTGATTTTGTACATGTATGTAACCCCTTAAGGGGTTAGAGCCCACATTTTAACGAAAAAAAAATGTTAAAAAAGGTTTTAAGCACCCGTGAAGTTAAATTGCAATCATTATTTAAAAAAAATGTAAAATGTAATAATTATAATAAAGCTGAATGCACTTAAATTTCCATTGATATTTTGAAGTTTTTTGAAAAAAATATTTGTTGTCTATTTTTTTAAACAATTTTTAATAATGAGGGGGAGAGGGTTGGTCAACAAAAGCTTTGTAAAATATTTGCAACAGCTTTATTTCTCCGTTTTCAACATTTTGTCATTTCAAACATTTCAACATTTTGTCTGCCTGAATTCGTTATTCAACTGTAATGAGTTCGAATCCCGAGGGAAGGTTTCTAAATAAGTTTGAGGGTCAGTTCATAATTTTGACTTTCAAATTAATATAGAATAGTTATATTTTTTGTAATTAGTACAGATTTCTAAATATTTTCAAAAATAGTTGATGATAGTTTTGACGATATTTAGTAGTTTAACTCACATTAAAAAATGTGAAATTGTTTTATTAGGAATTTTTAACAAAATATTTGTGTCCTAAAATGGGAATCAAAACATTAACAAATCATTCGTTTTTTTTATCAAAAACAAATAAAAAAAGATTAGTTTAAAATAAACCTTAATTTTGAAAAGGCATAAAATCACTTTTTGGTCAGCGGGCCGTTTTACATAATCTTTCAAAATGGGTCCGCGAGGCACAAATATTCACCTCGCGGGCCACATACATATTCGAACATACTTTGGTCACCCCTGGTGTAGAGGTAATTTTGGGTTAATTGGGTGCCCTAAGGAAAATGTAATTTTTTACTATTCTTTATTTTGTATTTTTTGAAGAGTTTTTAATTTTCAACGCAAAAAAAAACCTAACAAAATTTATATGCAAATTAAAAAAATGTTGTGGGTATCTTCCCAAAGTTTGGTTCGATGCAAAAATTGCGGCAGCGTTTGGGTAAATTTTACTCAATGTTAAAGAGGGGAAAATGTCAGATTGTTTTGATTTTTTCTAAGAGTTATAAACTGACTGAAGTTTACCCTAATCTGTTATTTGCCTTAGCTACTCATTACTGCAGCCCCGTTTCCCAATATGGAATATCATCTTAACATGATTTTTCAAATTCCCTAGAACGCGTTGACACGCTGAATTTGTTTTGATGATTTTTGTACACCTTTGAAGACTGCGATTTCTGTCAATGATTCTGTTTCAAACGTTCAAACTTGCAAAGTAAAGCCGCAAAAAACAGCTTCTTCACCTTTTCCACCGGCCAATCACGATCCTCAACACAGTCGAACTGGCACGGATATCGACCGAATTATTGCGCCCTATTCCCACCGCCACAGTGCCAAACTATTCCGAAATTGTATGGAATGTTATTCACGGGTGGCAGTGCTGCCAGCGCCCGATCAAAGATGGTGGCGCCACCGTCGAAGGGTGACAATTTTCACACCCAAATTTACGAGTCGATTTCGTTCGTCGCCAAAGAATAAAATATTCTGCAGATGTCGACACTGGTCTGGTTTTTTTTTTTTCTCGCGCGCTCTGGTAATCACCTACCCCCGCCACCGAGGTATTTTTAAATCCTCCAGGAGGGAAGCCGGGATCGACGACGAGGGGGTCGAGACAGGTGGCAAATAAAATATGTCGCCTGTGGCCACTGCCGCCGGGGGTTACTAATAATAGTTCCTACCAGAGATCTCTAGCAGAGCAGTGAGTGAGAGCAAGAGGGACAGTAATAAGCACTTGTGGCCAAAAGTACATCAAGTTCGCGCACACACTGGCCTGGCAGAGGTGACAAATTGTACAATAAATTACACCGATGTACGTCAGCGAGGCCGTTTGCAAGTGCCGCAGCACATTTGAGTGGCCCCGGGGTTGGCCACCCTGGTCTCAGCGCTAGGAATGTTGATTTATTCGTTTTAAATTGTATATTTTTTGGGCGGAGCTGAGTGTATGTTCGATGTATGGGGATAATGTGAGGGTTTTTATGCATAATGAGCACTAAAAAGTGGGCTTGAACTAGTTTAATTTAGTGTGTAATTGACATTTGGTTCAAAATTTTGTTTCTTAATACCTGGAACTGATTGTTTTCGTTTAGCAGTGTAAAGTGACAGCCGCGATAAAGTGTTTTCATTTGAGAGCGTTCTTTTATTACGTAACGTAATGTAAAGATCAACTGACGTGAGCATAATAGACTGTTTGTTTACATTACATACTTGAAGTTTTGTTTCAGCTAAATTTGATGATTCAATTTCTGACTCTAAATTATGTATTTGTGATGCACGCTAAGTAAAAATAACTATTTTTAGGTAATTTGCACTAAAAATAAGTCAAAAACTAAAACATCTCTTTGGTCATATGCACCCAAATTTGATTAAATTTAGCAATTTAGGGTGAGAACAGTTTTTTCGTAATCAAAGTGATTCTGGATTAGCGTGTAGCTGAAAAAGAAACAAACATTCCAAAATCTTTCCTAAACTGTTTCGGATTTGACGATAACGAAGTGAAAATAACTCAAAAATGAGTTATTATTGATAAGCGTGATATTATTGGATCTATTTGAACTAAATACTACACGGTGTAGCCTACACCGCTTGTTCACTGGATTTGAAGTATTTTTTCGCTTTTTCACTCAAGACTGATTTTATTTAGAATCGAAATAAAAGAATTTTATGATATGCATTCCTATAAACAACTATATAAGCAAAAACAAATTCTTTCAAATTTACACGCTGAGCAACAAATCGGCACAAATCTTTCGTCATAATTTTTCAACGTTCCTGCGAAATTCACACGCACTCTGCTATATCAAATAAACCACACGCAGAAAAAAAAAACCCCGCTGAATCAAATGCGATGAAATCACCCAAAAACGAATTCCACCATCGAATTAAAAAAAATCGCATCGATTCTCCCCCCTCGAGAAAAATCCCGCAATATTCTCGAAAACAAAGCGCGACGAAAATTCGAATCCCGCTCATTTGGCACGCAGCAAAATGGGGAAATGATGAAATAAACAAAATATGTTTATGATTTGGAGAAGATCGCTGGACGCTGCGCGCTAGCTTGCTGGCCTTGGACAGATGGAACCGGCAACCCGCGGGCAAAACCGGGTCAACGCTTCCGATGTCTTGCGTGCGCCATTTTGATTAGCTTTTATGGGCCGTTTCCTTTGGAAAAACCCAACAGGTCGTAAAATTAGCTAGTTAGTAGTCGCCGACGCGTTCTGGAATTAAGAAGATTGTTTTTAAATTTAATTTTGATTTGGTGACGCTCGTGTCTTGGAATATTTGTGACGTAACGCCTTAAGCGTTATGGCCTATCTACAATCACTTAGCTTAGAAAATTTCACTTAGCTTAGGAATTTGAATCAATGGAAATGAAGCCGAGCTTCTACAATGGAAAAGTAATCAAATTAGAAACTGACGTATGATTTGAAAAATTTCAAAATCTACGGTAAGTTGACGTTTCAATATCAAAGGTAAACAAACAACTGCATAGCAACGTATATCAGCCCAGAAAAATTTCTAAGTTGATTGTGGATGACGGCCGTAAGTTGCGTACTTTCCTAAGTAACTACTTTACTTAGATGTTCTAAGCTAAGTGATTGTAGATAGCCCATTACGTTTTCAACGTCATAACTTCAATTAGGCTTTATATTGCGACGTCACGAACGAAAACAGATACTCTTGTCAAAAACGTAAACATTTCACGTGAACTGTCATTTTCCTTGTCGACCAAATTTTTAAGGTTAGAAAAATGTCCCAAAATGCAAACTTCTCACCCAATTTTCCAATTTGTGATGGCAACACTGCCCGCCTTTCCATCATTTCAATCCCAGCTCAGCTGCCTCGTCATACATCGTGTTTTTTTTCGCTCGCCCGATTCGCCGAGAAAGATAAATAAATCGCGCGTGAAAAGTGTCTTGCCCCTCGCATTCGCTGCGCGGTTTTGAAAATTTTGCTGGATCCACTTGGCGTTTTTTGGCTGGCGCAACTCGGAAAAAAAACAAGAAAGCCGCGCGCACGATTAATTGCGACAATGATTCGAATCGATGTTTTTCTCGCGAGGGGAGCACAAACTCACTGATGGATCTCGAAATTTGTTTACCTTCGCCAGATTTGTTCAGGTTGAGAGTCTTATTTTTCCGAAGCTTCGTCCGGTCCAGAGGAAAATGATTTTTTTTCACAAAATTTCCTTACGGAGGCAGATTTGTGTTGGTTGACTTTGGAGAAAGATCGAGTGGCGACGATGTGTCACCATTAGTGGACAGATTTGTTTGCAAGATTGGAAGATACATCTGCCAAAAAGGTGGTGGATCCAATTATTAAAAAAAAGACAACATTTCAAACAATTGCAAGCAGATTTTACTGTTTTGAGCATTAGCTTGAGAAAAAAATAATATGAAAAAAACTCAAAATTAACACGTTTTGATCAACATCCACTAATCGTGTAGCAACTCACAGCAGCACTGAGCACTTTACGAACTGTCACATGTACACACATATTAAATACGGCTTAAATTGAGTTAAATTAACCCAAATCTCAAATTTGCTCTGACTCATTCCTGAGTAGGATCGATTTTGACGAACTCTGAGTGCAATCCAGCTAAACAACATCGTCCGCCGGATTCACAACTCCAGATTGAACGATGATTTAGAGAGAGATTTCCTCCTTTTCCGGCCTGTCCTGCCACACCTATAGACAACGACCAAACGTTCCGGAGCGGAAACATTTAGCCACGCTATATTTAAATGTCCGCGCGGCCGGCGGCGTCGCAGTCTTTTGAATGAGTTGGTAGAACTTCAGCTTAATACTTGGGGCACGCGTTGAAGGGAAGATCTTGGCTAGGTGTTGGTTAGCGTGTATAGAGCGAAAGGAAAGTGATCATAAATTTATGCAGTTTTATGACAGGGCGGCGATGGCAACGGCGGATGGGGTCGCGTACTTGGCCATTATTTTTGGAACATTTAGCATTAGCTCTGTGACAGCTGGTCGATCGGTCGGATAGTCGTAGTTGGCTGGAGGCGATGCATTTTAGCGCTTGCTGGGTGTTTGACAGATATCGAGTGGTTGCTTTCAAAACATGAGACGGCGTGTGGTCGATGCTGGAGATGCTGCAACTGTCAGTTTGACATTCCGTATTCGAAGGATTTGTCGAAGGAGATCAAGAAGTTTTTGCTCAATACATTATCTTTACATTTCAAGGTGTACAATTTTCCAATACAATCATCAGGTGTGGCATTGATTATTGACCCAGACTCAATGTCACCCCTGATGACGATAGATAAAAAAACTACTGTCACTCATCCACATTAACGACCCCCGGGTCTTTTGTGGTCTCTATTGCAAGTTTCTGCTCGAACCTAGGAGTCCGAAGGCTTGAATGGGGAGAGCACCCAAACCTCTTTCTACTCCAAGGAACCTTCCACCCCAGTGTTTGAACTGACGGCCTTCGGATTGCGAGTCCAACCGCCGCCAGCGATTCCACTGGAGTAGGCTTGGTTTGGTGTGTTGTTTGTACTTATGGCATGGAGACGACTCCTACACCTGGAATGACTTAACGGCCTAACAACCAAGGCCGGGACCGACATTTTACTTCCTCATCCGATGGAAGGTTGGAGCAGATGGCCTCTATTTGTTATTTAAAGCAAATTCCAACTTACTCAAACTTAAGCTGGAGTTTTTCTTTAAAATAAAAGGTCTAATGTTTAATTTTTTTTTTTTGCTTTTTGTGTTTTTGAAACCACCTTAAGAAAGAGATACAAGGTTTTAAAGTCGAAAATCTACAACAATTTTGAAGCTGAAGGTCGGTTTGTTTACATCAGAATCAAAGGTCCCGATAAATAATCCAAGATAAAATTTGTTGCTCTTCGACCGAATAAACAATAGTTTACCACGACATAGAACCAACAGAGCATTATGAATATTACTGGGAGCTTTTGGAAAGTGACAGCTCGGGATGTTTGTTTACATCAATGAACTCTGATGAGTTTTTCTCATTTTATCGGTAATCTCGTATTTTTTGCATTGTGCAGCGTCTTATTTTAAAAATATAAAAATGTGGGCTATTGGACATTTGAAAAAAAAAAACTTCAAAAAGCTTATCACAAATGTCATAACAATGTTTACTTATGCACGAGTAGTTTCTTCGCAAGTGTGTTTGCTTTTTCTTTTGTAAAACCTTTTCCAGTGGAAAATGCAGTTTTTCTTTTATAATTATTATTTTTGGGGGAAAAATCTTAATATTTGCCTGGTGACTTTATTCCAGTCAGGATTCAGCTAGAATATTTCGTGACACCATAATATCTGTTAAAAATAATTATCATCATACGATAATTAGACGAAATCTGAATTTTTTTTGTCCTTTTTTTGTCTTTTTTTTGTTGTTGAAAAATAAAACTCTAGAAATGGGTACTAAAGCCCTATGTCAATTTTTATGTACAACGGTTAAAAAAAACGATTAAAAACCATTTCTGATCACTTTTTTTCATTTGAATGCAAAAAAATATTGACAAGACAACATTTTTTCGATGGATCAACTATGGTCCCCTTGGAACGAGCTGTCAAGTAGGAACTTTTCTGTCAAGAAGGACCGCGAGGTTAATTTTTCCAAATTGATTTAAAAATCCATTTTAAACTCTTTGAGGTTGTACAAAGGCTTCATTTAAGGACCCAATTGAACCTGCACTTTTTCTCGCATTTATGACAACTAGAATTCGAAAATCTAGGCAACCACTTGTTATTTGGACAGTTACTGGAAACTTCAAGCAAAACAATGTAAATGGGTCCATGCCAAACTGGAAACAAAAAGTCTATCCTGCTCACGGCATATTGTGTTTACATTAGGAACGAGCAAGATAGACTCTTTGTTTACACTTTGACGACATTGGCCCAATAAAATTGTTTTGCACTACAGAATTGCGGTTGACAGCTGAAAAACTGCGAAACCTCTGCGCACTTTGATCAATTTTGACGAATTAAAATTTTTCCGGTACAATTTGACAAGTCGCAATACTGCCCAGTCACGGAGTTCTGACAGGATTCTGGCAGAATTCGATCAGGGCTGGAAATTCGAACAGCATCTGGAAGGAATTCAAAAAGGCTAGCGGATTATGACAGCTCGCAGAAAATTATTTTGTAGAATCAGCCTGTACGAGGTTTGATTCAACAAAATTTTTGATTTTCTCAATTCCACAAATTTTTGTTGTTGTTTTGAAAAAGTTGCTTTGACGTTTAGCGTTGATTCAACAAAAATCTTGATTTTCAAATTAACAAAACGTTTTGTTGATTCAAATATGCCTTATTTTTCTGCGTGAGGATGCGATCGATAGCAATTATATCAGACAGCTATTCAGTGCCTGCTACATTTAATGGAGCCTCCTGGTGCTTCACTGACAACAATTTCCCGGAACAATCAACCACGCGTCTCCATCAACGGAACCTTCTCAACCACCTGCGCTGAACCACTTGTGGCCGCGGCGGACCATAATCGAAATCAGACCGCGTTGCGTCTCCACAATCCGATCAAAACCGCAATTTTCTCCTTTTATTGATGGGACCGCCGCCTACTGTGCGGGTGACACTTCATCGTGCGATGTTTTTCTTCTTTTTTTTTCGCCCTCCATCGATGATCCCGGCCTCTCTCACTTGAAAGACTTTCTCTTTCTCCGCCGCGCCAACTTTGATCGGTGCGATGTTATTTTTTGGAGAGGAGGAGGAGGTTGCGCGCACGTTCCGTCGATGATGATCGTCCAGCTGAAGGGAGAAAGAGGGAGGAGGGGGGACGATCATGATCGCATCAAGCATATCTCGCGCGGAGAAGCAGATTCTCTCGTCACTTTTGCTTCCTCGAAGGAGGAAAAAAGCGGCACCTTCATGGAAAGAAAGGGGGGGGGATGTTGGGGAAATTTTCGGGAAAAGCGGACGGCGGACGGGGTGGCCAGATTTTTCTCCAATGTGCGCGCGCGGACACGGCCACGGTGTCCAAAATATTTTGTCTCATTTATAAAACGTCGCTGGGAACGTTTAGACGTGTGGAGCCCCGCCGAAGCTCTCGACAGCTCACCGACGACGACGACGACGGCCGTGTCCCGTGGACCCCTAACGAGTTCTTTGTCCAGCCTGCTGCTTTGTGGCCACTTCCGGTCCGGTTCCAATTTCCGGTTCGCGTGCTCGCGCTCGTTTGTGTTTGACTGTGCGTGTCAGAGTCCGCGTGTTGGGCTCGTGTGACCAACTCACTTCCAAAAAAGGAATAAAAGTGCCCAAAAGTGGAAGCCACACCCCGTTTAAGGCGATCGTGAAGAAAAATCGAAGTGATCGATCGAGTGATCCTTGAAGGAGAAACGATCACCGCACCGAAGGAAGCGCTGGAGTACTAGATCGTTGAGATCGTTTGCGACGAGAAATACCGAAACTGTACGTACGACGTCGAAGACGTCAATGAGGAAAGGATCGTGAGTGAGTGAGTGAGTGAGGATCGCGTGGTGATCATTCATTGATCGGGTTCGACACGCTGCCAAAACGATTGATTTGACGGGTGGAATTGCTCCAGTGTTTCGTCACAGCACACTGCGATGGAGTAGCAAGTGTGGGTGTGTGCGCGATTTTTTTCAGTGTGTTCGTAGCGGATTGACAGATATCCAGTGCGTGGTTGTGTGGCGGCCATTTTGGAAATTCCAGACGATACAACCCTGCCTTCCGCCTCACTCACTCACTCCAGCCCTGAGTTGTGCGCAGTTGTTGAAGAACATGTTGTGCGAATGCAATAAAATCAGTAATTCTGTTCCAGGGTTTTGACGGTTGATTGCTTTAAGATTACGTTTCTGTTGTTTTAGTTCAAATTTTGCTTCCAAGTTCTGATTTCTTTTTTTTATGTATCCGTGAATTTTAGCCAAAAAATAATTCAAACTCGTCACAAATTATGTTTTGCTGAAATTCACGATAAATTACTATTTTGACCTTACTAATCGCGCCGCACGCTCTGAACCTGCTCCGGAAAAACAAATTGATTTTAAAGAAAATTCCTGCAACAAAACTTCAACAAAATTTAAACCAAAAAAATATCCAAATGGTCACACCCTTGACCCTTTGGATATGTCGAACCGATCAGTAGCGAAAACCGAAGATCCTCCGTGCACCGGAACTCAACCAACTCGGGTACAAATTGGACGCACGATTCTTCCAGGCCTCCGGCGGTTCCGTCTCCACGGAAAGAAATCAGCACTCCACATTTTTAACATTCCATACCCGTTTCAACAAAACTCACACGCCAATCTTAAAGCAATCAATTTTCATCTCCTTCCGAACCTACTTTGATCCCGCGCGATCAGTTTTCGTCACCACTAGCAACGATCGTCGCGGAATAAGTGAAAGTTCTAGGAACAAGTGACCTCACCCTATCACTCATTGCTCATATCTCAAAAACGAAGATAAATAAAGAGAAAAAAAGAGGAAGTTAGAAAAAATGTGGAGTGACGAGGAGACGGAACCGGTGGAGGCCAGCTGGGAGGAGTACGCGCAGATCTACCGGAGCTTCGAGCAGTTTATGACCATCTCGGAGCACGACCGCAAGCAGACGGTCCGGGTGTTCCACATCGAGCAGGATGTGCCGGCGGCGGAGGACAGCGTGCTCGACTTTGTGCCGATAAACATGTACGCGGCGATCTTTATCGAGTCGCACAAAGGTATATCGTGGATCGGTTGTGGGCGGTTCAGGTTTAGCGTGTGAGGGCGAAGCGATCTGTCAAAATTGTGGGACGCATTGATTTGTCGGAAGCTTGCTTTCCATGTGGGAATTTGGACCAGTGTAGAGCAAAACTGTTTTTTTCTTGCTATTTAAATAAACTACCCTTAACTACCCTATTCAAAGCACTCAAACGTCAAAGATCAGATAGCACACTGATGTTTACATTTTAAAACCTTTTCTCGACAATTTCAAGCCACTTGATTTCGTGCATTTGATAAATTTCATTTTGAATAAATAGCCAAAACTGAGGACTTCAGGACCACGAGTCCAAGGCATTCCAATTTGAATTAATTTTACTAAAATTTTCTCCTTATTTCAATCTAATATTTGTCGAAAAACACATTTAGAGTAAGCTTTTCCGAAATGTGATCACAGAGCGAATTTGCTAGTAAAAATTGGAACGCATTTGAATTAGCTGAATTCGCAAATTGGAACAGCTGTCAATGTCAAAATCACCAAACCACGTGTTTTGAAATTGTCGAATGGCGATGGTTAAATGTCAACATCAGTTTGACAGCTCATTTTGACAATTGCGTGTTTTAAAATCGATTTTCATCGATTTAATAAGTTACTCAGGAATGATTTTGGAATGTGTTCTTTTGGGCAAATTTCTTTATAAATTAAGTGTATTTATTTAACTAGAATTTTAAGATAATTTCTCCCAGACTCAAGTGAAAATTCACTCATAACGAATGAAAGCCAACCCAAAACTGTGTAGCTTCAATTTTATCTAAATCTGACGGAAATTTACTTTGATATCAATTTAGGTGCTGTCCAAAAAAAATCAGAGGTTGGTTTTTAAAGCCGTTTTCGGATCGGTTCTCGATCAATAACAAATGGAGCACCCTCAGTCGAGCAGTTTTTGACAGTTCGCTCCATAATAAATACATTGTAGAAAAAAGCAAAAACTGCTCGAATGGAAGTGCTCCATTATAAAATATCTACTAATTTGTGGAAATATCCTTTTTGACAACTTTATTGTCTTCTTTCGATCTACTGTTTTTCGTTCTTTTCGAACGTTTCGATCGATATTAATAAAATTGTACAAGTTCTAGGTTAGTTGAATTGGCAAAATTGTCTTTTGCAAGCAGACCATAACTAAACTTTTCGGCACCCTAAGCAAACGTCAAATCAAAACAAATTGTTGCCGGATTTTGTCCCGGATAAGCTCCGGCAGCAATTTTGTATTGTTTGACGTTTGCGGTGTTGCCGGAAAAAGGTAAACAAATCACTTCGTGCATCAGCCAATAGTGCAAAGATTTGTTTACTATTTACTGTTTAGGCTTTTGACATGTCCATAACGTTTAACATAATGGCGCCTACTATAAAAACAAAATAAAACACTACTCAAAATGTCAGAATTCTAGCTCCTTCAACCGGCATTTTCAACCTAGCAACGCCCTTTGTTTACAACAATCACGCGCATTTGTTTACCTCACACCGGCAAAACTGCTTTCAAAACAAACGCATTCCAAGGCCACATCCATCATAATGGCCCCGCGGCCACAGTGCCGAAGTACACGCAGCGTAAAAACAAACCAACTTTGTTTCGATCTCCACGGCCTACTGTACGAAATGGAGCGAGAGATCGGGATTTCTCCTCAAACAATAATTGTGCGCGAAGAAAATGTGGTACTTGCGATTGCGAGTAAACAGCTGGATCTTTGCTCAAACTAAGCCGAGATTTTGATTCGACCCTCGCTGAGATTAATTACATTCCGGGTAGATGAGCCGCAAAAGAATTTGGCCAGCATACCGGCCTCTTTTTCGAACTCGAATCTAGGTGGCAAATGAGTGATGCACGAACGAGCAAATGTTGGCAGCACTGGATGGCGCGAAGCGCCATAATGGCGGCGATTGCTATAAAAAAGAGCCGTGTAACACGTGTTCGGCAGCCGCTCTGCGAGCGAGTCCTTTATAATTTATTGACTTTCTCACCAAAAAAAAACGCAACGAAAGGAAAATTAAAAGTGAAATTCAACTTTACTAAAATAAACATCGCTCGCACAAAGCTTCAAACGAGCAAGATCAGAGATGAGCCATAAAGGCGCGAAACAAAAAGGAAAACAACATTGTGAGCGGTTCTAGCAGCAGCAGCACTATTTGGGTGATTTAGTGTCAACTTAGAGCGTGTAATGACCACTACCCAGAGGGGACATTTGACGTTTGTTATTTGCCGAAGAGAGCATATATATTTTACACTGACGATGGGCGACGTTAATTGGTTGGAACGCGCGAACGACGACAGTTGATGGAGGCGCAAGGTGGATTGCGAGCGTCCTGAGGTTTCGTTGAAATTTATTGTCTTTTCGACGCACAGATGGTCTCTGCACCTTACTTTTAAGAACAAACATGTGGGACGATCACGATCTCGAACCTGGTGGCAGGTGTTAGGAACACGCATCGAACGTGATGTTGTTGTTGTTTTAGGTAGTTTATGAAGTGATGGTTGATGATTTAGAAGCAGTTTTTAGTGTAAAATGTAGTTTAAGTGGAGGGAAAACATTGGGATGACATGTTGGACTGTGATGGGAATCCGATGCTTTTTCGTGTTTTAGGGCAAAAACAGATAAATTTATTGTGACATGAACATAATTAAAAAGATCTAAGCTGTCTTCCTTTGTAAATTTATGTTTCGTCGTATCATAAATGATGGAATACCATACCATACCAGAATAATTATGTATTAAATGGTTCACATTTACCGGATTTAACTCTTGCCAAATAATGATCATATCTGGCAACACTTTATGAAATCTATTCTACAGTTGAAACAAATATAAAACGTTATAAGGAAGGAAGAATCAAGATCTTCCTCTTTTAAAAGTGGTATTTAAACACCTTATAATCTGCTTCTTGGTGAGAGATTTTCTGATAGATTTGGTGTCTTGGGAAGAATTCGATCCTAAAATTTATGAACCTTTGTTCGACCGCAAAGAATTTAAAATGGATTCTAAATTTCATTTAAAAAAATAACTTCGCGGCCTTCTCGACAGAAAGTACCCTACACTCAAAGTAAAAAGTATCCTTTTTTCATGTTCACCCGTCGTCACCCTTTAAAAGGGTATCGAAAATGTACTGAATTTGACATACCCTTTTAAAAGGGTGACGCCGGGTGAACTTTAAAAAAGGATAGAAAGTATCCTTTTTGAGGATTGAAAGTACCCTTTTGAGGGATACTTCTGACTTTGAGTGTACTTGACAGCTCGTTCCAAGGAGACCATAGTTGATCCATCGAAAAAATGTTGTCTTGTCAATTTTTTTTTTTGCATTAAAATGAAAAAAAAAGTGATCAGAAATGTTTTTTAATCGTGTTTTTGTGCAGTTGTACATGAAAATTTACATAGGGCTTTAGTACCCAATTATTTTTTTATTTTTTGCATCAAAATGGGAAAAGTGACAGACATGGTTTTAATCATGTTCAATCCCGTTTTTCACCGAATCACATGAAAAATGGCAAAGGACCCCATTTGTTGCTCAAAATGATAAAATATAATTTTAATTCTGATTTTTTCAACTCTCGACTTACATTTGGGAGGAGAGCAATTCCAGCCCAAAACAGTGTTGTTTTAGGTACTTTTTTCTCGACCCTCTCCGATTTCAATGAAACTTTATAGACATGTTATCCTCATGGCTACGTCACGACTGTCATCCACATACAAGGCGAGTGAAGTCAAAATCGAACCAAGATCGAACCAAGTTTTTAGCGCGTAGCGTTTGAAAAGGTCGTATGCGCATCGGTCATAATTTACAAAAAATAAACACTTTTTTTTAGTTTTTTTTTTTTTCTTAGGCTGGTACAAATTTTATTTAAAGTTTTTGCCCCCACCCCTCCAAAGTTTTAAGCATAAGCATAAGCATAGGTGCCCACCCGCAGTTGCTACTCCGTTATTGACCAGGACCTCCAGAAGTTACATCCACGAGCCGTGGAAGATAAGTGGGTGCTATCTTTCCTCGCTTCGCAACTTCTCAAAGGCCCCTATCATGCTGATCAATACCGGCGCCGGCCACGACCAGTGGTAGGGTCACGGGGAAGTGGATGGGAATGTTAGTCCGATACTTGCGTGATAGAGACCGCCCAATCGACTGCTTCTCAGACAAAGTATCACATGAGTTTTGAGGGGGTTAGTAGATGGGTATGAGGTCAGGATTCACGAGTGGCAGTGATGTGACCATGAGCATTTTGTTTATCGGTTGAAATTTTAAATCTTAGGCAGCCGGCTGCGGAAAGATAAATAATTGATTATTTAAAAAGTTTGTTTTAATCGAACGCGTGCCAACCGAGCGGTATTTTTACTGTTGGTACAATTAAGATAACGCGAGCAAATGTCAAAAATAGTAGATGAGTTAATACTAAAGCTGCCAGTTGGAATAAATTATTACGATCAACGAATATAAACGAAAAGAAAACAGGACACCACGTAACCGATTGTAATGAAATTAAAACAATAACTTAAACGAACTTAACCAGCGGCGTGCCTTCCTATCAACGATGATAAAAGAAGGACTTATAAATTTAAAATATAAAAAGACTCCAAAAAATACGTTGCATAGTAACCGCGAAGTCCCGCTACTCACAATCGAATCCGAAAGATAGCTATCTAGAATTTTAAATATAGTATTAACTCGACCGCGATCCTCCAGAAATTCTTCGTCGGCGTGCCTTCCGATCAACGGTGATGTAAGAAGGGCTTTATTCATTAAAATGATTTTATATCATAAGCCTTAAAACATATTCGTCGGCGTGCCTTCCGATCATCGATGATATAGAAAGGACTTAATCCAGCAATACGACTTGCTTGTCTCGAAAAAAAAAAGAATTCGGATCGTTTCTATCGAAAACTATGTAAAGAGAACAAAAATAAACTCATTGGCCAACGAACGCGCGAACTAAAAATAAAGAAAAAAGAAGAAGAAGAAGACCAATCACCCCATGCACACAAACAGCGACACAAAAGAGATGAAAACAACACGAATCAGAAGAAATCCAATCACCCCATGTACACTAATAGCGACACAAAAGAGATGGAAAATAACACGAAAAAACAGGACTGCGCGTCCACACAGGCACCGCACTACTGATGCCATTATTTAATTATAATGACCAATCACCCCATGCACTCGAACAGCGACACAAAAGAGACGGAAAATAACACGAAAAAACAGGACTAAGCGTCCACACAGGCACCGCACTACTCGCCCCCACCCCTCCAAAGTTTTCCCGAAAAATCAGGGGGCAAACAAATATTTTTTTTTCAAAAAACTTCAATATTTTTATGAAAATTTAAGTGTAATTAGTCAAAATCAATTCAAAATGAATTCCCCTGCATTTTTTAGCATGTTTGGGTTGATTTAAAAATCTTTTGAATTTTTGAAAATTTTCGATGTCTACTATCGCTGAAGTTTTTTTTTCGCTAAAATTTTTGTTTTCGTCAAATTTTACATTTTTTGAAAACTTTTATTGCAAAACAACTGAACTAGTGTAAAATACATTTTAAAACACTTTTTCCATGCAAATGTTGAAACTATGGCATGTTATTTTAATATTTATATTTTTTTATTTTTTTGCCCCCCCCCCCCCCCCCCCTCCTCGACTCCGGCCAGAGCCGAGGGACAAATTTTTTTAAAAATATTTGCATCGGCCTTAAAAACAAATTTCATTTAATCTCTTGGGGATCAGCATTTAATTCCATCGAGCACCTAATGTTGGCAAATTACCTTCTTGGTGTTCAATGAAAAACTAGTTTAAAACATTTTCGATGGAAATTTAGTGAGTATTTTAAAAGCGTAATTTATTCTAAACCAACGGCCAGGAAGAGTCAAACGTAATTTATGTTGTTTCAAGGAAATTGGATCTATTTAATTTTTAGTTAAATTGTTAAATTTAATTGTTTAATTGTGATTTGTTAAATTTAGGGAAATTTACGTAATACTTTTAATTATCTTAAATATATCTGCAAAAGATAGTGGAAACTCACAAAAAAATAATTTGGAAAAATAATTATGTATGTATTTCATACGACCTTTTCAAAAACCACACGTAAACAATATTGAAAGCGCCTCTGGCGGTGACATCAGGAAACTGCATGCGTGTCAGATCCTTGGTTATCCTAGGCATATATAAGCCATTTTTGTGTTTATGGATCCAGTTTCTCTCGATAATGTCATCTGAGAAGGGCGTAAGTGTTATAATTATTTTTGTATTTCATAATTTAAATATTGCTGTAACCCGAAGCCGTTGCATCGTATCAAACAATGGTCAAAGAAAAACTTGTAGGAAATCTGATTTGCATAAAAGTCTTCATATTGACCATTGTCCTGTGTCCAATCCTTGTGAAGTTACAGCGATTTTAAAAATAAAAATGTTGAAAAAATAGGTTTTTGATAGTTTTGGCCATTTCTATGCGACAGACTTAATTTTTCAGTCTCGAAAATATTTTTACCTTTCCGCTCGTCCAATTTCTCATAAGTTTGTCTTTGACCACTTTTCAAAATAACTCGTTTTTTATTAACTATCCAGGTTACTATACTACACTGAAAAAATATTATGTTTTCAGTTATGAGCAATGTAATTAGCTTATATCTGTAAGCCCATACATCGAATTGATCGCTTTTTGCAAAAAAAAAGTTAGGTTTAGTGTTACGTGTTTCTTCCCAAATCGATATGGATTTAACATGTTTCTTCGACAAATGAACTAGTGCGAGTTTATTTGTTTTGTTGTCATAGTCTAATACCTCCTTAAGAAATGAGTAGGCTCTGTTCAAGCAACGGAAATTGAGTGAAATTAATCAAGAGCTGACTGAAATTCACTCAAATATAGCAGCTACCCCATCTATTAATTTCCTTGAAGTATCGGTTTAAACGAAAACTGCGTGATTTTGGGTGTCGACCAGTTTGACAACTGACGTTTGTTTTGGCTTTAATTCGAATGCATTCGAATGAACGAACGTTCTGAATGGTGGAAACGAATTAAGCGCTGTCTGGAAATTGAATTTGTGGTCTAAACTAGTTTTTTTTACTTCAGTCTTAAAATGTTTCTTTGACCCATTTTTTTATTGGATTTAGTATTAAATACTTAATCCAATAAAAAATGGGCCAAAAAACACAGACTGAAGTAAAAAAAATATATTTTAGACTACAAATTCAATTTCTAGACAACGCTTATTTCGTTTCCACCAATCCGAACGTTCGTTCATTCGAATGCATTCGAATGGAGCATCCGCAGTCGAGCAGTTTTTGACAGTTCGCTCCATAAGAAATACATTGTAGAAAAAAGCAAAAACTGCTCGAATGGAAGTGCTCCATTAAAACCAAACAAACGTCAGTTGTCAAACTGGTCGACACTCAAAATCACGAAATGATGTTGCAATCGTGATTCACTTTTTCAAGTAAAAAGAATAATTTACGTTTGATGGTTTGAGAAATGGATGTTAAATAATCTGGGAAGAGATCTCGGCAACTCGAAAATGTAGAAAAATAGGGGAACAGCACGTATGTTGAGGATGAGTTTCTATTTTTATCGGTTTTGCATATTCACATTTTTTATTGCAAACCTGCTTGCTCATTCTCCATTAAGCTCAAATAAGCTAATTATTACTTGATTTCAGACGAAAATACATTTAAGAAGCTGTTACTGAGCGCTAATTTGTTGAAGAGTGGCCGATGGAAATACATACTTGAAAAAATCATCGCTTTTATTTATACATCGATTTTTTTTTAACAAAGGCTGTTTGCTGTGAATTTTTTTGGGAATTAAAAAATAAACAAGATGAATAAATGACCACGCACCTCACGGAGAAAAAAGAGTTCCCAAAATCGTGAACAAGCGTTCATGAAAACGGGAACCTCGAACAAAGTGTTCAAATCCCATGGTACGATTTTGAAAAACGTACCATGAAATTTGAACACTTTGTTCGTGGTTCCCATTTTCATGAACGCTTGTTCACGATTTTAGGAACTCTTTTTTCTCCGTGCTCCATTGTGCAAACCGAAAAACTACAATCATATGGAGACGCATGATAGTTTTCAGAAACAAAATTCTTCCTCGCTTCTCTACCCACCAAATTACCCAGTCAGGATCGATTATAATCAAATCGCTCTCTTCGCTGTACAAACTAAAGCGTGTATTACTGAGAGCCAACTTAGACAAACCGAAAAAAAATCCCACTTCAAATTTTTGAGCGGGTTTTCAAAAATAACCCACTCGTCGACGGCGCGGATGACCAATCGCACGCCGCCTGCTGAAAAGAATAATCCCATAAATCTGGTTGCCAAAAAGATGCCCCACACAACAGGTGTAGGATCCGAATTTTCTTTTTCTTTTTTCCCCTGGTGTAGAAATATGTAGAACGATCTTGTGAATGAGGAGGTGAGCTCGTCGATGGTATGGGCTGGGAAAGATTAAAATATTTCTGGAATATATCATGAGTGTGTTTTTTTCTCTCTCTCGTCGAATGTTGCGTGAAAACGAGCGTGAAATTATAACTTAATGAAAGTTTTTCTTTCTTTTTTTGAATCATCGTCCGAATTCCAAGCATTTCAAAGTGGTGACTCACCGGTTTTCTTTCCGTGTCCTCCTTCAGCTGACATCAAGATGCCGAGCGGCGAGATGGACAAACCGGTGATCGACGACAACCACGACGGAACCGTGTCGATCCGGTACGACCCCAAGGAGGAGGGCATCCACGAGCTGGCGGTCAAGTACAACGGGGAGCACGTGCAGGGCTCGCCGTTCAAGTTCCACGTGGACTCCATCTCGAGCGGGTACGTGACGGCGTACGGGCCGGGTCTGACGCACGGCGTGACCGGCGAACCGGCCATCTTTACCATCTCGACGAAGGGGGCCGGCGCCGGTGGGCTGCAGATGGCCGTCGAGGGACCGAGCAAGGCGGATGTGAGTGGAATAAGAACTGTCAAATTGATTAATAATTTAAGCAAAAGTTCGTAGTTTCACTTTAGAGTCGCAATTTTGACAGCTGCAATATTACACGGAAAACAAAGTAACCGTTGATTCCCCCTCTAGATTACCTACCACGACAACAAGGACGGAACGGTGTCGGTGTCCTACCTGCCAACCGCTCCCGGCGAGTACAAGATTACGGTTCGCTTCGGAGACAAGCACATCAAGGGTTCGCCGTACTTTGCCAAGATAACGGGCGAGGGCCGCAAGCGTAACCAAATTTCGGTGGGCTCGTGCTCCGAAGTGACCCTGCCGGGAGTGATCTCCGACCAGGACCTGCGGTCGTTGAATGCCTCGATCCAGGCGCCGTCTGGTCTGGAGGAACCGTGCTTCTTGAAGCGCATGCCCTCTGGTAACATCGGAATCTCGTTCACGCCGCGCGAAGTCGGTGAGCACACCGTCTCCGTGAAACGGCTCGGCAAGCACATTGCCAACTCACCGTTCAAGGTGAAGGTTTGTGAACGAGAAGTCGGTGACGCCAAGAAGGTCCTCGTGACCGGCGACGCGCTGAAGGAGGGCAAGACCCACGCCGATAATGTGTTCTCCGTGGATACCCGCAACGCCGGCTACGGTGGTCTGTCGCTGTCCATCGAAGGCCCCAGCAAGGCCGAGATCCAGTGTACGGACAAGGACGACGGCACGCTCAACATCTCGTACAAGCCAACCGAGCCGGGCTATTACATCGTCAATCTCAAGTTTGCCGATCACCACGTCAACGGATCGCCCTTCACCGTGAAGGTGTCCGGCGAGGGCACCAACCGGCAGCGCGAGAAGATCCAGCGCCAACGGGAGGCGGTCCCGGTCACCGAAGTCGGCAGCCAGTGCAAGTTGACCTTCAAGATGCCCGGAATCACCTCGTTCGATCTGTCCGCGACGGTCACCTCGCCGGGTGGAGTCACCGAGGACGCCGAAATCCAGGAGATCGAGGATGGCCTGTACGCGGTCCACTTTGTCCCGAAGGAACTCGGCGTGCACACCGTCTCCGTCAAGTACAAGCAGATCCATATTCCTGGTAGGTCGCGCCGCACCCCAGACCCGTAGATCGCCACTAACCTCTCGTCTCTTAGGATCTCCATTCCAGTTCACGGTCGGCCCGCTTAAGGACACCGGCGCCCATCTGGTCAAGGCCGGCGGTCCCGGGTTGGAGCACGGCGAGCAGGGCGTGCCGTGCGAGTTCAACGTGTGGACGCGCGAAGCCGGCGGCGGCACCCTGGCCATCTCGGTCGAGGGCCCCAGCAAGGCCGACATCGAGTTCAAGGACCGCAAGGACGGCTCGTGCGACGTGTCGTACCTGGTGTCGGAGCCAGGTGAGTGCCGGGTTACCTTCCCCCAACTAGAGTTCAGAAAGTAATGACTTCGACTTGCAGGCGACTACCGCATCGGGCTCAAGTTCAACGACCGCCACATCCCGGACTCGCCGTTCAAGGTGTACGTGTCGCCGGCGATGGGCGAGGCGCACAAGCTGGAGATTGCGCAGTTCCCGTCCGGCCCGGTGCAGGCCGACAAGCCGGCCCAGTTTATGGTGCGGAAGAACGGCGCCAAGGGCGATCTGGACGCGAAGGTGGGTTCAATTTCGGATGAGTTTTAGGAATTTGTTTTAATTCACCGACAATTTCATAAGCAAAATGTCAAACGTCAGATGCTTCTGTTTGAATTTGACAGCAAGTGACAGCTCGAAACCACGTGCACTGAAAAAAATCGCGTGGTGTTTTCTATGAGTTTCAAACGTTGTAAATAATTTGCAAACAGGTCGTGGCCCCGTCCAACAACGAGGACGATTGCTTCATCCAGCTGATCGACCAGGACCAGTACTCGGTGCGTTTCTACCCGCGCGAAAACGGCATCCACGCGATCCACGTCAAGTTTAACGGCGTGCACATCCCCGGATCGCCGTACCGCATCAAGGTGGGCAAGGATGACGTCGACCCGGCGGCCGTACACGCCTCTGGTAAGGGTCTGGGCGACGTCAAGACCGGCGAGAAGACGGACCTCATCATCGATACCTGCAACGCCGGCGCCGGAACGCTCGCGGTCACCGTCGATGGCCCCTCCAAGGTCGCCATGGACTGTACCGAGGTCGAGGAGGGCTACAAGGTGCGATACACGCCACTGCTGCCCGGACACTACTACATGACCATCAAGTACAACCAGATGCACATCGTCGGGTCGCCGTTCAAGATCAACTGCACAGGTTAGTACCGGGCTTTCAAGTAGAGTAGTCGTATAGAATACAGTACCCTTGACTCCAAGGCATTACAGGGGAGAAACTCGCGGAAGAGGGCGGTCAGGAAACGTCCTCCGTCATTGTCGAAACCGTCGCCAAGGTCTCCAAGGGTGGCAACCGAGCAGGAGTCATCCTGCCCATCTTCAAGTCCGACGCCAGCAAAATCCAATCCAAGGGCATGGGCCTGAAGAAGGCTTACATGGGCAAACAGAACCAGTTTACGTTAAACGCCGGAGACGCCGGTTAGTAGCTAATCGCTTGTAACTCTAATCGAACCTTCTGACCAACACGTCTTTCCCCTTTCAAAAAAATAAATAAACAGGAAACAATATCCTATTCGTTGGCATTTACGGACCAAAGGGACCCTGCGACGAGGTGTTCATCAAGCATACCGGACGCAACCAGTACCAGGTCAACTATCTGGTGCGCGAACGTGGCGACTACATCCTGCTGGTAAAATGGGGCGACGACCACATCCCCGGTTCGCCCTTCAAGGTCGAAGTATAAGGCACACCCCCCACATCCCTCTCCCCTTTTTTTACTCCCGTCGTCGTCGTCGCCATCCCACTCAAATTGCCATTTCCCCGTGTCTCCCAACCAATCCCTGCACTCTCTCGGTCCCCCCCGGAACACCAACCTCAGAAACAATGCGTCGTTCGTTGTGTGTGTGTGCGTGCGTGCGTGCCTTCTCTTTTTCTCGGAATGCCCTGCAAAAAAAAAGCCATATCGAACTATACACAGTTCAGAAGCGTAGTCCTCCCTCAATCTTTAAGTGTAAGGTGCGTAGTGCAAGCGCGCGATTGTTTTAAACATTATTTTTTTCATGAAAGACATGTTAAACGAACATGAAAAAATGAAACGAAAATCTCGAAACAAGTCACCCGTTTTCGGAATTTCGAACAGGCAGGACCTTTACCAACCACCCGCGGCAATCCAACGAGATAAAGACAAATCTTGAAACCCACGACGCACCATCAAAAGAAGCAGCAAACAATCACATCGCACAAAAGCACAGCAAATCAGCGAGCGAGAGAAAGAGAAAGAAAAAATACACAACTTAATGTTATCCTAGTTATTACTATCAAAAAAAGTACGATAATGCTCGATTAAGTTTATTTTTCCATACTCTGTACTTCTTTTTATTTTTATTATTATTTTAAAACGGTTATGAAATATCACCCATTTTTCACACATGTTTCTAGGTTTTTATCTGTTTTTAAGAGTCCGCCTTCTTTGTATCATTAGTTTTTATCTGTTTTTATTTTTAGTCTCGTCTCTATTTTAGTTTCTTATGTTGAACATTTTTTTTAAATGATGATGAAGAAGAATGAATGAATATCATCTTAATTTATTTTTTCTTTGAGAAAGGAAAACCTAAAAAAGATCAATAAAAACGTTAATAAACAGAAAATTTTAACCGAACGAGTTTTTGTTCCAATATCACATCGATAAATTTGAAACTTTACTTACGAATATTGAGAGCATTTTTTTGCCATCATTCACTTTCATGAGAATTCGAGTCCACTACAGGAAAACTGTTATTTTTATACCAAATTTAGCCGATATTGGATGTTTTGATGCATGGTGTAGGTCTAATGATAGATATATTGTCCGCTTCTTTCAAATGTACACGCCGCGCACATTCTGAAATGCCGCCTTAGACATTGTGGCCAGCGATTTTCTGCACTTTTACTGCCGTTCTACGCATAATTGTCCCATGTCAGTTTTGGACGATTTTGACTTTGTTGCATTTTTAAGTTTAGTTTTATGTGTACTTTAAGAAAAACACATAAAATCTGGTACTTTGTTCGCAAACTCATTAAAAACAACACCAAGTCTGTTTGTCCAATCGTTGAACTTCTACGCATAATTGTCCCACCAAGTATTTTCTTACACGGAATCATCAGTTTTACTAAGCATTATGTCTTGTTTACCAGTTGTATAGCAAGATAATCACAAATAAGGGTGATAAACTGCTAACTGGGGCGATTAGGGACACATAGGGCGAATAGGAACCCATGGGACAATTATGCGTAGAAACACAGAAATCGATCGAAAAATTTCAATCGCGTTTTTCTCAGTAGCACTTTTTTGAACATGGGACAATTATGCGTAGAACGGCAGTTTAGTGCAATAAAAAACGTACCTGGCAACAATGGCAAGCGATTCGAAAAAGAAGATCAACAAAAACAAAACGCGCAGTATGGGATTTGACAGCGAGCATTTGCCGAAAGTGCGGCGCGTCGTTTCGAGGCTGATATGCCGCGTGTCTTTTTCGGCAATACGCGCAATAATGAATAAAAGATGGATTTTGCTCACTTTTCATCATAAAAAAAATGTTTTGTTAACAATTTTGGCTTGAAACAACAACAAAAAAAACCTAACATGCATTAAAACACACTTATTTCCGAAAAAGATTCTTTAAAAAAAGTAATTTTGATGCAAATTTTTCCATATGAGTTACAGAAATAGTTGACCAAAACTAAACAATAGCTTTGTTTACAGTTGCTGATAAAACCTCGCATGTTTATTTGCAAAGTATGTTTTGTTATTGATATATCATTTCAATTATGATGCTTCAGTTAAGTACAATTAACTAGAGTTTTGATCAATTATAAATTCTCACGGCTTCAGCATTTTTGGTACTTTTAACATGAAAACAGCTATATTTATACTCATAATTGAAAAAAAAGTGCAATAATTTAGGTTGATTACAACAACCATTTATTGTATGTTAAAGAGAAACTTTTGATTAAGTACACAGTTTTCTGCATTTTTGAAGGTAAAACTAACAGGGGTCCAATTTAGGAAAATTTATGATTTTCGTTGTCCTATATTGGCCCCCTAACTTTTGCTCGAAAATGAGCAGTTCTTCGCTTTATTTTAGTAAAGCTCCTTACATTATCTCGACTTACTGAAGTTAAAAAATCAGTCAAAAATGATTGGATAGTTAATACAATCATAACACAATTCTGTTTTGTTGTGAAAATGCTAGTGGCCATGCCTGATTTAAGATGTCGAACTCAAAACACATATTTTGGCGAAAAGGACAATTAAATGTCAGTCAACATTGTTTTAAATTATGCTGAACTTGCCAAATAAAAGATTTGCAGACAAAAATACGCTTGAAATTGTGATTTTATTAAAAAAATTCAACAAAAACCCTTCAGAGGGTCCACTATAGGAAAGGGGTTGACTAATGGATAACGTACCCTATCAAGTTTTTTTTAACAAATGCACGCAAATTCCAGATAACACAGAACTGTGTAAAAAAAATTATAGAGATATGTTCTAGCTGTCAAAACGGAAAACGGGATTGCCTGAAAAGGCCGAAATTCAAAAGGCCGAATGTCACGAAAGGCAGAATGATTATGGAATTAAGCATTTTGTTCATATTTTCACGATTTTCATTGTTTATGATGTTCAAAGAAACAGTAAAGTTAACTAAACAACTGTGTTCTTTTTTATAATTTTAAGCGAAATAAGTACATATTGAGTACATTCTGTTTATCTTTACCGATCATATTGTTACCATGCATACAAAAGAGTAGAGTAGAATGAATCAAAGCATTTCAAAAGTGTTTCAATCTTGTTGTTGATTGAATTATGGTGACGATAACCGAAATTTGATCATTGTCACCAAGTACTTAAATGAATTCAAATAATTACAATTATTTTTTTGCGGCAAATAAACAGAATATTTTAAAATTTAGTCAGCAGCAATGCTAGAAAGTTATGCCTTCTTTTTTTCGAAACCAATGTTTATTACATAACTATAGTTTAAAAAAATAACAATAACGAACGGGCGCGGTTTGCCTTATGAGATTCGGCCTGATGATAATTCTGCCTTTCGAGTAATTTGGCCTTTTGAATTTCGGCCTTACGGGATTCGGGCTTTTGAGATTCTGCCTTTCGTAGGAGACCCGTCAAAACTGTGTAGTTTTAGAACACACATCTGTGTAAAAAGTTACACAGATTTCCGATCAGCTTTCCTTTCAAATCTGGGTAAAAAGGGACAAGCTAAGATGGCGTCGCTCCTGCAGCAAACTTGGGTAAATTTTTTCTCGTGATCAAAATATTGGAATATTATTAAAATACTACAATGTTGTTAGACTTTTCAGCAAGCTGATCCTCATATGCACCGTAAACCCACAGGGAAAAGTGTTCGTATTTGGATTTAAGGTAATGTATCTCATAAATATTTGCTTGGTAATCCTAACATAAGTCAATTTTTATTCAAGCTGCCTCACACAGAATTCCTCCGACGTGGTGCTTTAGCGGAACCTCGGAAGTCCAGAACACCGAAATACGAGTCCACGATTTTCCCAGTTCCGGTTCCGAGCAGGGAGTTCAATAGGCAGCACTAGTAAACGGGCACTGCGGACACTGCCAGCTTTTTCGGGTCGGGGTAGTACGCTGAGTGGTCAAATATTTAGTTTATGTTGTCTTATGTATAATCCCAAAACAAAGATTAATATTTTTCATATAGTGTTTACATATATTGGCCTCAAACAAAATGAGATTCTGAACATGAAAAAAAAAAATTATCCGGGTTCTGTCCAAAATATTACCCAGAATCTGTGTAAAATGTTACACAGATTTGACAGACAACGGTTGTACACAGTTCTGTGTATTTCTGGTTTTAAGCGATCTGTGTCAAATTTTACACAGATCTGTGTTATTTGGATTTTCGGTGGATGGTAGCAGCCCCCTGCCCAACTCACAAAATTCCAGTGAGACCCTTCAGTAACGCGGCCTCAAAACGACGCGGTACCGCTGTAACCAAACAAAGTTTGACAGTTCTATCCAAAAGAAAAGAGAAAACAACTTAAAATTCAGTCCACTTCGCGTGCTTTCGTTGATGTGGATCAGATTCTTCAAAAGTAGCTAACAAGATTAAATTTAAACATAAATTCAGTTCAAAACACTGAAACTGCAAATCGCGATGTGCATCGCTCGCCACTCGGTAAAGTGTTAATTCGTGCATCCAAAACCAACGACTCGAGAAGTGCAACGTAATTTTGCGACGCGAAGAATGGACGGCCTCAACATCAAAATGGAGGTACCGGATCTGCCACTTCCGGACCAGCTCGGCGAGGACGGGCTGGGCTTTGGCAACGGGCTGTTCCTGGGGGACGCCGACGATGACGACGACACGATTGTGGTGCACATGGACCTGCGGGAGAATCTGTCCACTCTGAGGTGAGATGTTACTTGATGGCTAAGGTCAATGACCGGAAGTGACCTTGTTGGTTTGTATTTGTTTTTTTAGGGGCCTCGTCGAGCAGCGAATTGGCATGTCGCTGAAGCACTATGAATTTTGGCTGCAGGACACGCAGATGCTGGAGTCGCACAAGAATCTGGTGGACCAGTGCGTGCAGGGGGAGGGATTGGTCCAGATTAACGTGCAGGTTCAGACGTCCCGTCGGCGGATTAACATTGCCGATGTGTTGAAGCCGACGGACGATGTGCTGGAGAGCTACCAGCAGGAATTGCAGTTGGCTGCGGCTCAGGCGGCTGCCGCCGCCGCAGCAGCTTCCATTTCGGGTCCGAACGCGGAGGCGACGACCAGCAGTGCTTCCCCGGTGAATAATGCCGCCGCAGGTTCGGCTTCGCCGACGCCGGCTGTCGCTACAGTTGATACTGCCGTGTCTTCTCCGGTAAAGTTGAGCTCGAAGGAAGAGCAGGAAACGGCCTCGGCCGTTGCGGCCATTATCAGTTCGGCAAATGCCGAGGCGAATGCGGAAAAAGTGGCCGCTCAAACGCCCACGGCCGTCGTTACGAACGGATCGTCTCCGGCGAAGGTGGCTAAAATGAGTCCGCCGGAGCTGGCCGATTCGCCGACCATCATCGACGACGATGACGACGAGGACGAGATGGGAGATGGGGGGCAGGCGGCGTTGCGTTGGGTTTGCGATACGAACTTTAAGCGCGACCAGCAGCGGCTCAACATTCCGGACGATCCGATCGAGTGGACGGTGGCGCAGGTCAAGCACTGGATCCAGTGGGCCGTTCGGACGTTCCAGCTGACGAGCATCAAGCTGGCGGATTGGTCCATCAGCGGGCGCGAGCTGTGCGACATGGACCACGCCGAGTTCAAGCAGAAGGTGCCGAGCGATCCGGGCGATCTGTTCTGGACGCACATGGAGCTGCTGCGCAAGTGCAAGTTTGTGGCTGTCGTGCAGAAGCACGGCGGGCTGGGGCCGGCTTCCGGAGGTGGGGGAGGCGGAGGAGGAGGTGGCGTCGATCCGTATGACGACGATATGGTCATACTGAGGAAGGTTCCGCGGAACAACAGCATGGGCAGCGAGCCCAGCTATTGCGGCAACCGGAGTGGCAACAATGGCCAGATTCAGCTGTGGCAGTTTTTGCTGGAAATTCTCACCGACAAGGAGCATCGCGGGATTATCCAGTGGATGGGTGCGAACTTCCGTTAATCATTTCAGCAACTCAATTTTAACCACTCGAATTCCCCGCAGGTACCGAAGGCGAGTTCAAGCTGTGCAATCCGGAGCTGGTGGCCCAGCTGTGGGGCGAACGGAAGAACAAACCCACGATGAACTACGAGAAGCTGTCGCGGGCGCTGCGTTACTACTACGACGGGGACATGATTTCGAAGGTGCACGGCAAGCGCTTCGTGTACAAGTTTGTGTGCGATCTGCGCGAGCTGATCGGGTACGACGCTTCGGAACTGGCCAACCTGGTCAACGAGGGCTCCCCGCTGACCGAGCAGTACGACATGAAGGGCTTCGACATGGACTTTGACTAGGGACTCATTATTTTCTTTTTTCGTGTTTTATTATACAACTCATTTGCTTCCACACTCTCATTGATATTTGAATTTATACACACACATTTCTTATAAAGAACGGCGAAAGTTTATCAAACTGTTACGAGTTTATTAACAAAGTTTCCTGGTGGTTCTCAAATTATATTATATTCAGCTGATTGTATTACAAAAAATAAAGAATTATATATGCATTTCAACGCTTGCGTTCGTACTTGAACTTGTACACCGGCGCTCGATCCTTCGTCCCCTTGGCCACACGTTTCGGCTTGCTGGCCCGCTTCTCCTTCAGCACCCGTTTCAGCTCCATCTTTTGCTGAATGATGGTCAGTTCCTTCTCTCGCTCGATCCTACGCTGCAACTCCCGATACGACTTCTCCCGCTCCTCATTCATCGCGGCAATCGTCGCCACATCGGCCCCACCCGCAACCACAATCCGCTCCAGCTGGTCCAACCGGGGACGGTTCGTTTTCCTCCCCAGCAGATCCGGATGCGTTTGAAGGTGTTCAGCCACGTCAAACGCAGCCGCCTCTTTCTCGTCCCCATCAACGAAAAACACATGCTTGTTCCGCGTCCTATTGGCCACCTCCGTCATGTGCAACTTCCCCTGCAACCGCCGAATCTTGTTCGTCTCCATCGTCCGCTTCATCCCAACGTACTTCAGATCCTGCGTCTCCATCAACCGAACCTGGGCCGGCGTGTGCTCATCCTCCTGCTCCCGCTCGACATGTTTCCCACCCTCCACCTTGGAGTTGATCATGTGGTGGTAAAACTCGTCCGGATTCCGGGTCAGGGCACGCTTCCGCAGCAGCTTGAGCGTGTCATCCTTCTGGTGCTGATCTTCGGCGCGCCTTTTGTAGTCCTTTTTCTTCTCGAGTAAACCAAGTTCGGCGCGGGCCGCCGGCTGGGCGCGCTCCCGGTGTACCCGCTGGTTCGATTTGGATGCCTTCTTCCAGCTGGACATGATTTTTTTTTTGTTTTTTAGAAAGACTAAACTCCCAAAAAACTTGCTTCTCTTCGAAACGAATTCAAAAACCAAAATAAACGTGTGTTCTGATCAAAACACTTTTGACAGTACTGGTTTGGTTACAGCGGTTCAGACGGGTGTACCCGAGGGTGTACCCCATTTGGCATAAAGTCATTTGGTACAATGCCCTTTGATAACGTCGTTTGGCATAATGATTATTATTATTATTACAAAAAGTGTTTAGTTAAATATTATTAAATAGGAAAATATCACAGTAACTTTTGCTCATTTTTGGTGGAAAGGTAGCTTATTAGGAGTACTTTCAGAATATGCAATAACCCAGAAAGTGTCAAAATGTACATGATGCCTTTTGAAATGTTACCGTCGAATTCTGCTTTTGGAGATTCGGCTTAGTGGGGCAACTCTGGGTTTTCAATTTTATTATATCGAGTACAATTTTTTATAAACGTTTCTAATTTTCACACGCATATATTCGCAAAAAATCAGCCCAGTTGTTTTACAATCATTAATGATTAGTTTTGCGGTACCGTCAGGGTTGACATTGGGTCTGGGGGGTTGAGTCTTACATATTTCTCCATAGCGGAATTTCACAAAAAAAAATATATTTTTTTAATAAGCTCAAACATGCTAAATGTAATTTTCCACGCAGGAAAATACATTTTAAATTGTTTTCTGATGATTAAACTTCTACTTACATTAAAAGTTTTAAAGTTATTTGAAAAATGAAATGACCTCCTGATGTTTTAACCCGATTTTGAAAGGGAGCCCGGGTGACATCTCGGGTGACATAAACTTAAAAAAAGGTAACGGTCTTACTTATTGCTAGAAAATAGAAAAGTAAAAAATCAAAACAAAAAAAAATATTATTAAATTCTTAAATTCTTAAATTCTTAAATTCTTAAATTCTTAAATTCTTAAATTCTTAAATTCTTAAATTTTTAAATTCTTAAATTCTTAAATTCTTAAATTCTTAAATTCTTAAATTCTTAAATTCTTAAATTCTTAAATTCTTAAATTCTTAAATTCTAAAATTCTAAAATTCTAAAATTCTAAAATTCTTAAATTCTTAAATTCTTAAATTCTTAAATTCTTAAATTCTTAAATTCTTAAATTCTTAAATTCTTAAATTCTTAAATTCTTAAATTCTTAAATTCTTAAATTCTTAAATTCTTAAATTCTTAAATTCTTAAATTCTTAAATTCTTAAATTCTTAAATTCTTAAATTCTTAAATTCTTAAATTATTAAATTCTTAAATTCTTAAATTCTTAAATTCTTAAATTCTTAAATTCTTAAATTCTTAAATTCTTAAATTCTTAAATTATTTAATTATTAAATTATTAAATTATTAAATTATTAAATTATTAAATTATTAAATTATTAAATTGTTAAATTATTAAATTATTAAATTATTAAATTATTAAATTATTAAATTATTAAATTATTAAATTATTAAATTATTAAATTATTAAATTATTAAATTATTAAATTATTAAATTATTAAATTATTAAATTATTAAATTATTAAATTATTAAATTATTAAATTATTAAATTATTCAATTATTAAATTTTTAAATTTTTAAATTATTAAATTATTAAATTATTAAATTATTAAATTATTAAATTATTAAATTATTAATTTATTAAATTATTTAATTATTAAATTATTAAATTTTTAAATTTTTAAATTATTAAATTATTAAATTATTAAATTATTAAATTATTAAATTATTAAATTATTAAATTATTAAATTATTAAATTATTAAATTATTAAATTATTAAATTATTAAATTATTAAATTATTAAATTATTAAATTATTAAATTATTAAATTATTAAATTATTAAATTATTAAATTATTAAATTATTAAATTATTAAATTATTAAACTATTAAATTATTAAATTATTAATTTTTTTAAATTATTTAATTATTAAATTATTAAATTTTTAAGTTATTAAATTATTAAATTATTAAATTATTAAATTATTAAATTATTAAATTATTAAATTATTAAATTATTAAATTATTAAATTATTAAATTATTAAATTATTAAATTATTAAATTATTAAATTATTAAATTATTAAATTATTAAATTATTAAATTATTAAATTATTAAATTATTAAATTATTAAATTATTAAATTATTAAATTATTAAATTATTAAATTATTAAATTATTAAATTATTAAATTATTAAATTATTAAATTATTAAATTATTAAATTATTAAATTATTAAATTATTAAATTATTGAATTATTAAATTATTAAATTATTAAATTATTAAATTATTAAATTATTAAATTATTAAATTATTTAATTATTTAATTATTCAATTATTAAATTATTAAATTATTAAATTATTAAATTATTAAATTATTAAATTATTAAATTATTAAATTATTAAATTATTAAATTATTAAATTATTAAATTATTAAATTACTAAATTATTAAATTATTAAATTATTAAATTATTAAATTATTAAATTATTAAATTATTGAATTATTAAATTATTAAATTATTAAATTATTAAATTATTAAATTATTAAATTGCTAAATGCTTAAATTCGTACGACCTTCATACGATTGCACGGACGACAAACGACGGACGTCTGACGTATTTTTCAGTCAGGGTAGTTTGGTTACAGCGGTTCCATCAATCAAAACCAGCTCGATACGTTTCTGAAGGTTTAACAAAATTCGATGTTTTCCTGTTCAAATTCATCGCACGCACCACTCAAAATTTTTTAACGCAAACTGTCAACGATCGAAACAGCAAAAGCGCGTCCTCGCATTTTCAAACCGATTTGTGGCGGTCTCGGTTTTTGGCGATTTTACCCCGAAAAACGTACGCATTTCCACCCAAAATCGGTTCGTTCCGACGGACACTTGCTCGGACCGCACAAACACACCACACCGCAGTCGGAAATGTCCAAGCGGAAGCCCTCGTTCCGGTGAGTTGCTCTGTTTGAAGTTTGTGCTTGGTTGTTGTTGTTGTTGTTGCTGCTGCTGCTCTTGTTGGACTTTTTGGGGAATCTTATTTTTTTGCTGCGTCTCTCTTTCAGGGTCGACCAGGTTCTGCCGGACGACGATCGGCTCGGCGCCCGGAGCAACGTCTGGCGCACGATTATGGACGTAAGTGTTTACACAAATTTTGTCTGTAGAAGTTGCCCTTTTGCTTTATCTTATGTTCAACGGTCAAAATGACACACACAAACACCACTCTCCGTGGGTTCTCCGGAACCCCGTCCTGCTCCTCGCGCAGCGGCAGGGATTTTTCAGGTGCTCCTTGGCGTTGGTTCAGCGACTTGCGCGCTCCGTTGGCAGCTGGTTCGCGCTGGATGGAGGTCGCAAACGGAAGCTGTCTCCGGATCCGGAGGGGGAGGACCCCGGAGAACCGCCACCGGTAAGGAATGATGGGAGGGAGGCCGAGCTTGCGGAGAGTGGTGGACACGAGTTTTTGTTTTGTGTTTTTTGCTTGTTACGATTGTTGGTACAAGTTTAAAGTTTCTTTTTTTCTAATTTGCTTGCAGAAATTTTCGAAAAAGGAAGAATCGGTGGAATTGGACATTGACGCGGCTATAAACTCGCTGGACTATGAAGTGTCGGACGATAGTGAGATCAGCGACGTTGTGGAGTCGGGCGTTGAGGAAGATTCGGACCAGGAGAACCGCGAGGAGCTGAATAAGCAGCTGGTGCAGGTGGTCAGTAAACGGAAGCCCATTTGGCAGCGGAACGGGTTGCACAAGCTGATGACCAGCATTGAGGATCCCACCGTCCAGATCAACATGTTGAGCCACGAAAAGGTTGAAAATTGGCTGTTGAATAGGTCGGCCGCGGCTGGTTCGTTGAATCGTGAGATTTCTCAGGGCCAGGAAACGACAATCCTGGAGAAGACGGTCGATGGAGATCGAATGAAATTTCACCGGAAGCAGCATCTGACGGTGTCTACCAAGGACGACGAGGACTCGCTGTACTCCGTGGACACGGCCAAGTACATTTTGTCAAACAAGAACAAAAACAGCCGCAGCCAGATCAAGGTGTACAAGCAGGTCATCAAGCAATACACGATGATTTCAACCGCCAACGGAGCAAACGGCACCGCTCATCCGAAACTGCATTCGATCAGCAACTTTCCGGTCATTCCAGAGGAGCAGCTCTCCCTTTCGGCAAGTCATGCCGATGCGCGGCACCGGTCGGACTCGGCGATCGAAACTGGCGGTGGAACAAGCATGGAACAAATGTCCAAACTTGTCAGCGATCGAGTCCCGTCGAAATCCTCCAACACTCGGGCTCCTGCCGCAAGCCGCAAGAAGGTCTTCAAGAAAACCATGAAGAAAAAGCCCACGGCCAAGGAGCGATCCGTTACGCCGACCAAGCCCCGAACCGCCAACAACAAGTCTTCACCACCAGCCCAAGTCATGGAACGAGCGCTTCGAAACGGCGCTAAAGTCAAAAAGATCCCAGCCGAAACACGCACAACCAAGCCAGCTGCGACAGCGGCGGCGAAGAACCGTCGAATCCACTGGAAGGAGACCAGCATCTCAGGACGAAGTGCAACCCGGGGCAGCTCCCAGAACACCGCCAGCAGCAGCAGCAGCAGCGAAGACGAAGAACACAACGAGGTCTTCACCCGCTCCAAATCCCGTCAGAGAAGCCCGCCCAAGCGAGAAACTCGACGCCGCCCAACCCGACGAAACAACGCCTCATCCAACTCGGAATCTTCTCCGCCCAAGGCACAAACTCCGCCACGACGCCAACCAACCCCCACCAAGTCGAGGCAGCTCCGGAGCAAAAATCTCGAAAAAGACCTCGTCGCACCCTTCGAAGCCATCAGCCTAAGCCCCCGCAAGCGGCTAGACCTCACCACAAACAACACCATCAACCAGACCACGAACATGACCGCCCTGTTCAGCGGTGCCAACGAGAAAATCACCAACTCGACGGAAATCAACGCCACCACCAGCAACCCCGGAGCGACCAGCTTCGCCAACAGCACCGCCAGCAGCAAAGCCGCTCGCATTCCCGGCTTCCCCGACCAGTCGCGCTGCCTCGTCGTGTACGAACCGCGACAGATCCAAACGGAACTCCCCCCGGACGCACGAATGCGCATCCAGATGTCCGATCTGAATCTCACCGGTGTGACGAAACCACGACATCTGGAAAAGTTCGCCAAGTTCAACTACTACATCCACCCAAACTCGTCGGTGCGGTTCTTCCCGTCGGACTCGGAGGACGACGAGCCGGTGGCGGTGCCGCCGGTCAGCGTTAATAGCTCCGATGAGGACATCAGCTACGACGATGATGATCCGATTCTAACGTTCAACCCGCGCTACACGGACCGGTTGAACGTGGTCGAGGTGCGGCACGATTAGGGCGATTGAGACGGCGCGGCCAGGTTGCTCGCGAGCGAAAGAGGAACAGTTACGAGTAATGTTAGTACTAAAACGTGTTGTAAGTTTATGATAGTTTTATTTCGTAAGATGTATGATTCACTAGCAATTTAATAGAAATTTGACATTTCATGACCGATTAAAAAATTGCGTTTGTTTGTCGTACCACATCCGAAATTTACCTTTAAGTTCTTAAAAAATATGTTTAAGCCAATTCTGTGATTGCTGCCTACCTCACAAAATCGTTAGCAAAAGCTTCTTGTTTATATTAGATTTGAAAATCAACCCTTTTTTACCTTCACCAAAATCGTTTGTTGCATAATGCAGAAAGTCCACAGATAAACCTACAAATCTTAAACTATAATCGTGATTTCAATCAATCCATGGTTGCTTTTTTAGGTTTTTTAAGCTCAAATCAAAGTATGTTTTTGTTACAGTGTAGTGAAGCATTTAAAAAACATCGTATGGTGCCGCTGTAATCAAACATAAGAAGAAAATATGGCACAGACTCGCGTAATAAAGATGTTTTGCTAGACTAACAAACGTCTTGTTGAATAGGGTCTTAAAGCCTTAAGAGCGAGTCCACGAGCAAAGCATACCCATCTCGCATCGACCTCAGCCTGAAATTTTCAGGGGTTGTTTGTACATATAAAACTAGCATCTGGCCAAAATATGAGCACTCTAGGTCAACGGAAAGTGGGGCAAATCGGGACACAAAGTTTGAAGGTTCAAACACGTCAAAAATCTTAAAAAGACTATATGTTCACCTTCGATGCTCGTTCGAGAGCGGACAGGAACCGGCCACGGAAAACGGGGACCGGCAAAAAAGAACAGATCGCAACGGATCGAAATAAAACAGAACGCGCGGACTAGAAGTCAGGACACATGACCGAGTCGTCGGGTGGTCAGAGCCGAAAGAGGCAGATTTATTGGTCCAATCTTAATAGTTAGCCTAGAGAGGAGATCACGATCTCGCTCTTTTATCAATTCTCTCGCTGATAAGGTCACACAAATATTGTTACACTACACAGATCGATCAAGAGAGAAAGTACATAAAACACTGAACACAAATTTATCTAGACTACATTTACTTTAGGTTGTTCCACAATTAACATGCTCCCCCCATTGAAATCCACGAATTTCAATCTTCTTGTTCTTCCTGATCGTTGCTGCCGTCGTCTGCAGCCTCAGCTTCGGGTTGTTCAGCGTCGTTGTCCTCGATCGGCAACAGGCACAGCTTCGCGATCGCCCGTCGAATCACCTTCTTGCCAGCTCGTACGTCAGCCACCCGCACTAGGCCGTCAGGACCCGGGATGACGTTCTCGATTCGCCCTAGCTTCCACTGCATCGTCGGCACGTTGTCCTCTCGGATGATCACTAGCTGCCCAGGCTTGATCTCGTACCGCTTGTGCCACTTGTTTCGGTTCTGCAAGGTTGTGAGGTAGTCCTGGTGCCAGCGAGCCCAAAAGTGTTGCACCATCTGCGTCTGCCGCTGCCAACGCGACAGGGTCGTCTCTTTGCGGTCCGACAGGTCTGGTTCGGCGATGTCGGTCAACGGTCGTCCCACCAGGAAGTGACCAGGCGTGAGAGGTGTGGCATCGGTTGGGTCCTCCGACATCGGGCTGATCGGTCTCGAGTTCAGCACAGCCTCGATGCGAGCGAGAACGGTCGTGAACTCCTCGAAGTTCATGTTGGCTGTCCCGGTGATCCGCTTGAGGTGGTACTTGGCAGAGCGCACGCCGGCCTCCCAGAGTCCTCCGAAGTGCGGAGCGTTGGGAGGGATCATGCGCCAGTCGATCGAGGTCTTGGTGCAGAAGTCGTCCAGCTTGCCCTTGAGTTGCTGGGACCGAAACAGCTCGTACAGATCCCTCAACTTGTTCTTGCTGCCGACGAAATTAAGACCGTTATCGGAAAAAAGCTTGACCGGTTTACCTCTCCTCGAGACGAAACGTTGCAGGGCGGCGATGAACGCATCGGCCGTCAGGTCTCCCACAAGCTCCAGGTGTATGGCACGTGTAGCGAAGCAGAGGAAGACCGCCACGTACGCCTTGTATGTGACCGTCGAACGCTTGTTGTGCTGGCGGATGTACATCGGGCCAGCGAAGTCCACACCAGCGTTGAAGAACGGGCACACACCTTCGAGACGGGCCTTGGGTAGGTCGCCCATCATCTGCTGCATAGCCACCGGCTTCGCCTTGAAGCAAGTGACACATCGTCGAATGATCTTACGCACCGTACTGCGCCCGTGCTGCACCCAGAATCGTTGCCGTAACGCGCTCAGCAGCAGTTGCTGCGGGGCATGTAGAAATTCCTCGTGGTAGGACCGTACCACGGCGTCGGTGAACGGGTGCTTCGACGGCAAGACCATGGGGTGTTTCTGACCCACGGTGAGGTTGGAGTGACGGAGCCGTCCGCCCACTCGCAGCACGTTGAACTTAGAACGGTCTGGGAACACACAGAGGGTGATTAGTTTACTTCTACTGTGAATTACCTTTCCGGACTCCAGCTGTTGAAAGTCGTCGGGGAACGCCTCTCGTTGAGCAATGCTCGTCAGCGCCGCCGTTGCTCGGTTGAGTTCGGCGATGGTCAGATGTCCGCTCCGACGCTCTCGTTGATCGTCCTTCCGGATGCAGTCGATGAACCGCAGCATCGTCGCCATCGTTCGCTGCATTCTCCGGAAGCTGCTCTCGATCTCGAACAGGTTGAACATGGCAGGAGGATCAGTGACTGGGAGGCTTACTGTTGGGTTTCGCGTTTCCGGGAGTTGCTCTACAGGTATGGTGGGAGGTTGGGCTGGCCAGAGGGGCTCGTTCTGGTCCAAATACGTCTCGTCTTGCCACCAGATCGGACACTCTCGGATTTCGGTCGGCAGTAAGCCGCGAGAGAGTACATCAGCGGGGTTCTCGTGCGTGCTGACGTACTTCCATTCAAAGTTCTTGGTCAGTTCTTGGATCTGAATGACTCGGTTGCTGACGTAGGTGTCGAGTCTGCCTGGGTCGGTCCGGATCCAGGAAAGCGCCACGGTGGAATCCATCCAACAAACTATTCTAGTAAAGGGAATGCTCAATATGTGCGTTAGGTTAGAGATTAGTCGTGCAAGTACAAGCCCGCCATCAAGTTCTAGGCGCGGAATGGTCTGTTTTGCGTTTTTGCTGGGTGCGATTCGAGACTTTGAGGTGAGCAATCTGACTGTGCTGTACTCCCTGCTGTACACGCACCGAACGTAGACAGCTGCTCCGTATCCCAACATCGATGCATCGCTGAAGCCATGCAGTTCTATCTGGAGCGGATTTGGGTGTGGGATTACGTTTCTAGGAATTTCAATTTCACCCATCTCGGCGATCTGGTTGCGGAAGGTATCCCACTCCTCGGTGTCTGGTAAGACATCGTCCCACTCGACCTCAACTTCCCACAGCTTCTGCATCATCACCTTCGCCTTGAAGATGACAGGACCCAGCAGTCCGATCGGGTCGTACAGTTTCGCGATGTCAGAGTACTGGGATCGCTTCGTCGGTGGCCCAGTGTTGAAGCGAATCTCGTGCAGCTTGGTGAGGAACTTGTCGCTGCTGGGTTGCCAAGTTAACCCCAATGTTCGCGTGGTCTTCTGGTCCTTGAAGAACGCGTCCTGCTCGTTGTCGGCGTTCGGAACCGACTTCAGCAGGTCCGGGTGGTTGGATGCCCACTTGTGCAGGTCAAATCCAGCCGACTTCATCATCGCGACAAACTCCTTCTGCAGCGCCAACGCTTCTTCCAGCGTGTCAGCACCACTCAACAAGTCGTCCATGTACACGTCGTCAGTTCCCGCCTTCGCCGCCAGGGGAAAGCGCTCGATCTCGTCTTTGCACACTTGCGCCAAAGTTCTGGTTGCCAAAAATGGTGCACAGGCTGTCCCGTACGTCACCGTAGCTAGCTGGTACACCTTCACGAGCTCATCTGGATGCCTCCGCCAGAAAATTTGTTGGTACTTCCGGTCTTCTGATCGAATCCGAATCTGTCGGAACATCTGGGTCATGTCGGCCGTAAACACGAACTGGGGAAAACGGAAGCGGATCACGATGTCGTAGAGCTTCCGCTGCAGGGCCGGACCGACGTACAGATGATCGTTCAGGGAGCTCCCAGATGTTGTACCGGCTGAGGCGTCGAACACGACACGCGTCTTTGTAGTGGTGCTCGCCGGGTTGAACACCGCGTGGTGGGGCATGAAGTATCCACCCGGGACCTCGTCCGCCTCGATCATGTGCCCTTGGTCTTCGTAGTCCTTCATGAACGCCACGTACTGCTCACGAAGGTTCTCGTCGCGATGCATCCTTCGCTCCATCTGCACAAATCTGCTCAGCGCCATCGCACGACTATCGCCAAGTTCTCGGATGCTCTCCTTCACCGGAAGTCCAACTTCGTATCGGCCGTCTCGAAGTCTCCGGCAAGTGTCCGAGTAGCTCTGCTCGGCTGCCCGCTCGTCCGCGGTCAGCGCACGGGTTTCTGGAACGGCCTCGGAGTCCCAGAACTGCTTGATCTGCTCGCTCAGCATCTCGTTGGTCACGACTCCGCACGTGCGCGTGGAAGTCTCATCTGCTCGTCGCTCGGTCGCTCCGCCCACGACCCAGCCAAAGGTCGTTTCCTTGCACCAAAGTGTACGATCATCTGCCAGAGGAAACGACGCGCCCGTAAAAAGATCATTGAACGTTTGGATGCCCAACAGAATATCGATTCGTCGCGATCGATTGAACAAAGGGTCTGCCAGGTGCACACCTGCTGGGAACCGCTCGGGGTCGACATCAAAGGTTTCGATCGGGATGTCTGTTGTGATCTTCTTCATCATGAGAAACTCCAGCTCGTACAAACAATCGGGGTTCGTGGTAGAGCGAATCCTTGCTGCTACCTTGCTCTTGATCAACTGTTGTGCTCCAGACACACCAGCTACACAAACGTTGGCCTTGACCTTGGGGAGTTTCAGCATGTTGACGATTCGGGACGAGATGATATTGTGCATCGAGCCACAATCGAGCAAAATACGGCACTTGATCGAATTTCCATAGGCGTCCTCAACAACTCCCACCGCAGTGTACAGCACAAATTGCTTCGCTGAAGGGATCGACGACGTGTCACACCCAACGACAGAGTTCGATGACGACATGCTCTGTGATGGTGTTGGTGCTTGCTCTTGGTTGGGGACGTTGGAGGTTGGGGCAGTGTGGGGCAGATGCAACAGAGTATGGTGACGACCACCACACGTACGACACGAGCTGCTTCGGCACTCCCTCAGGTAGTGCTTGTTGCTGAAGCAGTTTAGACAAAGGCCCAACTCCTTGATCTTGGCAGAACGATCCGACGCAGACAGGGTTAAGAACTGACCACATTTGTTCAAATAGTGCGCACCCTTGCACACGAAGCACTTCACGTTGCTGTTGCTGGACCTCGACCGTGAAGGAGCTGTTTGAATCGGAAAGGCCTTGGACTGGCGAGGGGCAGATCTTTCTTGGGGGGTGGTCTTACCACGTGGGGCAGACTTGTCCTTAGCCTCGTTCTCTATGCTCTCAAGACACCTGCACCGGGACTGGAGGTATTCGAACAGCTTTTCCCAGGACGGCAACGCGTTGATGGTCAGCTGTAGCTCGAAATCTTTGCGTGTACCTGGATCGAGACGCGAACACACCAGGTAGATCATGAACTGCTCGGACAACGGCTCGACTTTGAGATTCATGTTTGCAAGGGCTCTTAGGGATTGGCTAACTTCATTGATCAGAGTCCGCAGATCTGATCCAGATTCGCTAGCAATGGGCTCCAGGTGGAACAATTGGGCAATGTGCTTTTCTACCAGGACTCGTTTGTTCTCGTACTCGTGGCGAAGAGCTTTCCACAGAGAGACAAAAGTGTCTTCTGCAGACTGGATGAAGCGTGCTTTGCCATCTTGAATGGCCGCCCACAGGTAGAACAGCTTCTCGCTGTCGGCGAGACCTTCTCAACGCTTGATTAGGGCATTAAACGTGTCCTTGAAAAGGTGCCAATCTTCCGGGTTTCCGCTGAAGTGAGGGAGGGGAATGTCGGGCAACTTGGGATGGGCTTGATGAGAGGAAGATACCTTGACCTGCTCACTCACCGGCTTGGGAGGATCGATTTCTCGCAGTCTTTGTCGAACAAGATGGCGGATCTCGTCGAGCAAGTCCTCCACTTCCTCGTTGGTTTGTTGGAATGCCGAAACCTCATCCTCTTTAATGACACCGTACAATTTAACCTCGGTCTCGTGGAACAAAGAACGCATTTCTTCGACCGATTCCTGCTTGTCTTCGAGAAGTGAGCGATCAAGCTTCTCGGAATCAAAATCACGCACAAAGATCAACAGTTTTTTACCCCGCTCCTTAATGGAGTCAATCATACGGGTGTATGACGTCACCGCGATTTTCTTCTCGGCCGCCATTTTGAGCGATTCCCAAAAATTCTCCCGGAAACAACGCACCCACTTGCACGACCTACCTGACCTCTAACCTGGATTCCACCTAGACCGACCTGAAAGGCATGAAGAGCATACATACAGCGATCACGTGGGTGATCCAGCTGGCATCGAGCAGTGCGCACCGCACCGCGGCTCAATGACCCCCACAGTCACGATCAACTCAACTGCACGTGTTCTTTTTGCCCGAAGGCCACTGTTTCAGCCCTCGGCTGAGAATTGTTGCACTCTTTTTTGGCTCGCACAGTTTTGCACAGTTCTTTTCGTGTTCAAATAGTACAAATTGTCCGTGCACTTCGTTCGTCCAGGTTCTTCGCACCAAATTGTTCTTCGTTGCTTCGATCGTGAATCACATGGACCGATCGTCCATTTTGTTCGCACAAACGATGTCCAAGGCGGAACGCCCAGGAACAATTATTCCCCCACACGCGTCCGTGTCCACCGTTTTTCGTGGTCACTTCACTGTCACTAGTGTCCTTCACCGTCCTTCGGACCCGGTCTTCGGATCCGGTTCGAAGGACCACTTTTATGTTCACCTTCGATGCTCGTTCGAGAGCGGACAGGAACCGGCCACGGAAAACGGGGACCGGCAAAAAAGAACAGATCGCAACGGATCGAAATAAAACAGAACGCGCGGACTAGAAGTCAGGACACATGACCGAGTCGTCGGATGGTCAGAGCCGAAAGAGGCCGATTTATTGGTCCAATCTTAATAGTTAGCCTAGAGAGGAGATCACGATCTCGCTCTTTTATCAATTCTCTCGCTGATAAGGTCACACAAATATTGTTACACTACACAGATCGATCAAGAGAGAAAGTACATAAAACACTGAACACAAATTTATCTAGACTACATTTACTTTAGGTTGTTCCACAATTAACACTATAACTTAGGCAAAATTCAATTTAATTTCAAAATTCAAAATGCATCTGAAAGGGCTTAAAAAATGCAACAAAATGCAGGATAGAGCATCCCAATTGGTTAAATCTAAAGGGAGTTATTGGCATTTTAGTGAAAAAATAGCATAATTTTCAAACTCAGATAAAAAAGTGTTCCATCCAGATTTCAACTCGGATCGACCTGCAGCTTGTAGGGGACATCTGGAACTACCATCTGTGACTGAGAACGCTTTGGGTAAGGCAGTGTAACATATTAAATAGACACTTTTACTTTTAGTGAATTTTTTGGTTGCATATTTTTGCTCGGGGCCCCTTAGATCCCATTTTTAGGTGATAATTTTATCATATTCATGTTCCTGAGACAATTTCACATAAGAAACATGCATAAAAGTGTTTGTTTTCATCCATTTTAACCCTTTAAAAAAGAAAGTTAAAAAAAATCTTCGATTCACATTTATTGAAAATCAAATTCGTTTCCAAGGATACTAGATGACACCAGAAAAAAAGAAGCTTCTTAATTTTTTTACCTTTCATTTTTTAAAGGGTTAAAATGGATGAAAATAAGCATTTTTATGCAAGTTTCTATTGTGAAATTGTCTCAGGAACACGAATATGATAAAATTATCACCGAAAAATGAGATCTAAGGGGTCCCCCGAGCAAAAATTTACAACCAAAATGTAAATGTAAAATTGTCTATTCAATATGTTAAACTGCCTTACCCAAAGCGTTCTCAGTCTCAGATGGTAGTTCCAGATGTCCCCTACAAGCTGCAGGTCGATCCGAGTTGAAATCTGGATGGAACACTTTTTTATTTGAGTTTGAAAATTATGCTATTTTTTCACTAAAATGCCAATAACTCCCTTTAGAATTAACCAATTTGGATGCTCTACACTGCATTTTGTTGCATTTTTGAAGCCCTTTAAGATGCATTTTGAAATTAAAATGAATTTTGCCTAAGTTATAGCCTTTTTAAGATTTTTTACGTTTTTGAACCTTCAAACTTTGTGTCCCGATTTGCCCCACTTTCCGTTGACCTAGAGTGCTCATATTATGGCCAGATGCTAGTTTTATATGTACAAGCAACCCCTGAAATTTTCAAGCAGATTGGTGAGGTCCAAACGACGTCCCATACAAAGTGGTATGTCCTGTTCATGGACTCGCTCTTAAGTAAATTTTTATGTCTGGAGTTTTGTTTTTTTTTAAAGGGTCCATTAATCCAAATTTCTAGTTTTTACTTTTTGGGTGTTTTTGAAAAATCACCCAAAAAGGAAAAACTGAAAATTTGGATTAATGGACCTTTTTTTTTAAAAAAAACTCCAGATGTACAACAGTAAAACACAAGTTATCAGAAATGGTAAAAATTTCTGATATTTGTTTTTCCATTTTAGTGCAATTTTTTTTTAAAGACAACATTTCTGGAGTTTTTTTTTGAAGGTCGAATAAACCAAATTTTCAGTTTTTGCTTTTTTGGTGTTTTTTAATACCCCTGACTCAAGGCGGTTTTAAAAACACCCAAAAACCGTTTCAAAAAAAAACTCCAGATTTGACGACTTTTAGGATTTTCGAGTTCGGCAGAATTCTGCCGAAAACAGATTTTTACGGCAGAAAATGCCGAACTTCGGCAAATCAACTGTCATTTTTCGCCGAGTGTTTACCGGATCTGGTACAATTCGCCGAATGTAGTTTCGCCGTATGGACATTCCGCCGAATTGTTTAAAAAATAACTTTTTTTTGTATAATTTATGCATTTTTTCGCTGCAGAGCCATCATGTAACTCACTCATGCAAACTTGTAGAAGAAGTGGCAACATAATAATATAATAATGTAAAAAGTAAAGAACATCTCATGTTTGAAAGAATGCAAAACTCACATAAATGAAACAAATAATTTGCTTAAAAACAAAGAATTCAAAAACTAACGGAAATTAATCCAAAGTATTTGCTCAGCATTAATAGAACTGCTCAGGTTCGAATGCATGCAAAAAATTACAGAAATAATTCAAAAATATGCTTAAAACAAGAGTGCTACAAATAAAGAACTCCTAATATTTGAAACATTGCAAAAACTCACAGAAATGATTTAAAATTGTATGCTGAAATTAAATAACTGCTCATGTTTGGAAGAATGCAAAAACTCACAGATTTTTTTTTTAACTCGATTATTTATGAAAGCAATTGTTTATGCATGTAATAATGCATAAACTTTAGCCATGCCACATTTTCTTCCATGTGGGGCAGAATGACTCATAATATGCCAAGACTCGGTATTTATTTCTGCCGAACGATAAATTGTTCTGATTTCGGCAGAAAAAATCAGAGTGTGATAGTTGATTCATAGCAATTTTTTTAATTTGAAATAAAAAAAGTGATAAAAATAGTGTTTAAAGTGCTTTCTTATCGTTGTAGATAATAATTAATATTATGTGTTGGGATCCAATTGTAAATGTTGGAAAATATAACAAGTATTTTTTTCACTCAAATCAAGCCCTGATTTGTATTTATACAAAGCATCCAACGAAGCCATTTTTCATCTTTGGTTTGTCCATATAAGTCTCCATACTAATTTGTGCACTGCAATATAGGAGGTTTTCAACCACACAAGATATTGACCTTAAAAAAGTTAAAGTTTAAATTTCCTGCAAGCTAATAAAACCAAAACAAAACTCAACAGAGAAAAAATAAAAGTTAGGAGTTTCTTTCATGTTTCAAAAACAAAATAAGGATGTTGCTTTAATAACATTTTATTGTATTTTCCTTACAGATACATTCTGCTTGTCATCGATGATAAAACTGTACGTGACTTTATTTCAATAAACTATAAACCTTATGTGTGTATTACACACATTTATAAAGTACGCTACTACTTCGAAAGTATTTCAACAATACATAGTCTACTGCTATTGTCCGTTTGCTCAGAAATATTTATCGAAAAACTTGCATTTTTTAAATTTTTATATATTGCTAAAAAGGCATCTTTTTCACAGTTGCTCGAATGTACATAAATACTTCGTACGAATTGCATTATAACGTAGACAGACAAAAAAAAAGAACTCTTTACAATTATTACGATTTGTGACTAGTTTCGTGATTGTATCATTATTTTTTCACTCTCGCGACATTTCGAATCCGCAGAAGTTTGCGAACCCGTTCCAAAACCAGGGAACGACGCACTTCCGGGCCGCGCGCGCGCACGCTTCCAATCGGTGGAATGTTTTTTCTACAGCTCGGTGGTGATTTCGTCCTGCGGTCGGAAGCCCAGCTTGAAGAACTCGTCCTGCAGCCACAGCGAGCTGTCGTTGATGCCGGACGTGGACAGGTACGACCGGACGTGGTCAAACGTGTCCCCGAACGGGTTGCTGGCGTTGCCGGCGTCCGTCACGTGCGACGAGGACGACCGCTCGTCAAACTCGTGCAGACTGATGAGCGAACCGAGGAAGTGGTTCTGTTTGGTGGTGCTGGCCGTTTCCGGCTGCAGCAGATTGCGCTGATTTTTGGCACTGAGACTGGGCGAGGTGTCGCTCTCGTTGGCCGCTCCGGTCGTCGAGCTGCCGTTGCTGAATTTGGACTTGAAGGTGGAATGTTCGCTGGTTCCGAGCCGCGGATCGGACGCTGACGATGGGAGGGAGGGTTGCTGCAGGAACTCGATCAGCTGGGTCAGTTCCGGTTTGTACCGGTCCAGGACGCGTTCGGCCCACACGTACAGCCGCTGCCAGTCGTGTGGCGGTGAACTGATCAGTTCTACCGGTTTGTTGAGCAGAATCAGGATTTTGGCCAGATCCCGTACCACCGGATGGTACGTGGCCGCACCGGAAGCATCTCCCGAAAGGTGCAACTTCCGGATCTGACGACGCGTGTCGTTCAGCATCTGCAGAAAGTACTCCGCTTGCGGCCTCAACTCATCGAGCTGCTTCACAAACTCCAACCGGTCGATGTTCTCGTCGATGAACGTTTCGCGGTACTTTTTCCGCTTCTGCTTCCGCCGGATCACGGCCATGGCGGCGATGATCAGCACGATGCACAGCACCGCTCCGGCAGCGATCCCGACGACCGCCGCCAGGAACGAGCCGGAAAAGCCCACCGGGTAGCAGATGCGACCCATAAACTCCGACGTCGTGGACCACTGGGCCGCGTAGCCGCCGGGACAGTCCGGGACGCACTCGCGCGTGTCTATCCGCAGCAGCAGGTCGGCACATTTGACGCAGCCCCGCTCGGTGCAGCGAACGCACGCCGGATGCAGCGTGGAACAGTCTGGAAAAATGGGAGGGAAAAGACATTTATAAATGGTTTGCCTTTAATTCAGATTGCTGCGATTTCAGCTTAACGTGTAGAAACGTTAACAAGAGTACACGCTGGTTTAATTCAATTCAATTCAATTGTGTTTTTATTAGAATTTAACAGTTCTGTTCCAGGATGTTACATTTGCAATTCAGAGATTTGGAGAACCTTTCAACTGAGATCAATTCATAAGCCTTTGCAGGGAGGATACATATTTCTGCGTTTAGATTTTGCTAACTGGGTGTTCTTTTAGGGAAAATAAATTTTGAGAAAAAAACCCTAACACGCTGCTTTAAAATAACACAAATCATGGGTTTATTTTCAATCAGAATTTACAGATATTAGCTTGCATATTGGGGCTGATTTCAAAATAGTGTTTTACTTAAAAGACCAGATTTTTCTATTTTTTTTCTTTCTTTTTTGTCATTGTGAATCGATCCAATAATCTTCTAAAAATGTATGGTAATTTTGTTATGACGGGACTATCCATAAACTACGTGGACACTTTTTTGGAAACATTTTATTTTTATGAGAAAACAAGTCTATTAAAACTTCATTGCCTAAGGCAATCAATTGATCAGAAAATCCCTTTACCCTCACGCAGAAAAATAAGGCACATTTGAATCAACAAAACGTTTTGTTGATTTAAAAATCATGATTTTGGTTGACTCAACGCTAAATGTCAAAGCAGCTTTTTCAAAACAACAAAAGAATTTTGTGGAATTGAGAAAATCAAGGTTCGTTTCAACGCAATTATTGTTGATTGTATTCAACAAAAAATTGTTGATTCAAACCTCATTTTTCTACAAAACATTTTTCTGTGTGCTTATTCCTTAAAGGGACCATCCACAAACCACGTGGACACTTTTTTGGAAATATCAACCCCCCCCCCCCCCCCCCCTTCGTGGGCAATTGTGCATACAAAAAAAAAACTTTTTTGTATGGAGCAGCGACAATCGCCATAACCCCCCTTCCCCCTCCCCCCCCCCCCCTAAATTGTCAACGTAGTTTATGGATGGTCCCAAATAACGATATTAGAATATTTCGGTATTGGCAGCAGCCAAAATTGTGAAAAGATAAGTGCGGAACGAATGATTATAAATAACTTCTTTTGTCAACAAGGAAAAAATAACACATAAATGCTTAAACTAAAAATTGTTCAGTTTGACTTATTTTCCAAAAAAAAAAAGAGGTAAATAATATATTCACTGTCATTTCGTAGAAATCAAACGTACTCAGAAATAAGGCTTTGGAAAAAAAATCACGCATTTCCCTCGCTTTTTAAATGCAAATTCTGCTAAAAATCACCCAAATTGAAGTGAAATTCACAAATTATGTGTTGAATGATGAGTTAAACTCATTTCTAAGAAGGTTCGGTTTTGACAATATCTAAAAAAAAAATACTCAAAAAGGAGTCAGTTTTGGAATGAGCGTGTACAATTTAACGGTCTGTTTCAAATTTAACGTGTAAACATTGTTTTGATTTCAACAAAAATCTTATCCAGATTTTTAAGTAATGTTGGTACCACTGAGTGATTTTGACTTGTCATTCGTAACGCCATCTTCGCATGAAAATCTGGAAAATAATTTACTAATATTATGATGGCATCTTATGGAGCGTTCTTTCATTACGAAACGCAGTTGGGAGGAGGGAGGTCGGAGGCTGTTTTACGCTTCATACACAGAATTTTAAATTTTGTTGCGAGGGGAGAAGGGTCTAAAAAATTATTTTTTTTTTTGCCTTACGTAATAAAAGAACGCTCTCTTATTGGACATAACACCCAAAGTGTCAAATTCGGCTAATTGCTTAAGTTCACTGGTGCAGAACCAGGCAGGAAATTTCAGAATCACTTTAAGAATTTTGTTCTGAATCCTCTCAAGATGGATTTTCTTATTTTGTAATTTCAGACCACTAAGCGAACAGAATTGCACAATCGATCGCCACCCACAGAAACCGATTATCGGTTAAATACCACATCTACCACGCGAAATAATGGAGCACCCGATTCGAGTGGTAGAAATGGCAGTTCTCCCATAAGGAATACATTGTAGAAAAAAGCAAAAACTGCTCGAATGGAAATGCTCCATTGATCCCATCTCACATTAATCAACGTTGACATTTCCCCTGGGTTATTTATTTACGCATCACTGACACAACACCAGTTGCTCTGCCCATAAAAAAACGGCCAATGAAAGTGGATCCGCTCAACCGATGCCATGGGACATAAGTCACCCGCGCACCAAAGCGCAAAGCCGCGTTCCTTTCAGTTGGCAGCAGTGGCTTTTGCGGGAAGCCCTCGAGATGCACCGTTTTGCGCCGACGTAGAAATCGAAAGTCGTCCACAACACGTGACGTGGCCGTCTTCCTGGAACCTGAGGAGATCCGGCTGCGCCGATAACCACTGGCGAAGAAGCGTCCCGACTTGTGCAACCATAACCTCAAAACATTGCGCAAATCTAACCTGCAAAACCACGCTGGGTCCGCCAACAATCAAGATCGCGCTCGTCGTCGTCGTGAGCTGAAGAGTTCCTTTTATGGTTCCGACGCCACCGAGCTTCTATTGTTACAGTTTCAGACCCCAACATCGGCTCGTGCTAATTGACTGGCAGCACGGTTTCGGCGCCAAACAATAGAGGCACGATTTTGGCCCAAAGATCAGCGCTCGTCGATCATTGCCGCTGAAATGTCTAATTTTACTTGCAGGCGAGCAAACCGCCATAAAAAGTAGTCAGTATGATCGAAACGCTAATTAAATGCGATCGATCGGGTACTGACTGGGGTTGTGGAGTGAAACAATAACAATTATCCCTTAGTTTGGTCGGTTGCTAACAAGAACGAGAAACCTAATTGACATGTTATGGCGTCGCTGGAAATGAGCTCATTGACGCGACTAATAGATCACGATTTTCTCGGAATCGCGCTTTCAACTGCGGTGGCAGGTGCGACGTTAATTTCACACCTCGGTTGCCGCAACTTTGTATGCAAATTATGAGCAGATTTTAACCATTTACGAGCATTCTCACTTGAGCGTGTGTAGTTTGTTTCCAAAGGGGTCAAATGTCAAACGCCACCTCAAAGCAAAGCGCATCGCAGCAGTCGCACAAAAGAAACAGGTAAATATGGTGCATTTTTTTCCAAGCTTTCAAGAAATATGATCACAAAAACCTTATCAAACCAAATGGAAAAAGAGCTCCTCACCGCGTCGGAACCAATTACCGTTTCCCACGGGCCGGGTGTGTGTGCTTTCTTCCAACACTCATCGGATCGTGACCGGCTTAACGATCGGCTCACCGGCATTCTTCAGTGTGCAGAATTCTCTCCACCGGAATCGATTTGCCACGATCGTGCAAACATTTCGCGGCATTGTTTATGCATGCGTCATTGTTTTGCTGCCCAAGTCGGTCATTGTGTGATTTATGCGAGCGAGCGACCCCCGGCCGGCGAGTGAGCTCATTAACCAAGACACGAACCTGTCAGCGCGAAAAAAAATAGTGTACAAGAACCGGTTCGCTGCAATTGTTTGCGATCTAGGTGACCTCACCGTCCTTTTGCAATTGAACGGTTCGCGACTCGAAGCCATGTCGGAGGTAGTTAAAACATCGATAAAGTGTTATTGCACAATGACATTTGAATACCTGCTGCACACAGACCAGACCGACCTGCGCGACTGTGTGCCAACGAGTAAGAATTGTTGGCAAGGCTCCTCGTGAATCTTGATGTCTGCCACCTCCACGTGACACCCTTCAGCAAAAGGCTAAAGTAATAACTGTCTGGGGGGACAAGAACATTGCTCATTTTGCGAAATTGATCCTGGCTCGGACGGAGGAAATTTGGCGCTCAAGAGCGCAGCATCTCACGTTTCACCTCTCGACACGATAAACAACGGCTCACGGAGAGGCTCAAGCTTCGATTGTTTACGTGTTAACGGTTTGGGGGAGAGATTTGAGGCGCGCTCAACAACAGAAACCGTTTCGAGAGCGTGCTCTTGAAAGAAGTGCGAAGCACAAAAACAAACCGAAAAAATAAAACATTCGACAGTTTATTAATCAATGTTAATTATTTAACATCAATTTTCGAGCTGGTACCGGTCGAGGTTTTTCCCGCGCACACTTTTTCGTGTATATTTGCGCAGCGTTTGTATACAAACAAGTGCTATTTTTTAAAAAGACTCTTCACCGCAGGCCTCTCCAGCTTCGGAGGCAGAGGGTGTGAAGATTTTCCCAAATATTTACTCAATCTACTTTTGCCTTGAAATAAGTAGTAGACGCGCTTTGCGTCCGCCTTTCGGTTTGTTTATGTTTATCTCGAGAGCTGTGCACTTCGACTGTACTCCCGTGCAGCTCGTGTGATTAGATAATTTCGAAACTGTTTGCAGCTGTTCAACTAGAGGTCAGGGCTGCTTAAAAACTACTTCAAATTTGAGTTACACCGTGTGAGCGTGCACACAGACAGCAGGCGGCTGGCGTTTCCAAAGGGGTTAAACGTCATTGCGTCAAAAAGACTTGCGCGCAGTGTTTAGAGGTAAGTACTTTCTGTTTGATAATCTCCAGGCTTTCGAGAAATATGATCACAAAACTACAAACAAATACGGTGCGCGGTGACCAACCCGCGAAAGTATGTCAACAACTTCCTGTGTTGACATTGGTCAAGGCACGTGCGCGAGCCAGATTGTCATCGGCGCGCCGACAGTGTAAACACGACGAAGAGAGCGAAGAGAAACCAAGATGTAATTCCAATTATGGGTCATGCGATAACTAAAACGATCAAATTACAACGCCATGCGGACAGGAGGACGCTCCGGCTGTAATTGCATAATGACCACCTTTCTGGTGCGCTGAACACAAGTAGTCACACGCAGCGGCGGCGACGTTCCGGTGGCACGTGTTGAAAGGAAGACGACCAATCCTAGTCAGCAAGATGATTAAGTCGCCACACTCCAGAGAGTCTGGGGTATGGCTGCGGCCGTAAGTGTTTATTACCCGCGCGGAAAATTTACTACGAAAACGCGCAAATTCCCCTCCAAGTACCGCGGCCGTAACGATGATCATTATTTGCTGCGGCCTGTGGTGGCCGGCAGGCTCCACAGCGTGATAAGATCTTGGCTAGTGTGTCAGCAGTGGTGGCGACCAGGACACCAGGCGTGCATAAATCCTTGACGTTTATGGGTCGTTTTTCATGCAAAACGGTTGCTCAGGTGTCGAGTTGGCCATGCAATTACGCGAGCGTCAGATACGATCAAATGAGATTTTTTGTTTGCCATATTATGGTGCTATAAAAACGGTAGCTGTCAACTTCAAAGTTTCAATGTAGCCATTTTGAAGTCGTTCTAATCTGAGTCGTCCTGTCACCTAGAATCATTTGTCATTTCTCAGCCATAATGGCTTCCGCAACAGACGCTGTCACTTCCAGGTGTCAAATTAAATTCAATGAGTTCAACTGATCAGAATTTTTCCATAACATGTCGCATTCCCCTCAAATTGCACACTTTATTTACAATCGTTTAAACGACGATCCCCGACATCCGGCTTAACTGACGCGGCACCCTGCTGCAACCAAGTCGCCATTCGCAATTATCGAGAATGAATTATTATCGTTATGTTCCCTCCCTCTTGGCCTCGCCCGGCGATGATCTACGTTCTTCACTCGATCTCTATATGAAAAAAGAGAACTTAAATATCATGTTCTCGGCTTAAGTGCAACGTTGTAAATCAACACTCCGTGCGTTGTGTACTTGCGCTCGGGCATTCGCGTGTGCTTTATTAGCATAAAACTGATTAAATCATATTCTTGTCTGAGCGTCGGTGCCCGACTGATCTGGGTTTGATTCTCGTTTAGGTATCACAAAGTCGGTCTGCTCCATCTGGCGCGCGTTAAGTGCACCACTTAGGTTCTCCGACTCCAAGATTTCCTTTCTTCTGATTTCCCTACATCCTGTGCCTAAGCATTTAACAAAGTTTCTTTTAATTTAAACATCGACCGCCTCATCATCAACATCATCTTGGTCATGCACGCTTCTTTGATTCGATTCCGCGAGCCCGTTTCATCGAGTTCTTTCGTTAGAACACGACGCCGCTCTTGTAATCCATTGCGCAGATCAACAAGTGTTAACGCGTGTTCTGAACCTCCCTTTACCTTTCTTGATTTGACTCCCTCCATTGGAGATGCTCTTAAGCGTCCAAAGTTTAACTTGACATTTGTAGCCATAATGGCGAATGTCATGAAAAAAACAAACAACTGTTCAAGAGCCAACGTGATTCACGACCATTTTTATAGCAAAGTTACATGCCCTGAACACCAATTTGTCGGCACTTTGATCTTTTCCCGACGACACGGCGGTCCGACCGGTTGAAATTATGCACTCCCTCCTGCTGCGTTGTAAAGTGTTAATCAGCCACCTTCACTCCTCTACACCTGAGTTCAAGCACGGTCCTTCTTATCGCTTCGCGGCGACACAAACGCCCCCCTAATTGGTCTGTCACCCTCCTGCCATAATGGCGCCGACCACCTTTTGACAGTTCAGCGCGACGCTTTTATAGCACCAATTAAGTCGAAAACAGGAGCGACAACACCTTCAAGCAAGCGCCGACTGACAAGGATTTAATTACCATACGCGATAATTGTGCGCGCGGTGTCTGGTTTTGACAAAGAGCCCCGCGGGGTGGACCCAGATCTGCGATTCGGAACGATTACCGGCGTGCAGTTTGTCAACAAAGTTGTTAGCCTCCGCGCAATTAACGGTTGTGTTTCGAGAATTAATTGTGGAAAATTTATAGCGTTGCCATCGCAACAAGTAACTTTGTTGTCAACAGCGCCATTATGGCAATCTGTCAAAATTGAATTAAAATCCCGAAGGGCGCGCCCAATGTCAAAGGGCAGCGTCCTCCAGCGCCATCTTGGATGCTCAAGAAACCATCAGAAGTCTCAAGGCGTCCAGACGCATTAAAAATTCGATGCGGGGGTCATCCACCACCTCTTCATTTTTCGTTTACGATCGGGCACGTGACGGCGGTGTATCCACGGCGACGACGACGATGATCGATAATGGTCAATAAAACTAAAAACAACCGCACAAAGGCCGCTGCTCCACGGGGGGAAATCAATAATGGACAAAGAATGGAGTCCGGCAGCCCCAGCTTTATGGCAAACCAAGCGCGGTGGCCACCTCTCCAGACGCCTTTTACAAATCGTTGGGTATAAAAAAGCGATTTCGGCCTGATGGACTTCCAGCCACCAACAGGTTCCAAATGGGGGGCTAATCGCGTGGGATTATGTCATTTTTCATAATATTATGCTGCCGGGCTATTGATCATAGATAAATGCCTTTTTATAGGTTATGTTACGGTACTTGAAATCGAACAAGGCATATTTTGACAGTCATTGTCAAGCAACTGTCACTGAACTGTCTTTTAAACGTGAAACAGGAGGTTCGATGACCGTTTCCAACTTTCTAGCCGGACAAAAAACCGACAAGCTTGTAAGAATCGTAACGCAAACAAGATGAATGAGTGCGGAGGACTATCAAGCAAGTCGTTTGCGAACTAAAGTTTGTTGATCTTTTGCAGCTCGGTGTCGTTTCTCACTCGAAAAAAAAGCAAAAACAATCGCTTTCATTCATTAAAGCTGGTGGGTGTGTTTAGCTTACAGTTTGTCAACAAAAAATAAACCTGACAGCTGCCTCTCCTAATTGAAACCAGCAGAGACGCTGCTTTTTATGGCGCGCGCCATTATGGCATCTGGCTATCGGTCACGCGCGGTGTCACCGCCTGCTGTGTTATCGAAGTAGTAGGTGTGGTGCAACATGAATTATCACGCGCTCCCACGCCGACTCGACAATGTCGCTTAGAAAAGTGAAAGCGACCATAAATAATTCATTTATCGCCCACGACCCACCCCAGCTATCAAAATCTTCGAAAATACAAGTGCTATAAACAATGCACTTCTTTCACAAAATCAAAACAAAACAAGACGCAATCTCATTCAGCTGTCCAGCTGTTCCGGGAAAGTCCATCTCAGGCGCGCTTACACGCTCAAGTAAACTGTATCTAAATTAAAAATCTCCCAGAGGCCATTTAACCACCACAGCGCTTTTCACTTTCGTCGCCCGCCGAGTTACGCGATTCCATTCAGCAAAGAAATCCGGTATATTTGCGGACCGAAAAAAAAAATCCCTATTTAAAACCGTTTCCAACCGTGAAAATCCCGAGCTCGTTTCACACTTTCTAGCCGAGGACCACCGAAAAAATAAAACCCTAACCTAAAAGATAAGATCGCAGCATGCGCTGCGAAAAAATACAAGTCCCAAGTGTGATGTCATATGTTTGACAGTTTGGACCCCGGGTCCGGTTTCGGAGAAGCCACAAACATTCGACCTCGACTGCGGCCAAAAGGGTAAGCGCAGTTTGACAGGCCTTTCTTCTGCAACGCCTACTATTTCAAAAAATTGCACGGTTCACGCTCTGATTGAGGCAAGATTTTCTGATTAAAAGTGCGAGCAAACAAAACTCCACTCTAAAACGGCTTATTTTTTACGGCAACTTGACAGATGACCACGAGAATACATTCTTTTCGCGGAAATTTACGATTCTAACAACGCCAAGCCGTTTGCGGTGCCCCATTTCGCACGGTGAATGCATAATGTTGTTGCCCAAACCATACAAATTGGGCCATCAGGCCGGTCCGGCCCGGTCTAAGAATGCAATAATTCTCGTAACCGCACACAAGTTGCACCGGTATCAAATGGTGAAATCTAGCGGCGAAAGGGTTGAAGTCAGATGGGTTCATCGTAAACAAAATAAACGTGTAGCTTTGACAGCTTCGTGACTGTCATTTTGCCTGAGAGGAAATGTCAAAGCAACAACTTCAACCCTGGACTCCGTGGTGAATTATGAATGAACCAGAGTCGGCCGAGACAAACCGCCTCTGTACGCCGTTGTCGGTGCCATGTCGTTTTGCTTCGCAGCATATTTTACCTCTTTGCCTCCAGCAAATACTTCTCTTCAAATGCAACTCGCACTCGCCGGCTTGTGCCTGAATGCATAATTTGATAATGTAAATAAATTTGTTTTTATTGTTGCCCATAAGCCCGCAGCGCTCTACAGCAGAGAGAGGTAAATGGTTATTATGAATCGTTTATGAGTGGACGGCGGCGGAATAAATCTCGGTACGTGTGCGGACCGACCTGGATCGGCGTCTGAAGTGACCGCCGATGGTCATCGTAGGGGTTACGTTGATTGATTGGTGATCAATGTGGTGTGCCCTTTTGACCTATTTCTGTCGCTTTGATGGCATTTGACAGTAGGCCATTTTATAGCACGAATTTGACGTTTCGATACACGCTCAACAAAAATTACTAAACCTAGCACATTTTATGAACGGAATATTGTTTCGCAACTCTAGGAACAACTCTGCAATATCTTTAAATTCACTTGTACGATCGTTCCTTACGATCATCGGTACAAGGTCTGCGCCAGTTTGCATCGGGTGAAATATCCGTTCGTTCAAAGATCGTTAATCGCCGTGGTCGTAAAAACCCAAGTTCTCTGCGCCGTCCGACTAAACTTCTGATCACAACAAGCCCGCGATCGTTAACTGCGCGCTGCATTTATGAATGAAACGATCGTGTTTTATAGCATTCCGCATCGAACGCAGAGAACTGAGTGGGTGTCCCCGCAGACGGTTTGGCTATTTCTCAGAACCTGCCACAAGAACCGGTTCCAGTATATCGCGCGCTCAAGCCCGCAGTAGTAGGCGGCGGTAAAACCTTTTTTCAAAACGCGCGCACACAAAGGATTCCTTCGGCAACAAAGTTGGCGCTGATGGCACCCTGGCGACACACATAACCTCAAAGAAGAGGAAGCGTTCGAGCTGTCAACGCTGCGGTGCCGCGATTTATAGCTCTATTCCAAAGTTGACGTTTATCGGCGACGTGGTCGCCATCTTTTCCACGGTTAATTAGGTTTGACGAAAGTTCAACTGAATTGTAACCTCCGTCGTTAGGCTTGCCAAACGAAATGTAAGTTTTTTTTTTCTCATACAGCAATCTTTTTGTTTCATTATAGTGATTGCTACTGCATAAAAACCGACAACTGGTCGGAAAGAGTTCCCACTTGTGCCAGCTAACGCTGCTAACGAGAGAGAGGGAGGCAAGATAAAATATGACGCTCGCTGGTTCGGTTCGCTCCAAAAGACACACATAATAATGGCAAGGAAATTGAAATTTAAGAATTACTGAACGAACTTACAAAAAAGCGTTTGCCCGCATCAAGTAGGCACTGCAGTGCTGGTTCGGACTTGGCACAAACTGCTAGACACTGCATTTTGCTGGAAATCTGCCAAACACCAATAATTAAGACTGAACTCGATGAAATAATTAGTTTTAATATTTGTACAAATTTAAAATGTTAATTTTTGTTTAAAAAAATCTCAATGTTTCAAAGATACCAAAAACCGAATTTAAAAACATCTTCTCCACTTATCTATGAACATGTTTTATCTGTGGCAAACGAGACCAGCTGCTGCAAGATAGGCGTCTGGAACAAGCCTAGCGAGAGGAGAAGTGCTTTGTTGTGTCACTTGAGACGTCTTCCGGAACGACAGGCACCAGAGCCGTATCGGCTTTCATTCCTTGCGGTTTCCACAGCTATAGTGGCGGGAACAAAATCGATATTGTACCCCGAAAAAAAAGCAAATACTGCCAATTGAGTTCGTTAACCCATTTGGTAACGGTCCCGTGTCCCGCCATCTTGGTAACGCCTGATTGAACAAATTTGGGTCAAACACCCCGGGGCGCAAAAGTTTATCGCAGGTACCCATAAACCACAGACAGTGAATAATAAATTACGAAATTGAGGTCAGTGGTCGTAAAAAAAACCGGGAGGAAAAAAAATCGATCGAAGATTAAATCAGCTCACGTCGCCAAATCTCTCCGCGGCTTTGCCGTTGTTCCATTTCGCCAAATGACATAACCTCAAAAAGCGTTTGCTTCCAATGCCCAATTTCACCACACGAACCGTTACGCGATTCTTCCAGAATGTCGCATCGAGTTGAATGAATCTTATCAAGCCGAAAATATGTGGCATTGACCTACGGCACTCGTAGATTATTTTTTGTTTGTAAACAAACAAGCGTCAGTCATCAGAACGCTGACCTCTAACCTGACGTTATCAACGAATGCTGTGACACAGGAACGCATAACGCTACCGTTAGTAAATAAAAAGGCAACATCAAAGCAACCTGCCAAGTGCCTCCCTTTGATTCTTCAAGGTTTCACAATGCTAAAGGTGAGGTAGCTGTCAAACTTCTGTTGTCAACAACTGACAGACAGCCATCATCATACATAATACCGGTAGCCACCGCAGCGCGTCACTTTCGTCCAGTGCGTCTGAAACCTTATGAAATTGGATACGAAGTTGTTTTGGTTGCGGCGACCAAAGTCAGCCTACTTCGATAAGCGAGCGGCCGTCAAAGCCTGCTGCGAAGGCGGCGTCTGGGCACATTATGTGTCGCAATACAACAATATTTAGAACGGAAATTGAGTACCACTTTCCGCCTTTTTTCTCTCTCTCTCGTGTCGCGTCATGTCAAAGTCAACGGCAAACAAAAGCAACGCGCGCGTTGGGAAAGTTATTGTTTCCGTTTTAAAGAAAAAAAAATCGCTTTCCAAGAAAGACACATTTTTCAACGCCAAGGGTTCACACCTACGCGAACCTTTTTCAATCTTTTGATTTCGCGACGACCCGATTTGCTTTCTTTTCACAGCCCTGCGAGAAATGGCGGCACGGCTGTCATCATTGTTTACCCTCTTTTTGTTTGTTTGCAAGCTCGGCTTTCACCGGTCGCGGATGTTGGACTTTTTGTACGATCATGTCATATTTAATAAAATATTTCTTACGACTTGTTCGCCGATAATGATGGCGATCTGCTGTCTTTTTGTGTTACTCAAAAACATAGACCGAACTTGACAGTAAACAAACAATAGCGCTCGGTTGACAGTAAATTTCAAATAAACAAAATTTAAAACCATTCATAGTCGCTCGGAGCGCTGAGCACAATAAATACCAATTAAAAAAGGTCAATTTCGAAACCGCGTGCTTCAGAGAGGGCGTCGCGTACCAATGCGCTCAATTAATGGTTTTGGACATGGATGCCCTGCACCGCAGACAAAACAGTCGAAAAACCGCAACGCCATAAAAATGGCTTGCGGTATGCGCGGTTTTCGGTAATTTCACCCTTAAAAATTACATTTACCAGTCCAGGAAATGGACGGTTAGGCAACCGATCAGCGATGCGGTGGCGGCGCTGCGATCGCTTGAGAGATCCCTCTCTGTCTCCGGAGAGTAATCATAGTTGGCTTTGCGCAGCGAAAGGCGCGATAAATTGGACCAAACAGCACAAATATAAACGAATCGTGGACAATGGGCCCATCAATCGCTGCGTTGTTGTGGTGGAGTAAGCCCTTGAAATGGGTGCGAACGCTCGTACACAAAAAACGCTCCCATTGCGTCACGTTTCGTGAGTGAACGCGTGTATGATTACTGTTGGTCTGTGCGCCAAATGTTAAAGATCAAACGTGCGACCTCCACCATGTATTAATATGGTAACGGTACAGCCCCTTTCAAAAATCCGGAGCCCATGTAATCAAGGGGCTGTCTAGTTTGCCGCTAATTTATGACTGCGATGTTTCACAGGTAGATGTAAAAAATCGAAGGTCTTTTGCAGATTGTTTCAATGTTTACAGATTAGGATTTTCGCACAGAATCGCCGGATATTGATCGTAAAATTTGGAGATCCATTCATTGACAAATATCATCAAATGTAAACAATGACGTGCCAACTCGTTTAAATTTATAGCATCCGTTGTGCGTAAAGGCCCTTCCCACAAAATCAGCGACAAAGCGCGCCCCCTCTTGCACAAAATTGACCGAGCGCTCACGGTTCAAATCAATTGACCCACTTCCTGACCCAGTTGCGCCGACCGCCATCTAATCCGAGAGTTCCGACCCAACCCGTCGATGATTGGCCATCACCGAGTTGTGCGCGCGTCGCAGAGCGAAATCCCGTTGGTTCGGGGGCACCAGTACGCCAAAAAAGGAAGGGCAATTGAACGGTTTTATCAACGATCACCGGCGGCGGCGGTGATGTGCTCCAGTACTTCGCATCCCATGGAACTGGGTTGTGACACTGACATGATGGTCTTGGTTGAATGGATCTGCATCGTCGGTGCAGTTGAGGTTAGCTTCCAGCCAAGTACATCAGTCATCTCCAAACACGGCCGCGACGGCCGTAGATGCCCTCAAGATGATGCGTGGAACCTTCCCTGGAGATGCGACGCACTCCCGCTAGAGGTTAAGTGTACTGCGCCGCCGAGAAGGAGTACTAATAAGTACAACCTAGCTATTTCCAGCGATCAGATAAACAACCGCCATGTGTACACAAATTCTCCACGGCGCAGTGAACGGGCCACTGTTTACACCACCCCTGCAGCTGGCACGATTCAGCGCGCTGGCGATGAATGTGGGAACGTAGTCCGACGACAGTCAATTTGTGATCATATTTCTTGAAAGCCTGGAAAAATGCTGCACTTTTACACACCACCAAATCAAAACTCGACACTGACCTGTCAAAATGAACAAATTTCTCACGGCTACTGTGAAGAAAAACTTCAAACGACCTTGAAACTGTCAGATGCGACAGTCCTTCAGAAACGCACTTTTCTCAGCGTGGGGTCCATGGGGTGACGCTCACAGCTTTGATTTATGCACAGAACGATGAAGATCTCCCCCCATCTCTCTGATGTAAACAAATCGTCGCGCCACCAGCAAGATAGCGACATGCAACCGCCTGAAGTGATCCGGAGCCATCTTGGGACGGCGGAGAGACACATAAATTTTCATTTAAATTAAGTACGCGTGAGAATCGTGAGTTGGTGTCCAGAGAGAAGGCTTCAAAGACCGAAAAGAGGAGGAGGAGGAGCAGGAAGAACCGCTAAACCGAATTAATCATGGCTCGCTGCGATGGTAAGGCTCGCAAAACAAGATTGCAAATTTGGCAGTGCGTCGTCGTCGTCGTTCACACACTCTAATTGAACTCTGTGGCGTTTTTGGGTAAAACAAGTTCGGCGCGGGCACGCTCTGCGTCCAAAAAAGCGTACTTGTAATCGGAGATAACAAGAAATAGTTTCTTGGGCGCGCACTTTGGAATGTTAATTGATCGACGACGACTGAGAGATATTTTCGCTGCACCAAGATGGCGTAAAATGCTAATGTCAGGTAGTACGCGCCATGTCAACAGCCCATAAAAACGGCAATTCGCTAATGATTCGTGTCGAAGAAGCAGTAGTGCGCACTTTAGTGACAATTTGTTACGTGATCTCGTCGATCACCACTGATCATTGATCGATCACCCCGCTTGCAACTCGTCTCGTAAGATGCTAGGATCTCTCTGTGCGGTATTTACACAAGATGGCGCACTCAACGACTAGTAAGAGGGCATTACCCAACTACTACAATCCATGGCTTACTTGATCCGTTGCGGGTGCGCGCGCAGTTGATTGCTGGCATGGTGAATAATTAATTGACAATTGTGCCCTCTGGAAATGCCACCCAGGCGCTTGCAGTGACATGTGTTGTGAAATCCCGCGCGCAATCGATCAGCACTTGACAGCTATTGAAAGCACTCGAGAGAATGCGATCTTGCCTCATGATCTTTTCGAGAACACGCATTCTAAAAGAAAGAAATGATAACGATCGAAAGTTGACGACATTGATTGGAAAGTCACTCTCCCTAACCTAGAAACCCAGATTGCCAAAAACATTCCATCATTACACACCGAGTGGTGACTGGATAACCGGTCCACTGGATGAGAGCATTCATTATAAGGCGATATTTGGGAAGACAAGCCGACCGTTAATGACCTCAGAGGAGCCGGAAGTCGCGCAGTCTACCCCAGCCACAGCTGATCACCCCGAGGGCAACTCCGATCGACCAGCTAACCCAAAGGGTTTCACTTTCTTCAACGACTCCACGTTTTTGCTGTTTTGTTTTTAAAAACTCTACACGCCATCCCGACGCCATGATTAGGCGCGTTTTTGCGCTTAAAAACGTGATAATTAACAACGGAGCGTGCGCGAACGCGCGCCATCGCGCGTTTCTCTTACTTAAAAGTCAGATTTTCCTCAGCTTAAAGTCCGTAATTTTGCACGAGAGTGTATATTTCTGCTCCGCTGAGCACTTAATCGAGAAATTAAAAGTGAGAGTGTGTGCGTGCAACATGGAGTTAAACTTTTCAAAGTGCCATGGTAACCTTCACAGCAACTTCACAGAAAGTTTAACTCCATGTTGCACACACTCTCACATTTAATTTCTCGATGCGCCCTCACGGAACACAGAAAGTGAAACCCCGCGCCGCGCACACACATGTGGTGGCGAAGACGCTGAAGGGGTCTCGTCCAAGGTCTCCCTGTTTGAAAAATGTCGCACGTCGTACAAGCTGTCGCGCGGTTTTGATTTTACCGTTTCGATATCGATTGGTCGAAAGGACGACAAACGTACGACAAACACTCGACATGCCCGACATTGTTTTTTCCATCGATTTTCCTTCAATTCGACGTCACGATTTTCGTCGACGCAAACAGTTTGACAGTTCTCTTCAGCTGGTCTTGTTTGGACTTGATTGCAACCGAATCGAACCAGTAATTGTTGATGTTGGGCTTCGGAAGGATTTTGACCGGTTGATAGGTAAGTTGTGCTTCTTTTTCTGTCGGAAAGTTCCGGCCGGAGTGGTCAAGTGGCCAAATTATAGCTTCTTATGTTCCAGATATTCAGAATTCGGTCTTCGTGGCGGTGGAGGAGGAGGACGAGACGCATGAATCCGGCGGGCCAGGTCTTCGTGGCGGAAGACGGGACCAGAAGGAACCGAGCTTATGGAGGATATGGTTCATTCCAAAGAAGGAGGAGGATGAAACACCGAGTGTCAAAAGTTCTACCCAAGGTAAGAGAAAAAGGGGTACAGAATAATCATCTCTTGGCGGTGTTTCTGATCCACCGGAAGTTTTTATCAATAGAACTGTTGCTTCAAGTCATTGAAATGATGGAAGAGGCGCATTTCAAAGTATCGGGAGTGAACTTGGAAGACGGAAAGTATGAGGGCTAATATTGGGTGTTATGATCATTGGACTTCAGAATTCTATAATAAAAAACGTTACTTAATCCACCAGAAGGTGGTTGCTGCCTTCCTCCTGAAAGCTTTGGCTAACGCTTACTTAGTAAAGACACTATACATCTGAGTGCTGCCATCTATGATAAATTTAATTATTCATTTGAAAGCACTGCAGTGTTTGTGTGCGTGCACGGCGTGCACTGAGCGGAAAGTTCCGACAGCTATCCGCCGGAGCTTTCAAATTATGTAAATAATGACCCTTTTTAGTATCAACCAAAACAGTTTTTCTAACATAACTTTTGAAGTACTGCACCAAACCGGATGAAATTAAAAAAAGACTTAAAGGACCTGAAGGCGAATCCAAAAACAAAGATCCGGACAAGATCGGTCGGGCCAGTTCCGAGAAAAGTGAGTGAGAAAAAAAATTCTACGTCCATCCACACGCACAGACATTTGCTCAGAATTTGATTCTGAGCCGATATGTATACGTAAAGGTGTATCTAGAAGGCTTATTTAAAAAGTTCAATTTTTGAGTGATTTTATAGCCTTGCCTCAGTGAGGTGAGGAAGGCAAAAACTATAACATAAATGCTCCGCCAGGATTATCTCGATGATGAGTTTCAAAATTTAAAAACTACCAGCATCCTAAATAATATTTTACAGATTTTTTTTATTTTTTTTTACTGAAAAAAATAAAATTAATTAAAAAAAAGGTTGAAAACAAAGCAGATTACAAAAAAATAAGGTGTTTTTTTAAAAGGTTTGCAGAATTTTTAAAATTATAACAAATTGAAAAAATGCAGATTACAAAAAGGTAAAAGCAATATTTTTTTTATTTCAAACACTTAGAAAAAATAATTCTAAAATTCTAAAAAAATAAATAAATTCTAAAATTCTAAAATTCTAAAATTCTAAAATTCTAAAATTCTAAAATTCTAAAATTCTAAAATTCTAAAATTCTAAAATTCTAAAATTCTAAAATTCTAAAATTCTAAAATTCTAAAATTCTAAAATTCTAAAATTCTAAAATTCTAAAATTCTAAAATTCTAAAATTCTAAAATTCTAAAATTCTAAAATTCTAAAATTCTAAAATTCTAAAATTCTAAAATTCTAAAATTCTAAAATTCTAAAATTCTAAAATTCTAAAATTCTAAAATTCTAAAATTCTAAAATTCTAAAATTCTGAAATTCTAAAATTCTAAAATTCTAAAATTCTAAAATTCTAAAATTCTAAAATTCTAAAATTCTAAAATTCTAAAATTCTAAAATTCTAAAATTCTAAAATTCTAAAATTCTAAAATTCTAAAATTCTAAAATTCTGAAATTCTAAAATTCTAAAATTCTAAAATTCTAAAATTCTAAAATTCTAAAATTCTAAAATTCTAAAATTCTAAAATTCTAAAATTCTAAAATTCTAAAATTCTTAAATTCTAAAATTCTAAAATTCTGAAATTCTAAAATTCTAAAATTCTAAAATTCTAAAGTTCTGAAATTCTAAAATTCTAAAATTCTAAAATTCTAAAATTCTACAATTCTAAAATTCTAAAATTCTAAAATTCTAAAATTCTAAAATTCTAAAATTCTAAAATTCTAAAATTCTAAAATTCTAAAATTCTAAAATTCTAAAATTCTAAAATTCTAAAATTCCTAAATTCTAAAATTCTAAAATTCTAAAATTCTAAAATTCTAAAATTCTAAAATTCTAAAATTCTAAAATTCTAAAATTCTAAAATTCTAAAATTCTAAAATTCTAAAATTCTAAAATTCTAAAATTCTAAAATTCCAAAATTCCAAAATTCCAACATTCCAAAATTCCAAAATTTTATTTTAGGATTTTAAAATTTTTGAATTAATGATTTATAGAATTTAAGAATTTTAGTATTTCATAATTTTAAAGTTCTAAAACTCTAAATTCTAAAAATTTTATAATTTTGAAATACTTAGGTTTGACTTAGGTTCTACAATTTTTAATCTCTTAAATTTTTATATTGTATTACACTCAGCCCCCGGTGGTTGGTCACTTTTTCGTTTGTAAAATGGGTGTCAAACTAAAAAGTTACCCCTTTCGTTTGACAACAGTTGGTGTCAAACCATCGGGTTTTGAGTGTATTCTTATAATTCTTGATATTTGTAAATTTCAAATATGTCAAAGATTAAATTTCATTTTTAAATTATTCAGATATTTTAAATTTTTACGATTAATTTAAACATTCGAACATTTTAAAATTGTTTAAAGTCTTTTAAGTTCTTAGCATCCTCAAAGCATGGACTTTGGGGTCTTCAGAAACACATGCACTTTAAATTTAAAAAAATCAAAAATATTTAAACAGGTCCAGATGGGTTTTCTCCCTAAAACTTTGGAGAAAAACCATGCGTTGATGTTGATTTTTGATTTGAAATCTAAAATGTTAGAATTTTTTATTGTCTTAAACTTTCTTTTATCTTTATTTTCTTAAAAAATTATTAACTGCTTTTTCAGTTTTTTTTTCAAAATTTTACATTGAAAGTTAAATTTTTGAATATTCCACAATTAATTATTTTATGAATTTTCACAGATTTTTTGAGTTGAACCATAATATATATATATAAGTATAATATCTGTCATGAGATTCCCTTTGGTTCAACAACAAAACTCTAGATATGATTTGGATATGATGATTCAGCCGAATGACGTTATCTTTTTTCAGGTATCCAACAATTTTCCAATCTGATCCTGCTAACAAACCAGCGTCTTCGTGTTGTCCCACGCAGTTTGTTGAACGGAAGCTGTAACGACCGCAAAAACATCTGCTTCGGATGTGCGTAAACCGACGTTGTCCCGTACTCCGGTGGCCATCAATCCATGGGACATAAACGGTGGCGCCGCACCCCGCCGTATCTGCGGCTAGTCGGAGAGCAATAGTCAATCTTGATCATGATGCTGCCTCGCACGCTGGCGTCGGCTCGAAAAGATGGCTGGCAAATTCCGGACCCGGAAGACAACGCCAAAAACTTCCGGCCAAGATGCCGAGCCAAGATGAAAGACCAACTGGAAGGCAACGCCAAAAACTACGTGGAGATCGCGACACACAAGTAAAATTAATGAATGTATTTTAAATCGAGTGAAAAAGTGAAATTTACAATAAAAATACATCTAAAAAAAATAAAAATAAAAGAAATATCTATTTTTTACTGCAACATAACCTAAAAACCCGAAATGACATCACACGACAAAGGCACGACATCCTAAATAACAAAACCGTGCGACGTCGGTCAAATGTCGTACGACAATGTCGTACAATTTCGATCATCGATCGCACGACAAATACGACATTTTGGTGCAAAAACGTATGACATTCGCGCGAAAGTCGCACGACATTGTCGTGCGATGTCGTACGATTGCACGGACGACAAACGACGGACGTCCGACGAACTTTTCAGTCAGGGCTACTGCGACGACGACTACCGTCGTCGCGGAGTCAACTAGCCGCGGAGAGAGTGCGCGAACCTTTAAATTGGGTCACGAATCAATATCACCGGCATGACATCTCTTTCTCTCTCTTCTCGAACACGGCCTTTGTTGTGATTCGCCAAAACGGGTCGCGCGAGTCGTTTTATAATCTCTCTCTTCTGGGCGAAATCGCGGTCCAGCGCGCGCGATGATTAAAACGCTTTCGCTGTCCATAATTTTTCGAATGGGTAAATATGTTTGGGTAACGGGCCGCTAAATTTGCATAAAATCCCTGCCGCGTTGCGGACATTTCTTTATTTTCGGCACGATCGGTTGATCTGCGCGCGAAAAACGACTCTGAAGGGGGCAACACGTGCCGATGTCAACTTTCGGCTTCAAAAAGTGCAATCTTCGCGAACCGTGTAGCGAAGTGACAGTTGACGTTTTTGAAAGGTCATAACGGGTGGTGAAGTTGTTTACGTCGGTCGCGTTTTCATCAAAGGTAAGAGTAATTATCTCCAGGCTTTCAAGAAATATGATCACAAAAACAGTTCAAATCAATCGTGACAGTGCAAAAAAGGGCCGCAAAGAACCCAACTAAATACTTCCGTCACTTGGAGATAAGCCCAACTAGCTTAACAGCTGCCAATAAAAAGCTCTCTAAACGGTAGCGTGAAAAGTCATAAATAACTAATAAAAGCTGCCAAACAAGGCAGCTCAATTGTTTACAATTTGCTGGCACTAGTCTATTCGCTCGCTCATCCGCTACTCGTTTTTGAAAAGGCCAAGAGCTCTTTCACGCATCTTTCATCACCATTAGGAACAAATTGTATTCGCTGCGGCTCATTTGGCTCACCGAACAGCGAGTTTAGTCAGACTGACGAAGAGGAAGACACTCACAAAGTGAAACTTTGTGAACGATTCAAGGCCGCGACTAGTTTGGGGATGATCGGTCCGGAAGTTCGACTTGGAGTCAATTTTCGTTTTCAGAGGGAGAGAGAAAAAAACGCGTGGGAAAATCGAGAGCCCTTTAGAAATGGCTCATTCCATCTTACCGCGTACAGCGGGTTGAGGTTAGATCAGAGGTCTAGCTTGTGGAGAGAGGTCGAGTGGGAAGATTGACACCCACGCCGACCGGATCGCGGCAGAACCCCCACGCGTCAATCGATCCGGAGTGCGAAACATGTGCTTTCGCCTCTGTCTGATCAAAAACATGTGCGGCGCGACTCTAATCTGATCTGCAACGCGCGGTACAAATTGGCAAGTTACGCCGGCGCAGCACTGTCGTCAGAACGGATAGAAATAAGGTGAGTTTGCTGGAGGACCTTTTTTCTTAATTGATGAATGTGACTTAATCGTGTTTTTAATCTCGACTCGTTCATCTCTTCCAAAGTGACTGGCCGTCGCTACTGCTGGCCGATATTTCCAGCAAGAGGTGTGAGTACCAGAACTGGTTGCCGGCGTGTTTTAGTTAGATAAGGTTGCATCAGCGCGCGGTGAGCGCTCGCCTTCTCTGGAGTGGAGATTGGCTAGAGAAGGGGTGTCTTTGAATAAATCTCCGGGACTGGACGCGACCCCAGCACGAATGATCGTGTAATTAGGTGCGCAATTTGCAAATCTGCGTCACCATTTGCAACCGCAGCAAGCGTAGGAAAGTTGATTGATGGTGGGATTTGACGTCACAGAGTTGTCAACCTGTCAAAGCGAAAGTGTGTTTCTGAAGGGCCGACTGTTTGACAGTTGGGCTTCGTATGAACAGTAAAGCTGGTGCTAACCCACTTAGCGCGATCATGTCACAGAAGGCTAGCGAGGTTAAGCCTTTCCAAACAGGCGAAAAAGGGTCAACAAAGTGAACCTGTTTCTTCAAACCGATGCCAAAGGCCGCCCCTCGTATAAGAATTCCTCGTGCGCGGCGATGACTAAGCCACATCATAAATGCATCATCATCTTCATTTTCTTCGGCACAAGTTACAGAGAGAACCATTCGTCATACATGGCCAGCACAGGTTGCACACCTCTCGAGAAGAACCATCGAGCTGCATTAGGCAAGAGGCTGCTGCGTGATCCCTGGGCTCCAGAGATGGAGCAATAAAAGATAACGAAAATAATAAGAGTTTGGGCCCTTTCTTCTCGCGAAGAATGCAGGCAGCATGCTGAATGCACTTCGGGGCAAAATGGGTCGGCCATGTCTCGAAGGCTTCCCCCCTTCTTCCTTGTCGTTTCGGAACGAATCATAATTATGGAAATTTTTCGTAAGAAAGATTTATTGGTGCCAGGAGGTACCCCGACCATGATGCGCGCACGAAGCGTTCAGAACTAATGATGGCCTTAATGTATCGCGCCATGTAATGACGCGTCGTTCTGATGTCGATTCTTGTGCAGTAGCTACTCTCACAAAAAACGACCAGAGAAACATAAAGAAAGAAAACACACATAAAAAACAAGAACATTTCGCAACATCCAGACTATGGACAAGCCGGAAAACAAGTTTCCGTTTCTTTCGCAGCAACCCATAAAGTAACCAAGCAACGCGGACTTCTGGTCTGCTGCGAGGAGGGCACGGTTCAGCTCGTGCGATAAAGGCCTACTGCGACTATCTTGTATGGGCCAAAGTAACTGTTGTTCTCGTCCAATGTGGTATACATGCGCCAAAGGTGACCATCATCCCAGCAACAACAAAAGGGACGCGAAACCAGTCGAAGATCAGCCGCTTGTCGGCAATTATCGCAAATTGTCCCGTCGCGGCGGCGGCCCGGTAGCACCGACTATCCGAGGGCAAGCTGTCAAAGCAATTAAGTCGATATTCGGAATCGTGCGGCGCCGATTGGTGGGCCCCTCGTCGTCATACCCTTTTACGGTGCACACGGATCAAGGTCGGCTGGAAATTTTAACTGTCAATAAGATGACGGTGAATAATGGCGACGAGTCGTTTTTAAAGAGGGGTGCTACACAAAGGATCCTAATTTTGCTTAATTAGGCAGCTTATGGTTTGGTATTAATTGCTCCCGGAACCTGCCCATAAAACGTACCCAGCAAGTTTGGTTTGAAAACAATTGCATTGTGCAGAATAATTTCAGTGTGTATAAGAAACTGACCAGGGCTGTGGAGTCGGAGTCGGAGTCGGAGCCAGAGTCGGTGGAGTCGGGTCTTTTTGGGGACCTGGAGTCGGAGTCGGAGTCGGAGTCGTCAAAACTCGAACAGCTGGAGTCGGAGTCGGAGCCGGAGTCGGCTAAATTTTAAGAGCTGGAGTCGGAGTCGGAGTCGGAGCCGAAGATTTCTGATAACCCGGAGTCGGAGTCGGAGTTATCTTAAATTCAACAAAAAATATGTTTTTTATTGTTCAGTATTTCCTATAGAACAGCATAATTTACAAAACTGCGTCGCCATTTTTTCATTTTTTTTAGAGATTTATCAGATGCCATTATGTTTTTGAAGCTTTTTATTGTGATTGGAAAGCTCTTATTGTGTTATTTCACTATAATCATTAAATGATAACCTCTTACCTATGTATGTAGTATCATAATTAAAAAAAAAAAAAAAAAAATTGGTTATGTAGTCAGACATTTCTAATTGATTCTTGACTTCTTCCTTTTGCCTATATTTATGTACCCTTTCAATTCAAATTTGACCAAATTTCATCCAGTTCTTTCTGACAAAAGTTCACACACAGTCATCTTTTACCCCGATAGCGAATGTCTTGGAGGTTTTAAGTTAAATCATTTTTAAGGAAAAAAAATATGAGGTACATAAAAAGATTAAAAATAGAAATCACTGTTTTTGGAAATAGAAAAAGAGTCACTGACAGTAACAAATAATCAACGATAATAACAATGTCTCACTTGGAGTGTTGCATTTAAAATAATTGAAACTAACAAAAATTATCAAAAGAAGTTGCAACTAATTTTGAAATAATCATTGAACCATGATGTTGATTTTAGGTAAACTATTTTGATATCGTTGCAAATTATCGTTGAACAAATTTCAAGATTTCAGTACAAAAATGAACTAACAAAATATGTATAGAACAAAATATAGGATTTTAATTTATTTTTCAAAAATTATTAAAAATCAAAATATTATCAACCGTTATGATTTTTTTCAAACTGTACGTCCCACGCCAATATGACGGAAGGTTATTATCATTGCAAATCAATGTACCTTAAAAAAAATGAAACACTAGTGGCCTAGAAAATATTTTACCTGTGGATATTTGTTTTTTTTATATTTTAAGTTTTTTCATTTATTTTGATGGAGGCGCAAGATCATTCATTAAGTTTCGTTTTAGGTGATGATTCACGAAGTATCGTGCGCCTCCTTCTTAATGTATATTGATGTAATGTAATGTAAAATTAAAATAAATTGAAAATTTCCAGGGTAAAATATTTTTTATGTCACAGATATTTGAAAAGGACCTCTCAAGCGTCCTTTTCACGAAGAAATTGTTTAGATACATTAATATGCAATAATAATCTCCTTTAGCCATGGCGTGATGTCCATGTACGTCTTAAAAAAAAACAAAAAAAAATGTTTCGTTTAAAATTGTCATTTAAAAACAAGGTGCCTGTCACTGTGCTTCTTATAAATGTCAGCCTGAAAGTGAGCAAATTGAATTTTTATGTTCAATGGATCATTGAGGCCAGGTTTCTTTTAATTATTCATTCAGAAATAACAATTTAATATTTAAATTTATTAGCTTTAAATTAATTATTTGCTGATTTGAGGTTAAGCAAATAAAAACAACAAATTTACATAAAAAACTGTTCTTCTCAAAATGCCTCTAAAAACTGATTTCTGTTTACATAACGTATAAAACTTGTAACCTAGAAACTTTTTTTCCGTTTTGTGATTCGAACTTATTTTTCTTGAGAAAAACATGACGCTTAGCGAGTATTCAAAAAATCCTATTAATCAATGTTTTAAAAATAATTAACTAATAATAATTAACTAACTTTTGAAACATTTAAAAATATGTGGAGTCGGAGTCGGAGCCAACCATTTGTTGGAAGCTGGAGTCGGAGTCGGAGTCGGAGTCGGCTAGAGTTAGTAGGCCGGAGTCCGAGTCGGAGTCGGAGCCAACCATTTGTTGAAAGCCGGAGCCGGAGTCGGAGTCGGAGTCGGCTAATCTGAGAAAGCCGGAGTCGGAGTCGGAGTCGTTTGAAATATGACCCGACTCCGCAGCCCTGAAACTGACAGCTTGCCGTGAACTCGGTTGCAGGTACATTTCTGAAGGGGTAACTACATGAAGTCGATAAATACTATTTTTTTTTTCGAACTTTTGAGAAATATGATCACAAAACAACGTATTTTTTTAAATTTTCAGCGCATCGTTTAGTGGGAACTGATTAACGCAGCCTCGTGTGGCCTACTTTGATGCAGCGGCAGAAATATCAATCACGCCTGTGTTTACTGCACTATAATTAGCGCCTACTGTGCCGATGATCCAGTTCTCGTCCGGGGCTGATCTCGTCTTACATAAAATCGTTACAAAATGCTCAATTTGTTCAAACCGCGAGACCTTTCCGAGTGTTAAACATCAAGCTGTCAAACGGACAAACCAGAAACGAGCTCTGGTTTCTACAGTAGTCGTCTACAGTAGTCAAACCACCATCCAAACCAGTGGCAAAAGGTCATTAAACTAATTGGGCGTAATGTAACTGGAAGCTCCGGCTACCGAACTCGCCCAAACAAAGCCCATCAACGCGACTTGAGGAAGCCGTCCGCGTGGTCCATCCACGATGCAAATTTTGTCCAGCCATCCATCTGTTTGAGCACTTTGCGCGATCCAACCTATTCCGGGACCATGGACCTCGGCCAAACTCGCCACAAAGAGTCTGCAGATCTTGACACTCTTCTTCGATTTTTGGCATCTCTCATATAGTGAATGCGCGCACGAGGCGAAACTGGAAAGTCGGCAGCGGCAATCGTCCCGTGAGAAACAAGTTAAACCTGTTCCGCAGCCGACCTCTTCGCGGTTTTGTTGTTTTGTATAGTAAGAGTAGCCGTGGAAGACCCCCCGAATTATCACTTTTGTTCTGAGGGGTCCCCCCCAATGATATGATCGGTCGGAAGACACTTAATTATGCGCACGATCAGCGTAGTGACCTTCTCCTCGAGAAGGCTGAGTTACAAAACTGATGAGGGGTGGACTCGGGTTACTCGGGTTTGCTCCAAGGACGCGGGGAGGATCCCTGCTGAGATTTGCCCCATGCCGCAGAACTTATCGTAAATCAAAAGCGCTGATTGCTGAGCTTTTAAATTTGGAGCTGATCTACATAGCGATTCTGACAGCTGATTTCGATTTGATGGGATGCTTGAAAACTGGTTTGTAATTAAATTTGCTCGCTTCTTTGTTCGCTACGTTGAACAATGCTAAACCAAATTCAATCAAATTGATACGCATTATTCGTTCAGTGTATACCGAACCATCAAAAGTCAGGTGAATGTTCCTGAAGGGCCAAACTGTCACAGTCGTTAAAGAGTGCAGTCCGGTCAAGCAAATGGTAAGTCAACTTTTTTCCAAGCTTTCAAGAAATATGATCACAAAAACTGCTCAAAAGTGTGAGCGCACCCGCGAACCGGACCCACGTCGCGATCTACTTTTTCCCGTTCCGTCAGGAGTGATCCGGCAAATTGCATAACATAACAACTTCAGACAGACCCGTCAAAGAAGACAACAAAAGCCCACACTCTGACAGCTCGCGGGCACAAAAAAAGCGTCAGTCATCGAATCAAAACGAGCAAAAAACCGCCAATAGAGAGCGGGCGCGCGCGGGAGATTGTGTACAATAGTAAAAATATTAAGCCTGTGGCCACTCCACAAAATAACGGCGCAACGCGCGGTCCTCGATATCTGCCGGATCGCGCCGGACAAGTACCTCTTCGAGCAAGAACCATCGCGCGGTTTAGTACTTTCGCGAATTGCTCTTTTAGTTCCGCGCGGTCCAAATCGCCGCGGGGCTTGATTGTAGGTTAGAAATCTTTATAAATATACAATGGCCGGTGCGACCGGCACGCAAGCCACTGCACTCCGTGTCCAACTCTGGGGATAGAGTGGATAAGGTAACAACCACTTTGAAGAGAAGAAAGAAAGGCCCCGTAGCTTGCTGTCGGGGAGGGATTGCCTTTTACGGAGGCCCGGACCCTTCCCGGGGATGTCTCTAACGAGAGTGTGCGCTCTCCACGATGATCTCCTTTCTGGAGCGTCGTCGTGCTTGAACCAATTTCGAGAAAGCTATTAATCGAACACCGAGCACCTCACGAGCTTCGCTCCGGAAGGACCACCCGAGATCGAGTCGAAGATTGAAAAGAGGCCTGTTATTACGACGTCGATCGACGGCCACAAACGATCCTGGCCGGAGAGACAGAGATCGTTGTTAGAGTTTAAATTAGATTATCTACTTTCTGGAGATGCACCGCGCCACGATGGCAACACTTCTGGTGGTCAATAAACAGAAAAGAAACCTCTTCGGGACAGATTTATTGCGGGGCCCTTTATTGTTCACGCCAGTTCAAAGGAAATCGTCCAAGTTTCGTTCGGCGACCCTCTGTGTCTGTCGTATCTAAACAAGAGGCAACGAAGACAGAGCGAAGATGACGGAACGAATGAGGTTCAACTTTTAGGTTTGTTTATAATAATGGAACGGGGCACTTCCTAAACAAAGGATTATGGAGTCAATCCGATTGTTCCGAGTCGGACCGTAAATCGTGCGGAAGATTGGTCGATTTTATGTGGGAAAATTGGAACTTGTTGAAAGGAGCAACTTCTAAACGCAGTTAACGCTGATCAAGGGAACCATTGGTTAATTGGGCAGACATGAACTTTTTGACAGTTCAAAAAAAAAAAAAACAAACAAACAAACATAATTAGCCAAGAGGCGATCGATTAAATAAGCTGAGCAGATGATCACAAAATGATTCATGTGACCATCGAAGATGGTGCTAATCAGTGCTGAATGACTGTGCGAAATTTTTACACTGGTTTCACCAGTTATCAAAATTTTGTCGTGGAGATCGGTAGTGACCGATTCGGTGTAATGTCTCAGGATCATCTGACCACCCGCTGTTCGCTCCGCCGAAGGTGCAGTTCCTGTTGTTTTGTGGTGCCAAAAAGCTCATGCCACGTCAAAGAGCTGCGGCAGTTTCATATCCGTCAAGATGATCTGCGAAATCAGTGCGATCGCTACGAGGTTCTTACAGAAAGGTACTGTCAACGGTTGAGGGTCGCAGAAGGCAGACACCACCAGTTCCGGCAACGGGTCCTGCAGAAACTGACCAATTTAGAAGCGAAGATCGACGCCATGTTGGTGAAGCGTGTACGACAAACCAAGGATCCCGAATTGAGGTCTGATTTCGGTGAAATTTTCAAAACTTCTGCCTCTGCCCGTTTCTGCCTGGATGCACTTCAGACGGAAATCTCCTATCTGCAGCAGGAACTGGCGCGGCAAGATCGGCTGATCATAGCAGCCTTAGGATTTATTATACTGCTCACCGCCTACTTGTTCAGAAAGTAAACATTTTTCGAATGTCAATAAATCATCGTGTAGTTTTAATCCAGTGTGTACAATCTCCGTTAGTTTGACATTCGTAGAGTGTTAGCTCCGTTTAAAGGAGTTTCAAAATAAAAATGGATCCCGATGATTTGACAAAAATCAGTGCCAAAGTAAAAAAATAAACTGTATTTTTTTTTATTTAGTTGATTTTTTGTTTTTCTAATTTTGTCCTACCTAATGTATTAACGAATTTGAAATAACATCAAAGGCACAAATGCTAAGGTTAGAATTAAAGTGAACATTTTTGATTTTCAAAACTCATTTGTCTTCAAGTGGATCCCCTTGAGATATCGAGCCTGAAAACACCCAACAGAGCGCGTTAAACTCATTGACACCTTACACGGAGCGCATCGCCGAGTGGGCCAAACTTGTGCGTGACTTTCCCGCTGCGAAGAGGTCTCTCGATGCGCCCCCATCATCTTGGCAGCCCCTTTTCCAAGTGCCCTTATGCATGTAAGTGCATGCACTCACCAACACAAAGTACAAAATTTAATTATAGTTACACCGAAAATTACCACAAGTGTTGAGCTCATGTTACCACACCGATGAAGACTGCTGGGTCCGAGATTTTCGGTGTACGTGAATTATTAAAACAGTAAAGAGGAGAGAGGGATTGAAGGAGAAACAACAACAAATCACGCCCGAAAGAAGACTCGAAAAGTGTGGAGGAAGAAGCCTTTTCCAGACGCTCTGAACGAGCGAAGCTGCTTGTAGTTCGAAAATAAAGAAACAAAAACACTCACGAAAAAAAGAGCTGAGCGCTGAAACTGAGGCGCAAAACAAAACAGACTACAGTGGAAAGAAAGGAACCGGGCAGCAAGTAAAGAGTTTATGTTTTTCATTACCGACAAAAAGATAAATATAAACAGAAATCATTAATGCAAAAGTATGAATTTGTTGCGCGAATTTAAATCAGTGTTTAGACTGACAGACGTCAAGCTGTCAAATTTACACGCTGATTTGGTTCTCAACAAATTTAGATCTATTTGTCTGTGGAAAAGGCTTAAGCGACGCTAAAAACACAAATTCGGCCAGAAAATTAGCTGCTTATCTCCCGAAAGAGTTATGTTGCCTTTGAAAACATAGTTTCACTTTGTGTTTGAAATTGAGAGGTCGTAAAGGTGGCGGCGGTGGCGCCACCGGTTTAAACGAGCTTAGATAAGCGTGTAGTGCTACCAAAATGGCGGCAATTTCAATCGAAACGGGCCAATTTCCACAGGAAAGTGGGTTCTGTTGACACGATCAACCCACGACTTATAGAGGTTCCCTCTAGGGGGAAGGTTTGTTTACAATCGCTAGGTTGGTCGCTCGGTGCACCGGTGGTGGCCAATTCTGAGGCGGATAATTTATTTTCTGTTTGCGGAGAACACACATACACACATTCCTCCGGGAAGGTTTGTCCCTTTGGGAAAAAGTAAACGAAGAATGGAAGAGAGGTGTGTGAGCACAAAACACGTTTCCTTCTTGATGTGTATGATGTTGTTTCTGGGAAATTACCTACTGCTGCGATGGCCATTAAATTGCAGTGAGGCCATTTCGCACCACGCAGCACGAGCCGGATCAGGGTCAGGTGGAGAAGGTCCAGCCTTGAAGTGTGTTTGTTGTTGCTGGTTTGTTCGAAGATTCCTTCACTAAAATAAATTTGAGTTTAAATGCAGAGTATTTTTATCAGTACAAAAATTTTCTCCAATGACTCATAAATAAATTACATTTTAACTGAAAATCGTGAAATAATGACAAGAAATCATCAATATGATTCACGATTTCATGAATTCATGAATCGAATTCATGAAATCGTGAATCATATTGATGATTTCTTGTCATTATTTCACGATTTTAAGTTAAAATGTAATTTATTTGTGAGTAATTGGAGAAAATTTTTGTAATCACAAAAATATTTTGCATTTCAACTCAAATTTATTTTAGTGAATGAATCTTCGAACAAACCAGCAATAACAAATGAATTCGACTAATTATTAAATTTTACATATTTACTTCAGATTGATTGTTTAAGTTGAAATATCATAATAAAGTCACACGAATAAAACAAAAATTAGCTAAGTATCGTGAATAAATTTGATTCATTATTTCATGAATGTTATTCACGATTTGACAAAACCGATTCATGAGTTCTAGAATAACTTTTCAATTTTACACTCTTAATTGAGATTGCTTTTCTAGGTTGAAATTTCATAAACCCGTTTGCAATGCAAGACTTGCTTAACGCTTGAATAACTCAAATTGAACATAAGATCGTGAATAAATTTGATTCATTATTTCATGAATATGATTCACGATTTTATGAATTTGATGAATTCTACACGGAGAGACTGTGCCCAGAAATTTTAACAATTAAAATTGTTGATTTTACTTTCGTAAATTTCAACAAAAGCGTACTTGTTACGGCCAATTTTCAGTTAAATCAACCAAAATTAAGTAATAATTTAATAACCTGTTTGTTGAAAATGCTAAAGGCAAAAAGCTAACAGATTTCCCGAACTCGAATGAACGTGCTCGACTGTTAGCTTTGGTTTTAGGAAAATCAAAAATTTTGTTGGTTGAATATAATTAACAATTGGTTAAATATTTAAAAAACGAACTTGGGTTTGTTTACGTTTGTCATTTGATGTCAGGATTCGAACAAGAGCGGTCGATTTGTTGAGTTTGTGTTGTTAATTGTGAAGTGAAAGAATGTGAAAGGTGAAAATCACACTATTTGGCTAATGTTGAAGTGCAAATCGAAGTGAACACTGTTGCAACTGTGGAGGTGCAATTGGTGAGTAAGTTTGATGATGATTTCTTTGCAGGTGATAAACTATGAAGAACAAGACGAGGACATTCGCAATGAGGACCTCTGATGCGAGGGGACTTCATGACAATGTTTTAAGGAAAGGGAAGGGCAGTGAAAGGAAGAGGCGGGCGAACTCTTGCACGACAATACTTGCACGGGCAAATTTAACAAAAGGTTGGTTAATCTAAGTAAGTATGGATTTATTTTTACATAACAATTTATCTGTTGTGATTTTAATTAGAAAACTGAATAATGAAAAACCTTCGTGCTTACGATGGATACAAATTTAATGAACCATTATTTTTTCAGAATCATCAACCATAAAATACATGGAGATGCGTACACATAATATCAAAAAAAAATTAGATGATGGGAAATGTCTAAAAAATAAAATTTATAAAAGATATACAAAAGAAGATAGAAATATTTTAAAAAATGCTGTTAATAGAAGACTGTTAAATAAACTGGTAAGTAAAACTCTAAATATTGTTTTCAGGAATCGGAGTACGTTGAATAAATTTAATGCAAGCTTGGTAAGTAGCATTATTGATATTTCTTCTTTCCTCATCATAATTACATTTATTTACGATCCTTTTTCAGTTTATAGCCAAAATTAAGAATTTTGTATTAAATTTTATATGTCTATTTGCAGCAAAAGGTTCACTTTGGTGTAAATTCTGTGTCCAACCACAAGAAAAATAACTAAACCTGAGACCGTTGTAGATGATGATGACTTATCGGATGATTGCACAGTGATGGTAAGTGAATACAAAACTTAATTTTATACAACATAATAACTTAACTTGGTGAAAATTTTGCTCGGTTTATATTTTTAAGGAATTCACGAGAAATTAAACATCTTTTTTAAATATGTTTAACAAAATTTGTAATATGTTTTATTATTATTTTTTAGATTTATGCAACGTTATTTTTTCAAACTTTAATCAAACCTTACATGTTTTATAATAACAATTAATAAAAAGTTTTGTTTTTATGCTTTTTAACAGTAATTTAATAACTTCATGCAAAAAAAAACAAATTAGTACAAAAAGTTTAAATTTTAGGCAGAATACATACGAATATAAAAACACCCAGCATTAATTTGTGAGGCATTATTAAAAAAATTACTTCAAATTCAATAAAAATATTGCTAACAATAGCTAATTATTGACTACATGTACGCATATTCCCCACTTTTCTGTATTTAAGTAAGACATTAGTTAAAAATATAGCTAGAAATTCAGCCCGGCCTGTATCGTTAGATAATTAAAGAAAATATATATCGACACTAACATAAATTATGATTAATTAAGAAATGTTTTGTTATAATCCACTAATAATTTTCAGCATGCAAAAATATTTCAGTTAACACAACGAAAAAAAATGTTGAAAAATAGTTGAAAAGTATGGTCCAGCCTGTTTTTTTACAGAATATTCCACAATATTTCAGCTGAAAACAAAAAAAAATAGTTAATTTTCTAAAAAAAATATTCTAGCAGTCGACTGCTAGAATTTTTTTCGGTCATTTAGCCAACGAAAATGGCAATTCCAACTATTTTTTTAGTTACTTTTAGTTACTGGTGGTCAGCAATTTCGGGTTAACAAAATCAACAATCGATTGTTGAAAAAAAGCTGTGTAAAAAATTAACCCATACTTTTAGTTAAATTAACCAAGATTTTCTTAGATTTGCCCTGGCCGGTCTCTCCGTGTAGAATATTTTTCTCAATTCGATGCCAACATTTCAAAAAGCATCATGTACACACCATCCTTTTTGAGAAAAACGCATTTGCATGTTGAGCATCCATTTTCAATTCCCATTTTAATATAAAAGCAAAATAAGATGTTCTAATAATAACAAACGATGAAAAACGTTGCTTTTATTGATACTTGATCATCCAAATTCAATAAAACATCATTTCCGTAATTTTATTTGAGTAAAACAAACATAACTTCTTTTGAAATCACCCACGTCTATATCACCCTGCTGTCATTGAGGGGGACGCTTTGTTATGATTCGTTTTTCTTCGCCGAATGTACATGGCGCTTTTTGCATGATGCTTTTTTTTCGTCACGAGGTTCATGTAGTCTTTTATTTGACAGGTTGACAGGGCTATATAAACAGGGACGTCTGATGGCAGAGATTTTGTTTATGTTACTTTATTTAAAATCATGATTAAACAGACTTTACTGAAGTAACTTTTGCTCATTTTTGGTGAAGAGGTAGCTTATTAGGAGTACTTTCAGAATATGCAATAACTCAGAAAGTGTCAAAATGTACATGATGCCTTTTGAAATGTTACCGTCGAATTCTACAAACTTACAAGAGGTTTTTAAGTTGTAATTCATTGAAAAAATTAAATGCCAGAAAAGCCCACATACCTCTCGAATGTGACGTGTTGTGATGGTTCCCGGAAGCGGCGCCCAGCAGCACCGCCATCTGGCACCAGACCAGTGCTCCCAGCACCCGGAAGCTCATCGTTCCCAATCACTGCTGATGGTGCTTGCCCGTTAGACTCCAACTATCGGAGGAGGCTACCCCGGCAGCGGGTTCTCATCGGTTCAACCACCTGATTTTTTGTGTTTCTTTAAATTTCTTGTGCCGGGTCGTTGTTTTTTTTTCGGGGGTAATTACTCTCTCCACACGGTACGGTAATTGTTTCCTTCTTTCACTTTTTTCCCGCGTACCGGGAGGAAGCGACTCCCGCGACGACCTGGACCGATTCTACGTGTTTTTCTCTGTTGTTGTTATCTCTCTTGTCTACGTTGCATTTGTATTCCACGGGTTTCTTTCGATTTTTTTCGGTGGGGATTCAAGGAAACGATTTTGTTCGGCTTCCTCGCCACTGTTTCTTCTCTATCAGCAGTGCGGCCATAAAATGATTTTCTAGACGATTAACAGACTTCCATAACTGTCAAAGTATCACTTCTTGAAAACACTGGCATCACTGGTCAAGGGCCAACTTTTCAGGAATCTTTCCAATTTGATGTAAAAAGCAGTGTTGCCAACCTGTCAAACGAGCCCGCTCGACGTTAAGTAGTGCAACGTCTTGAAACACCGTCTATGCTTGAACAATGCCCAAGAATCATACATAAACGCGCGATAATCACAACCCAATTGATCCACCGAGCCTTCGGCTCCTTTAAGGCTTGAGCTTTTGTTTTTTTTTCCTCCACACACCCGTTAATGATGCTTAATTCCTGGTATTTTACACCGGTTTCTGTTTCACTGTCGAAATTGGGCTACACACTCTCTCAACGGGTTTTACTTCGTTAATCTACTTCGGCTTCACCCCATCCGATCACAATACCTTTTGCAGTTTCCCACTGCTCAACGGGATTGACAGAGAGTCGTTGAGATCACTAATTAGCACTTGTCGTCGACGACGTCGTCACAAAGTCACTTATTCTATTAGCGGAATTGACCTTTAAATTTCTTCTCCGGCCACCCCGCCATGTAGTGACGGTCACGGAGCGACTAATACAGTCTCTCGTCAACGGGGACCTTAATTTGCTCTACTTGTTGCGCTCAATTAAACCTTGCCACTGAGTACTACGCCACAGGAAGAGATCGTGGAGGAGTCGGGAAGGTGCACGCGACCCTCTCAATAGGTCAAAACACTCAATAGTAGTACAACGCAAATAACCGCTACGCACTCGAACTCATGTGTTATCACGTTCTAAATGGTAAACAAAATCGCTAATCGCTCAAGCAACACTAACAACAACAACCCAACAGAGAGGTGTTGCTGAACACCGCGACGAGTAGCCTAAACACAACGATCGCGAGAGGAGACTGGAGCAAGAAGGAGCGCGAGATGATGCAAGAACAGCAAACAACACAAGAACGAACACGAATCGGAGGAGGCGAAGGCGACGACGAAACACGACCAACGCGATCGAGGGTTTGCTCAGAACTGCTGCTGTCTGGCAACCCAACTGTGTTCGCAGCAGCAGCAGGTTGATGAATGGTTGTAGACAGGGGTGCCAGGTTGCCAGATAAATCTGGCATTGCCAGATTTTTTGAGCGCCAATTAGAAAAAAATAATTTTCTATTTCTTTCTCACATTGATTTATTGACGTATTTTGTTTATTTTGTGAAGCTATAATGTATAAAAAGTGAAAATACACAGTTTTTGAACAAAAAATTGCTTATTACTTTGAGAAAAGTGGCTTGCCAGATTTTTCCCAGATTTTTTGCCAGATTTTTTACTCTTCAGACCTGGTAACCCTGGTTGTAGATGATGCCGCTTTGAATGAGAATGTGGGAGAGCTGAGAGAAGAGAAGCAGAGTGGTAAGATACGTGGTCTCTTGCCTTGATTTTTGTTGTTGAAAATTTGTTGTTTTGCCTTCCTCATCTTACTGAGGAAAGGCTATAAAATCACTCGAAAATTGAATTTCTCATTTAGACCTCCTAGACCCACCTTCATGTATACCTATCGACTCAGAATCAAATTCTGAGCAAATGTCTGTGTGTGTGTGGTGGGATGTTGATCAAAAAATTGTCACTCGATTATCTTGACATTGGCTGAACCGATTTTGTCCATTTTGGCGTCATTCGATTCGTCTTGGGGTCCCATAAGTCGCTATTAAAAGTTATGCGGTTTAGTTAAGTACTTCAAAAGTTATGCTAAAAAACGATTTTAACAAAAGTCCGGAAGATTGTAAAAAGGGTGGTTTTTGTAACAAAACCTGGCATGTTATACATTTTAAAAAGACCTTTTCAACGCGACCAATACTTTGAAGGTCCGACAACCCTATCAAAAGTTATTAGCACTTAAGTGCTATTTATGTATTTTTTGAAAGCCGGATCTTAGATATCATGATGAAAACGTTGTCCGGATCCATCACGCAACCTGTCGTTGAACAGGTAATCAAAAGACCTTTCCAACGCGTCCAAAACATTTAAAATCTGACAACCCTATCAAAAGTTATAAGCACTTAAGTGTTATTTATGCACTTTTTGAAGGCCGGATCGCAGATATTTTGATGCAAACGTTGTCCAAATATATCATGCGACCTATCTTTGGATAGGTAATTAAATGACCTTTCCAACGAATGTGAGGAAGGCATCAACCACCTAAGGGTGGATTAAGTAACGTTTTTTTTTATTATCACGGAATATACACTCAAAGTCAGAAGTATCCCTCAAAAGGGTACTTTCAATCCTCAAAAAGGATACTTTCTATCCTTTTTTAAAGTTCACCCGGCGTTACCCTTTTAAAAGGGTATGTCAAATTCAGTACATTTTCGATACCCTTTTAAAGGGTGACGACGGGTGAACTTGAAAAAAGGATACTGTTTACTTTGAGTGTAGTGTGAGTGGTACGCGCTGACTGGCAGCGAAATTATGGAAAACTTAAGTTTCAGACTGAAGTCATGCTATTTTTTTTTTCTCGCGAACCCATGTATTAGGAAGTGACAACCTTCAAACCCCAAATAACAGAAAGTGTTATTAAATCTTCTGGCTGAACCCATTCCCAGTCACGACGTTCTAGCAGGATTCTAGCAGAGTTCTTATAGAGCTGAATATTCTTACAGCATTCTAGCAGAAATGTTCCACCGTTCTAGCAGAATTCTGGCAGAACCAGCTCTGCTAGAATATTTCGTGACTGGGTTTATGCAGAAGAGTTTGATAACAGTTTATGTTCTTAACACAACAACATTTGTTATTGGTCTAATATTTGTTGAAAGAGGTTTAAATTTTTGCCAGTAACATTTTATGTCATTTAAAACAAGTTTTGTTACTCACAGAACTTTTACGAATTAAGAATTTATTATTTTATTACTTATTCGTGTTATTCCAATTTTATAGGAAGATTGCTCAAAACAAAGACTTATCAATATAAAAATGGTAATGTTAAAAAATCTGTATCCTGGAAAGAAATTTTCAGATTGATGTTGTGTCTTAGGCAATCACGCAGAAAAATGAGGCATATTTGAACCAACAAAACGTTTTGTTGATTTGAAAATCATTATTTTTGTTGAATCAACGCTTAACGTCGAAGCAACTTTTTCAAAACAACAAAAGACTTTTGTGGAATTGAGAAAATCAAGGTTTGTTTCAACGCAAAATCGGCGTTGATTATATTCAACAAAAATTTTGTTGATTCAAACCTCGTACAGGCTGATTCTACAAAACATTTTTCTGCGTGATGTTGTAGGAAAATAGGGTCCTAAAGCCCTATGTAAATTTTTATGTAAAACGGTAAAAAACACGATTAAATCTAATTTCTGATCACTTTGTTTTAATGCAAAAAAAAAACTTAACAAGACAATATTTTACGATGGATCAACTATGGTCCCCTTGGAATCAGCTGTCAACTAGGATGCTTTCTGTCGAGAAGGATCGCTAAGTTATTTTTTTTTTAATTGAATAAAAAATCCATATTAAATCCTTTACGGTCGTACAATCGTCATTGTACTCAGAAAAATAAGCGTTATTGTTGTGAACAATAATATTACAAATTTAAGCTTAATTTTAGGACACAATTCATGCTTAGAAAAAATACTAATTTTAAGCTTTTTTTATGCCATCTTTTGAGCTATGGTACAGAGTGATGAAATTTGGAATAGTGATTTTCCTAAATCTCTTAACACCTAAACTCCCAAGCTCGAGAGTTTAGCTGTTAATAATGGTACAACTTACTTGACTTGACTTAATTTATGGCGTAAAATAAAATTTGCTGGTTCTAAACACCTTTTGAAAAGTTAGGCTTGAATTTGAAACTTTAAAAAAAATGTTATCTGAAAGATCGGAAAGTTTCTCCATTTTTTGTTTTTGTATTTCGGTTCAGTTTGGCATGGCAACCCCACAGAAAAAAAATTCCGGTGAAATTTGTCCGGAAAATGCTCAAATATTCACTTTTCTGAAAATCTCCATATAAAATCCGGGTTTCGTGCTAACTAACTATTTTGACAGCTGGAAAACCCGCCTACGCTCGAAAATCGATGAACAATCTGGTTGAAATGTCAACATTAGTTTGACAACTGTTTTTGACGTTTGAGAGTTTTTTAATTGAAGTACGTTCGAATTAGCGAACATTCGTAGCAGCGAAATTAAAAAAAAAACAAACCCTCTCTGTACACTAAAACCCCGGTGGTTTGACACGTTTTAGTTTGAAAAAGTAAAATAAAGAAGCGTTTAAAAAAAAATCAAGGCATGCTGAATAATCCATTGATACATAAAGGTTTTATTGAGGAATCGCTGATCGACAACGAGAGAGACGACTGTATGTGTTAGTCTCGGGTAAAAAGTGACAGTTCGTCACTTCTGACGAACCACCACAAATCTGACAGATTCCGTATTACCGTACCTTTTATATGTTGCTCCAGATTTCAGACTTTTATTTAAAATCATACCGAAATATACTCAGGATTAATTAATTAACTTTGTGAAAATTTCACTCAAATATGGTAACATTAATAGCATAATAATAGCGAATAGCGGTTTTATTATTTTTATTAGTGAGGCACCCTGGCGGGGTACGGAGCCCGTTCACCAATCAACATCCGCGAACGCACTCCAAACCCCAAATCAACAAAAACCATCTGTTTTTGACAGTTCTCCCATTTCCCTCTCATTCGCCGCGCAGCCAGACGGGTCAGTTCAGTCTCTCGCGTGCGGTTGCATTCATCGTTTCGTCGGCATCTTTCCTTGACTCCCTCTCTCTCCGATCAAAATTATTATTCCACCGCGGTGCCACCGAGAAGAAAGTCGCGCTCGGCCACACTAACTAAATTTCATTAGTCAGTCCTCCTGTCTAGTCTGCGTCGCGAAACGCCGAATTAAAAAGCAAAACGAAAAACAGAAATCGGTGTTGAGGGGGGTCCCATAAAAACTAACTGTTTTGTGTTCGATTTGAGACCGTTCGCCGTCGTCGTCGGTCGAATTTCTGTGGTGTGGCCTACTGTGAGTGGTGTCGTATCGGGACATTTTTTGTTTTATCAATTCGCAAACATCACATTGTGGAACGTGTTTTTTAAATGTGCAAATTTGGTTTAAAAGTTATCATAATTTAGAAAGTTTAATTTGGCTTCTGTATGTCTTGATGTATGGATTAAGTTGTGAAATTATATTGTGGCTTGTTATGTGGCTCGTTGTACCGTCTATTACGCACTTCGTCATCAATTGAGTATAAAAAAATCGAAAAATGAGTGTTATTGATTTTATCTTCAGGTAATCATAATAGAGTTTGTTGAACGCAATTTTCCATCAAGATATATTGCTTTTTTCGCACAACAAATAGGGTGCTTTTCGCTTTCTCCTCGTTCAGATGTGCATTTAAAAATAGAACATTAAAAAACGGCTATAGCGCAGCAAATGTCGCAATATGTTGTTTTTTTGTTCGTTCTTTGGTATGGCTTCAGCAACAGCAGCATCACAGTGAGAGAAACAGAGAGGGAGAGAGAGTGCGGAAAGGACTGTCAGTCTATCAATTTCGACACACCTGTCCTGGCCGTCCTGAAGAAAATGTGAACACGATCCTCGAGCATGGTGGAAAGTCAAAGTAGTTCTGTCACAGACATAACCGGAATGGCGCCGAGACGTATGTAAAACCTTGATCGACTGCATTCCAGAAGTTGAAGGAGTGTGGGCCACACTGTCCAGGAGCACTTGATTCTAACGTCTGTGTTTGGGAAACGCTACAATGGTTGCTGTCATCGCACACGCATATTCAAACTCATTTATATGTACTCAGAAATGAAGTTTGAGTTAATTTCACCAATTTTTATGGAATTTTGAGTGAGATTTACTCAGCATTTGACATTTAAAAATTCAATTGCTTTTGACGAAATCTGAGCCATTTTAAATGATCATGACAAAACATAAAAACTTCAAATCGAGTCGACACCATTTGCAATTTAATTATTCCGCGCGCTCTCACCGCAATGTGCCCACGTTTTGCTCTCCCTTGAATATGCTCTCTGTTTACTACTTCAATGCCTTCATCCTGTTCGTCTTGTCGTATGCTGTTTATGTAACTTGACGTTTTACGCAAAGTCGCTTTTCCGCTGGTGCTGCTGCGTGTGTTTTTTGAGGATTTCTCGATAATTTTTTAACCCACAATCTTGCTTCGTCGAGTTGGAAAGTTTGACCACAGTAGATAGTAGGCCGTTGACCATCAACGGAGCCTGCGATCCGGAACGATCCACACTAAACACCAAGTCGGAGGTAAGAGCGCGCAGCATGCCATGCCATTACAACTCCTCAGCTGTCTGTCAGCCTCCGTCGCATCGGAAGCTTGGATGACCTGATTTTTTTCTCTCCTGATCGTTGTTTTAGCCTGCCTGGATCTTTAGTGTCATTTTTGCGTAGTTGAAAGTAGTTTCAATTAGTCATTTCACCACATTGCGTCATTCTGTGCGCGCATCTGGCATTTTCTCATGTTTCATCTCGAAACTATCCTCATTTCCCCCCATAGAGACTTGTTTACCGTAATGATTCTAAACGTGATAATTGATCTGTGAAAGTTGAATCTGTGTCAACGCGATTCTGTCCTGAATTCAGTGCATCGAATTGTAAATACGAGTTCCGGTCAGCGATCTTTCGTTCACACCTTTCTGCACGATGTTCGCCGTTGGTCACGCTGGGATGAGCTTTCTTTCCTTTCCAAAATGATGTAGTGATTAAAAATGGGTGACCTCACTCAAGAGTGTACGTGACAGATCAACCTGTCAAAGTACACGCTCGCCAAACTTACTTAAAGTTGAGTGAAATCAAGCTTTTTATGATTTTTGTTTTTCATGTTTGATTAATTAGTTCCATTGTAAGTTTGAGTAGGATTTAGTTGTATCTGAACTTGTGGTAGAGAAAGCACATCTTTATTTTAATTGTTTTGTTTAGCTCTTCGCTGTTTGTTTCCCTTTCCAGCAGTTCAATTATGCATTATGCGAACATTGCGTGGCACATGCATTGAAAGTAAAACTGTTTAATAACACTACTTTCTCCGCCCCTTACATAGCTGGCAGATCATCCTTCAGCCGCTGTTCAAGATGATTCGGCGCCTGTTTAGTACCCTGATAGCGGACTATCCGCCGGTCGGGGAGTTCCTCCCGGCGGCGCCACCCCCCAACGGAGGACCACACCAAGCGTCCGCCGCTAGTGCCACGTTCCGTGCGTCCCAGCTCGAGTCATTGAACTGGCTGCATTCGGTTTCGCCGTGCTTTCCCGTGTCCGGCGACCGGATCGACATCATCCAGGAACCGGCACTGTTCTACGATACGCTTGTGGCGAAATGTGCCGGTGCCAAGCGACGGATCATGTTGGCCAGTTTATATTTGGGGATCGGAAGTCTCGAGACGAGATTGGTAGACGCAATTCACGCCAACATGAAGAAGAATACGAGGTTGACGGTGGACGTGCTGCTGGATTTCACCCGGGGAACCCGCGGAGAAAGCAACTCCCAGACGACCCTGATGCCACTGCTCGAGGAGAGCGACAACTGCCGGCTATCGCTGTATCATACGCCGGTTCTACGGGGGATCACCAAACGGCTGGCGCCACCACGGTGGAACGAACTGCTCGGCATCCAGCACATGAAGCTGTACCTGGTGGACGATACGGTCATCATCAGCGGGGCGAACCTCTCGAACGACTACTTCACCAACCGCCAGGACCGGTACGTGATGATCGAGGACCGTGGCCTCGCGGATTTCTACGCAAACTTCCTGAAAAAGGTGCAGGAGTTTAGCCTCAAAGTGGACCGAACGGGGGAAGCCAAGCTGCACGAGAACTGGAACATGCTTCCGTACAAGAGCGCCCAGGTGGACTTTGCCACGGAAGCACGCGAGCGCATCCGGAGCTACTTCCGGGGCGTGATGGACCGCCAGCGAAGCATTTGCGATGAGGATAAAGGTTTGTCGGGTCTGTATTTGAGTATTTTTACAAATGAAAACATATTTTTTGATTTCTTTTAGCGTCGGACACGTGGATTTTCCCACTGATAGAGATGGGCCAGCTCGGCATCCACCATGACAGTTTGGCCACGCGAAATTTGCTCTCCGGCTGCTTGAAGGACTCGCAGCTTAAACTGGCAACCGGATACTTCAATCTGACCGAAACCTACATGGACACACTGACGAAGGATTGCCAGGCCGAGTGCTGCATCCTGATGGCGCATCCAAACGTGAGTTTCGACTAGTTCCCAGCGAGCGTGTAGCCACCGTTAAACGACCAAAACTGACAGCCACGCAAACGGGGTACGTTCACGCACTAACTGTCAATTTCCCTTACAGGCGAACGGCTTCCTCGGCGCGAAAGGTCCGGCCGGTGGCATCCCGGCCGCCTACTCGCTCATCGCGAAAAAGTTCCACCAAAAGCTGAAAGAGTCCGGCCAGGACCACCGCGTGTCCCTGCTCGAGTACGAACGCACCGGCTGGACGTACCACGCCAAGGGTCTCTGGTACTACCTCCCAGGATCGACCCTGCCCAACCTAACCCTCATCGGATCGTCCAACTTTGGCGAGCGGTCCGTCAACCGGGACCTGGAGGCGCAGATCTGCCTCGTCACGACCAACGGGGGCCTGCAGCGGAAGCTGCAAGCCGAGTACGACAACATCCTGCAGCATTCGGCCGCGGCCGAAACGGAACGACCGGTGCCGCGCTGGGTACGCGCCGTCGTCGGACTGTTTAGGAACTTTTTCTAAGGAGGGGTGGGAGGGAGGTGCCATTCAATATTTTTTTCGAAATCCCGGTGATTACTGACTGCTGGTGGTACCTTTTACTGTGAAGTTTAGCGAATAGTTCAGTGTTTGTTGACGAGAAGCGCGAGGAGTGTGTGTTGAGCACGGTTTATTTGTTGACGATTTGTTACGGAAGCACAAAGACAAAGTTGAAATACAATTTCAAAAACATTAAAACAGCTTAAAACTTTAATCAAAATATCTTCCAAAGTGTTTGCCTGCAGCGAAGCCGTAATTCTCAAACCGGTACTACTACTACTTAGTCAATACAGAGATCACGTTGTTATAGTTTTACATATCTAGAGCAAAGGGAATTATAGTCAATAAACAAATATTTTCGTGTATTTGAGCCGCTAGCGAGAAATTATCAACAAAATAAAACAGAAGAATCTAATAAATTTTGACGAGCATGCTGTTCAACAAACCGAGTTTGGTTTAACTTTTTCTACATTTCAAATTCTTGTGATTTTGTCACATTTCCCCAAAAAAAATCATGGAAATATTAATAATTTGATTTAAAAATCATATATTCGTCGTATCGACGTTTCTATGCGAACTTTCAACAAAAATCTTTTAAAAATCAAAGAAATTCCATTTTAACATTAGCGTGTAAAATGTTTCTCGAAAATTCACAAACGTTTCTTGAGAAACTATAGGAAAAAGACCAAAAACATCAAAATTGGGAGTCTTCTAGTTAACAAACAATCTAGAGTTTTTTTTAATAGGTCCTATAAACATATGAAAGACAATAGTTTATATGACCTTTTCAAAAACAACTCAAGCAATGTTTTAAATAATAAAATACCACCTTAACTGTAAATTGGGTCCTAAAATGAAGCTTAGATTGCTGATATTATTGTTTACAGCGATAAAGCTTATTTTTCTGAGTACAATGACCCATTGTACGACCACAAAAAATTTGCATAAAAAATTTGCATAAAAATGAAAAAAAGTGATCAGAAATGGTTTTTAATCGTGTTTTTTACCGTTGAACATAAAAATTGACATAGGGCTTTAGTACCCAATAGGCCCCCAAAACCAAAGCTAAAAACTCGATTCGCCACCTACATTCGAGTAGGAGAACTTTGGTGCAAGGTTACGTTTACGTTTTTGCGCGATAAGTGCAAAGGGGAGTGAAAACTATTTGAAGGTTTTTTAAAAGAAAATTGATCTTTTGGAATTAAATAAAGTTAACAGGAGGTAAGAAATAAAAAGTTCTATCGACTGACTTTTTGATTTTTTTGCTAAGTTGCCTTTTTCATTGAAAATTCTGAGATCCGGATTGAAAACGCGAGAATGAGGTTAGATTGCTAATTTTGAAAATCATTCCAATTATCATTTTTCAAGCAGAGCTTTGCTTTTATGGTTAGAAGTGACTTTAAAAAATATTTGTCCACTTGAATAATCTACATTCTCAATTGATTAGTTAGGTTTTGGTTGATTAAAACATTCGCTTTTTTTGAATCAGGTAATGAACAGGTTAAATCGGCCATCGCAAAAATATTTTCGTTTATATCAATTAAGCTATTTATTTCTTACCTGAAAATTGTATTTTTTGCTATCAATGTCGATTTTATGATGAAATAAAACAATTTCAAATTTCAACCCAATTTACTCGCTGTAGGATATAATGAAAACATCACCCCAAGTTTCAGCGCCCTCTAGTGGGGGGTAATTTTGACGTTTGATTGCCTATTGCAACAAAAATAAAAATAGAAAATATAGCAAATCTTTTCACCCAACAAAAAGCTTCCTGAAATCGGCCAAGGGTTATCTGGGACCCGTTCACAGATTTCTCCAGCAGTTTGAAGTCTCAAACTGTCAAAAATGCTGATAAACAAAGCTGAACGTACGTCGATTCTCTCCATTTTCTCTCTCGCAAGTGCCGCGCACTTCTCCAGTTGTTTCCAAATAAAAGCCTCTCCATTCGCCCACCAAACCCTCTTTCCAGTGCCAACCACCGAACCTGTTACGTCGTCGTCGCCGTGTGCCGTTCCAGTCCAAGACGCTGTGTGCCTCGTGTCCAGCTCCAGCAAGAAGCATCCTGTTACGCGCCATTTTGTTAGCGTCAAACCTCTCGAAACCCAAAGACCACCTGTTTGTTCCTGGAAGTGAAACGGAATTTCTGCTGGAAGTGGTCCATGATCCAGAATGGCTACCTTTTGTCGTAATCTGTAAAAACGGAACGTTTCTATGGATTGCCTAAAAGTTAGAAAGATATGGTTCTATGACCACTTTCATTTAGAATTGCACCTATTCTGCTATATTTGAGGGGCCCTGGCTCCCGGATAGTCTTGGCCTCGATCAAAGCAGATACAGTAACCGAGAAATTATCCCCGTGCTGAACCGACTAAAACCACGTGTCGGTCCCAGCCTCGAATCTCTCGTACATTCTTTGAACACATAAATGAGTTTCCTTTCTTTTGGAACAAAATGGTGGTTTTCGGGCTTGGAAATGTAAACTTTATTATGGCCTAATCAAATGAGCTAGATTGGGTTAACTGTCGAGGTGACTCTCCAGGTGCTTCTTGAGCTGAGGTAGCGTACTGCACGGGAACGCGCACTGGTTACATGCCAGCGGAAGACGCAGAAGATGTTCGATCAGTTCCTGCGATCTCCGCTCTATCCGTCCTTTATCTTGCAGCTCCAGAACAATGCCTGAAAGAATAGTCTTAAATTTCATGTTGATCAACTTAATCTATTGTTCAAAGTACTTTCAAACGGCATAAAGAACTCCGTGACAAAGCTGTTGAAATGTTCCTTGTAGCGAAGCCGGTCCGACACAAAATCCTGGGAAATAACGTGCAGATGCAACCGGTGCATGCTCGGTTTCATGTGAAATCCCAACCGGAAGCGGTCGTACGATTTCCCCGTCGTTTCAATTGCATTCACTCCAAGCAATCGCATCTCGTGCAGCAACGGAATGTCCGCCGGACTAAGCTAAAACGAAATTTAATCTCATCATCAACTAGAACGAAAACAACTCAATCTTTACAAACCTGATAAACGGAATCGATGTCGGCCCACGGAATTACCAGAAAATGGTGCATTGCCTTCGGGTACTTGTCGCGCATCACCACAGCCACCTCGGTCCTCATGAACTGGTTCGCCGGAAGTTTCATGTCCCGGATCAGCGCGTGCGACCAGCTGCCGGTGGTCATTGTGATGGTTGTGGACAACGGTTTAGCAAACACGGAAGCACAAACAATTTTTACACAACCCAAATTTTCAAAACACGAATTTCATCACGATAGGCCCCCAAAACCAAAGCTAATAACTCTATTCGCCACCTACATTCGAGTAGGAGAACTTTGGTGCAAGGTTACGTTTACGTTTTTGCGCGATAGGTGCAAAGGGGAGTGAAAACTATTCTAAGGTTTTTTAAAAGAAAATTGATCTTTTGGAATAAAATAAAGTTAACAGGAGGTAAGAAATAAAAAGTTGTATCGACTGACTTTTTGATTTTTTTGCTAAGTTGCCTTTTTCATTGAAAATTCTGAGATCCGGATTGAAAACGCGAGAATGAGGTTAGATTGCTAATTTTGAAAATCAATCCAATTATCATTTTTCAAGCAGATCTTTGCTTTTATGGTAGAAGTGACTTTAAAAAATATTTGTCCACTTGAATAATCTACATTCTCAATTGATTAGTTAGGTTTTGGTTGATTAAAAAACTCCCTTATTTTGAATCAGATAATGAACAGGTTAAATCGGCCATAACAAAAATATTTTCGTTTATATCAATTAAGCTATTTATTTCTTACCTGAAAATGGTATAATTTGCTATTAATGTCGATTTTATGATGAAATAAAACAATTTCAAATTTCAAACCAATTTACTCGCTGTAGGTTATAATGAAAACATCACCCCAAGTTTCAGCGCCCTCTAGTGGGGGGTAATTTTGACGTTTGATTGCCTATAAAGTTGCTTGTTTATCTTGTTTTCAAACTGCTGTCTAGTTTAGGTATGAGCCCCCAATCTGACAGATCACAATCGGTCGGTGACGATTTTCAAAAGGTTGAAAAGCTTGAACACTCTCGAGAGCCTCATTCGAGCAGTTTGATGTGGGATTACGCGATCATGCAGAAAATTAATTTTCTCGCGTAGAAGTATTTATCAATAAAAATTCAAAACAATGCTGAAACGTTCTACTTTTCAGCACTGTTTTACTGGTATGGAAATGTATGCCGTTTTATCTCTTTCAAATGACAGGAAAAGTTGATAGTTTCACAAAAAACGCATAAAAACTGTATTTCCTCCAGATTTCTAGAACAAAGTACTTGATATTTTAGGGTTTTTTTTTTCTGAAAGAGCACACGATTTTGGACCAAACTGCATCAATAACTCAAAAGTGATGAAAAAGAACATTTATGCAACAGGGGCAGTGAATACATGCAAAATAAAGACCTTCAAAAAACACTTTTAAAATCTATTTTTGAAATGTTGCCGCAGGTTGAATGTTATTATTCACGACATCCGATCCGGAACTGTCCGGTTAACTGAAACCAACCCATTTTTGCATCTATGTACCAAAATCTTTTTTAATGTCTTACTTTTGAAGAACTTGAGCCGGTGGCTCCGGACTTCAGATATTAGGAATTGTCGTTAAAATTTACTCTTTTCTAACTTTCTACACCAAAATGCCGTAAAACCCGTCGGAACCGTTTCCCCAGATCTCCGGTGGCCACTTCTGGATCCGTGTTAGGCAAGCGATTTAAACTAGTCATGCAACGTACACAATTTACCGATTTTTAATGTGGGGTGTCCCTTAGGTGTACTTTTGACGCCCTTCCGGTTATCCGGTTGCCACATCCGAAATCCAATTTTGAAAACATCGGGCAAGAAAAGCGAACTGGAACCACTCCGGGAAAATTCGGTGGCTGGAATCTCGATTTTTGCCCCGGGCAGTCCCTATTCGCAAGAAAAATCATGCCGGGTTCCGCAAAAATAACGCAACTTTGTATGCATTTTTGTCTTCCTCACCTTACCGAGGAAAGGCTATTAAGTCACTTGAAAAATGAACTTCGTTATTCGACCTCGTAGACCCACCTTCACGTATACCTATCGACTCAGAATCAAATTCTGAACAGATGTCTGTGCATGTGTATGTCTGTAAGACGGTGCACCGAAAAATATGCACACGATTATCTCCGGACTGGCTGAACCCATTTGGACCGTTTTGGTCTCATTCGATCCGTCATGGGGTCCCACAAGACCCTAGTAAATATTATGAAGTTTAGAAAAGTACTTCAAAAGTTACGCTAAAAAAAAAATTGGCTAAACTTCGGAAGATTATAAAATAGGGTGGTTTTTGTAAGAAATCCGACAACCCCCTACAAAGCTATTTATGCACTTTTAGGAGGCCGGATCTCAGATATTTCGATGAAAATTATGTCCGGGTCCATCATGTGACCCGATGTTTGTTAGATAATTTAAAGGCCTTTCAAATGAGCCTAAAACATCGAAGATCTGATAGCCCTATCAAAAGTTATGAGCACTTAAGTGTTGTTTATACACTCTTTTGAAGCCGGATCTCAGATATTTCGATGGAAGAAACGATGTACGGATCAATCAGGCGACCTATCATTGGATACGTAATCAAAAGACATATCCAACGAGTTCAAAAGATTAAAGATCTGACAACCCTATCGAGTTACGAGCATATGAAGTTTTATTTACAGAACATTTCTGGAGTTTTTTTTTAAAGCTCCAATCAACCAAATTTCCATTTTTTTTTTTGCTTTTTGGGTGTTTTTGAAACCGCCTTGAAAGACACCCAAAAAGCAAAAACTGAAAATTTGGTTTATGGGACCTTTTAAAAAAAAACTTCAGATTTGCAGGTTAGATATTTTTATTTTACCAAAAAAAAAAACTATATTAATGTGAGGAAGGCATCAACCACAATCACAGTCACAAAATTTTCATAAACCGAAGTCGGTACCACGGATATCAAGGGTTATTAAAATTTTTACAGGATCCGCTCGAAAAAAAAATCGAGCAGTTTTTGGTTTGACAGATTTTTCTCTATTTTTGTTTTGGTCCAAGTGTTTACAGTTTTTTGTGGGTGGTGCGTGTCAGAAAATTTTCACAACTTCAAATAAATTAAATTTTAGCCTTATTTTTCACGATTTGAATGCTGACCAGTGACTCGCAATGGTAAACCGTCCGATAGTGACCGGCCTCTCGCCGAAGGAGGGTCCACCGGGAACGCGCGTCACGATCCGGGGCGAATTTCTCGGCTCGAAGGCGACTGACCTAGTTGGGTTGATCATCTGCGGCTGCGACTGTCTGCTGTCGGCGGAGTGGAAATCCGACAAGAAGATCATTGCCCGGACGGGAGCGGCCAAGGGAAAGGGTGATATTATTGTAACGACGAGGAATGGGGGGACGGGCACGTCGACGGTGCAGTTCCGGGCGTATTACGAGACGATTGGACCGATGAAGGAATCCGCGGTTTGGATTGAGGAATCTCCGATGCAGTCGTTGGCGTGGGGGAGGAGGTCGTTGGCTCCGACTGGGTACATTCAGGAAGATCCGCTGGGGTTGTCGATTGAGGGGAACGATAAAAAGTTTCCCGAGGATTTGAGAGATATATTTCCGGACGGATCTGGGGATTTGTCGCAGGAGAATTTTCTTCCTGGGTGGTTCTTGCTGGAGAATCATCACGCAACTTCGTTTGAGGACTTGAAGGCTGGGTTGTCGTATTTGCGACGACGGGTTGAGAGCCAGAAGGAGGGACAGTTGTCGTTTTTGAAGTCGAACGCCGGTTCGGTGATGGACCAGCTGGACACGTTGATGGCACTGCGGGATCGCGTCGCGCAGGACACCAAGTTGTACGGGAAGGATCAGGTTAAAGATTTGGAAGTTGCGATACAGAAATCGATCGACGCATCGCATGAGTTGTTTAAGGACGTTTTATCCCGGAAGGAGAAAGCGGATGCCACGAGGGCGGCATTGTCTGCGTTGTCCCGGCACAAGTTTCTGTTTTGTTTGCCGAATTCGGTGGAAAAGAGTGCCGCCAGGAATGAGTTTGACATCGTTGTGAACGATTACGCCCGGGTAAAGAACCTGTTTGGGAAGACCGAAGTTCCCATTTTCAAGAAGGTTCTGGAGGAAGTTGATTTGAAGATTTTGGGCATTCGTCAGCAGTTGCATGGGAAGATTAAGGAAATGCCTCAGGGCGTTGAACAGCAGAAGAAGCTGGTGAAGGCACTGATCAGCTTGGAAGCGCAACAAGCCGGAACGAGTGTGGCCAGCCGGCTGAAAATTGAAGACCCTGCCTGGGATGCCATCGAAGCAAGGGCCAAATACCTAGAAGACACATTCCTGAAGTCATACGATCAATATACCGGCAAGGAAGGAACTCCCGAATCTAAATCTCGCAACGATCCAAACGCCACTCCAGTTCGAGTCCAGTTCTGTGAAGAAATGACCGAAATAGCTGCGTCCCAATTCCCTGATCTCTGGCGTCTTGGTCAAGCCTACTTCACCGGTGAACTCCGCGGCGCCGGCCAACCCAAACCCGGCAACTTCAAACGAATCATCCTGACCGTCATCGAACAGTTCTGCTCCTACCTGAAAGCTGCTCTGCTTCCAGCCGGAAACCAACGAACTCTCCTGGTCAGCACCATGAAAGGCCTCCCAACCTGGCCGGCAAGTAACCTTTCCCTAAACTACCTAATCACCTGGCTACCGCACTGTCTGCGGTACGTACGCGTCTCGTACGCCACCCTAATCCGGCTGGACCTGCCCGGGGAAGCGCTCGATATTGTCCTCAAGTTTATCGACGAACTGCGACTGTACTGTTTGTCCACCATTCTGAAGAAGGCCAACGAAAAGGTCAAAAAGCTGCACGAGAAGGAAACGTGGGAGTTCCCGGTGGCGGACTTTGCCGGAGCGACCGGACTGGTGAGTCAACTAGAATCAAACTTTTATGCGCACTTACCTTGAAATCTTTCTCAAAAGATTCTCTGAAGAAACGTTTTTTTGCAGATTCAGATTGCTCACTTTTCTCACGAAATTTTCAAATTTCACTTGCAAAACACCGCAAACTTATTTAATCGCGGTCAAAAACGGCTTAAAAAGTGAGCTGAATTCGCGGATTGATGCAGCGACTCAAGATACGTCTTGTCTGTACGAAAGTTGCCAACAAACTAACCGTTTTGCTTCCGGTTTGTTTGACAGTTCGTTTTCAAACGCTCAACAACGTTGCACTCTAATTGGAAATTAGTCAATGAAAATTGTACGTTCATTTCAAACCAACATATTGTGGGGAAGGTTTTGATGAAGGGTGCGTTTAGAAGTTCATACTGATTTTGCGTCCCAAGAAATAAAAAATCTCAAAATAAATTCAAAATTTTTTAAATATGAATGTATGAATCATCTGAGGAGAATCAGGACAGCTTTTACCCATGTTTTGGAAAAAAATATTTTGTTGTTTCAGTTAGAACAGGCACATACTAACTATCTATGCTGCCGTTTGTTTAGCCCTCCAAACTGGAAGAAATCCTCACGGAAGCCATCGACGACGCCCAGGTCATTTGCCTGACGCCGGAGATCCGCGAAACGTCCCTGCTCGAACCGCAGTCCGACGGCCAGCGGGAAATGTCCAAACGCATCCAGGAACTGCTGGGCACGTTCTGCGGCGTAATCGAAACCCTGGCCCTCCAGCGCTCCGACGAGGACCCCCAGCAGGCACCGATGCTGTCGCAGCTGATCGGCTTTCCGGCGGCACTGCTCCAGCAGCAAATCTCCGGCGGCACCGACAAAAGCTGGGGCTCGAGCATCACCTGGGAGCAGCGAATGCTGTGCTGTCTTTCGAATTGCATTTATTGCAACAAGGTTTTCTTTCCCAAGTTGGCGGGACTGTTTACCAAGTGAGTTTTTGTAGGTTGGAATCTTTAGAATATCTTTCTCAAAACAAACTTTAATTTACAGACACAACTATCCGGTTCCATCGATCGCCATCGAGAACTCCCGGTCCACGGTAAACACGCTGTTCTCCAGCTTGCTCGACATGTACGTAGAGCACAAGAGTGACCCGCTGGTCGGCACCATCGAGCCCTCGATGTACATTGGCCGCTTCCAGTGGGACCAGGTTGGACCCTCGGACAAGCTCAGTCCGTACGCGCACGAGTGCTGCGACAACCTGGTCTCGGTTTACTCGGAGATCTTCTCCATCTCGCCGGTTCTGCTGCGTCCCGTACTCGAGCCGATCGTGCAAACCGTGGCCGAGGAGCTGGCTCGGCTGATGACGTGCGTGCAAAAGTTCAACGTGAACGGCGCCCTGCAGGCCAAGGTCGACATCAACGTGATCCGGGACGCGGTGCGCGTGTACAGCAACGATACGGCCAAGTAAGATTTATTAAACAACACTAAATAATACATTTCATAATTATCAATCTTCAAGGTCATTCTTCGTGGAAGCACTGGAGGCGATTCCGCAGGTTGCTGAAAGCGAGGACCGCATCCAGGAAACGGTGCGCCAAATCAAAAACAACATGCGGCTGCAGCTGATGTGTCTGCAGGTGGTTGATCCCTGACACGATTCCGTCAACTTCCGGATGATGAGCTTCCACCACGGGTCGTCGTCCAGGAAGGTGAAGAAGGTCGGCAAAGAAGGGTCGGTTGGAGAGTGAGGTGTTCGATTTGAGAGGGGAAAATAAATAATTTGCAAAGATTTTTTTTTTAAATTGACTTGAGAAAATTTACCTAAAATTAATATTAATGTTGAGTGAAGATTAAATAAAATCCCGTCAACTGTATCAACTGTATTTGTTGAAACTTATCCATTCTTTGCAAATAATTTCTCGTCCTTCAAGTGCCCTGAACTAAACAAAAATGCAATTTTGTTTCAATTTGGAGAAAACCCGGAAATAAAGTCAGAGGTCAAGGTGGCTCTTACGGCTTTTTGAAAACTCATCCGAGATTTGTTCTTGACATCCAATATTATTTAAAAAAAATATTTAATCCTATATTTAAAAACATCATAAAAAATATTTGACTGTTAACACTACGCGATGCCTAAAATATGTTTGGTATAGAATGCAATGCACAACGATTCCATTAACATAAATACACAATATAATAAATAAAATTTAAACAAAATTTCAATTGAATGCCGAAATCCTTTTTCATAGTTTCAGATATTAAATGATAGAATTTCAAGCTTTTCACTTGCTTTTTCATTATTAATAAAGTACTCTAGTTTGGATAAAAGTTAATTTTGGCGTACAGCTCAATTTTGAGCACAACATGATTTGGAATAGATTTACCCAAATTAAATGAGTACATTTTCAGAAACGTGTAAACGCTTTGCAAGTTTATTTTGACAACCAAAAAAACAATCCGCCAAAAACGATCGAAACTCCTTCGAGTTTGGAGTGGAAAAGTTTTGCAGCCAGAAATCGCCAGCTCCAACGTGTCGCCATGGACGCCCCAGGCCTATTTTCCTTTCCGAGGCTGAACAACCAAAACTGGCGCTTCTGGAGCTTCCGGATGAAGGCGTTGCTGCGCTACGACAACCGCTGGTACGTCGTTCACGAGTCGGCACCGGTTCCCGTCACGGACCGTTGGGACGAAGATGACCGCAAGGCAAACGCCACGATCTGCCTCAGCATCGATGACGACCAGATTTGCCACGTTCGGGGCGCCACCACCGCCGCGGAATCGTGGGAACGGCTGCGTCGATTCCACGAAGCGCCGCACTCCGAAGTTGCGCTGATGCAAAAGTTCAGCAAGCTGCGGCTCCCGGAAGGGGGAAACGTCCACGAGCACCTGGCCCAGCTGGACGATCTGTTCTGGCGGATGAAGCTCAGCGGGCTGGGCGTCGAGGACAAGAGCAAGATTCCGATGATGTTCGTCGGCCTGCCGGATTCTTACGATGTGGTTTTCAAAGCACTCGAGTGGATCCCGGAAGCGGAGCAAACCATGTTCCAGGTGCGGATCATGATCGTGCGCGAGTACGACCGGCAGCAGATGATGAAGAGGGCGGAGAAGCAGGAGGAAGCTAGCGCCGGAACATCGAAGCCAGCGGCAAAGTGTCACTTGTGCAAGCAGGCCGGGCACAAGCGAAATCAGTGCCCGATGGGGGCCAGGACGGTGGCATTTTAAGATCTAACTTGTTTTGTTACCTTGGTTACCATGAAATGAAAAACCTTGAATAAACGATTGAATTTGAAATCCAAGCAAGCCTTTGCGACCACCCAACATAACCTCTCCGTCCAAAAAAAAAAGAAAGTACCTAGCTTTTCCAGTATTATCAATTTCTGCAGAAAAATGTTCGGGAACTTCAGAAATAGCGACTGGAGGAACGGACTGCTCAGGGACATGAAAGATCCCACAAAGCAGCTGCTGCGCACTGATTTAGCGGTGGTCATAGCCGACAAGTTTCCCCGCTCCAAGCACCACTATTTGGTACTTCCGGTCGAGGATATCGACACCATTTACGAGGTGAGTTTGGGGAAAACTGGTTCCGGTTCCGGATTTTTTCAATGGCCTCTTCCTGCCGTATAGTTGAAGCCCCAACACGCCTCACTGCTGGAGGACATGAAGGCATTGGGCGTGCAAAAGGTTGAGCAGCTCAAGGATGGCTTCACGCTGGCCGACTTCCGGTTCGGGTTCCACATGGGAGCGAAGCTGCACCGGCTGCATCTGCACGTCATTTCGCAGGACTTTGTGTCGGACCGGTTGCGCAAGTACGAGCAGTGGAACGGGTACAATACGGCGTATTTTATGCCGTTTGAGGGTGAGTCTTTTGGGAAATGTTTAAAGTTTAAAAATAAGCAAAAATTTGAACTTATTTTTTAGACATTTTGAACGAACTCAAGGAAAAAGGAAAGATCGCGAGAAGACCAAAGGCTTTGATTGACCGCTTGTTGCAAACTCCGCTTGTCTGCAATCAATGTCCGGATCGGTTCGATAGCCTCGGCGGTCTCAAGTCACATTTGGACAACCATTGGTTGGAGAAATCATTTAAGAAGATAAACATAGCATAACAAACTGTTAAAAACTTTTGAGGCCCACTGCAAAAAGTACGGCGGATGTGCTATTAACTCAAAATCAGCATGTATTTTTAGAGGCTGACACTTCAATGACAACAATGCACTATGAAATGAAAACAGTCATTTTGAGGTTAAATGTTTTCCACCATCCTTTTATCAGTGGACCCAAATATGTTCTCATATTCTACGAAATAAAATCACAAATAAAACAACAGATTTTCTTTTGCATTCTCATATAATTTATATTATCTCAGATTATAATAATAATTTACGCCTTTCCTTCCACATATCTTTGTTCTCTCATTGCTAATGTTTAAATATTGTTTTATTTTTGCTGCGCTGCTGCTGCTGCTGTTGACTCGAATCTTGCTTTTTTTTTTATTTCTTCATTATTCTCTCCCACTTGATGCGATCGAGTCGGCAAAACTTTCTAAGCGAAATTTTCTGTAATGATAATAACTGGTTGTCGACGACCCCCAAAACTCACACTGCTCTCGCGTGTCACATTTTTTAACCTCTTTTTTTTTTGCTGTTGCAGTTGATTGTTAATCTTGTCAAATATATATGATTTTGTTTTGTTTGTTTCTCATTTTCTCTAAACAGTTGCAGTTTGAGTGTAAGCTTGTCCCACCCCTTCATCACAATAGAAACCAACTGTTTCCTGGGTGGAAAACATTATTGTTTCGCGGCCACAATAGAGTAAAGATGGGGGAAGAGTGTTTTAGGAGTTGGAGATTCGCACCCCTCTTCTATTGTTTCGAGATTGATCGATACGTGACCGTAGTAGCGTTGTGTAGAGTTTAGTTAAGTAGTAGAAGTTTGCCTTGTTTGTTAGGAATTATTTCGAATTCAAACTAAAAAAGTAATAAACAAACTAGATTTATGCTAACTCAATTTTGGTATGGTTTCCTCTCTCGTTCACGTGGTTTTCTGAAGAATGTGTTTCTCTCTTTCGTTTGAATTAAATAACCTTTATACAACGATGACTATAACTAGGGTTGGGTAAAACAGAAACTACAACAAATCAATCAGGATAAAACTGGATTCGGTACAGGGAATGGAGCAAGTTTCAACTGAAATCAACGGGGAAAGTTTGAAGAATTCGGGTTTCAGGCTATTGAGAGTAATATTCGTTTTTTATTTGATAATTTTCGCTGCAGGCAGAGAGATTAGGTAAGCTCCTCTTGTCTGATAGAGTTGTTTTTCGTCAAAAGAAGCGGGCTTTTATATTTGATTCTTTTTAGTTGCACAGGAATGAATTTTATGCAGCTCCTACGGGGTTCTGATTTGTTTTGTTGTTTCTTTTGGTTAAAGTTAGTCTATCTCGCGATGGTTTCGCCTTATTTGTGGTTTGTTGCCTTTAATTAAGTTTTCTTTTTAATAGTAGTAATGTGTGTTATTTGTGGTTCTTCTTTTGTTTTGTCTAATTGCACGAGAAGAGAAATCGATTTGGGGTTTGATTTTGATCAATTAAAGGGGGAAAAGCAGTATTGTATATTGCATTTTCAAGGGGTAACTTAAACTGAAATCCTTTCTTGAAAAACTTGTCTTGCTAAAGGTAACCAATTCCACACCTTGCAATTGTCCGACGGCATGTCAAATCGGTAGTCGACATAAGAAATGTTGAAAAAAAACTTGAAATCTTGTGCATTCACTGCAGACTAAAAGAAAATAGCTTTCCTTTGTCAAAAGTAGAGTATTTCCGTCGTGAGATCGATGAATAAATTCGTTCAGTTTGATGGAAAGTTCGACATCATCCAACACAAAGCTAGCTATGGAATTGGTGCCCCCTCAGTGTGGTAAAATAAACACGTTTATCTCGACTGTCAGAAAATACATTACAAAAATGTACACTTGGTTAAAATGACATCTGGAACACAAAAAAACGAAAACAAACAAAAAACTATTCTGGCACGGGTCAAACCAAATCAAACCATGTGCGCCACACTGGCGGTGTCCATGTGCTGAATCAGCGTCCTCATGAACGTCATCTCCTTGCGGGCGTTCTCGAGGATCACCTTCGGGTCCTGGGACTGGCAGCGCAGCAGGTTCGGCGCAAACACCATCGCCAGGTTGGACGAGTCCATCTTGGTGTTGGCGACCACGTCCGGCAGCGAAAACTGCTGCAGGAAGTGCACCAGATAGGTTAGGACCTAAAAAAACAAACGAATAAATAGATATCGAACTGGTTACCACCCACGAGAAGGAAGTTAAGCGATCCCTTACCAAACGGTTTATCTTTGGTAACTTTTCCACGATGGCGGCGGCCTCCGCCGGGTCCTCGGTGGCCACGCAATCGTCGTACAGTTCGTCCGGGATCAGCGGATCGTACAGCTCTCGGTACCACAGCTTCAGCAAACTGGCAGGGGCGTGAGCATCTGCGAAAAGGTACGGAATTAGGAACTCATAGTAACGTGAGGGGGCACCAACTCGACACCTACCCATGGTTCCCTTATTTTCCGGAAACTCCCACCGATCTATCCGGTTCTTTAGCAGGTTGACCTCGTCGACATCGGCTGGCACGCGGAAGATTCCCTCGGTTTGTTTCCCGTTCAGCAGGAGAACCTAAAATAGTCAACTGTCAGATCCGGAACTTCTTTCATCCACCCAAAACACAAACCTGCTCCGAAAGCGTAGTTTGGATCCAGGGCAGCTGCCGGTCGGGGAACTTGTCCTTTTGCAGGACCATCACCTCGTTCAGCGTGTTGCCGAACATGCTGTCGCGGAAGATTTGTTCCCGCGCCTGGTTGATGTCGTCCTCGCCCGGCTTCTTGGCCTGTTTCCGGCCGGAACTGCCGATCCGGTCCAGCCGTCGGCACGCGATCGTGGCGTAGTGCGAAATTTGCACGTGAATCGGCCACTTGCCCACCTCTGGGAAGCTGGTCGCGAACGACGGATCACGGTGCCGGTTAATGTACCCGAGCAGGGCCGGCTGGAATGTCGGAGACGGTGGCACGAACGACAAACAAATGGCCATCAGTTCCCAGCCGCGAATCAGCGAGTCTCGACTGGGATTCTCCGTCGTCTGGCGACACATCTGAATGTACAGCTCGTCCCGTAACTGAGCCTGCCCCATGGCCATCGTAATGATATCGATGGCCACCGAGTTCAAACTCATCCCGACCCGGGCCTTCCGATCACCCATGTAGATCTGAACCAGCTTGAACAACTCCGTGGCCATCTTCTTACCGGCCTTGTCTCTCGCCAGCGAAAGCATCGGTCGACTGATGGCGTTCGGCGTCCAACTCAACATATCCTGGATGGACGACTTCTTCCGGAAGATTCCCTTCGAATGCAGGTTCAGGTTGTCCTGTGCAAACTTCTCAATATCACACTCCTTCAGCAGAGCCATCTCGGCAATCTTCCCGTTCCCACCCACAACCCCCATACTTCCCGGACTGTGCGCCATCAGGTTCTCCTGGAACCGCTGCAACAGGGTGGCCTTGTTGACGGCCGATGGCTTCTGCTGCTGCGGCTGCCCGGAACTCGCCTGACTACTGTCCGCCGACGCACCCCGATCTACCGAATCCGACCCAAACCCGGAACTCTCCAAGCTCTGCTTGGCCGCGTGAAACGGAGAGTACTTGTGCAGCGGCGGATGATTCTTGACCGGACTGTAGATCTGGTCCTGAATGCTCTCCAGCTTGGCCGTTACCTCCTCCGAACTAAAAACAAACACAAATCTTCAGTCTAATTCCGGCAAAACACCCCTCCCCAAAAGCCAACTCACATGTCCTCCTTTTCCTCGCGGTCGCCAAAGTTAAAGTCAAAGTTGTAGTACGACACCCCGCCCCCGTCCATGTCCTTCCGGAACACGCCGTACTCCTCGTACGGGTAGTGCGACAGGTAGTCCCCGTGCCCGTCCGAGTGGTCCGAGTCCTCGTTGTCCGGCTCGTGGCCCGAGAACGAGTGCTCCGACTGGCTGTCCGAGTGGAACGAGTCCGAGTCGCGGAACGCGTCCCCAAAGCCGCCGTAGCAGCCGGACAGTTTGGCCTGCTCCAGGATGTAGTGCTGCAGCGGGAGCAGGTGCTCGAGCTTTTCCTGCGGATATTCGATTTATGGTAACCAATTCGATATCTAGCTTTGGTCGAAATTAGGCAAAGTTGGGTAGCTTCCCACGAGTGTGTAAAATTTTGACAGTTGTCAAACAAGAGTCAAATTCAAAACACGTGGAAAACGAATTTCTCCAACATATCCGAAATTTAACGCACAAAAAAAACTCACCTTATCCCAGTTGCAGTAAAGCGGGGACGTGTTCCCGTTGTCGTAGTCGAAGTCGAACCCGGTCCCCTGATTGTTGTGGTTGTTCCGGCTCTTTTTCTTATCGTGCTGTTGCTGCTGTGACTGTTGCTTGTGCGAAGACGAGTTGTTGGACGCGACCGTGTGGGTCGATCCGGAGCCGGATTTCTTCTCCAGCGTTTGCTGCTGCTTTTGCTGGTTGTGCCGTTCCAGGTTTGGTTTGTTTAGCGAGAACTGGTCCTTGCTGCTGGCCGCAGCCACCGCCATCTTTTGTGCTGCCATCTCGGTTTGACTAGAAGAGAGCTTTCCGCTGGAGGAGGATTGCTTCTGGAGACTTTGGCCGGTCGCGGAACTTCCCCCCATGGAGATTGAGCTGGGCGAAACCTTGCCCCGGTCGATCTTCATCTTATCCAAGTACTTTTCCGGCTTGCTGGTGAGGTCCAGGTTGAACAGTTCGGAATCGTTACTTTTGTGACTAGATTTGTTGTATCCGACTGCGCCGCCGGGAGACAGCTCCACGGCCAGGGCCGATGGCCGCTGGATTTTCTGCTGCTGCTGCTGTTGCGGACTAATCGGACTCTGGGGACTAGAGTCGCTCGAGTGCTTCTGCTGTGGTGGTGGCACGGAGGACGCTTTGGACGAGGAAGTGGTCGTGTGACGCCTCCGGCTGATTGGCGTGTTCTCCACGGACTTGAAGTACTTTTCGTGCATCGAATCGTCGCTGGCCGCGCCACCGTTGTTCCCGTCGAAGCTACCCTTCCGATGGGATGAGGAACCATGCTGCTGGGGTGGCAGGCCGCTGCCACCTCCTCCACTTCCGGACTGGTGATGGTGATATGGCCGTCCGGAAACGGGCGTTCCGACCATCGGTCCCGCCGAAGTGATGCCGGCCGACGACAGGAAGCTACCCGAGCGGGTCAGTGAGATCTGAGAGGAAGGATCTGCAAGAAATTAATGTTAGTAAATGTTGACCACTTATCTGCCGAGTTTAAGACGTACTTCCGGAGTAATCGAAGCTTTCGTGCTTTGACACCAGCCCACCGTCCTTGAGTCCGACCGAGCTGCCCGACTTGGAGCCGAGACCGCTGCTGCCGTCGTGCATGAACTTCTTCTTGAACTGGGGCGTGCTCATCGAGTGCGACGGAGAGGACAGATTACCGCCGGCGCCCGCCGCCAGATCCGACGAGTTGGACATCGAGTAGGACAGCATCTGGTGGGGCGGAGGCAGCGGCGAGTGGTGCACCAGCCCAGCGACCAGCTTCTCCGTGGACGACGACGGAACCGAGTGTGGAATGTTGTGCGAGCTCGAACTCTCCTGCAGCATCCGATAGCTTTGTGGGGAATCGAGAAGAATGCATTCAGTTGGGCATGTCCTCGGTGGACCAGAGACCAAGTTACCCTACCACCAACCACCACGGTACGTACGAGAAGTAAAAAAGAGCAGGACAAAATGCAAACAAAGACAAAACGGGACCCGCCAACTTACCAGTTCTCCGCTCCGCCACCGGAGTGCTTCTTCCCGTGAGTTCCGGTGCCGATCCGCAAACTTCCACCGTCCGGCATGCGCCGATGGTGGAACCCGTGGGCACTGGACAAACTGCTGTCGCTGGACTTACCCGAGTCCAGATACCGGTGACTGCTGCGGGATGACGTTCCGGTTCCGGTCGAGGAACCTGTCAACGCGGTCGGCGTGACGGCGTTGTTCCCCGGTGGGTGGACGTGCCTGCAAAGTTTATGAGATTCGGCGGTGCCGGTGCGGCCTATCGAGAACAGTCCCGCCTCGGTAGCTTTGGGTGGCAGTCTGGAGGTGGTCGTGGTGGTGGTATTTTTTTGTTTGTTCAGTTACACAGTCACAAGACACAAGCATCACGCACACGCACACGACGTCGAGAAGAAGTTGGTGGTAGAGGTGGTGGAACAGAAGATTTGTTTGGTTTGGTGTTTTGATTTTGGTGCACGTGGCATTACATTACCGAAAACGGAAACAATAAAAGAGAAAGAAACAAAAGAGTCAAATCAAAAACGTAACAATTTCACTCTCGGTTGCAACAAGGTCGTTGAAGTGCTGCAAACAATAGATCTTCCAAGCGATCGTAGCGCCAGCTAGTGGACGGTAGCTTCACTTCCCACCACCAGATGGCACTGGTGATCTCAAAGAGAGTTCTAGAGAGCATACTTCAACGGGCAAACAATACCAACAGCTAAGATAGAGCTATTCTACGGAGTACGCTACACGCTACCCAAAGCTGGGCTTCCGGAACCTACCTGTGCTGTAAGCTGTGCCGTCCCTGGGGACTCGCCAGCAGATCGCTGTTGCTGCGTTTGTCGTGGCTGCCACTACTGCTGCGGTGGCCGGAGCTGGAACTTCGATGGTGGTCCCGATCCCGGTAGTCCATGACGCCCGTCGCAGTCCGGTGGCCGCAGGATTTGCCCACCGTGCCGGAACTTCCACCGTGGTGTCGGGAACTGGTGCTGGTGTGATGGTGCGGCAACGTTCCGCCATCCTTTCGCTCGCCTGGGTCGGTGTTCTGCTTCAGGGTTTGCAGCTTCGCCAGCGGGATTATATCACAGTTCTGCGGCCGGTGCCAGACCGTCTTCTGCGAGGCCACGTTGTAGTAGTAGAACCGGCAGGTGTTGGTGTCGAACAGTTCCCACCACTGGGACGCGTCCGTCCGCTTGATGACGACACCCTGGAATAGATGAGAAAAGAGATGTCAGTGGAATCGTGGACGAGACACATTCTGAGAAAAACATCTGTAAAATCCGATTAGCGCGTGGCCAATCAACAAGAATAGTGGAATGAGAGGAAAGTAAACAAACATCATCATCTCGTGGACAGAGTGTAAATAGCAGAAGCGTGAAATTGTTTACAAAATATTTAGAATAACACAAATATTCGTGATTGCATGCTTCTTTTTAATCCACGCTGAATCACACGAACGAGAAGAGATTCTGATCGTTGACAGAATACAAACAATGTTTACATATAAACCCACTGAAAAAAGATGGTCAACATAACTTATATCTCAAAGTTGGTAGTTTCTTGTTAGTGTGTCGAGATACTGAGGTTGTCACATTTTTGCTTCAAATCACGAAAATTCGCTGATAAATCAAAATTTATGTTATAATAAATTCAACGATTGGAAAGATATGATAAATTAGTTACACAATTTACGAGTTCCGGACAATCTTGCCGCCGTTACGGTTCGTTTCCAATGCAGCGACCTCCACATTTCAATTGTCCAACAGTTCGGCGGTGACCCAATTCACCTGCCGATGTTAATTTCCCATTCGGTGCAAATTGCGCAACCTTGTTTTGGCCGTTCCAGCTGGAAGAATTCCCCGCCTTGCGCGTTTTATTATTGTTATTATTTTTGGCCTGTTTTGGGTGGCAGATGAGTCAATCGCCGTGATAAAAATCAAAACCTCGCGCAATTTTGAACTCCATAACGGAAACCATTCACTGCGGGCCGAATAAAAAAAAACACTGACTAAATTTGGACGCCGAAGGAAAAGGAGGTGCCGCTCGAACTGTTTGGGGTTTTAACCCTCAAATGACCGGAAAGATCCTCAAACGCGTTTTATTCCATATGAAAATAAATAATCATGAGTAAAAATTGTGTAGGAAAAAAATACATAATTTTAATTGAGGGTTGAGGGTTAAAAATTGTGCAGAAGTATGAACGAGAAATTATCGGATTTCCCTCCGTGTCAGGCAGCGAGGCAGCAGTACACGCCTGATGGACGATGAGCGATGACTATTAGTTAAGGTTAAGCACCACCAACCACTCTGTAGCCAACCGACTGAATCAGGTGTGAATCAGAAAAGGTGAAAAAGTTCGGCGCGGGCCAGCGGACGCAACGCCAAATCCGTTATTAATATTTATATGTTTGAATTTGAAATTAATTTTGCAGCTTTTGGTGGAGTTATTGGTTTGCTTGATAGAATATTGTAAATATTTCCTCTTTTTTTGTTTACATTTTTTGCGTGTGTGTGTGTGTATGTGTGTGTGTGTGTGTGTGTGTGTGTGTGTGTGTGTGTGTGTGTGTGTGTGTGTGTGTGTGTGTGCAAATATTTTTTTATTGCTTTTAAAATTTTTGATTAAAAATGTACACAAGAAAAATAGTAGTTTATGCCACAAGTTGCAAAAAGAGGATTTTTTCAGCACGAGTCGTACATTTAACCAACGAGGTTCACCGAGTTGGTTAAATACGAAGAGTGCTGAAAAAATCAAGTTTTGCAACGAGTTCCATACAACATTTTTGCAATTCCAAAAAAACACACACTGAGTGAAATTTTATGTCATATTTTCATGTATTTTGTCAATAAATCGTTTAAATCAAAAAAAAATTTGAAAAGTGTTACTTTTCAGCATTTATTTTGAAAAGTGTTGCTATTCGATTCTGTTATTTTTGGTACAGAAAAGTAGGCTATTTCGTCGTTCAAGGATGACAGGAAAAGTAAGTAGTTTCACGACGGAATTGCAAAAATTATTGATGGCAACACATTTTTAAAATATTACCACAGAAAAGAGCATTTTTTAATGCAAAAAACCATTATATCAATTAAATTCAAACTTCAATTGCATTAGAAAGAAGGACTACTCCTTTTCCGAAAATGATTGTTTTGGTGGTTTGGCCTGTTTTATGTGACTTTGCCTAGGAAGAGTCGAAGATCTAAATTTTAGATCTAGATATTAAAATCAAAATAAATAATTAGACCATTTATTAAAATTTTTGGTTCATTATCAGTTCTCTTTACTAAAATACAGTTTTTTTTAACGCAACAAAAATTTAGAATTGTGGACAACCTTTTATAACGATAAAACCATTAATTATGGTTTACATCATAATCAATGCGTGATATTTATTTAGGAGGTTTTTTTTTGTCGGAAGCAAAAAAGTTTAACAGAAAAGGGCTGCTTCATTTTTTTTTTATTTCAAGAAACCTAAGAAACCTTTGATTCTAAGAAACCTTAAATTTTCGATTTTTATGATTTTTTGTTAATTGCAGTCAAAATCCGAAGTTTCGATTATCCGATGGTTTGTATGGGACTTCGGATAACCGAATCACAAACAAAAAAATTGTTTCGTATTTCCGCCATCTTGGATTTATAAATTCTTAATTACTCAAAAATAAAAAATAAGACAGTGAAAAAATATTTTTCTCGTGATTCGATTATCCGAAGTGAAATTATGCCAAGGCGTTCGGATAATCGAGTCTGGACTGTATTAATATTCGATTTGATTGTTTGTTTTTGTAAGTCAAAAGCTGATATTTTAAAGCAAAACATTGAAACATAACAAAATTTACCGAAATTTATAAAAAAAGTTACTTAATCAACCTTAAGGTGGTTGGTGCCTTCCTCACATACATGTTGAATTTCAGGTTGTATTTACAAATTAATTTAAGAGTTTTTTTTAATTTCTTAATTTTTTTTTCATTTTTATAATTAATGATTTTTTGTCCCCCTAGTCTTATTAAACAATGTCTCATGAGTTGTATATTTCAGTAAAAAGTTCGTGTAAATCTTTGTCTAGACAAAATGATGTATTCAGCAACATAATTAATACAGACTTTTTTCCAGAAGAGACGCAGACACTGCTTAAACAGTGTGGCAACCGGGCGATACGCATGCTCTGCGACTCTCGCGCGTAAGCAAAAAGACCCGGCCTTTGAGGTTATGCAAAAATCACCCTTTTTAGTAGCTACAAAAAAACTTTTTCATGGCATAACTTTAAAAGTACTTCACTAAACAGAATAAAATTTAAAAGGGTCTTAGGGGACCCCCAAAAGGAACAGAATAAGGCGTGTGAAAAAAAAATCATGTCTACACACATCCCCACAGACATTTGTTCAGAATTTGATTCTGAGATAGGTATACGTGAAGGTGTATCTAGGAGTCGTTTTTAAGAAGTTCATTTTTCGAATGATTTTATAACCTTGCCTCAGTGAGGTGAGGAAGGCAAACACACACACACTCTAAAAAAAATAAAAAGTTCCTTTGAAACCTTTGGATAATCGATTTTAGGATACTAGAAATTTGATGATTGTTCTTTTCAGATAAAAGATCTGCATTAAAGACTTTCGTATCTAAATAATTGGATCACAAATTTCAATATTTCAGGATACATTTTTTTTTTAATTTAAATTTTTAAAATAAAAAAAAATCATTATTGCAATTTAAAATTTGGAATTTTAGAATTACAAATTTTTATATTTGTATGCTGCTTTAACTATTAAAGTTAATATAAATTATTTGATTTTTTTTATTTTCTTGTAGAAATTTGGAAAAATACAAACTTTGGTTTCAGATTTTGCAAATTTAAAGCAAATATTTCAGACAATCTTCTCGGACAAAATCATTACGAAAACTTCTGAGCCAACAAAAAGCCAAATACCTTGCAAATATTCAAGCCTCATCCGAGTGCATGCCAAGGAGTTCAAGGCCGTCATCTTGTGGTTGGTGGGCAAATATAGAGCTCACCTAGAACACCACCCAGCAAACACACATGCAGCAGACCTTATTTGGCGCCGTTTTACAGCAAAATTTTGCGCATGCAAGAGCCAGGAGGAAATGACATTGACCTGCAGCTCACAGCACAAAACTGCACAGGCACAGAACAGACACCATGAACTGGAACGGCCCAAAACCTTGAGGAAGAAGCGTGTGTGTTTGCATTGGAAACGAACCTCTGACAGTCGCTGGATGACCCAGATTGTGGTTGATTAGAGTGGCAACCGGGACGACGGTGTGAAGCGAAACATCTCCCAAGGTTGGCGAACAAAAAATATATGAATGTCTACATAAATGTAAACAAAAGCCGAAAACGGCCAAACGGCGGGCGATGGATGCACTTTATAAACATTGGCCTAGAGAGCGAGAGGTGGCGCACGGACGGATGCAGCAGCACGCGAACCAGGCAAATTGGAGCGCATCGTGGCCATGGAGTTGCCACAGATACCCAATACAGTGGACGGAGCCTTTCGGTGGTCGAGGAGTCACAGATAAGAGGACGAAACACTTTGAAAAGGTCTGAAAGAGGAGATTTTTAAATAAAAATAATGGCGCAATCTGGTGGCCAATAGCGAAAACACTAAATTTCTGTGCCAACTGAAATTAGAGTGTAATGATGACAGTTCCCAACGGCATTAACGAGTGTTATTGAACTTTTAAGAAAAGTTTTCTTTGAGCGATACATTTTTTTTATGTTTTCCTCTATTTTCCCATGAAAAACGGCAGGAAAACGCACGCCACCGTCATTTTCCCATCTTTTCCATACACTATGGAGAGCACTTTTTCAAGAGCAGCTCACGAGCCTTAAAATTGCGGGCCATTATAACGAAACCAGTCTCAGCTAGCGGCAAACCGGCACCCTGGCAATGGCAATTATTTCCAGTTCGGAGGGTAAACGGAGCTGCCGATGCTCATCGTTTTGGAAAGATGGGGGCGGCACCCTTCTAACCCCACTCTTTTGAAGGCCATCCACAGTCAGCACAGTTTTGGGGGGAGGCATCGTTTAGGGAAGGTGCTAAAATGTATGCAACTACTTAGTATTCAATGTATTCCGGTTAGGAAAGTAAAAGTCAAAATACGAACTCAAATAAATAGTTCTGAAAAGTTCTTTTCAAAACTCGATTTTTTCAGCACACGTCGTATCTACGCAGCTCGGTAATTTTCGTTCGTGCTGAAACATCTGATCAACTAATTTCAAAATAAAACGTTAAAGTCAAAAAATAAAAGCTGAATCTATTATTCACGTTATTTCAGCCACATTCAATTTTATTTTAAGCCATCCTGACCTTCAGCCTTTCAAAAAAGCAGAATACACCGGCTAAACGTTTCCCAACATGAAAATAATTGACCGATGGTTGACTTTTCCGGAATGGCACCTCCCTCCGTCCCTCCGTAACGACCAGACACCAACACACCCACTTCCGCGAAAACCCCCTTACCTTCCGTTTCTCCCGAAAATTTTCCCTTTCGACCGGCCGTGGCCATGGCCATTGAGGGTTATTTGTTGTTGGTTTTTCGACTTGGTCGTGCGCCTTCCTCCCCCTCCCCCCAGCAGTGGAGTCGAGTCGAGGTTTTTGATTATTATTTTCGTGAACGATGTCGATTAATGTAGTTGGCGCAAGACACGCACACACGTTTTCTGCTTATTGGGGAGGGAGAGAGTTCATTCTTGAGAATTTGGCGGGGTAAAGTTGGGAATTGTTGCACGAAAGTTTGAGTGGAAATGTTTTGATAGCTTGAATGATTTCGAAGGAGATACTAGTTCGATATCTAAACAAAGTGCTTATCATTTTCTTATTTATTTTGTGTTCGATAAAGAAACGAAGTCATTTCAAAAATAAAATAATAAAATCTTAACAACTTTAATTTAATATCAGGACAAACATTTTTACTCAGAAGAAACGAACTCGATATCTAGCTATCTTCCTAAATGAAAAAAAAATCCTGCAAAAAAAATAATGTGAAAGAAATTACATTTAATGTTGTTTATAATCAATACTAGAATATTATAACTATGAGGAAACTAATTCGATACCTAGTCAAAAATGTTAATTTTTATTTTTAGTTGAGCTTAAGAGGTCATGCCTCTTAAAAAACCAATTAAAATATCATAAATAACACAAAAAATTTAATTAAATTTATAACGACAAAATCTTGCAAGATAGCAATGTTTTAGAAGGAGACATTGAAGGACCCATTACACTATGGAGCAATTCCAGCTCAAATCAGGATTTTTTCTGGTACTTTTGTACCCGACCCTCTCCGAGTTCAATGAAACTTTGTAGACATGTTATACTAGGCTTATATAAGCCATTTTCGTGTATATGGAGCCAATAGTACTCGAAAATAACATTTGAGAAGGGCGTAAGGTATTTAAATATTTTTGTACTTTGCAATTTAAAAATTACTGTATTTCGAAGCCGTTGCATCGTATCAAAAAGTGGTCAAAGAAAAACTTGTAGGAAATTGGACGGGTTTTCTGAAAAAAAAAAAATACACTGAAACAAAATTACACACCACTTCTATGAGATTTTTTCAGTTTTTAAGTTTAAAAGTTAAATTTGATTATGATGTCACGATTTTTTTCGCTCAAATTTTTTTGAGGAAATAGCCTAAAATGTTACAAAAAGACTCACGAAAAATTCAGGATGGAGCAACTCTCCTAAAAAAATACAAAAATCATTTACTACAACTGTTTTTTTTTTTTTTTAGAAAAGTGGTCTAAACGTCAACACTTTCCAGAATCGATAATGGGAATTGATTCCCCAGACAATTTTACTTAAAAGTCTCCATTACCCTAAGTCCAATCCTTGGAATGATACAGCGATTTTAAAATTAATAATGTTGAAAAAAAATGTTTTTTTTTGTGATTTTTGGCAATTTCTATATGACAGACTTGGTTTTTCAGTCTCGTGAATATTTTTACCGGAAGCTCGTCCAATTTCCCATAACTTTGTCTTAGACAGCATTTCAATTAAATGTATGGACTTACAGATATAAGTTTAATTACATTGCTCATAACTGTAAATAGAATATTTTTTCAGTGGGATAGTAAATAAGCTTACGTAAATAATAAGACAAGTCAATTTGAAAAACTGTCAAAGGCAAATTTATGGGAAATTGGACGAGCTTTCCGGTGAAAATATTTACGAGACTGAAAAACCAAGTCTGTCATATAGAAATTGCCAAAAACAAAAAAAAACCTATTTTTTCAACATTTCTATTTTTGAAACAGCTGTATCTTCCCAAGGATTGGACTTAGGGCAATAGTCAATTTGGAGACTTTATGTAAAATTGTCTGGGGAATCGATTCGAGTGGTGCGGTGCCTGTGTGGACGCGCAGTCCTGTTTTTTCGTGTTATTTTCCGTCTCTTTTGTGTCGCTATTTGTGTACATGGGGTGATTGGTCATTATAATTAAATAATGGCATCAGTAGTGCGGTGCCTGTGTGGACGCGCAGTCCTGTTTTTTTTTTCGTGTTATTTTCCGTCTCTTTTATATCGCTGTTCGAGTACATGGGGTGATTGGTCAGTATAATTAAATAATGGCATCAGTAGTGCGGTGCCTGTGTGGACGCGCAGACCTGTTTTTTCGTGTTATTTTCCGTCTCTTTTGTGTCGCTATTTGTGTACATGGGGTGATTGGTCATTATAATTAAATAATGGCATCAGTAGTGCGGTGCCTGTGTGGACGCGCAGTCCTGTTTTTTCGTGTTATTTTCCGTCTCTTTTATATCGCTGTTCGAGTGCATGGGGTGATTGGTCATTATAATTAAATAATGGCATCAGTGGTGCGGTGCCTGTGTGGACGCGCAGTCCTGTTTTTTCGTGTTATTTTCCGTCTCTTTTGTGTCGCTATTTGTGTACATGGGGTGATTGGTCATTATAATTAAATAATGGCATCAGTAGTGCGGTGCCTGTGTGGACGCGCAGTCCTGTTTTTTCGTGTTATTTTCCGTCTCTTTTATATCGCTGTTCGAGTGCATGGGGTGATTGGTCATTATAATTAAATAATGGCATCAGTGGTGCGGTGCCTGTGTGGACGCGCAGTCCTGTTTTTTCGTGTTATTTTCCGTCTCTTTTGTGTCGCTATTTGTGTACATGGGGTGATTGGTCATTATAATTAAATAATGGCATCAGTAGTGCGGTGCCTGTGTGGACGCGCAGACCTGTTTTTTCGTGTTATTTTCCGTCTCTTTTGTGTCGCTATTTGTGTACATGGGGTGATTGGTCATTATAATTAAATAATGGCATCAGTAGTGCGGTGCCTGTGTGGACGCGCAGTCCTGTTTTTTCGTGTTATTTTCCGTCTCTTTTATATCGCTGTTCGAGTGCATGGGGTGATTGGTCATTATAATTAAATAATGGCATCAGTGGTGCGGTGCCTGTGTGGACGCGCAGTCCTGTTTTTTCGTGTTATTTTCCGTCTCTTTTGTGTCGCTATTTGTGTACATGGGGTGATTGGTCATTATAATTAAATAATGGCATCAGTAGTGCGGTGCCTGTGTGGACGCGCAGTCCTGTTTTTTTTTCGTGTTATTTTCCGTCTCTTTTATATCGCTGTTCGAGTACATGGGGTGATTGGTCAGTATAATTAAATAATGGCATCAGTAGTGCGGTGCCTGTGTGGACGCGCAGACCTGTTTTTTCGTGTTATTTTCCGTCTCTTTTGTGTCGCTATTTGTGTACATGGGGTGATTGGTCATTATAATTAAATAATGGCATCAGTAGTGCGGTGCCTGTGTGGACGCGCAGTCCTGTTTTTTCGTGTTATTTTCCGTCTCTTTTATATCGCTGTTCGAGTGCATGGGGTGATTGGTCATTATAATTAAATAATGGCATCAGTGGTGCGGTGCCTGTGTGGACGCGTAGTCCTGTTTTTTCGTGTTATTTTCCGTCTCTTTTATATCGCTGTTCGAGTGCATGGGGTGATTGGTCATTATAATTAAATAATGGCATCAGTGGTGCGGTGCCTGTGTGGACGCGCAGTCCTGTTTTTTTTCGTGTTATTTTCCGTCTCTTTTGTGTCGCTATTTGTGTACATGGGGTGATTGGTCAGTATAATTAAATAATGGCATCAGTAGTGCGGTGCCTGTGTGGACGCGCAGTCCTGTTTTTTTTCGTGTTATTTTCCGTCTCTTTTATATCGCTGTTCGAGTGCATGGGGTGATTGGTCATTATAATTAAATAATGGCATCAGTAGTGCGGTGCCTGTGTGGACGCGCAGTCCTGTTTTTTTTCGTGTTATTTTCCGTCTCTTTTGTGTCGCTATTTGTGTACATGGGGTGATTGGTCATTATAATTAAATAATGGCATCAGTAGTGCGGTGCCTGTGTGGACGCGCAGTCCTGTTTTTTTTCGTGTTATTTTCCATCTCTTTTATATCGCTGTTCGAGTGCATGGGGTGATTGGTCATTATAATTAAATAATGGCATCAGTGGTGCGGTGCCTGTGTGGACGCGTAGTCCTGTTTTTTCGTGTTATTTTCCGTCTCTTTTATATCGCTGTTCGAGTGCATGGGGTGATTGGTCAGTATAATTAAATAATGGCATCAGTGGTGCGGTGCCTGTGTGGACGCGCAGTCCTATTTTTTCGTGTTATTTTCCGTCTCTTTTGTGTCGCTATTTGTGTACATGGGGTGATTGGTCATTATAATTAAATAATGGCATCAGTAGTGCGGTGCCTGTGTGGACGCGCAGTCCTGTTTTTTCATGTTATTTTCCGTCTCTTTTGTGTCGCTATTTGTGTACATGGGGTGATTGGTCATTATAATTAAATAATGGCATCAGTAGTGCGGTGCCTGTGTGGACGCGCAGTCCTGTTTTTTTTCGTGTTATTTTCCGTCTCTTTTGTGTCGCTATTTGTGTACATGGGGTGATTGGTCAGTATAATTAAATAATGGCATCAGTAGTGCGGTGCCTGTGTGGACGCGCAGTCCTGTTTTTTCGTGTTATTTTCCGTCTCTTTTGTGTCGCTATTTGTGTACATGGGGTGATTGGTCATTATAATTAAATAATGGCATCAGTAGTGCGGTGCCTGTGTGGACGCGCAGTCCTGTTTTTTCATGTTATTTTCCGTCTCTTTTGTGTCGCTATTTGTGTACATGGGGTGATTGGTCATTATAATTAAATAATGGCATCAGTAGTGCGGTGCCTGTGTGGACGCGCAGTCCTGTTTTTTTTCGTGTTATTTTCCGTCTCTTTTATATCGCTGTTCGAGTGCATGGGGTGATTGGTCATTATAATTAAATAATGGCATCAGTGGTGCGGTGCCTGTGTGGACGCGTAGTCCTGTTTTTTCGTGTTATTTTCCGTCTCTTTTATATCGCTGTTCGAGTGCATGGGGTGATTGGTCAGTATAATTAAATAATGGCATCAGTAGTGCGGTGCCTGTGTGGACGCGCAGTCCTGTTTTTTCGTGTTATTTTCCGTCTCTTTTATATCGCTGTTCGAGTGCATGGGGTGATTGGTCAGTATAATTAAATAATGGCATCAGTGGTGCGGTGCCTGTGTGGACGCGCAGTCCTATTTTTTCGTGTTATTTTCCGTCTCTTTTGTGTCGCTATTTGTGTACATGGGGTGATTGGTCATTATAATTAAATAATGGCATCAGTAGTGCGGTGCCTGTGTGGACGCGCAGTCCTGTTTTTTCGTGTTATTTTCCGTCTCTTTTATATCGCTGTTCGAGTGCATGGGGTGATTGGTCAGTATAATTAAATAATGGCATCAGTAGTGCGGTGCCTGTGTGGACGCGCAGTCCTGTTTTTTTTCGTGTTATTTTCCGTCTCTTTTATATCGCTGTTCGAGTGCATGGGGTGATTGGTCATTATAATTAAATAATGGCATCAGTGGTGCGGTGCCTGTGTGGACGCGTAGTCCTGTTTTTTCGTGTTATTTTCCGTCTCTTTTATATCGCTGTTCGAGTGCATGGGGTGATTGGTCAGTATAATTAAATAATGGCATCAGTAGTGCGGTGCCTGTGTGGACGCGCAGTCCTGTTTTTTTTCGTGTTATTTTCCGTCTCTTTTATATCGCTGTTCGAGTGCATGGGGTGATTGGTCAGTATAATTAAATAATGGCATCAGTGGTGCGGTGCCTGTGTGGACGCGCAGTCCTATTTTTTCGTGTTATTTTCCGTCTCTTTTGTGTCGCTATTTGTGTACATGGGGTGATTGGTCATTATAATTAAATAATGGCATCAGTAGTGCGGTGCCTGTGTGGACGCGCAGTCCTGTTTTTTTTCGTGTTATTTTCCGTCTCTTTTATATCGCTGTTCGAGTGCATGGGGTGATTGGTCAGTATAATTAAATAATGGCATCAGTAGTGCGGTGCCTGTGTGGACGCGCAGTCCTGTTTTTTCGTGTTATTTTCCGTCTCTTTTGTGTCGCTATTTGTGTACATGGGGTGATTGGTCATTATAATTAAATAATGGCATCAGTAGTGCGGTGCCTGTGTGGACGCGCAGTCCTGTTTTTTCGTGTTATTTTCCGTCTCTTTTATATCGCTGTTCGAGTGCATGGGGTGATTGGTCATTATAATTAAATAATGGCATCAGTGGTGCGGTGCCTGTGTGGACGCGCAGTCCTGTTTTTTCGTGTTATTTTCCGTCTCTTTTGTGTCGCTATTTGTGTACATGGGGTGATTGGTCATTATAATTAAATAATGGCATCAGTAGTGCGGTGCCTGTGTGGACGCGCAGTCCTGTTTTTTCATGTTATTTTCCGTCTCTTTTGTGTCGCTATTTGTGTACATGGGGTGATTGGTCATTATAATTAAATAATGGCATCAGTAGTGCGGTGCCTGTGTGGACGCGCAGTCCTGTTTTTTTTCGTGTTATTTTCCGTCTCTTTTATATCGCTGTTCGAGTGCATGGGGTGATTGGTCATTATAATTAAATAATGGCATCAGTGGTGCGGTGCCTGTGTGGACGCGTAGTCCTGTTTTTTCGTGTTATTTTCCGTCTCTTTTATATCGCTGTTCGAGTGCATGGGGTGATTGGTCAGTATAATTAAATAATGGCATCAGTAGTGCGGTGCCTGTGTGGACGCGCAGTCCTGTTTTTTCGTGTTATTTTCCGTCTCTTTTATATCGCTGTTCGAGTGCATGGGGTGATTGGTCAGTATAATTAAATAATGGCATCAGTGGTGCGGTGCCTGTGTGGACGCGCAGTCCTATTTTTTCGTGTTATTTTCCGTCTCTTTTGTGTCGCTATTTGTGTACATGGGGTGATTGGTCATTATAATTAAATAATGGCATCAGTAGTGCGGTGCCTGTGTGGACGCGCAGTCCTGTTTTTTCGTGTTATTTTCCGTCTCTTTTATATCGCTGTTCGAGTGCATGGGGTGATTGGTCATTATAATTAAATAATGGCATCAGTGGTGCGGTGCCTGTGTGGACGCGCAGTCCTATTTTTTCGTGTTATTTTCCGTCTCTTTTGTGTCGCTATTTGTGTACATGGGGTGATTGGTCATTATAATTAAATAATGGCATCAGTAGTGCGGTGCCTGTGTGGACGCGCAGTCCTGTTTTTTTTCGTGTTATTTTCCGTCTCTTTTATATCGCTGTTCGAGTGCATGGGGTGATTGGTCATTATAATTAAATAATGGCATCAGTGGTGCGGTGCCTGTGTGGACGCGTAGTCCTGTTTTTTCGTGTTATTTTCCGTCTCTTTTATATCGCTGTTCGAGTGCATGGGGTGATTGGTCAGTATAATTAAATAATGGCATCAGTAGTGCGGTGCCTGTGTGGACGCGCAGTCCTGTTTTTTCGTGTTATTTTCCGTCTCTTTTATATCGCTGTTCGAGTGCATGGGGTGATTGGTCAGTATAATTAAATAATGGCATCAGTGGTGCGGTGCCTGTGTGGACGCGCAGTCCTATTTTTTCGTGTTATTTTCCGTCTCTTTTGTGTCGCTATTTGTGTACATGGGGTGATTGGTCATTATAATTAAATAATGGCATCAGTAGTGCGGTGCCTGTGTGGACGCGCAGTCCTGTTTTTTCGTGTTATTTTCCGTCTCTTTTATATCGCTGTTCGAGTGCATGGGGTGATTGGTCATTATAATTAAATAATGGCATCAGTGGTGCGGTGCCTGTGTGGACGCGCAGTCCTATTTTTTCGTGTTATTTTCCGTCTCTTTTGTGTCGCTATTTGTGTACATGGGGTGATTGGTCATTATAATTAAATAATGGCATCAGTAGTGCGGTGCCTGTGTGGACGCGCAGTCCTGTTTTTTCGTGTTATTTTCCGTCTCTTTTATATCGCTGTTCGAGTGCATGGGGTGATTGGTCATTATAATTAAATAATGGCATCAGTGGTGCGGTGCCTGTGTGGACGCGCAGTCCTATTTTTTCGTGTTATTTTCCGTCTCTTTTGTGTCGCTATTTGTGTACATGGGGTGATTGGTCATTATAATTAAATAATGGCATCAGTAGTGCGGTGCCTGTGTGGACGCGCAGTCCTGTTTTTTTTCGTGTTATTTTCCGTCTCTTTTATATCGCTGTTCGAGTGCATGGGGTGATTGGTCATTATAATTAAATAATGGCATCAGTGGTGCGGTGCCTGTGTGGACGCGCAGTCCTATTTTTTCGTGTTATTTTCCGTCTCTTTTGTGTCGCTATTTGTGTACATGGGGTGATTGGTCATTATAATTAAATAATGGCATCAGTAGTGCGGTGCCTGTGTGGACGCGCAGTCCTGTTTTTTTTCGTGTTATTTTCCGTCTCTTTTATATCGCTGTTCGAGTGCATGGGGTGATTGGTCATTATAATTAAATAATGGCATCAGTGGTGCGGTGCCTGTGTGGACGCGTAGTCCTGTTTTTTCGTGTTATTTTCCGTCTCTTTTATATCGCTGTTCGAGTGCATGGGGTGATTGGTCAGTATAATTAAATAATGGCATCAGTAGTGCGGTGCCTGTGTGGACGCGCAGTCCTGTTTTTTTTCGTGTTATTTTCCGTCTCTTTTATATCGCTGTTCGAGTGCATGGGGTGATTGGTCATTATAATTAAATAATGGCATCAGTAGTGCGGTGCCTGTGTGGACGCGCAGTCCTGTTTTTTTTCGTGTTATTTTCCGTCTCTTTTGTGTCGCTATTTGTGTACATGGGGTGATTGGTCATTATAATTAAATAATGGCATCAGTAGTGCGGTGCCTGTGTGGACGCGCAGTCCTGTTTTTTTCGTGTTATTTTCCGTCTCTTTTATATCGCTGTTCGAGTGCATGGGGTGATTGGTCATTATAATTAAATAATGGCATCAGTAGTGCGGTGCCTGTGTGGACGCGCAGTCCTGTTTTTTTTCGTGTTATTTTCCGTCTCTTTTGTGTCGCTATTTGTGTACATGGGGTGATTGGTCATTATAATTAAATAATGGCATCAGTAGTGCGGTGCCTGTGTGGACGCGCAGTCCTGTTTTTTTTCGTGTTATTTTCCGTCTCTTTTATATCGCTGTTCGAGTGCATGGGGTGATTGGTCAGTATAATTAAATAATGGCATCAGTAGTGCGGTGCCTGTGTGGACGCGCAGTCCTGTTTTTTCGTGTTATTTTCCGTCTCTTTTATATCGCTGTTCGAGTGCATGGGGTGATTGGTCAGTATAATTAAATAATGGCATCAGTGGTGCGGTGCCTGTGTGGACGCGCAGTCCTATTTTTTCGTGTTATTTTCCGTCTCTTTTGTGTCGCTATTTGTGTACATGGGGTGATTGGTCATTATAATTAAATAATGGCATCAGTAGTGCGGTGCCTGTGTGGACGCGCAGTCCTGTTTTTTCATGTTATTTTCCGTCTCTTTTGTGTCGCTATTTGTGTACATGGGGTGATTGGTCATTATAATTAAATAATGGCATCAGTAGTGCGGTGCCTGTGTGGACGCGCAGTCCTGTTTTTTCGTGTTATTTTCCGTCTCTTTTATATCGCTGTTCGAGTGCATGGGGTGATTGGTCAGTATAATTAAATAATGGCATCAGTGGTGCGGTGCCTGTGTGGACGCGCAGTCCTATTTTTTCGTGTTATTTTCCGTCTCTTTTGTGTCGCTATTTGTGTACATGGGGTGATTGGTCATTATAATTAAATAATGGCATCAGTAGTGCGGTGCCTGTGTGGACGCGCAGTCCTGTTTTTTTTCGTGTTATTTTCCGTCTCTTTTATATCGCTGTTCGAGTGCATGGGGTGATTGGTCATTATAATTAAATAATGGCATCAGTGGTGCGGTGCCTGTGTGGACGCGTAGTCCTGTTTTTTCGTGTTATTTTCCGTCTCTTTTATATCGCTGTTCGAGTGCATGGGGTGATTGGTCAGTATAATTAAATAATGGCATCAGTAGTGCGGTGCCTGTGTGGACGCGCAGTCCTGTTTTTTTTCGTGTTATTTTCCGTCTCTTTTATATCGCTGTTCGAGTGCATGGGGTGATTGGTCATTATAATTAAATAATGGCATCAGTAGTGCGGTGCCTGTGTGGACGCGCAGTCCTGTTTTTTTTCGTGTTATTTTCCGTCTCTTTTGTGTCGCTATTTGTGTACATGGGGTGATTGGTCATTATAATTAAATAATGGCATCAGTAGTGCGGTGCCTGTGTGGACGCGCAGTCCTGTTTTTTTTCGTGTTATTTTCCGTCTCTTTTATATCGCTGTTCGAGTGCATGGGGTGATTGGTCAGTATAATTAAATAATGGCATCAGTAGTGCGGTGCCTGTGTGGACGCGCAGTCCTGTTTTTTCGTGTTATTTTCCGTCTCTTTTATATCGCTGTTCGAGTGCATGGGGTGATTGGTCAGTATAATTAAATAATGGCATCAGTGGTGCGGTGCCTGTGTGGACGCGCAGTCCTATTTTTTCGTGTTATTTTCCGTCTCTTTTGTGTCGCTATTTGTGTACATGGGGTGATTGGTCATTATAATTAAATAATGGCATCAGTAGTGCGGTGCCTGTGTGGACGCGCAGTCCTGTTTTTTCATGTTATTTTCCGTCTCTTTTGTGTCGCTATTTGTGTACATGGGGTGATTGGTCATTATAATTAAATAATGGCATCAGTAGTGCGGTGCCTGTGTGGACGCGCAGTCCTGTTTTTTTTCGTGTTATTTTCCGTCTCTTTTATATCGCTGTTCGAGTGCATGGGGTGATTGGTCATTATAATTAAATAATGGCATCAGTAGTGCGGTGCCTGTGTGGACGCGCAGTCCTGTTTTTTTTCGTGTTATTTTCCGTCTCTTTTGTGTCGCTATTTGTGTACATGGGGTGATTGGTCAGTATAATTAAATAATGGCATCAGTAGTGCGGTGCCTGTGTGGACGCGCAGTCCTGTTTTTTCGTGTTATTTTCCGTCTCTTTTGTGTCGCTATTTGTGTACATGGGGTGATTGGTCATTATAATTAAATAATGGCATCAGTAGTGCGGTGCCTGTGTGGACGCGCAGTCCTGTTTTTTCATGTTATTTTCCGTCTCTTTTGTGTCGCTATTTGTGTACATGGGGTGATTGGTCATTATAATTAAATAATGGCATCAGTAGTGCGGTGCCTGTGTGGACGCGCAGTCCTGTTTTTTTTCGTGTTATTTTCCGTCTCTTTTATATCGCTGTTCGAGTGCATGGGGTGATTGGTCATTATAATTAAATAATGGCATCAGTGGTGCGGTGCCTGTGTGGACGCGTAGTCCTGTTTTTTCGTGTTATTTTCCGTCTCTTTTATATCGCTGTTCGAGTGCATGGGGTGATTGGTCAGTATAATTAAATAATGGCATCAGTAGTGCGGTGCCTGTGTGGACGCGCAGTCCTGTTTTTTCGTGTTATTTTCCGTCTCTTTTATATCGCTGTTCGAGTGCATGGGGTGATTGGTCAGTATAATTAAATAATGGCATCAGTGGTGCGGTGCCTGTGTGGACGCGCAGTCCTATTTTTTCGTGTTATTTTCCGTCTCTTTTGTGTCGCTATTTGTGTACATGGGGTGACTGGATTTCTTCTTCTTCTTTTTTCATTTATTTTTTGTTCGCGCGTTCGTTGGCCGATGAATTTTATTTTTGTTCTCTTTATATAGTTTTCGATAGAAACGATCCGATTTTTGTTTTTTGAGACAAGCAAGTCGTATTGCTGGATTAAGTCCTTTCCATATCATCGAGGATCGGAAGGCACGTCGACGGATATGTTTTAAGGCTTATGATATAAAATAATTTTAATGAATGAAGCCCTTCCCACATCACCGTTGATCGGAAGGCACTCCGACGAAGTTTTTCTGGAGAATCGCGGTCGAATTAATACTATATTTAAATCCCTAGATAGGTATCTTTCCGCAGCCGGCTGCCTAAGATTTTTAAAATTTCAACCCATAAACAAATTGCTCATGGTCGCATCACCTACCACAGTGAATCCTGACCTCATACCCATCTTACTAACCCCTCAAAACTCATGTGATACTTTGTCGGAGACGCAGTCGATTTGGCGGTCCCATCACTCAAGTATCGGACTAACATTCCCATCCACTTCCCCGTGTCTTACCACTGGTCGTGGCCGGCGTCGGTATTGATCAGCACGATAGGGACCTTTGAAAATTGCGAAGGGGTGATGATTGGTTCCTACTTTTCATCTGTGGTCCACGGAGCAATGTTTGGGGGTCCTGGTCAATAACGAAGTAGCAGCTACGGGTAGACACCAATGCTATGCTATGCTAATTGTCTGGGGAATCGATTCCAACTATCGATTCTGAAAAATTTTGACGTTTAGACCACCTTTCAAAAAAAAAAAAAAACAGTTGTAGTAAATGATTTTTGTATTTTTTCAGGAGAGACATACCATCCTGCATTTTTTCGTGAGTCTTTTTGTAACATTTTAGGCTATTTCCTCACAAAATTTGAGCGAAAAAAGATCGTGACATCACCATCAAATTAAACTTTTAAACTTGAAAACTGAAAAATCTCATAGAAGTGGCGTGTATTTTTGTGTCGGTGTATTTTTTTTCAGAAAACCCGTCCAATTTCCTACAAGTTTGTCTTTGACCACTTTTTGATACGATGCATCAGAAAACAATACAAATTTTGAAAAAAAAAAACGTTGCTTGATCCACCTTGGTTGGTGCCTTCCTCTCATTTATAGAGTGATTGCAACACCCCTGTACTGCCCCTGATCGCATAAATGTTCCATATGCATTTTCATCGATTTCAAGTTTTTGATGCAGTTTGGTTCAAAATCGTGTGCTCTTTCAAAAGAGCCTATAACATCCAGTATTTTGTTCTAGAAATCAGGAGGAAATCCAGTTTTTTCGTGAAAACTTAACACGTAGCCTTATGTATGGGACAAACTTCAAATGCGTTTTTCTCAGCTTGCTGTTTTTGCATATGGGACATTTATGCGAACATGGGCAGTGTAGGACTTGAAAGTGAACCGAGTGAACCACATCCGGACAAAATTCGTTCAGCCAAAGCCGAGATATTTTTTGATCAACATCCCCACACATTTATATAATTCCGAGTGATTTTATCCAGCTTTTTAAGCGAAAATGGCGTTCGAATGGTGAACGCCCGAAATGTCAAAATCACGCAGTGGTACCAACATTACAAAAAAATTGTGCCATGGCATGACAGCCGCATTTTTTTCTAATGTTGGTGCTACTGCGCGATTTTGACATTTCGGACGTTCAACATTCGAACGCCATCTTCGCTTAAAAACCTGGATAGCCTTCCTCAGTGAGGAAGGCAAAATTGCATCTTGAAAAAATAACTCATAACTTAAAATTTTGCTGATTCTTTAATAATTTTTAACACATAGCCTGAAAAGTTTTTGAGATTGATAGCTGCCTATTTGACTGGAAAAATGCACCCTAAAAACAATTAGTTAATGAAAAAATTATATTCAATATTCTCAACGAAATGAATTCAATTTTTCTTCATCTTATTTTTTTCAAAATTAGGCAAAATGACCGAAAAAGAAAACGAATATCATGTCTTATATTTTTCAAGGGAGCTAATTTAAAAAAATATTCCCATTTGACCTAAAAACATAAGGTTACACTTAAATATGATTCGAAAATCTGTTATTCATAACAAAACGAAGTGACTTTTTCCTGGTTGTCATTGTTAACTTGAAAACAAATTGAAATCCACTTACATTTTCATTAAAGAATAATTTGAAAATTATTTTACTGCAAATATCACAGAAATGGTTATATTTATATTCTAATGATCTACCAATCTTAAGAGAGAGACGAATTCGATATCTAGTATTTTTTTAAAACTAGAAGTCAATAGATAAACTCAAAATCAGCTTAAAAATCTCAGAAGAAGTTCAGTAAAAGATAATAAAACGACTTTAAACCATTGAAAGAGAAACCCATTAAATATCTACGGTTTTCTGTAAGCAAATCTTATAATTTATGCTTAAAACTATTTGATTTATCATTAAAATATGACAGTTTATTAGGAGCAAATCGATGCCTTGAAATTTATTATTGTTTCAACAACTGCAGTTTTTTAAAATATTTATTGTAAATGAATTTTAATTTCTAAAAAAACGTTCAACCACTGCCCCCTTTACCCCACCATTTCGGCACGTGGAGCCAGAACCCACGGTAGTTAGTTTATTGATCATTATTTTTCCCAACCGCGTCACGACGCCGTGCCGACGACGACTTGGGGGCGGCGAATCCGGATCGGAAGTGCGACTTCCTCCCAGTGTTCCGTTGGCACCGGCCGCCCCGTTGTCTGTTTGAGGAAAAAAGTTGGTGGATCGTTGACCGCACTCAGGGTACTTTTTTGAATATGATTTTTTTTAACGAAATATATAAAAAATATAGTCACCGGTTAAAATTTTAATCGACAACCCTAACAATCCTTTCAAGTGTAAACTCTGTGTCAAAATTCGTTAACTATTTTTAGAAGCGAATGCCAACGGAATCGACTGCAGGAAGCGGAGGAAATTTGGCAATTTTGTGCAAAAATAGCAGATTGAAATCGATTTGAGCGCGAAAAAAGTAGACATGAAAACAATTTGCAATCCTCCATAACACAATTTAGTGCACTCTGGTGGCGAATAGCAGCACTAAACCACATCGATACTCGCATGCAAGTTCAATAAAACAACCTGCTGCCATCTGTTGACGAAAAAGTGATAAACCCTGTTTAACTATCTTTTTTGTTAAAAATGTATAAGACATTGAATCACGTGAGCAAAATTCTAAGGAAAAGCACCTTTCCATCGAATTTGCCTCAAACGAAAGCGAAGCCATAATCATGAATTCCTCACCCTCTAATACACGCACACGCACCTTAACGCAGCAGCGGGCAGTTCATTCCACTCGCCAACAAAAAAAAAAAAAAAAAATCAGGAGTAACAACTTGCATGTTGTACTGCGCCTCCTATTAGTTTTACTAGATGTTTTACGCGTTGTCCGGAGCTCCAGTTTTCTTCCGTTCATTGATTTGGTTCACTGCAGTCCGCGTGGTGTGTGTGTGTAAGCAGCAGCGAGTTAGTAATTTGCTAATTAGGCTCGTAAATTTTCCCTTTCTTTTGCCCGTGAGCTTTCGATTTCGTTCCTTCTCGCCGGGGTTTGGTTTCTTGGTTGATGCACTGTTAGAAAAAAAAGTCATCGTTTCAGATTCAGATCAGCTCAGAAAAGCTATGCGAATAATTTGCCAACAGATGGCAGTGGTCTAAACTGCACAACTTGCACGCAAGTTTAATTTAGCTCTACTCGCCACCAGATGGAGTTGCATCTTTTGGGTTTTTTTTTCGTAGTGCATCAAAATCACATCCGTTACGTCGTTTTCTCCTCGTGCTGGACCTTTCTCGCCAACCTGCAAAACTAGGGGGAGTGGCGCTTGCTTGCACGAAGACACATCCCACCTGGAGAGCGGTACACGAATAATTGGATTGGCACAAATTTCTTCTAAGAGGTCCATGCATAACCAGTTAAAGTCCCCTTTGGTGGAAAAAGTTGTCTTGAAGTCCAAGTCGGAATCGTCGTCGAAGGAGAAGAGTTACGTCACGCTCAACCAGCGATAGAGGGCGCCACCTCGTGGAGAGAGATAGACACTCTCTCTATTCCCTCTATGCTTTTGTAGTTTTATTTTTTGCAATTTGTTTTATTATCTCTCGCTCATTTCCCTTCTGGTGGAAAGGGTGGGGGTATGAGTGAATAAAAACGGCACGTTAGACACTGCTTCTAAATTCTTATGCGCTTGTGTATGCTTTTTTCCTCTCTGTGTGCCATCTGGAATGTTAATTAATCAAATTTTGTCGTATTTAAGGGGGTTGCCCTAGCAGTTTCTGTATTCAATCTTGAATTCAAAGATAATATATTTGTATAATCAACTACAAGAGAAATCTCAAATTTTCAAGTCAAGTCGAAGTTAAAGTTTAAGTCAATTCAAGTCAAGTGCCTTTCCAAAGCTCCGCAATTTGCGCCCACTTTTAAACGGTTTCACTTTACCCCAAACAATTAGTGGTAAAGACTCTCCAGGAAAACGGTGCTTTATCGAAAATCAGCCTCGCAAACACACACAAATTTATGTAATTGTAGTAACAAGTACCTCGGGTCATAACCGACCGAGAGGCGCGAAATAAAAACAAACAATCCGAGGGAAGCAAAAAATCAACAATACAAAAAATGCAAAAAAAAAAAGAATCTTGCGAATTCACGCATGTTTACAACCGTTTAGCCGAAAACTGGCGCGCTCTTTTGAAAGAGCGAGAGAGAGGGAGAGACCGTTACGGACACACATACAAAATCACACAGACAGACAGACACGGACGAAAAAATTTCACAGCTATTCGATTCGTTTGTTGTTTGTCTTTCCAGTTCACATCGTGGATTCCTTCTTTTTTATTTGTGAGTTTATTTTTCTTCTTTTCTTTATCAGCTATTTGTAGAAGAGCCTTGGCAATCGCGTTTGCACTGGCGATTAACTTCCCCTTAACTGGTGGTCAAAGGGGGTATTGCACAAGGGCCAAACAGAAAATTAACTTGTTTTTTAAATCAAAAAACATTTTTTTTTTGATATCTTGAATGTAGCTTTCACTTACACGGAAAAAAAATTGTTCCGGAAATCATGCAAATCGTGAATATCGCGATGTTTACTTTACGAATTTTTGAACTATAAAAATTGGGCACGATTTATCCAGTAGTCGTTACTTTCTATGGCTATCACTCGCAAACGTGTATAATATTCATGATTTCATGGAATGGATGCATGCAGTCGTGAAAAATAAGCACAATATAAACCCATGATTACGATCAAAAAAATATACCTCGTGAATAAAAATTCATGATTCCATGCATCAAATTCATGAAATCGTGAATTTTTATTCATGATTTCTTATACTTGAGTTTTTTTTTAATATATTTTTTGTTTATCAATTCATTTCTTAACTTCCCCTTAACTGTCTTACGACTTAAGGGGCCATTGCAAAAGGGCCAAACAGAAAAAAAATAAATTAGAAAATAATTTTCAAAAAAGTTCCAAGACCCGAAGGAAAAAATTTCCCTGTACAACCCGAAGCCTGCAAAATGCGTTGCAGTAAATTTTCGCAGGCTTGGAAAATATGCAAAATAGCACGATTCATGCAATTTGAAAGAGTTAGATATGTCACATGATACATTCTGTGCCAGAAATGTTCAACCGGTACAACTATTGAACCGGCTGGATGAACCGGTTCTACTGAATCGGTTCAATTTTGGTGCAAATTGACTTTTCAGGAAATTTGAAAGATTTAGATATGTCGCATGATACATTTTGTGCCAGAAACATTCAACCGGTTGGATAAACCGGTTCAACTGAATCGGTTCAATTTTATTGTAGAATGACTATTCATGAAATTTTGGGAAGTTAGATATGTCGCATGATTATGTTTCTGATGAAAAGTCATGTTTTTATTCTCTTACGGATGTTAGTGTATAAAACAATAAAAGTTTACTTAACTTTTTTAGTAAAACTTCATAGAAACATAGTATTTTTATATTTTTAAAACAAAGTTCAGGTGAAGACCTTTCCAAAGCACTATAAAAACTTTGAGTTTTGGTCATGTTTTGGATAAGATATAAATTTTACATATTTACTGTAACGCATTTTTCTCGGATATTTTTTCGTTCACCCCCTCAACTTCCCCTTAACAGTTTATCTTAAGGGGACATTGCATTAAATAAGCACAGCAAATAAATAAAATTTATTTTTTTTTTTAATAATCTTAGTAAAAAAACAAAATCGAATTTAACTAATAAAAAATCATAAAATAAGCTCAATAAAAAAAATAAATATTTTTTTTTAAATAATGAGGATCTTAATAAAAAAAAAAAAAACAAAATCGAATTACTTACAAAACAAGGCACAAATATGTCGGAATTACTATTCAATGTACATGAAACATATTTGAAAATGGGTATCCTTCAATCAATCTGCATTTCATCATCAATAGGGGCTTCCTCTGGCCAGAAAAGACAACACAAGGTCTGTCACCACCATAAAACCCATCGGTTTGCTGAATGAGGGTATCTCTTCGAAAGAGTGGGGTAATGTGGTGTCAAACGAACTTTTTAATTTTTTATCAATTTTTTAAAGATTTTCATAAAATTGTTATCTAGTTGACAAATGTGCTTAAAAAATCAATCAATTTACAAAAAATAAAAAAAATAAAACAGAACCATTTTACCCAACTTCCCTAAAAAAGGGCATCAACGTCCAATTGGGTCCTAAAATGAAGCTTAGAATGCTGATATTATTGTTTACAGCGATAAAGCTTATTTTTCTGAGTACAATGACCCTTTGTACGACCACGAAGAGTTTAAAATGGATTTTTAAATAAATTTTGAAAAATTTACCTCGCGGTCCTTCTTGACAGAAAAGCTCCTACTTGACAGCTCGTTCCAAGGGGACCATAGTTGATCCATCGAAAAAATGTTGTCTTGTCAAAAAAATTTTTGCAGTAAAATGGAAAAAGTGATCAGAAATGGTTTTTAATCGTGTTTTATACCGTTGTACATAAAAATTGACATAGGGCTTTAGTACCCAATTTCAGGCGCGTTCTGCTGCTTGCTTGATGACCCAACTTGTTTGATGGTCGAGAAAACCGTCGTAAAAGTGCAGCGGATCGTTTTGGGAAGCAATTAAACGCAAATTAATGAAATTGTTTTCACGCGCATTCATGGTCGCAGTAAAATAAGGGCCTATCATTTTGAGACCAAGGAAGCAAAGAGTGTTGATTTTCAATTCGTATATTTTCAATCGAATGTTGTATTTATAATGTTTAACAAAATTACAATTGAAAAATTGGCATTTTCAATGATTTTTTTCGCACAATTCATTCAAATTTTCAACTTTGCATTTCAACATTGAAATACGAGCATCCAACAAAGCTTTTTTTCAATGCCGTTATCAGCTCTCTTTTTGCCATGCTTCAACTCGGCAAAGGCGCTTAGACTCCATTATCATGCAAGAGCCGGCATTTAAATCAATCTGGCATGCCACACTTGTCTGGAGCAAGATTTTTATTTGCACAGCCTGCTGCGAAGCGTTCGCGATTTGATAAAGAAGCAGTCAATCGAATTATTACGGCTGCTGCTGCTGGCGCCAATGGTGAGGAATAAAATTTGTCTGTCTTAATTTTTTTCTTGTGATTTTAAAACTTTAACAGCAAATGATTTTTGGTTAATGAAAGCAAAACACAAAAATGCGTATTTTAAATTACTAAACTACAAACCCAAAGCTATCACGCTGTAGTGGCTTAACCAGACCGCACAGTTTATTGCCGTCATCGTGGTCATTTGAGCTGTGTAACAGCTGTAATGGCAACTGCAGCCGGCAACATCAGGCAAAGTGATTATGCTGTTCAGTGATACTCTTGATATGATGTTATTAATAAAGAGGTTTAAAGCTAATAAAATTTGATTTCGACTCAGGAGTTATCAAGTTTGCAAACCTTGTATCGTTAGTTAATTTTAAACGATTTTCGCAAAAAAAAATCAAAGTTGAAAGTTGCAACTTCATGTCAAGATACCACCCTCCTGACAACGCATACAAAAACGACCGGAAATTACGTGGCTTTTGCCGCCGCCGCCACAGCTGAGGCTAGTGTCTCTGGTTAATCTCTCTATCTCTCTCTTCACAGCATCAAGTGCAATTATTTTGCTTCGAGGCAGAAGTAGTTCGACAGCTAAATGACACTTCCACCAACGGCTAAAGAGCAACTCCCAAGAGCAAAAGTGGTCTTGGAGGTTTTTTCCGTGTTAAAAAAGCTTTGGAGGTTTATCATTAAATAAATTTAGAAAAAAAAATACAGGAATCACAAAAACTATTTTAAAAATCTATGAGACAACAAATATCTGAATAGGTTTATCACAGGAAAACAGCCGTATACCTCTTTTGAAATCCATTAATCAACAATTTAACGGTCAATTTGAATTATTGGATTTCTTATCACGCCAATTTTGAATTCAGAGAATTGAGAATTGTTTCATGCATTGCACGCGTTTCCGGCTACAGTCATCCCACATATTCGGAACACCCACAAATGCCAAACGTATTTTTTCTGTCGATCCTACTATTTTTAGGACTTTTATTTGGACATCCTCTTGCTATTCCACTAGTTAAAAGTAGTACTTTTTGAACAAAAAACATCATTCCAAGACTATTTTGTCTAGAGCAGCAAAACACTGCCTCCAAATGGCCTGTTTCATAATTGTGGGATGTTATTGTGCCTCCCACTATTGTGGACACCTGAATTTAACTGATATTTTCACAAAAAAAGTTATCAAACCATGTATAAAACATTACTAAGATTGAGTTTCACTGGTTTCAGTGTGAGAAGTCATTATTTGGTAATAAATATGTGCTCCTGGAGAGATCCAAAGTTTGTTTACATTCGTAAGAAAAAAGTGTTCCGAATTTGTGGAATTCAAGGGTCAACGTAATTCTTCAAAAACTTCATATAAAAGTTAAAATTTGCAGATGTTCGATAAAGCATTCGAAAGATCACAAGAAAAGCTTTCAAATGAAGATAAAAGCGAATCATTAAGTTCAATTATCGATTTGCTATGATTTTTTAAACATTGGCCGATCTGGAAACCGTTCCGAATATGTGAGATGACTGTAAATGACTTTATTGAAGTGAGCAATTCTCTTCGAAATCGGCCGATTTCGACCATTTTTGTTTTTTGTATTTTTTTTATTTGACTCAACTTTGTGGGGGCCTTTCCTATGACCTCCATACAATTTTGACAGCTGTCCATACAAAAATGATACGTAAATATTCTAACAGCTGTATCTTTTGAGTGAATTTTCTTATCAATTTGGTGTCTTCGGCAAAGTTGTAGGTATTGTTGAGAAATATTGAGAAAAAAATAGGTACACGGAAAAAAAAATTGCCGATTTTTTTATTAACTTTTCTTTCACAAAAACTCAATTTCCCAAAATACATATTTATTGATTTTCGAGATTTTTTGATATGTTTTGGGGGACTAAAATCCGCAACTTTTGACCCATAGAGAAATATTGTCTAAAAATCTTCCGCCGAGTTATGATTTTTTGAAAAAATAGTGATTTTTGAAAAAAATCCAAATTTCATACAAAACAAAATTCGGCCTCATTTTCTTATGTAAAATTGAATTTGCAATCGAAAACCACTTACAGATTTTTTGATAAAGGGCTCCGTTTTCAAGATATAGCCACCGAAAGTTTGATTTTAGCGAAATATTTGCAGTTTTAAGATTTTTAAAAATTGTGACCATGAGTGACCATTTCTGTAAATACTTTTTTGCAAAGTTCAGAAAATTTGCTATGAAATTGACTAAGAGACATTGAAGATTGGACCTCCCGTTGCTGAGATATAGCTTAAAGAAAAAGAAACAGGAAAATTGAAGTTCTAAGTTCTAAGTCTTACCCAAAAAAACACCATTTTCTAAGGTCGATATCTCAGAAACAAATGGTCCATTTTTGATGTTCAACCATGAAACATTCGTGAAATTTTTCGATCCCTTCAAATATTTTTAAAATTTTTAAATCAAGACTAACATTTCAAACCGGCCAAACATTCAATATTACGCTCATCTTAAATGTTAGTCTTGATTTATTTATTTTTTTGAAAATATTGTATTCGAAAAGATCGAAAAATTTCACGAATTCGTGGTTTAACATCGAAAATCGGACCATTAGTTGCTGAGATATCGACATTAGAAAATGATGTTTTTTTTTGGGTATGACTTAGAAAACTACGAATTTTCCTGTTTCTTTTTTTAAGCTGCTGTATCTCAGCAATCTTCAATAACTCTTAGTCAATTTTATAGCAAATTTTCTGAAATTTGCCATAAAATATTTACAGAAATGGTCACTTATGGTCACAATTTTTAAGAAATCGAAAAACTGCAAATATTTCGCTAAAATCAAACTTTCGGTGGCTATATCTTGAAAACAGTGGCAGTGCGTGGCCGAATGGTTACGCTGTCCGCTTAGTAAGCGGATGATTCTGGGTTCGATTCCCATCTGCTGCAACCTTCCATCGGATGAGGAAGTAAAATGTCGGTCCCGGCCTTGGTTGTTAGGCCGTTAAGTCATTCCAGGTGTAGGAGTCGTCTCCATACCATAAGTACAAACAATACACCAAACCAAGCCTACTCCGGTGGAATCGCTGGCGGCGGTTGAACTCGCAATTCAAAGGTCGTCAGTTCAAACACTGGGGTGGAAGGTTCCTTGGAGTAAAAAGAGGTTTGGGTGCTCTCCCCATTCAAGCCTTCGGACTCCTAGGTTCGAGCAGAAACTTGCAATAGAGACCACAAAAGACCCGGGGTCGTTAATGTGGATGGTTTGATTTGTTTGATCTTGAAAACGGAGCCCTTTATCAAAAAATCTGTAAAGTGGTTTTCGATTGCAAATTCAATTTTACATAAGAAAATGAGGTCGAATTTTGTTTTGTATGAGATTTGGATTTTTTTTCAAAAATCACTATTTTTTCAAAAAATCATAACTCGGCGGCAGATTTTTTGACCATACTTCTCTATGGCGCAAATGTTGCGGATTTTAGTCCCCCAAAACATATAAAAAAATCTCGAAAATCAAAAAATACGTATTTTGGGGAATTGAGTTTTAGTAAAAAAAATGTTGATAAAAAAATCTGCAAATTTTTTTTTCGTGTACCTATTTTTTTCTCAAAAGTTCTCAACAATACCTACAACTTTGCCGAAGACATCAAATTGATAAGAAAATTCACTCTAAAGTTACAGCTGTTTGAATATTTACGTACCATTTTTGTATGGACAGCTGCCAAAATTGTATGGAAACTTGTATGGGTGAACCAATGACACAAAATAGCTTCTTCAAAAAATACAAATTAAATCCATTTTCGGTTTTGGTAGAGAATTGCTCAAGAGTTATAATCCTTTTGCGAACTAAACAAATGAGTCATAGATTTTTAAAAGTAAATTGGGTCCTAAAATGAAGCTTAGATTGCTGAAATTATTGTTTACAGCGATAAAGCTTATTGTTCTGAGTACAATGACCCGTTGAACGACCACAAAGAGTTAAAAATTGATTTTTAAATCAATTTTGAAAAATTAACCTCGCGGTCCTTCTTGACAGAAAAGGTCCTACTTGACAGCTCGTTCCAAGGGGACCATAGTTGATCCATCGAAAAAATGTTGTCTTGTCAAAAAAATTTTTTGGATTAAAATGAAAAATAGTGATCAGAAATGGTTTTTAATCGTGTTTTTTACCGTTGTACATAAAAATTGGCATAGGGCTTTAGTACCCAATTTGGCAACGATGTCTGAAATTTCTGGATTTTATTTGATTTTATGGAATATTTGACATCGTATTGTAGCATATCAAAACAACACTCAAAGCATATTTCATCCATTTTTGTGTTCGGACTTAATGGTTAATCAAGGACTAGTTTGCACTTTACTGCAAATTTGAAACAGATAGTTGAAGGGTTAACCGCCACCGCACTACCGGATCATTAGTTTTAGACATCGAAAGTGAAATCGACGGCGGCGGCTGCGCCCGCGGAGTGGCCACGTCAAATCAATTGGCCACTTCGGCGGACCGACCGTCCGACCGGTGGCATTTCACGGTTCGGATACGCGTGCAAATTCAAGTGGCTACTGAAAGTCCACTTCTTCGTACAAGGAGGGGGATCCCTCGAAAACAATCCGCGTTGTGAAACAAAAGTGAGCGTTTTTTTTGGAATGCAATTAAATTTGGCAGCAAAAATTTCACTAATCTTATTTGGAACTGTATCGTAGTAGGCGATGGATGGCCGGGGTCGTTGTCATTTGCAGCAGCAATATTCCTTTACGAAGTTATGCAAGAAAGAGAAGTGTGCCTCGACTTTGAAGGGTGGCCTCGTGCTGCACTTATCCGTCATTACTGTCATTCCATGGCAGCAGAGTCAGCGTCACTCGAATGCAACAATGACTTTGGAGGAGAGCTCGAAGCTGTCCATCAGTCTGTCATTATCAGAACGGCTGGACTTCCACCCAGTCCCAACCCAGACAACATGACTTTTTATCTGTGTCGCTCTGGTCGAGCCAAACAACGAATCAATTCACGGGCCGGCCCGGCGTGGCGCAACGGCGATTATTGTAAATCCAGAGGAGAAAATCAATCACGGTCTTCCAGCCAAATCGGGCCAACATCGCGAGCGCGTACGCGTAAGAAAACCCCCCCGAGAAGAATGAGGCGGAGAGTTCGAAGAAAGTGAGTCGGGCCACGGCACTAAAAATAGGCCCACCTTGTCCCACATTACCCCAACCCCACACCTCGCCGGTGAGTTCGAGAAGCATAAGTAGTGTGTACATCGCCGCCGTGCGCGATAACGGACACAACACCACCGACTGACTGCCTGCCTGCTGGCGTACAAGAAAAGAGAAGAAGAACACCTCCAGAGACCAGTCCGGAACGACCGGCTGACCTGCATCACGAGCAACACTTTGTGGAGAAAAGATTCCTCAAAAAAAAAAATTGCGAAAGTTTGAGAAGTGAAAAAAGTACACTGCGTTGACCGAGATTTGGACCTCGGTCCACTGCGTGACAGCTGTCACTTTACAGCCTAATCTAGTAGCGACCTTCAAGCTACTACACTTTGATTGATTTTAGAACTCATTTAGAGCATTATTCATCGTCACTGCCTAAACTGTTGAATGGTTGCCGTCATTCGCCGGTGAAATTCGTTGTACCGTAATCTGGGGTGAATCGGGACTACAGTCTGAATAGGGACAGCAGTTTTTAGAGCACTTAAAGCTTTAAAATTTGGAAATGGATGTACACATTTTGTTGGCCTGAGTCTGTTCTAACCGAAACCAACCACATAAATCAAAATATTGTCTCCAACATGGTTAAAACTGCTGTCCCAATTCGCCCCATGTGTCCCGATTGACCCCAGTTTACGGTACTTTTCTCTCAATCTTTTTCTAGTAGGTATTTAACTGCCTATTGCAGAGATCGATTACTCATCGGTTCCGTTTTCCGCATGCTGAAAACAGATTGCAATGGTAACCCTTAGTATGCTAGATCACTTTTTGCCTTCCTCACCTTACTGAGGAAAGGCAATAAAATCACTTGGAAAATGAACTTTTTAATTAGACCTCCTAGGCCTACCTTCATTTGTACATATCGACTCAGAATTACCAGCTGAGCAAATGTCTGTGTGTTTGGCTGTATGTAGACATGTGTACCAAATCAATGTCACTGGAATATCTTGTCACAGGCTCAACCGATTTTGGCCGGAAAGGTTTTAATCGATCCGTCTTAACGTCCCCTAAGTTGCTATTTAAATTCATGCAGTTTTATCATGTATTTAAAAAGTTATGTTAAAAAAACTGTTTCATATTAAATTAAAATTATGGTAAAAAGGGTGTTTTTTTCAGGAAACCCTCACATGTTATATATTTTTAGAAAGCATATGAGAAGACCTTTAAGGTGGAGTAAGAATTTTCAAGATCTGACTTACCTATCTTAAATTACAAGCAGTTTAAAAAATGGTCTGAATTCACATAACCTCAACTGGTCGGGTCTGATCGCCACGAAAAAGCCGTGTAGAGGGATGCCATTTTCCTCAAAGGCCGTGTCTGTATAATCTTGACAAAAAGTCTGCAGGAAGTCTATTTTTTTTTTACTTGTCGCTTATTTTTTTAGGACCTCTTAGGTGCTGCGATCACGTTAGGGGAGATCCATAAACCATGTGGACACTTTAGGGGATTGTAATCACTCTATAAATGAGAGGAAGGCACCAACCACCTAAAGGTGGATGTAGTAACGTTTTTGAAATATGTAACGCCTTTAAAGAAAAAAAGTTTTAAAAAATTAAAATTAAAAGGAATATTCAAAATCAAAAACTGACCTTCTTTTCAACGTGCCAAGGGTTAGGGTGGTAAGAAGAGAACATTGAGCGTGGGCAGCACATGGCATGACCGAGCGCCAGGAGCCGTCAGGTCAGATTGTGTGTCTTATGGCCACACTTCCCGAGGAACAACACGTCCAGATGTGCGTGCTGACCCGAAACTGAACGTTTTCTCTCGCTCTTGTTGTTTTTGTGTGTAATGGCGCATTTACTCTGGTCGAATTGATTGCCATTCTCGAACGACGTGATATTTATTGTCGGTACTGATTTTGCATTGATTAATTTGAAGTAAGGAAAGTTGTACAAGCCTCGATTTTCCAAAGTTTTGACTACCTGAATGTTTTTTTTTTACAAAAACATTTTTTTCAACGTACAATTCGAGTTCTGCGACCCCATTTGAGTGGGTCTCGTGGCGCAGGGGTAGCGGCTTCGGCTGCCGATCCCGATGATGCTATGAGACGCGGGTTCGATTCCCGCCTTATCCACTGAGCTTCTATCGGATGGTGAAGTAAAACGTCGGTCCCGGTCGGTGTCTCGTCAGAGGCGCTGGAGCAGAAATCCCACGTTAGAGGAAGGCCATGCCCCGGGGGGCGTAGTGCCAATAGTTTCGTTTCGACCCCATTTTAGTCAAATTTTAATGGTTGATTGTTATTAAATCACCAAATTTATCATCATCGTTACTTTGGGGTCATTTTTGGTTAGTTTAGGGGCCGTATAAGCTCGACAATCACAGTAAGACAATAATCAAAACTTTTATCCGTGATTTGATTTTTTGAATATTTGTTTACACTGACCTACAAAAATGTTAAATGTACAAATGTGTCTGGGGACCCCAAACTTCATGCTTTCTCTCGAGTTGAACCTGCGCAGAAATCTGGTTGGTCGGTGTTATCCGAAATGACATTTCTTCTAGGCCTTCCCTGACTGAAAAGTCCGTCGGACGTCCGTCGTTTGTCGCCCGTGCAATCGTACGACGTCGTACGACAATGTCGCGCGACTTTCGCACGAATGTCAGACGTTTTTATACCAAAATGTCGTATTTGTCGTGCGATCGATAATCGAAATTGTACGACATTGTCGTACGACATTCGACCGACGTCGCACGGTTTTGTTATTCAGAATGTCGTGCTATTGTCGTGTGCTGTCATTTCGGATTTTTAGGTTATGTTGCAGTTGAAAAAACTGTTGTTTTGTTTTAATTGATTTTTTTTATTCAAACTGTAAAAATTTCACAAAAATATTTTCTTGTACTTTTAATTTCACTTGCGGATCGCCGATTCTTCCCCAACTCGGCTTTCTTCTGGATTTGCCTTGGCGGCAGCTTCCGGCTTGGGTGTTGGTGTTCTTCTGAGGCGGCCGTGGCAGCATCTTGGTCGTGTTGGACTTTTGCTCCTCGACGAGCTGATCAAATCCGGATGCGACGCCTTGGCAACGATCTTAGATCTCCGACGGATTGATGTTTACCGGAGTACGAGAAAACGTGGGTTTGTGGAGTGACCACACGGGGACGCATGGTTTCCGGCGGGATAATAATAGAATATGAATGCCTGAAAAAAATATATCATCAATCAACAATTGGCAAGAATTTTTAAATCAAATTCAGATTTCAATAATAATAAAAATAATAATAAAATTTGAAAAATGTATTTTTGAAATATAAAAGAAAAACTAAATTTATGAACTCTCAAAATTTAAACATTTAAAAAGAATTATAAATAAAAGATGTCTAGATAGATGATGGATTAAAATTAAAAAGCTCAAATTATTGCAATTAGTTTTAAAATCTGAGAATAGTATTATTTGAAAATTGTACCTTATTTAAGAATGCTAAAAAAAATCCAAATTTTTAAAATTTAAAAGTTCTAAAATTTTCAAAATTCTTAAATTCTTAAATTCTAAAATTCTAAAATCCTAAAATCCTAAATTCTAAAAAAATTAAGTTCTAAAATTTTCAAAATTCTAAAATTTTTAAAATTCTAAAATTCTAAAATTCTAAAATTCTAAAATTCTAAAATTCTAAAATTCTAAAATTCTAAAATTCTAAAATTCTAAAATTCTAAAATTCTAAGATTCTAAAATTCTAAAATTCTAAAATTCTAAAATTCTAAAATTCTAAAATTCTAAAATTCTAAAATTCTAAAATTCTAAAATTCTAAAATTCTAAAATTCTAAAATTCTAAAATTCTAAAATTCTAAAATTCTAAAATTCTAAAATTCTAAAATTCTAAAATTCTAAAATTCTAAAATTCTAAAATTCTAAAATTCTAAAATTCTAAAATTCTAAAATTCTAAAATTCTAAAATTCTAAAATTATAAAATTCTAAAATTCTAAAATTCTAAAATTCTAAAATTCTAAAATTCTAAAATTCTAAAATTCTAAAATTCTAAAATTCTAAAATTCTAAAATTCTAAAATTCTAAAATTCTAAAATTCCAAAAATTCTAAAATTCTAAAATTCTAAGATTCTAAAATTCTAAAATTCTAAAATTCTAAAATTCTAAAATTTTTAAATTCTTAAATTCTAAAATTCTAAAATTCTAAAATTCTAAAATTCTAAAATTCTAAAATTCTAAAATTCTAAAATTCTAAAATTCTAAAATTCTAAAATTCTAAAATTCTAAAATTCTAAAATTCTAAAATTCTAAAATTCTAAAATTCTAAAATTCTAAAATTCTAAAATTCTAAACTGCTAAAATTCTAAACTGCTAAAATTCTAATAAAATTAAGTTCCGAAATTCGAAATTCTTAAATACTAAATTTTCTTGAATCATAATTTTTTTTTAATTCTAGGGTGCCTCAATACCAAAATCATTTATTTTAATTCGTAATATTTGTATAACTCCTATTTTTTAATAGAATTTGTTTTAAATTTTGACCTTGTAATTTTCAAAAGTTTATAGATTTGAGATTTTTTGTACTATTTGAAAATTCAAGAATTTGATTAATTTTTTTCAAATTTGTTTTACTCTTTTTAATACAAAAACAACAGTTTTAAAACTTAAAAAAACATTGAATTTGCATTTTTTTTTAAATTAGTGATAAAAATATTTTTTAAATTTTTTTTTGAATTATTTTTAAATTTAACATCTAAAAAAATAAAAATCTGACATTTTTTATTTTTAAAATTTTAAGAAACTTATGAATTTTTCAAATGCGTAAAATAAAAAAATAGAATTTTTGGAATTTTAGAATTCAAAAATATAAGTTATTTTAATTTTAGAATTTATAGAATTTACAATTTTGGAATTTAAGAACTCATAATTTTTAGAATATTAGAATTCATAATTCCAACTCGTGCGTCCAACGTTTTGGGTATTTAAGAACTTTATAATGTTAGATTTTTATTATTTATAAATTTCGGCAAATGCGCGCTGTCAAATCCCATACTGCGCGTTTTGTTTTTGTTAAGCTTCTTCTTCGAATCGTCAGGCATTGTTCCAGGTATGCTTTTTTTTTGCACCAAAAGTGCAGAAAATCGCTGGCAACAATGCCTACGGCACATTCTGAAATGCCGCGTGGCGTGTACCTTTGAGAGAAACGGACAATACTTAAAACTGAATAATGCTCATGCGGCAAATATGACATATACGTATGGCAGGTGAAATAAAATCTACCTTCAGACTATGCAATATTTATTGCACATGAAAAAAAGTGAATTTTGGAATTTTCCCTGATGAATATAGTTTTTTTTTCTTTGTGTCTTGCTCATCTTCAGAACTCAAAGTGTCCCATTAAAATGTAGTCCACACTTTCCGGCTAGTCAGCAGCGTATTAAAATAAACATAAATACAGACACAGACCACCGCTCTCTCTGGGCAAAAGAAAGGGGCCAGCCACTGCGCTGTGTAATACCATCAATTATCCAATCGAGATCAAGCTAACCCATCGGCAGCAGCAGCAGCATACACGCAGAAAAATGTTTTGTAGAATCAGCCTGTACGAGGGTTGATTCAACAAAATATTTTGTTGAATATAATCAACAAAATTTTTGCGTTGAATCAACACTCAAGTTTTGTTGTTTCACATCGGGGCATTTTGTTGTATCAAACCGGCTTTTTCGTTGAATGTACTCTCATTTTTGTTAATTAAAATTTGACAGACAGTGCGTTCAAATTTTTGTTGAATCAACGAGAATTTATTTTTGAAATAAGCCGGTATTTTTTTTAATATAAGACTCAACATTTCATTAAATCAACAAAACGTTGAAATGAAATAATAATGCTAACTTTTAGTTTTTTATTCATTTTATTTATTTATTTATTTTGAGGTGAATAAATTTTATTTCGCCCGCCAGTCCGTGTGTGGTTCCGCTGCTCTTGAAATGCACCTGGGCTTCTGATTAAACTGGTGCCGTCTGCACCAGGATGCTCTGTTCTTGCATCTTCCCGATGATTGCATCAATGAAATCTGCAAAGGTGGACAAGGTGATTATAAGTGGGGTCAATTTATGTTGAGTTTCAATGCGTTTACCCTGGGTCGATCAGAGAGAAACTTCTGTCTCATTGGCTGCCATTCTGTGCGAGGGTTGTGTGAACTCGTCAAATTTCCGATGATTCTCCGCCGTGGTAATAACACGCGGAGGACCTCCCAGGTGAGGCAGAGATATTTCATACACAAGTCCATTCAGCTGATGCAGGTTAAACCTTCTTAAATTGGTTTAATTAGAAAATATCGCAAGATATCACAAAGATTTTCCTAAGACAAACGCAAAACTTAATCACCAGCCGACTGACGAAAATTTAACTTTTGACAGATAGCAGCCACGTGTCAACAACAATTAATTGTTATTCAAATCAAAAAACAATGTAACGTTGATTCAAAGTATATTCGGGTAGAATCTACGCAGTAATTTTGTTGATTTTTCCAAAAGGATATGACAAATTATAGTGAGTTGATTCAATGCTACATTTTGTGTTGTTCCAATTGGTTTTCAGGGTTCTTTCAACAAAAAATCGTTTAGTTGAAACAACAAAGAAATTTTTTGATTCAAACCCAATCGATTTTTCTGCGTGTACTTGTGTTTTGTCTCATCCTCGTCATCGAAGGCAGGCAGCAAGTGAGTAACTCGGCTAAAGTGTCTCACTTTAGAGTACTACCGACCAACCACTTTTGCGGTGAATCACTTCACGATCATCATCATCATCGCTCAGTGAGCCGGAACATGGCGAAGCAAAGAATTGTGCATATATTATGATGGTGCCCCACAACATTATACGCTTCTTTGAAGAGGAAAACGATGATGACGATGATACTAGTTGGCTGCTGCTCGAGTGCGCTATTTGTAGAGTCGTCCCTCCTGGAAAGAGTTTGTGAAAAGGGGGTTGAGCAGAGTGAGTCGTGCTCACTCGTGAGTGAGTGAGTCGAAAATCGACACTTGACCACCGCTCGCTCGCTCGCTCTTCCAGAGCACGAGAGGAAATTTACAATCAACGTTTCTAAATAGTTTTAATTGATTGTTATTATTAGTTTGGACTGGTCGGATATCATCATTGTTTTGGCCTCCACATGCGTTTTTTTTTTTTCGTAGACTGACGGCGGCCACTTTCACTTCATTTAGTCATTCTCGACGATGCGAGCGAGAGCAGATTAAAAGGGGAGCTTCTTGGTTTTGTTAGTTCATGTCGGCCTCTGCAGCAAAACGGCAAGGACGTGATGTCAGACCTGCACACGTCTCTGCTGCTGGATAAAAAAAAAAACTTATAAATCGATAAATGTTTTGGGCACTCCTCGAGAAAGGCGAGTGTCTGCCCCCTCGAGAAGAATGTCATGGATGTGTCAAAAAAGGGAAAAGAAGTTGACGCAAAAGGGTAGCGGCCTTTTAAGTAAATTTGTAGTCCCCAGTTTTGATTTGCTTGACATATCGACACTCTTGCGGAACCACGTGTATATATGCCAAAGTTCAAAGGACAATTGGGACGCCCCAAAAACGACATGTCCAAACGGCGCCGCCACCGTGTCTTACATCAGGCTCAATTTACACTGATCCCCTCCTCGCTCGTGGAGCTATTGGCATATGGAAGGGTATTAGGTGTCGGCTTAGTCACGGCTAATACCTCATTGAACCCAATAGAAAACAAAATGCTATTAGTGGCTTATGTTTTTGGGCTGGTCAATTCGCCTCTGAACGATTTATTTATGTTTGTAAAGTAAAAATGATTGTTTTTCAATCAAAGACCAAAAAAATAATAAATATATTTTTTTCAGAAAATTTCGGAAAGGGCAACAATTCTTTGACCAAGTTTAAACATAACAAAGTGATTTTTAAAAAATTAAGAAAGGACCAAAAAAATTTTTTCCTATAATAAAATTTGCATAAAATTCGCTTTACTTGGGTGTATCGTGCCAATTTTTCCTTAACCTCTTAAAACGGTCACTCGTCATCCAGAACGAACTCCTTTCCTTAATGTGCTATTAAGATGTGAGCGATTAAAAATGAACGACTGTCATGATGTTGAGAATTTGGTTAAGGCGAAATTGGCTATAATCCCACTTGTCAACTCCATCATATAAACATGACGAAATCCAGTCTACAACCTGCTGAAATCAGCGTTTCCAAACCTTTGCAAATTGATGGCTTAAAAATGTCAGAAAAGTTGGTTTTCCAAGTTTGAGTGTATTTAAATGCAATTTGAGAGTCTGAGATTTCTGAGAGAAAACTTAACTAAAACATTACACCAATTTAGAAGAGATTTGTTTGCATTCATTAAACTAATTGCTTCAATTATCTGCAAATCCCCGCCTCAAAGTACCAAATGCAAAACAATCGCACGTGTGCATGCAGACACGCGTGTTCATCGCTTAGTTAAGGTGGTAAAAAATTAGCACCTCAAATCCTCCTCCTCACATCATCTCTAAAACTGAAGCGTGCACCTTGCACCTTAAACAACAACAACAATGGCTCCATTAAACCCATCGGCAAATTTATTGCTTCTTTCCACTGCTTTTTGTATTCGTAGTAAAGCAATTTGTTGTTGGTCTCTACTACCGACTAGTTGATGCGATGATGATGATACAAGAAATGGATTCCTCGAGCCAAAATAAAACTAAACAACCGCGGCTCGTGCGGATTGGATCACGCAAAGGGGCGCCCCGTTCCGTGAGTAACCCGCGGTGGCGCCCCCGAGATTGTTATTGTTTTTTTCTTGCGCGCGCGTGCAAACACAAGCAGTGTAAATAAAGGTGAAATTGAGGCAGTAAAAAAGAAATTTTCCGAATGACTTTATGGAGTGATGTTTTCTCTGCCTTCGAAGATGTTTTAGATGTTAGATTCATCAAATTATACATTTTAATCAACGCTTAAAACGCTGTCCAGACAATTTTTAAATCAATTTACTCGGTAAACAAATTCACGTAGTTCTTGTCATGTAGAGCCGAAATAAACCAAAAATGGCACGATATTACGCTTGCTGACGCTGTTTAGGAATTTTCAAAAATGACAGCTGTTTGTTTAGCAAACAGCAAAGCTTGCACGCTGAAATAAAATGATAATTTTTGAGTAAAAAAAACTCTATTTGTTAGTTGTTAAAGCTAAATGTTACGTAGTTGTTCGAGAATCTCCTCATTCCGGCTTCGTGCCACTGACTGAACCGTGCAAATAGACAACGATCCGGGGGTCTTCCATACACCGACGACTTGGGGCTATTTGATACCTTTCCGACGAACGGAACTGGCGGGCGGTGGTCTGGTCCGCTGTTCAAGGGAAAGTGACAACAGTGGGCACCCACCCAAGGCAAAAATAATGAATATATACAAAACCAACTCCATAGATCAGGGGTGTTCAAAGTTTTTGGATGGCGGGCCAAATTTGAAGCTCTGATGAGCTTGTGGGCCAATTGAAAAATAAACATGATTTTATTTATTTCTATCTATAGAACTGAAAAAAAAAAACATCTATCAGCTAAAGTTTATTTTGAAATTTCAGGGTTTTTCGTCATTGATTTATTGGAAAACAAAAAAACTTAACCAGTTTTGTACAATCATGCGTCCAATCAATAGATTAAATTTTATTAAAATCAGAAATTAAAAAAATACCAACATTAATATTATTCATCTGCTTTCATTGCGATTTTCGTGCCTCAACAATCGCGATTTCACCAATATAATAAAAGTTTTAAGTTATTTAAATCTATTTTTTAAATTGAGTTATTAAATATGATTAAGAAGGGGTGACACAAACTTTGTAAAGGTAAGTAATTTATTTTAAAAAGATTATGGGTTTTCCATACTTTCATCCCGATTATAAAATTAGTTTTATATTAACAAAATCTAAAAAGGTTCACAAAAAAGTCATAAACTTAAACTTCATTTTAAAGAATTATAAAATCACTTAAAGTTGTGTCAAAGGGCCATTTTACATGATCATTCAAAACGGGTCCGCGGGCCATACTTAGGTCACCACTGACCTATAGGGCAAAATTTAACACAGTAAAAAGTTTGTTATAGACAAAACTAGATTTGTTTTTTTTTTACTTTTTTCCAAAGTTTTCGAAAATTATGTTTTATTTTTAATTGGCAACACTGTCAAATAAATTTTGACGACCTCGTGCTATAGCTTAGAACAGGGGTGTTCAAAGTTTTTGAAGGCCGGGCCAAATTTGAAGCTCAAATGAGCTTGCGGGCCAAATTTACAAAAAAAAGGTTGTTAAAAAAATAAATTACGTTATTTTAATGTAAAAGATTACATTTCTGTAATGTCTTTTCAAAATAATAGAAACCACAAAATAACGAGTTACTATCGGTATTGTTGTTTCTGGTATTTGAAAAAAAAGTTCTTAGCTGAATGTACTTGTGTTTTCAAAAAAAAAAAAAAAAAAAAGTATTGTTTTTATATTTCGAAAATTGTTGTGACATTACATGTTGAACAATTCTTCTATAAGTTAAGTGTGGCTAATGAACAATCGTTGAGATCCAGAATTTGAACATTTCAATGAAAAACAACTTTTAGAAAATGTTTTAAGCTTCCGTATAGTTAACCTGCAATCATTTTTTTCAAAAAAAAAAGCGAATCAACATTTATTTATTTAATCGAAAATTCACTAAATTCAAATTATTTTTAATAAATCCAAACATGCTCAAATGATTTTAAATGCAAAGGAATGCATATTTAATTAATTTCAGCTAGGGGAACTATACCCTTTCTCAGCCTATTTCTATTATCGGCCTATCAGCACTTTGATCATGAATTACAGCTTATATAAAGTGTTTTTGACTGTTCCAAAGTAATAAATAGCTCAAATAAAAGTGAGCAAGCAACTCTCCATTGTTGAAACATCTGAAAATGTTGATTTAATAGCAGAAACGGCAAAAGTGATGAGAATTGGTCGAAAGGCTTAGTGTGATTAAAATGGGTACATTTCCCCTAATTGCACCTAAATTTCATTTTTTTAAGTTTTTTGAAAATACATTTATGCTCCTGGTTTTTTGAGTAAATTTTTTAATAATGGTGGAGGGTGGGTTGATCGACGAAAGCTTTGTAAAACATTTGCTGCAAACTTGTCTGTCTGCTTGTCTGCCTGAATCAGTTGATAGTCAATCAGATTCGTTATCTAACTGTAATGAGCTCGAATCCCTAAGGAAGCGCAATGTAAGTTTGAGGGTGACTTGTAAAATAATAAAGAAAACTTTTATTTTTGCAACTATTACAGAATTCTACCTAAGTAAAACTTAAACGTTTTTTTGATATTTCTAAAAATGTTTGATGAAAGTTTTGACGATATTTACTAGTTTCACTCATATTGAAACGAGTGAAATTGTTTTAATTATAAAATATTTTGAACTAATTATTTGTATCCTTAAGTGGGGATCAAAATATTGATAAACCATAAGTTTCTTTTTATTAACAAAAAAATAAAAAAGATTAGCATATAAAAACTTAAAATAAACCATAATTTTGGAAAAAGTATAAAATCACTTTACAAGTGGTCAACGGGCCATTTTACATGATCATTAAAAATGGGTCCGCGGGCCACATAATATCACATCGCGGGCCACGTTTGGCCCGCGGGCCATACTTTGGGCACCCCTGCCATAGATGATGCATTTCGCACTTCCACGAACCATACTGTTCGGTGGAAAATAAATGTGTTTTTCTTTTTGTTTTTTTCTTTAACTTTGCAACCGTACCCACCTTAAGCAATTTGCTCGCGGTTTTTGAGGTTAGAAATAAAAAAAAAGACTCGGTGGGTGTTACAGGTGGCAAAAGATAAACATTTCGCTCACATTTGCAGGTTCCGGAGAAATGAGAGCTGTCTGTATGACATTTGCATTTGCTTGCTACGCACGCTCCGGTGCACAAATTGTTCAATTTTTGCATAGATTAGTGCAGGAAATAATGCACAAGGGAAATCGTTGGTGTAGAGTAGTTACTCTTACTTGATTTAAATAACATAATTTGAAAAAAAGGATTTCAAGCTAACACCTCTTTACTCACAATTTAGCTCACCATAGCATCGTTGCTCGAGAGGTATCGTTGCCAATGAAAATGTATTTTTAAAATATTCTCGATTTCTGTAATATTATTTATAGATTGAGGGATACTTTGAAACTATAAGGCTTTCTAGTCACAAATTTACCAACACATTCAAAGTATGTTTACATGACAGCTGGACGTTTGTTTGCATCAGGTTTCCTATCTCTTTCTAGCAAAAGTTTTTTGTCAGGAGACTTCTAGCTGGCTTTTCTGACTGGCTGCCCGATATGTCAGCCAACATACTTCGCAGGGCTGTGACAGCTACAGCTCGGTCATTGTTTGCATCAGGACACTGTGACGAGGAGTTCGTCATTTTTGAGTTAAATTATATTTGTTTCACTGGGCCTAGAAAGCCTTTTTGTAATTATTTTGTAAAAATAATTGTTGCTTTTTTTTATTTGAACAGTATTTTAGTCATTACATGGCATCGCAGTTGGATTTTTGACAAATTTATTTAACTGTAGCGATTTAAGTCAACTAAGTTAGATTTTTAATTAGTTTTTTTTTTGTAACAACAGCGATTTATTCGATCTTTTTCTTAGGATCGTGCTCAAATAACATCATTGTCAAAATGAATAGTTAGATATTTCTCAATTTCTGAAATCTAATGCACAGATTGTCAGTAACACTTGGAAACCAGGGCAGAACAGGGATTCCCCTCAGTTCGGTCGTCCCATGTGTTTGCGAGTGTGACACGGTCGGAAGGTGGCGGATTATGCGCCTCTCTAACGCCAACGGGCGCGACCATGTGGCCACCAGACACACATCAGACAACTGGAAAGAAGACTGAAAGGAGCGCGACCCTATGCCTTGAAACAGCATGAACAGCAGCGGGTGCAGAATATAAATTCAGAGAGAGAGAGTGTGATGTATGAGTAATCGCACCCCAAGCAGATTTAAGCAAAAGCTGGGATGTGATTTGAATGCTTCTCTTTTTTTGGTTTTGGGAAACCTTAAAACTATTTTTAAGCTCGATTTACGAGCGCCAGTCTCTCAAACCTCGATTGCCCAACCCTTTAATTATCAACTCAACGAGCCGGCTTGTGTACGCGGAGGGCATTGTTACTTTGTAAAAGGGGGCAACAACAAATGGACCTACTACTGATACCATAAACGATCATACAATTACGCTCGACTTGTCCTAAACGTGCGGCTAAACTTTTCACGCACTTTTCAAAACGAAAAAAATGAGCATTGTTTTGCGTGCAGTAACACCTCGCCCAACTTGCGTGATAGAGTCGTCAACCTCGTGATTTTTGCTTCGCCGATTATGCGTGCACCGCGGCGTAGCACCACCTCAGGTTCGTAATCAACGTCGACCAGTTTGCTGAGGGAATTAATAATGCGCCACAATTAGCATGTGGCGCGTTCGCGGTCGGTGGTTTGGTGATTTAGTTTGGGTTTGTAACCACATTGAAACGATGAATGGAGAGCTAAATTAAGTTTGAAGTGAATGACAGAGATTTTCCGAGGAAAAGTGTGATGAATGTTGGCTTGAATCATGTCTAAAGCACTATTTGAAATGAATTCAAGGAATCATCGTTATGGTTAACTCCACGCAGTAGGGCTGGCCAAATGGGATGACGGGTGTAATCGTCCCAGCATTCAACAAGATGCTTTGGCTTTTTTTCTTTTTTCATCTGGAAATGTAGTATAAATGGATCTATTTTACGTAGCATTCAATTGTTTCAAACTGTGACCAGACAGACAATGATGCAGCTCATATTGTACCTTTCCCCTCCAATGACCACTGAACTGAAGCCGCGTTACATCATTTGTCTCGGTGCTGTGTTTTCCTGCCGGTTATTGTGTATTTTCCTGGCAGCAAGCAAATAAAAACCACATCACATAGTTATACGCGCTAACAAAACAGCAGCTTCGCCCCGATGGAACATAATCCATTATCTCGCGTTTAATTTCGCGCATTTCACGAGTAATAATAACAGCAAAACCAACGATTCGAGCAACATCGAACCGTCGAGTGGCAATCTGTTTGCACTTCCGTCTCTTCAGCTCTATCTATCTGTATAGTAGCGAGCTAGTTGACGGTGCTCGCTCAACACACTATCTAGCCGCGAAGCCGATGCATGTTGTTATTGGCGGCAAGGATTAGCGTTTCATATTGCACCACCGTGAAAATGTTATTATTCCTTGTTCAGTTATTCTTTCAGCAAGGCGAATCAAAATCCAATTCGACGCCATAACCAGGCATTAAATCGCCGAAACGAACCCGTTCAACTGAGCGCGCGCGCACCAAAATGGCTTAATTTTAAGTCGATCGACTCGTCGAGGAATCAATCGAGCGTGGATTAGGGGAACCCCACCCAAAGTACCCCCGCTCAAGTACCGACTTACCTCCGGTGGATCCCAGACGCACTCGCCGGTCGTCAGGTTGGCGTACATGTGCTCCTTGGTGCGAGGTTCGATGATTTCCACCCATTCCACTCGGCTGTCCGGAACGAAAGAAGAAACACAAACACTTATAAACTGACTTCTTAGTAGTCCCCTCCTCTCACAACAAAACCCGAATTCCAGACGATTTTCCCCTCCCTCCACCGGTTCAAAACTTGAAGGATGCTGCTGCCCGTAACCTCCCAAGTTTAGTGCAGCACCAAACTTCCGCCGGAAATGTTTGCCATTCGGTGCTGGTGGTGGTGGCTTCGAGCAGACACTTTGCAAACTATTTGGCCACCGACGACGCCGGTATGATTAGCATGCATGGGAAACGATGATGGTGACAATGGGGCGACGGCGATGCAGGTGCCATCAATTTGTGGATAAACGGGGCGTTGTTGTTGGATACATTTTGATATATAAAAGTTAGGTCTTGAAAATAGAACCTTTCTCGCAACGACATTCGTTGCGATTAGGTAGAACAAGATCTGGATGTACAAGAACGAATCACAATATGAATGACGATAACAACAGATTAAAAACAGTCGAAGCTGGTTCTTCAATATCTCTTGAAGGTTTCATAACGTGCTTTTCTTCACAGTACCATCGTGGGTTACTTATAACGCCAATGGAATGTACGAACTCCATGCAGCTACGTCTCAATCCTTTGTAAAACAGTGAGTCCTGCGTACATGTATTTTACAGTTTTGCAATCTGAGATCGTCAGCTTCTCTAGTATCATGCTCATGGATATCCCTTGCGCGTATCATGGTTTCCGTCAATATTGTGGTACCATTTTTTACCATTGCTTCTCTCACAACAAGTTGCTAAAAATTCGACAAGCTGTCAGTTCTTGAGGCCGATATTTTTGGTTATTGAGGAACTTAGATTATTTGCTTCTCTCAATGCCAATTGTTGAGTCTTGAAACGCAGAGTTATTGCCTCTTTCACTGGAAATTGCTATGTCTGGAGAGCTCGGTAAGCTGTCAGTTCTTGAAGAAGATATTGTATAGTCTGTAACTGCAATCGGCTCGTGTGTCAATTTTTTATCCCTTTTTCAGTGCATGTCGTACCAGTTCCTTCAGACTGTTGACTTCAGTCTTTGCTATCATGGGCAGCAAAGATTTTCCAGACATCCTGTGTTCAGCCCTTCTCGCCAACCAAGTTCCCGTCTGGTGTGGTCTAGTTCATGCATGTGTCACGCCCAAAATAAAAGGATACACCACCACCGTGTCACTTTCCATTTTCCACCGGCTTTTCCTCCTGGCCGATGTCTTTTTCATCGTCGTCGTCGTCATCGTCATTCCTGCAGCAGAAGACGGTGAAGAGTTGAAAGACAGGAACCGCACACAGCTAACCAGCCAGCCCAACAGAGGGACCATTCAAAAGCATAACAGATGATGATGGTTTTTTCCTGTTTTTGTGTTCCTCTTCTCTATGTGGCAAATGGAACCCCAACCAGCCAGCGGTAGCAGATCGGTCGATGTCGCCAACGCCAGAACCCAGAGACACCACCAACACATGTTCAGGGCGCTGGGAGCTGCTGGTGTTGGTGGGTGCATGTTTTCCCGTTTTCCTGCCTCTATCCTCGTTGGCTGGGGGAAAAGCTCGGAAAATGTGTGTATGTTCTCCAAGATGGCAAATCCTCAGGGGTCGCCGGCCGGGAACCGGAAGGTTTGCGGCAGGTGGAGGGGGAGGAAAATCATCGGTATCGATTTTGACGGAATCAGCCGCAGCAGGGTTTCGATTGGTCTTTCCGGATGTTGCGGCTAAATTTGCACCGGATGACGTCCAACTTTGACTTTTCCAAGGTTGGTGCAAATTTTCCAAAGAAAACCACACAAAAAACTAAAATTTTCCGTATTTTCCACAGAACGCACCTTTCCGATGTTGACATTTTGCCTGATTCTTCTGTTTCTTCCTTTCTTCGTCGCACACTCCACTTCCCTTCTCTCTCTCTATCTGCCCTGCGCGCACACACTCCGACCCCGTCCCGTGTGCGTGTGTGTATTCCTTCTCGCTCACTCACACGCACACACTGAATCACTCATGCAAAATTTTCTTCCCGTTTTTTTACGAATCTTTCTTCTGTCGCTTCTTCGTTGCGCCTTTCGCTTCGTTTCCCTTCCACACTTTTTCACGACCACGAAAATCGTAACGCGCAGATTTTCGACCACAAAATAAATTACAGTGCGGCTGTGCTACATTTTCACCGGCGGAAATGCACGCGTGAAAAGTGTCACACACACGCGATCAAAATCCGTGAAAAAATGACCGACGGACGAGACCGAACACACACCGAACGACGAACGAGGGGAGGAAAGAGGGCAAAAACACGCACGAAGACAAACACGGCGCACACACGTCCGAACGCGTCGCTGGTCGGAACTGAAGTGATGAAAATTTTTGTTTTCTGCTTTGTCGCGAGCGAGGAACGCTTTGGTGGTGTGCGTGTGCGGTTGGTGCGGAGTTTGACAGTTTGAAAAGTCAACGCGAGTCAAGGGGGAGGTAGACAGGTGAGCGAAATTTGACGGAGGGGTACGTTTTTGTTGGGATATTTAAATTTTGCAAATTTTTGTTTTTGCTGGAAACATTCCGTGCTTGGATTGACTGATAAACGCAGTAGGTTTTATTGTGTCGAGAGCGGCATGGTAATTTTAATCCTCAAATATGAGGAGAAAGATAATGATTTCCAGGCCAATCTCAAGGCCAATGCATTCTAAAAATTTTAAAAAGCTCAACTTCTAATATTTTAAAATTTCGCGTTTCTGGATTTTTAAAATTCCAAATTTTGGAATTCTTAAATTCTGGAACAAATTCTGCAAAATTCTAAATTTTGAAGTAATGAAATTCAAAAAAATCTGAAGTTCTAAAATTGTGATATTCATAGTTTTCTAAAATGCTGAAGGATCTGAAATTGTTCAACATGAAAATTTAAATTGTTAATTATTTAATAATATTTTTGGTTTAAAAACATAACATTATAAAAATAAAATAATGTTAATTTGAAGATCCACTACACGTGAACATTTCTAGAGTTTTTTTTTAAATAGGTCCAATAAACATATGAAAGACAATAGTTTATAGGTCCTTTTCAAATAAAACTCTAGATTTTTTGCTTTGACTTTTTTAACGGAAATTGTCATAACTCTGAATAGAAAACAGTTAGAGTCCCACTTTTTGTATCAGGTCCTGTATTGCAGATTGCAGCGATTTTTAGACAATCGTGCAACTTGTGGAAAGCTCTCCAACAAAGTGCACACCTCAAACTACAGCAGAAAAAACTGTCTGAGACACACACCCCTGTCTGAAACTGTTCTAATGTGTTCGAAAGCATCAAAGCTCAGTCGAAACACGCACCACTTGGATACTAAAGCCCTATGTAAATTTTTATGTACAACGGTAAAAAACACTATTAAAAACCATTTCTGATCACTTTTTTTTTTCATTTAAAAGCAAAAAAAAAATTGACAAGACAACATTTTTTCGATGGATCAACTATGGTCCCCTTGGAACGAGCTGTCAAGTAGGAGCTTTTCTGTCAAGAAGGACCGCGAGGTTAATTTTTCAAAATTGATTTAAAAATCCATTTTAAACTCTTTGTGGTCCTACAAAGGGTCATTGTACTCAGAAAAATAAGCTTTATCGCTGTGAACAAAAATATCAGCAATCTAAGCTTCATTTTAGGACCCAATTGTTATGTTTTTAAAAATATAAATTTAAAATTCCAACATTGGGTTAAATTTTACTTAATATTTATTTGAAAGTTTAATTTATGCCTTACCTGACCTAATTCTACCACCTTGGCAGATGACTTTTCCGCGCGCGCAATTTTCGACTTCTTTAACAAATTTGTTTACATTTTGATTTCCCGATCAGGAACCGTTTACAACAAACTTCCTGTGCATTTCCCGGCGTTCCGGATCCAGATCTTCCCGTGCTGCATTCCAAAACGGTGTTTTGTTTTTCGTTTCTGTGATGTTTTGACTGTAAAGTGTATAAAGTCGTTTTAGTGTAGTTAAAATGGGAATTACCGGTCTAATTCCGTTCCTCGAGAAAGCTTCTCGGAAGTGTCACCTCCGGGATCTGCGCGGCCAATGTGTGGCCATAGATTCGTACTGTTGGCTCCACAAAGGTGCGTTCGCCTGCGCGGAGAAGCTGGTCCGCGGAGAGGCAACGGACGTCCACATCCAGTACTGTTTGAAGTTTGTGAATCTGCTGCTGGCCAATGAGATCAAGCCGATTTTGGTTTTTGATGGAAGGCACCTTCCGGCGAAGGCCGGCACGGAGGCCAAGCGGCGAGAGTCGCGGGACAGCTCGAAGAAGCGAGCTGCGGAGCTGTTGAGGATGGGCAAGGTTGAGGAAGCGAAGAGTTTCCTGAGGCGCTGCGTGGACATTACTCATTCGATGGCGTTGGAACTGATAAGGGAGTGCCGGAAGCGGAACGTGGATTGTGTTGTGGCTCCTTATGAGGCTGATGCACAGTTGGCGTTTTTAAACAAGAAGGGGATTGCGCAGGTTGTTATTACGGAAGATTCCGACTTGATGCTTTTTGGGTGCAGCAAAGTGCTGTTCAAGTTGGATCTGACCGGAAGTGGGCTGTTGATTGAGAGGGAGAAGCTAGCGGTGGCCATGGGATGCAAGGAGGAGAAGTTCACCTTTGACAAGTTCCGGTACATGTGCATTCTTTCGGGGTGTGACTATTTGGACTCACTTCCGGGGATTGGATTGGCCAAGGCGAAGAAGTTTGTATTGACAACGGAGGACACGGACATTCGAAGGGCGCTGGGCAAGATTCCGGCGTATCTGAACATGCGCCAGCTGCAGGTCTCGGAAGAGTATAAGGATAACTTCCTGAAGGCGGATGCCACCTTTCGTCACATGGTCGTTTACGATCCCACCGAGCGTAAGCAAACCCGGTTGAACGATCCGGAAGAAGTTGGGACTGATCCGGAGTTGTGCTGCAACGCTGGCACGTTTTTGGAGGATGAGATCGCGCTTCAGCTGGCGCTCGGCAACGTGGATCCGTTTAGCATGAAACAATTGGACAACTTTCATCCGGACGATCCGGAATGCCAACCTACCGGTGGTAAAACCTCCAGTTGGAACCAATCTTCCGTGACGAAGCACGCGAGCGTGTGGAAGACAAACTACGTGCCACGACCAGCGGTTCTGGACATTCGGCAGAACTTCGCCACCCAGACGTCGCAAAAACCAAAGGAATTCATCAAACGACCCGTCCCGAACCCGGACTTTGAGGAAGGGGAGAAGAACGAAACCATCGACGATGTGCTGCACGCGTACGGAATCAAACCGAAGGACGATCCGCCGCCGCTAAAGCGGCTTTGCCTGACGCTGTCTACCGATAAGCGGACGAAGCCGGTTAATTTTGACGAGGTGGAAGCGTTGGAAGCCATGGAAGCTCTGGAGGCCAGTCCAAGCAAGACGAAGCGAAATCCGTTTGTGGTAAGGGTTATTTATTTAAAACTTAGACAGATTTACTAACTACCCTTTTCTTCAACAGGTCAATTCCACCTCTTCGAATCGACGCAGTGCGCCGGCAGACCAACTCCTTTCCCCAACCAAACTCACCCCGGAAACCAGTTCCTTGCTGCGCAACGTTAGCCCGGTCAAACGGATCGAGTTCAAACCAACCGAAAAGCTCAGCCGCTTCAAGCGCACCGTTTTCGCCAACGAAGGCCAAAAGATCATCAGTCGGTTCTTCTCGGCTGGCGCAGCCAGCACCAGCGTCAGTCCCAAAACCGCTCCCACAACCCCCAAAAAATCTTCCCCACTCAAACAGGAAACCAACCTGTACCTCATGTCCCCGGAGGCGAAACTCGCTCACCGGGGCGAACAAACGCCCACCAAAAAGCGCAAATCGTCGGAGCGCACGGAAATCTCCGACTCGCCGAATCCGCCGTGCAAGGTGGAACCCGCGGTCGAGCAGGTTGACAGTGGTTTCGTGGAGGAACCGGAGAGCGGGTTCAGCTCGTCGCAGAAGGAGAACGAGGACGAGCAGAAGGGCACCAGTTCCCGGTTGGCGCTCGATTTTGGTCGCAAGGAACCGAGCCGGTTTGGGCGGGAATCGGCGAGCCAAAATGAGGACGTTGGAGTGGTCAAGATGGCAGAGGAGGATGATGATGTGGTGGAGATCGTAGAGACGAAAGAGGTAAAGACTGAATTAGCGGTGGTCAGTAGTCAGACGATGCGCAGCTCTGCTGCGGAAGCGAAGGCCGGAAGTAGCTCCCAGCAAAAGAAGAATGTCGCTTGTCGGCGAGTTGGGCTGGCGAAGGGAAAAGCCGTGAAGGACACAGGACCGACGCAGAGTAAACTTTCCATGTTTGGATTTCAGAAGAAGTGGGTTTTGACGTTATCTTACTTTTGCTTGGAAATGACTAAATTTGTTCTATTTTCAGATCTCAACTAAAATAAGACACAATTTGAAGATATTAACAAGCTCACTGCCTCCTGAAAGCATTTAAGCGTATGATATAACGGAACACCTGTTTCATTTAAGTTTGTTCTATTATGTTTTACAATGAAAAGTTAACGTTGAAATAAGAAAAAAATGGACTTGTTTTCTATTACTATATCATTCACTTCGAACGGTAGAGTTAGTTAAAATCAGTTGCTTTCCTATTACGGACGTAACCAATATATACATCGACAGGTTTTTTCTGCTTTACAAGGTATCAATGTTCACCGCACAATCTACCGACCAATCGACAAACTGAATCTGTAGACTTAAAAGATAAAAGATGAAATTGGTTGATAGTTCGGTGGATTTTTTTTCTGTCTCTTCAGCAGAGGTGAACAATCAGGAGACTTAGGCTTCTCTGCATCGAAACATCGAAATCTTTGTCGGTGTTTGAGTCGTTTCATAAAATTGACAAATAGCGTCGTCAGTGGCGATAGAAAAAGTTCACTATTCTTTCGATCATTGGTATTTCTTCTGGAAAAGATCTTTGTGGCATCTTCAATCTCCTCCAGGTGTTTCAACAAAAAAGTCCGCTAAGTCGGAAAATCCTTCAGAGCCCGGACTTCCTCCCGCTGATCATACAGCTCGTTGTACATGTTCGCCACCATTTCTCTTCATAACTTTTCGTTGAACTGTAAAATAAGAAGTGTTGGAATTTCGAATAAAGAGAAAACGTAGTAACGCAACTAACAAATAAAAAGTTTATTCAAGAGTAAGACAAAATGTGTCATCAAGGTCTACGTAGTTACTAACTAGGGTTGAAGATAATGAATCTCCACTCAAAATCCGGCGTGGTTTACGTCTATCAAGCTGGCAGATGTCAGTCAGCGGATGAGTCGCCGCGTCGTAGTCCGCTTCTTGTTCACGAGCAGCGTTGTTTGAACCGTCACTTTTATCTCCGTCCTCTGCGCTATGGTCGATTACGACCTGCTGGCGCTGGTAGACTTTTGTGCCAGGGGCGTTGAAGTTGTCCTCCAGCTCATATCCCCGACTTTCGGAGCGCGTGTTCCGGAATTGTTGATATCGTCCGGATTCATGTCGACCATGATCTACACGATACGGTGTTCGGCTACGACGGCCGTCCCTACCTTGGGGTGGGTATGGGAACGTGGCCCGTTGAATCTCCAAATAGCCAGGTTCGTCATTTTCTCGTGCGATCTTGGACAGGTCGTCCGCGCATCTCTTAAGTTGTGTTACAAAGTTAAGAGGAACGTCGACTCTTGGCCAAATCGTACATACGTCAAGGCCTAGGTCTTTGCCAGCCTGTCCCAAGTTGCTAGCTTTCGACAACAACGCGTAAAGAATGTGGGTATCAATTGTTACGGTCGACATGATGACCGTGACCTGAAATGGATACGGATAAACAGATTTTAATTTAATAACTTCGAAACATCTCGGCTCTATTCATTATCGTTATGTCTAGGTGCTAGAACGGACCAGGGGGCAGAATGGGCCACCCTTAGTTTTATGCTATAGACTAGATTTAGACCAATCATAAGGCAAGGGTGTTATAAAAGACGTAAAATAACATCACCCCACCGAAACCGACATTAACGACATTATTTTTTTTTTACAAACCGCGTGAATGTTCACTGACAAAACTACGCAAATGTTATTTATTTTGATGCCAAGGACCTATTTTTTATGAATTATTTTTAAGTGATTTTTTATGATTTTTTTTCTTATATAAAAACATTGAAGGGAACATTCCAAAGCATAATCCTACTTCACTGAATTGAAAAATGTGTATGTTTTTGTAAGGTTTTCGTAGTCGTAAGGACACGTGGACACTAGTTAGAATATCTCTGACCCCACCCTTCCCTTTCGGTCGTCGGAACATCCTTGAGGGATCCCAGTAGTTTCCCAATGTGTTTACATTTGATACTTCTTTTTTCAGAAGGTTTGAAAAATTTCGCATATAATGTTAATTTTGGCTTTATCGAGGTTCAACATCTTTGGTGGAAAAAAACACGTTTTCTATTGAGGTTTTGCAGCGCGACTGCGTTTCAAATGTAGGTGGCGCCAAAATGATGTTACTTGCCTAAAGTCGTATGCCTTTCTGTCGATTAAAGAACAAAATCGCTTATTTCTCATGATTCCCTGCATCAATCTTCATGAAACTGGTTGCAAAAGACGAGAAAAAAATTTTGCTTTAAAATAATGAACATCAACTTTTGGGCGCGCAAAAATTTGTGACCTTTTTCTTTAAAAAACATGTTTTGGAACACGAAAAAATTAGTTTCCCCGTATATATCAATGAAATAAACAGTTATATAGTTGATAACAGATGTGTTAACGTATATTCAACAATTTGTATTGATTTTTGACAGACTTTCTTGCCAAATAGTTCAAATTACTATCTTTTTCTAAATCTACAGTTTTCTCATAGAAAAATCAAACAAATATTGGAAAGTTATACACCAAATTGTTGGAAATAATTTTTCTCATCCGAATCCGGCATAAGTTTTATAAAAATGTTGATTAGGAAGGAAAAAACACATTTTTTCTAAAAATCATAGGTTTACGCTATTTGTTCATAGGTGGCGACACGCGTCTTTTAGCTTTGCTGCAAATTCTCTATAGATTTTAAAAAAAAAATGTGTTTTTTCCTTCATAATCAACATTTTTATAAAACTTATGCCGGATTCGGATGAGAAAAATTATTTCCAACAATTTGGTGTATAACTTTCCAATATTTGTTTGATTTTTCTATGAGAAAACTGTAAATTTAGAAAAAGATAGTAATTTGGACTATTTGGCAAGAAAGTCTGTCAAAAATCAATAAAAAATGTTGAATATACGTTAACACATCAGTTGTCAACTTTATATCTGTTTATTTCCTTGATATATACAGGGAAACTAATTTTTTCTTGTTCCAAAACATGTTTTTTGAAGAAAAAGGTCACAAATTTTTGCGCGCCCAAAAGTTGATGCTCATTATTTTAAAGCAAAAAATTTTTCTCGTCTTTTGCAACCAGTTTCATTAAGATTGATGCAGGGAATCATGAGAAATAAGCGATTTTGTTCTTCAATCCAGCAGAAAGAAATGCGATTTTTGGCAAGTAACCTCATTTTGGCGCCACCTACATTTGAAACACAGTCGCGCTGCAAAACCTCAATCAAGCAGAAAGGAATACGATTTTTGGCAAGTAACCTCATTTTGGCGCCACCTACATTTGAAACACAGTCGCGCTGCAAAACCTCAATCATTTTTAATACGCTTCGATCCCACGTTCGATCCCCACTTTCAAATTCCCAAGTCCGAAGCTGCAACCGAAAACAGCACCAACAATTGTGAACAAAAGCAAAATACTCACTTAGTGATAATTAATCGCAAGAATATTAATTTCAGTTTCACACGCGACTAGTCACAGCCTGACACTAACTAAGAATGATGCGGTTTTTTTTTGCTGCGCAACCAAGCCTGGGGCAAAAGGATTAGGATGCGAAGGTCGAAATAGATCAATGCCCAAAAACGGAACTGGTTGAAAGTGAAACACCATTAGCACGACTCACATCTCTCTTTTGAATTTCGATCGTTAGTTTCGCTTTTCGCCGCTATATGCTAGTGGCGCTGGTGGCAGTTAGGAGAAAGCGGTGCAACCCCAGAGCGGCGGAGTTCAGCCCGGTCGAAAACGAACTCAGCAAAGTGCGATTTTCAGTTACAGTGTAGGATGGACTTTGACAAGACGGCGGTTTATGAACAGCGGCCATTAGGTCATCTGGCGGTTTGTTTGCAGCGGCCATTAGGTCAACTTTGACAGTTATCTGCTTCACCTTCTTTGCCCATCACTCCGTTGTGGAACGCGGCGTTGTCGTCAAAGAGCTGTTGAAGTTATGTTTGATTTTGCAATTTCTGGTGGAAATAAGTTTTGTTTTTCAAAGTTTAGTGATTAACCATAGTTCCGATGCTTTGATTAAGCTCGTTAAACGATTAAATCCCAGTGAAGTGACGATTGGAGGTGGCATTTGCAGTGTTGCAGTAAAACGCTTGGATTTCTTGAAGATACCTTGCCGAATCAATTTAAAGGTTAGTAAACAGAATTTTTACCAAATACCTCTTCCAATTTGCAGTAAAATCATTAATCCGCATCTCAAAGATGCAAATTTCCTCATTGCGTGATTTGAATCAAATTTTGGTCTCTCTTGATTTAACTCCGGTTTCTGCCAGCAGAGCAGATTCCGTGATGCGTGCCGCGTGCCGTGAAAGGGGGCCAGAGTTGACCTAAACGCGTGCTTTCCCGCTCTGACGGCAGGGTTGGCGATTTGTTTTGGTGCCGTCTCTTTCTCTTTACCGAAGGGAATGACTTATGAGAACAGATGAGAACAAGGGGTCCATCAATTTTTTTTTGTTAAAATTAAATAAATTTGATGCAATTAAAATTATATTATATATTTACTTTTTACCATTCTAAAATGTTCTGCTGATAAAATTACACTTTATTGTTTACGCTTTTCTTTTAGTATTTTTTTTTGTACACGCTCATCTCGAATAGCTAATTTCTGAGTTATTTTTCACTCACATTTTGCGGACGTAGACGCAGAACGTTGCATCAAAAAATTTGCAACTGCAACTTGCAATTGAGAGATTCGACAGAAACGTGCACGCATCCTGGTGGCGAGTAGAAGCACTACGCAACGATGTTCGGAATGACAGCGTGCTTGGAAATATTATTTTTTTTGCAGTTTTTGATTTTTATTTCCTTCAAATATTTTTTAACGTCGATGAAAGTTATTGTAAAGTGTGGCAATCGCATAAACGAATCGAATGATGTATAAATCATAGGGGCTGAGTTAATTTTTCATGTTTTTTCCTCAAATTTACCAAAAAGATCTTTTGAAAAATTGATTTAAATATGATTCATTTGATTGATAATGCTCCTTATGTGTGTATTATTGATAGAACAAACTATTAGAGTCATATTACAGCATAATTACAATAATTTTCTCAAAAAATTGCCAGTTATTCGATTTTTTTCCAAAAAATTCCAAAAAATCACCAAAATGCATTTTTAAGGTCAATATTTTGGTCAAAGGGGAAGAAAAGTAAAGTTTAAACACTTTTACATAACATTTCATCATTACTTTTAACTTTTGTAACATTTAACTCAAGTTATCCAAAATATCGATCATCTTTTTAGAAAAATCGTTGAAATAAAATACCAGTCACAATTAATCACTACAAATCACCACGCATTATGATCGTTAGCGAAATTGCCACACTTTGCAATACCCCTCTTTTCTGAAAATGCTTGATTTTTCATCATAAACGCGATTTTTCCCTAAAAACTGCTCAAACTGTATGGGGGCTGTCATTCCGAACACCGCGGGAACAACAGCGAACCTAGCGGAAAAAACATCGTCGAATTCTTCAATAAACAAAACATTTCAACAAGCCTCCTTTCCGTTGATTTGTATAGGCAATCAAACGTCAAAATTACCCCCCACTAGAGGGCGCTGAAACTTGGGGTGATGTTTTCATTATAACCTACAGCGAGTAAATTGGTTTGAAATTTGAAATTGTTTTATTTCATCATAAAATCGACATTAATAGCAAATTTTACCATTTTCAGGTAAGAAATAAGTAGCTTAATTGATATAAACGAAAATATTTTTGTGATGGCCGATTTAACCTGTTCATTATCTGATTCAAAATAAGGGAATGTTTTAATCAACCAAAACTTAACTAATCAATTGAGAATGTAGATTATTCAAGTGGACAAATATTTTTTAAGGTCACTTCTACCATAAAAGCAAAGCTCTGCTTAAAAAATGGTAATTGGAATGATTTTCAAAATTAGCAATCTAACCTCATTCTCGCGTTTTCAATCCGGATCTCAGAATTTTCAATGAAAATGGCAACTTAGCAAAAAAATCAAAAAGTCAATCGATAGAACTTTTTATTTCTTACCTCCTGTTAACTTTGTTTTATTCCAAAAGATCAATTTTCTTCTAAAAAACCTTAAAATAGTTTTCACTCCCCTTTGCACTTATCACGCAAAAACGTAAACGTAACCTTGCACCAAAGTTCTCCTACTCGAATGTAGGTGGCGAATCGAATTTTTAGCTTTGGTTTTGGGGGCCTATATGCATCACTCAAGTATACCGCACTTAGAACACCTCAATATTGAGGTTTTGCAGCGCGACTGTGTTTCAAATGTAGGCGGCGCTGCTAATGAGGTTACTTGCCAAAAATCGTATTCCTTTCTGCTGGACTGATGAACAAAATCGCTTATTTCTCATGATTCCCTGCATTAATCTTAATGAAACTGGTTGCAAAAGACGAGAAAAATTTTTTGCTTTAAAATAATGAACATCAAATTTTGGGCGCCCAAAAAAATGTGAACTTTTTCTTTAAAAAACATGTTTTGGAACACGAAAAAATGAGTTTCCCTGTGTATATCAATGAAATAAACAGTTATATAGTTGATAACAGATGTGTTAACGTATATTCAACAATTTTTATTGATTTTTGACAGACTTTCTTGCCAAATAGTCCAAATTACTATCTTTTTCTAAATTTACAGTTTTCTCATAGAAAAATCAAACAAATATTGGAAAGTTATACACCAAATTGTTGGAAATAATTTTTCTCATCCGAATCCGGCATAAGTTTTATAAAAATGTTGATTATGAAGGAAAAAACACATTTTTTCAAAAAATCATAGGTTTACGCTATTTGTTCATAGGTGGCGACATGTGTCTTTTAGCTTTGCTGCAAATTCTCTATTGGTCATCTATGTATAGGCCCCCAAAACCAAAGCTAAAAACTCGATTCGCCACCTACATTCGAGTAGGAGAACTTTGGTGCAAGGTTACGTTTACGTTTTTGCGCGATAAGTGCAAAGGGGAGTGAAAACTATTTTAAGGTTTTTTAAAAGAAAATTGATCTTTTGGAATAAAATAAAGTTAACAGGAGGTAAGAAATAAAAAGTTCTATCGACTGACTTTTTGATTTTTTTGCTAAGTTGCCTTTTTCATTGAAAATTCTGAGATCCGGATTGAAAACGCGAGAATGAGGTTAGATTGCTAATTTTGAAAATCATTCCAATTATCATTTTTGAAGCAGAGCTTTGCTTTTTATGATAGAAGTGACTTTTAAAAATATTTGTCCACTTGGATAATCTACATTCTCAATTGATTAGTTAGGTTTTGGTTGATTAAAACATTCCCTTATTTTGAATCAGATAATGAACAGGTTAAATCGGCCATCGCAAAAATATTTTTGTTTATATCAATTAAGCTATTTATTTCTTACCTGAAAATGGTATAATTTGCTACTAATGTCGATTTTATGATGAAATAAAACAATTTCAAATTTCAAACCAATTTACTCGCTGTAGGTTATAATGAAAACATCACCCCAAGTTTCAGCGCCCTCTAGTGGGGGGTTATTTTGACGTTTGATTGCCTATTCCAATCGCGGCCAATACACAGCCAGTGTGACGATGTTCCTGTGGCAAGAGCAGCATATACAGATCACGCCATTCGGAGGATTGTTTCGAATCTCCGCCAAAGTCGTTTTGCACTCTGACAACAACAACATCGACACTGATTACGCGAAGGAGATCTCGTCTCGCGTGTATTTTACGAACAGACGTTCGACGTCGGAAAACACAACTCTCGTGCCCTGCCGTCGGTTTGGAGAGTGCTTACGGTAATCTTTGGGGGTGACAGTGGTGCTATTTTGGGGTTAAATGGTGGGGAATGACAGCTGTCAAATTTTTGTTTGGGTATCGAGGGGTCTTCCAATGGTACAAATAAAGTAAAAATTTCAGGTGATTTTTGTCTAAATTTAGTTTCACAAAAACTAAACTTACTTTTCCATAAATTTTGCACATGTTCTTCGCGCGGAAAATGGAATTGATAAGCCACGTAATAAAACACATATGGCTGGACCCTGGTCAAGATGGTGACCTCTCTCTCACAAGACGATGATGCTTCGTGATTGAGGGATGTTTTATTTACTTTTTCTTGTTGTCCTCGTCGACTCGACACTCGAGCCAGGCCAGATTGATAATATTCTTGGGAGCAGAAATGCCGATTTCAAACCCATTTTTTTTGTTTCGCTTTAGGGTGAGATGTGGTTTGCAAGCCTATGGATTGACCTAGCGGGTTAACTCGTGGAATTAAATGTTGTAAATTGATGAGTGAAGCTAATTTACAGTTACATCACATTTTTAGAAACAGCTTTGGACAACAGTAAAAATATGTTCAAAATCGATTTTTCTTGTAGTTTTGTAGAATTTAAATAGGTATCTGACAAGTCTGTGATTTTGGTTATCAACCAAGTGCTGTAAAAAAAATATCAAGACAAAAGACACCACACTAATCCACCCTAAATTCCTGCCATTCCCTCTAATCTGTACCCAAAGTTCCCACGGATTCATCAAGTTCAATTTAAATCTTCGCTTCAGTTGGTGACCAAATTACTTTTCTAGAGTTTTTTTTTATTAGGTCCTATAAACATATGAAAGACAATAGTTTATTGGTCCTTTTAAAAAAAAACTCTGGTTTTGTTTCCAACTGATCGCAAAACAGAATACTATCTAATCAGCAAACGTACGGCGATTTTTTTCTTACTCACTCCAATTTCATCGCTTTCTAATACCTCGAGGCTTATCTTCGGGTTCGATGGATGATGATAGGAAATCGCAAATTCCCCCTTCCTCCTCCCAGTATCGCTGGTATCGCTGGAAACAATGGGACCCCGCGAACTCGCGAAACCCGCGCCAATCGAACTTTGATCAACTGCACTGCGTAGGAATTTTTGAGGCGATATATTTTTATTTCTACAAACAATGCACTTGGTGCATTATCGCAGTCTTTGCTGGGTGCATTTTTTTATTGCTCTGATCACATGTTAGGTAATTTTGTTATGCAGTGCGCGAGAACAATCAGCTGGGATTTGTCGATACGTGCGGTACGCGAAAGGAAAATAAAAATCAACTGTAATTTCTAAACATAACCTTTGGAACGAGGAAGAAAAGTTTTAAAGTGATAGGACAAGAGATACCCTTATCAGGCAACGGCGTTTTAATGCTAGTTGACTTTATTAGTCTGGGCATTTTTCTCGTCGAATAATGAGCGCAAAATGAAAGAAAACTTTTTTTCACAAGCAGACAAAATAAACATTAAGACAGGATTAAATATGATGTTATCCCACCATTGCATTGATAAAAGTTAGATAAATAATGATATGTTATATTTGTCTTTTTCAATAATCATTATATTGTGAAGAGTACTCGGTTTAAACCAGGTCCGAGTAACGAAAAGGACTTTTTAAAAATAATTTTATGAAATAAAAATATTGTAAGGGCGATTTAATTTTTTTTTTGTTTATTTATTTGAGTTTTTTTTGCAGTTTTTTCAAATATGAGCAGTTCTTTGAAAAAATGGTCTCTAAAGAAAGTGTAAGGTTTTTTGCATTTATCTAACCGAAACTTTTTTTAAACAGTAAATAAATAAATTTGAGTGAAAAATTATTTTTAAAGAAATATCGATGGACTCTTCGTCATTTTTGCATCAGACATCGAGCTCGGATTGACCTAAAATATGCCAAAATTAATAAAAATATATTTTTGCAATTCCGTCGTGAAATTAATAAAAATAACAGAATCGAAAAGTATTACGAAAAGTAATATTTTTCAATACCTTAAAACTTATTTTTGCAACTTGCTGTATAAACTACTATACCGGACTTGGACTGACTTGATCCTAGCTGTCCCACCTCGCTCCGCAAAAAAAAGACTTGCTGTATAAACTACTATCTTTGCTAACGTTTATCATCATTTTTAAATCTACCCTAACATTTGAAAGGGCCCAACACACTAATTTTGAACCAAAAAGAAAGTAAGGGTTGATTAGAAAATTTTGAAAATATTTGTTTTCGAGAGATCGGAAAATTTCACATTAGTTTCATTTTTTAACACTTTAAATCGGAAGCATGGTTGCTGAGTTATCGTCACTCAAAAATTCAACGCAGTTTTGGTAAAAAAAATTTCTGATCTTTCCTTAAATTATTTTCAGACATTGTCAAGCTTGGTCACGACGATAACGAAATTTCAGTAAAGTACTTTTCAATTGCTAATATGATTTTTCATCTAAAAAAAATGCTAAAAAACTATTTTTTGACTCAGTTTTCAAAAATTATCATTTCATTAAAATTGGCAACACTGCCAAATTTATGCTGACCAACTTGTTCGCAAAATTTGCCAAAGACGTGATGTCTCGATCGATAAAAAATCCGTTCTCAAGATACAGATTTTTGAATATTTTTAAAGCCTTTTTGTATGGATTTGCATCGACGAACCAATGATGCAAAATACAAAAAAAAAATATTTAATTTCTAGATTTTTTTTTTGAAGGATCCTATAAGCTATTGTGTTTCATATCCTTATAGGATCTTTAAAAAAAACTCTAGATTTGCTTGTTCTTGTGAGAATTTTTCATGAAAACCCGCCAAATTTTATGAAAAATTGTATGGAAAAACTTATGATGCAAAATGGCTTTTTTTAAAAAGAGTAGTTTCATCGAAATAAAAAAAAAACAATTTAAAACCCTTAAAAAATATGCGATTTTTTATAAATTAATTAATTCAAAAGCAAGTTTAAAAAAAATATTGAGTAACATCGGTGGCCCCCTCGTAATTTTTCAGCAAGCCTAGGGAGCGTTCTTTTATTACGTAACGCAGTTGGGGGGAGAGGGGGGGTCGGAGGCCGTGTTACGCTCCATACAATTTTTTTTTTAATTTGTATGGAAATTTTGTTACGGGGGGGGGTCTAAAAATCCATTTCATTTTTTTGCGTTACGTAATAAAAGAACGCTCCTCTAACGATCACTGATTGGTTTTAAATATTCCTAGAATTTTTTGATATTTTGTAAATTTTGACAGTTTCATAACCCGTGGCTACCAGAGATGTTTCGAATTTTCCGGTTCTTACTTTTTCATCGTGAGCCATTTTAGCTGAGGTTAATTTTTTTCACGATTCATATTTTTTCTCCAAAAAGTACTGCTAATTACTATAGTCGAATGCAATCAGTTGCATTAAAAAAGACGTGGTCGTTTCTATGGTGTTATAAACAAAATAACAAAAGCTTTTTTTGCGATTGATTTGATGTTAAATCATCAGGGAAAGCTATTTGTGAGTTTAAAAGTAAAACAATACACGATAAAATAAGATTGAACTGTCAGAAAATTTAACAGTCAGAAATACAGTTAAAAGTCTTAGTTTTTATCTGATTATCCAAAAGCCTCGAAAAAAAAAATCACTTCGGATAATCGTATCAAGTTTTTTAAATTTTATATTGAATTGTTGAGGTCAAATACGACCCCGAAAATGCCTTAAATTGATTTGAGAATTTGTAATCCAAGATGGCGGTCAATAAGGCGGTAATCCGGAATCGGGACTGTAAATGTATAAAAATTAAAAATCTTGACCGCATCGGAAGCTCTTCTGCTCTTATATAGCCAATTTATATAGCAGAACTATGCCAATCGAATGACAACTACTACGCAGAACCATAAGTAGGGTACAATAACCGCTCAACCAGCGACACACTCCATACTCGTCTCGAACGCAACAACAAACATATCGCAAGTGCTAATTTACTGCTCCAACAATCGCTCTGTCCGGTGCGACCACAGCAAGCCATGACAGAACTCGTATTACCTATAGGTACAGCGAACACCAGACAGCTTCATCACATCCGAGGGACGACGACTTGCCGACCGGCCGGCCTACTAAGTCAACGCGTATCAAGTGTATGCTGCGTATCAAGCCTACTACGATATGAGCGCGCGCGCCAAGGGGCTTGCCAATGCGATGTTCTTAGAGGTGGACCCCTCGCAGAACTATATACTGAGTGCGCTCTGTACGTACACTTATCAGCGCGCGGGTTTACTGTGTAGTCACATCTACTAAGTCGCCGCTCAGTAGTACCCGAGAGAGCTCGGGGTTCATGTTTCTACAAAACACTCGCCCCAGCTGCAGCCGACTTTCAGTCGCATTTCACTGACCGACATGTTCGGTTCGGAAGCAGCATCGGTTGAGTTTAACCTTCGTAACTGTGGTGGTCTCCGAGACCGAGACCAAGACGACAACGTCGCGGGCTATCTCTAACCGACTGGGTTCACGGTTCAGCGGGTTCCGAGTTGGTTGGTTTCGGGAGGTTCGGATTTCTTTTTTCGGTAATCGCCGACGCCGCGTTTTTGGACAAGTGCCAAGCAAGGGTAGTGCGGTGAGGTGAATCGTCGGTGACGACTACGGTGGTGGCGTGATCGATCCGGAACTGCCGGATTTTGGGGGCTTTTGAGAGGTTTCTCCTCCGCGCAGCTCAGCTCAAGTGTAACGCACCACGCAAGAAGGAAGACAAGTGTTTTTTTGAAGTGACGAGTTGGGCTTCTTTATCTGCTGATAAATTGATTGAACAGGTGGTTCCTGCCGGTGTCCAGAAGCAGAGTAGACAAACTCTACATTGTCCCGACCAGCCGTCAGTGTTGTGTTGTGTCAAATTAAAAAAAAAAAACAAAAAAAAAGTCACAATGGTCGGAATCGTCGAAGTGTTGCTGTTCCTCGCCGTCGTTGGATACTTCTTCAACAAGAGCAGGTACCTAACAACCGCCCAATGTTCTTAGTAGTAGGCTTTGATCGACCTGTCAGTCGCGCAAGCAAGCTATATTGCGCACTTTGCGCGTTCTCGTGCTGATCTGCCGCTGCCGAGATGACCTCTGGGCTAGGCTCTCTAAGTAGGCGGCGCGCGATCGCCCGTTGATTACGGCGCGGAGAAATTTTCCCAACCTTGGAGGATCGATCGCGGGCGCGAGTACGAATTCGTCGTCGTCGGTTTTGTTTGTTTGTTGACGGTTCGAGAGCGAAATGGCAACACCATTCGCCTACTAGAGGCTTGAGTACTAACGTACTTGCAGCAGCAATTCATTTACTATTACCTGCGCCTGCTGCTGGCGTCTTTGTTCGGCGCTTGTTCTGGTGTGGATGTCATTGAGTAATGCTTTGACAAGGAAAATAAAGCAGTTTCTTTACGGCATTGTTTGGGTGTGAATTGAAAATACGAATTGCATTTCCTTGGAATAAATTGGTTTTCAATAAATTATTTATATCCACCTATCACTTGGATGATCTTTTACAAGTTTTTTATTCGTCTAATGCCCAAATATTTCATCTAATATTTTTATTTTTCCCTTGTTCAGGAGGTCGTTTTGATTAACTTTTGTTCTACGAAAAACTTTACTTCTCTTGTTTCATTTTTAGTTTTTTAATTTCATTTATCATGTTTTTACTATCACTTTGTTTAGTCGGGACACTTAAAAAATTACTACATTCTTATTTTGGCATACAATATAGGAAAAGTTTGTAAAAAAATACAGCCAAAGTTGACCCCAGAAAAAAAATCATTTATGAAAAACATTGGCAAGTTCACAAAAAAACAAGTCAAACTTCAAGAGTTCTTCTTTCCAACGTTCTTCTTTTAAACATCTAAAATTGGTAAAAAAAAGGATTTTTGGTGAATTTTTAGATTGAAGCCTGCCTAGAGGCGGGGTTTGTAAAAAAAAAAAACATTTTTACTCAAACTTGCTGATGATGAATCGACCAGGGGGGCAGAATGACCCACCATTGGATTTGGGCTTTAGAATGGATTTAGACTAACTGTAAGGCAAGGGTCTTATAAAGGACGTCACATAGCATCACCATACCGAAAACGACATTTGAATTCATTGTATTTTTCGAATTATGAGCAAAAATGTAAATTTATTGACAAACCCACGTAAATGTTGTTTATTTTAAGGTTTTTAAATAAGCTTTCTGAAAAGATTGATTTTTTGAAAAAGTTTGTTCAATGCTTATAATGTTACTAGCTGTTACTACCAAGGTAAACAAACAACAACGCAACCTTCAAATCATTTAGAGGCTTGGTGTTGGAAGTGTTAAATTAAAATCCACTTGGGGCAGAATGGACCAACCTTATCCTGCATTTTCCTTAGCATGCTATGAATGCTTGATTAACACCGCGACGTCACATGTCAAACAGCTACCACGTGATTGTAAAATTTGCACTAAAACAGTTTTTTTTTCTTATTTGGAGGTTTAGAATACAGCTAAATATTATCAAGATTATTTTGAATTCACTGAGAACTCTATAGTTCAAAAAGTAACAAAAACACATTTTTAGGCAAGCTAGTCCACGTGGTAGTTGTTTGACATTTGGCGTCGCGGTGTTCATCAAGCATTCATAGCATGCTAAGGAAAATGTGATGCTTTTCTGGGGGAAACCGTTGGTTCCGAAGACCCCGGATGTTATGCCGTTGAGCCCGATGAGGGTTGAACGAATCGACCTGGTCTCTTCGGGAAAGTTGTTCTCCAGACGATTCCGCTCATTTCTAGCCATCCTAGAAGTTTCTACATGTTATCCCCAGGCCTGTAGGAGCGAATGAACAAACATTCAAAATTTCCCATTGTAAATCCCATATAAACTTGAACTCGCTTGAGACAAGCCAGTTTTCAACCAAATGAGCTGAAATTTGACATGAGAGTCCGTATGGGTATGCCCTACAAGGGGAACCACACCAGCACTTGATCTGAGAACATTTCAAAATCCGTATCCACCCTACTGGTCATACAAAATGCGTGCATAAATATATAAAAATCTGTATTTGAGATGGATTTTTCTGATCGACTTGGTGTCTTCGGCATAGTTTTGGGAGACCCAAATCAACATTCATCGTGGAAAAATGTATGGAACATTAAAGAAATTACATCTTGTAGCCAGACATCTAGACATAGCAACTAAAATTCGAATTTTTAAAACCCTGCTTTTTCCGCATTTTATTTATGGAGATTTCTTGTACACAAATGCATCTATGGCAGCCCTTGATCGACTTAGGGTGGCACTTAATTCATGTCTAAGATTTGTTTATAGCCTTCCAAGAATATCTAGAGTTACTCACTTGCAGAAAAAACTTATTGGATGTAATTTTTCGCAATTCTATAAATTTCGTTCATGTGTTAACTTGTTCAGAATTATTCATACTAAAAAAACCAGAATATTTATATACTAAACTCAGACCGTTAAGATCTACAAGAACTAAAAGTTTTTTGATACCGCAACATTCGTCTTTTTACTATAAGCAATCTTTCTTCGCAAGAGGGGTTGTGAATTGGAATCAATTAAGCATTAGTATAACAAATAGTCATTCTTATAAAAAATTCAAAGAAAACCTACTGTCAGAACTCGCCAGCGTAAATTAGAATTAGGATAAAGAGAAGCATAGCATTAAGGAATCGATTTATCGATATTGATTTAAATCCTGCATCTACACACTTTGTAACAAATTAAAAGGCTAAGCCTTAAGTTACATTATTTGAATTAAATAAATAAATAAATAAAGTTTTAGATTATACATAATTAGAACTTAGGAAAATTCAGGAAAATTACTCATTTCTTTATTTAACATTGTATTACTAAAAGTTGAATCCCCAAAATATGTTTCTTTTAATTTTCTATTTTTCTTATTTGAAAAATATCAAAAAGGTGTTCAAACAAATAAAAATATAATATTTAAGAGCTAAACCAAATTTGAAATCGAAAAGTACTCTACCGGTTATAATATTCGGAAATTTGTAAGACACTTGTAAGACATGCAATTTCCATGAAATAGTTTGAAGTTTGGCAATGAGCTCACGATAATTTTTCGCTATTCTTTTTTTTTTTTTTTTTTTTGGTGGAGAAAGCCCAAGATGTTTTTAAACATGTCTCAAACAAAATGCAGGATGATATGTTTATTCTTGAAAAAACAAAATCATTTGATGAAATCATATTTTTAAAACGTTTTTTTAACGTCCAAATTTTTATAATCTGATTTCGAGTCACCTTTAAAAAAAATTCGCAACAGATTAACAATTAAAATTTAATTTAGCTTTTATTGGGCATTTACAACCTGAAAATCTCACGTATCTCTACACAAACACCAAAACAAAGCTTCAATTGGAGACCTCAGTTGAAGTCGCTAATCAACTGTCTGCGTTGCAATTTTTGCACCTTTTTTGCCCTCGATAAGTGGTGGTGCCTTGTGAGTCACTAGACTTGTGATGACCTTGCCAAGGAAAGGCGCAAAATCGCGTTGGGTTCTTTTTTTTTCTTGTTACCAGGCAGGTCGTCAAACTGATAAAGGATCCAAATCAGTTCAACGTATCAAAGATTTGTTTTTTTTTGGGCTTTTTATCTACACCTCCGCCACTACGTTTTATCGTAGTGACGGTGGTTATGGAACGATATTTTGTTTTTGGGTATTTCCAATGAATTACACGATTTTATTTTGTTGAGAAGATTATCGTCTCAGAAGCAAACAGATAGGTTTTTTTCTGCGATATTTGCACTTGTTATCACTTAACCAGCTGAGAAAGCTCATCAAACCGCCACTCTTATATCACTTAAGTAGCGCACAAGCCCTTAATTCAGCTCAATCTATCCTCACCGGCCAGCACTATCCGGCCCCACACACAATATATACAATGCCGCGCTCTAAAAATAGCCCCATTCATCGGCGAGCAATCCAAGAGTGCGATGCCATTCAGAACCGAGTGCAACCAACAACGATTTGCACAAACCATGTCGCCATGATTCTTAGGGCGAACCTCAACTCATTACTTAAGGCGAAAGTGACTCCACGGCCTACTGTGACTGTCATTGGCCTAAGACCGTTGCGATTCTAACCTAACCCAAGGGTCATTCCATTGTGCGGGATTACCCAAACGACGATTACGAAGAAGATGTCGGAACAGCGGAAGCAACGTCCCCTGTTTACTAATCGTAACAGCTCCCCAATGACGTGGCGACACAGCCGAGCCGGCGAACGCCGAAGGTTGTTGACCACCGGATCGCGAAACTTTGATCGCAGCGTCACTTTGACTAACCTACAAATGAGTTGTCGCGAAGCGGGTGGCAGTTTATGGTCATTAAACGAGGCAAATTAGAACCGGTGTAGGTGACCTAGTGTGAGGTTGTAGAGTTACTTTTCATCATCCAGTGTAGTTGCAGTTCGTGCGCATGGCATGCTAAGTTGGCCGCAGAGAGAAGCTGACCTTCAATGTTTGTAAACAACATGATGATTACAGCGCGCGGGGTTCGGAATTGGGCACACGGACGACCGCGTGACAGATGCCTTTGAGAACCTTTCAGATTTGACTCTATCGAAGTTGGGTTGTTCAAACTGAGGTACTAGAATGTTTTTATTTCTTGATCGATTGCTTCCAACATTTCCTAAAATCCTTTTCTGATGCAATGGTAGCGCCATTTTGCATGTGCGTGACCGATTCTACTATCATCTGCGGTGTTCCGCGTTGATTGTGGCAACCCGCGATCAACCGAAATGTTTGCACGTATTGGTAGGGTTCTTGTGCAATCCGTCGTCGTCCGCACGATGTGACCACGCCACCCTGGGTTTGTTAGTCTTGGCGTCACGTACGCTCGCACGTCCGCGGGCACGTTCACCGGATAAACCTTCAAAATCTTACAGCAAAATTACCCTGATGCACTCACGCATCCCTCTAATGACCGTAGATGACGTACTAGAATAGAGATTATCTGTAATTTTTTGCTCGTTGATTCAATCGAACTTTGTGATGAAAACAACAACAGCAGCTGCCAAAGTTCATAAAGTCGATAACAACGCGAGTGTAAACAAAGGGCACTCAAGTGATTTCGGATGACACAGCTAGAAAACAACAAGTGATTAATCAGTTAGCAGCTCATCCATCAACAAAATATCCAATTTGCAATGCGAACTCCAGCTGACTGACACGCGCTAATCTAATCTAGTACCGCATCAACGAAATCGTTGTCTGTTTTGCAAAGCCTACTGCGAGATTGAAAACAAATTGCCTCGGCGATCATCGATCGGTCGAATGTTCGCATGGCCAACTGCTCGTGACGTTCTGTCATTGTATTGGTGGGACTTTGAATCGCGTGTTGTATTGTTTACACCTTTTTCTTCTTCTCAAACTCACACTGACATGGCGTTCGCGTCATGATTTGCTGCATTCTTCGTGTCCGCTGATTAATTTGAACGATTTCTATTTGCACTTTTCGTTTCAGAGGAACCGACATGGTGGACATAATATCAAACCGTGTGCAGGAGGCGTACGGGTCGTTCCGTTTGCCGGGGATGTTCGGTACCGGTGGCACCACGCAGACCGTCGAGGCCGCCGGTGGCTTCTCGACGTACGCGATGCTGAAGCGTTTCGGCGAACCGATGCGTCGCGAGCGCCAGATGAACAAGGACAACGAGCGGAAGGTACGTGCTTAGGTGTGGTACTAGATTGCGCGGTTGATGGTTGTACATTACTCGCTTTGTGAATACTAAGGTGTATTCTAGTACTACCCGCGTGTGGTGTAGGGAAACGATTCTCTCACACTGCGACCGTGAGAACCAATCAACCTAATTGGCGTGAGGTCAATTGGCAGCTCCGTTTGGCACGGCGATGCATGAATGCATCTTGTGACAGACAGAATATAAATCTAAAAAAAAAATGTAAATAACGCACGTGTTACAACTATAACCATTTATTTTTATTTTTCATGCCGCTATTCCGTGTACAAAAACAAAATGTACTAAACAACTATGGATTTGGTAAAAAAAACCCTTTTCCCCGCTTCTACTACTGTGGCTTGTTCTACTACCCCACCTATTTAAACCCCGCCCCCCCCTTCAACACGTCAACAACCACCAACACTTCAACACACAGCGGCGCGAGGAGAGCCTGTACCAGATGAAGGATTCGGCCCCGCCGCACGTTATGCCCGACATTCGCACCGGCACGTCCGAGCTGGCGTGCCGGTTCTGCACACCGAACGCACCAGTAGTAAGTTGATCTAGTACCGCACACACAAAAATACACAACAGCGTATCGGTGTAAGGTTTTTTAAGTAGCTTAAAGATTGTAGTATTCTAGTACGTTGTTTTTATGTGATTATGTTATGATGTATTGTGTAGTACTAGATTTGTGTATCTTGGTCATGGGTTGTCTAGAATATGTTGATAAGTAATAACACAAAATTACTTAGGATTACACAACTGCTACTGTAGTACTAGATTAAAACGTTACATAATACACCTTTAGGTGGTTGGTGCCTTCCTCTCATTTATAGAGAGGTTCCAACCCCCCTGAAGTGTCCACATAGTTTATGGATCGCCCCTAACGTGATCGCAGCACCAAAGAGGTCCTTATATAAATAAGTGATGAGTAAAAAAAAACAGACTACCTACAGACTTTTTATCAAGATTGTATATACACCGCCGTTGGGAAATAGATTGAGGTTATCTAAATTCAGAGCATTTTTTAAAACTGCTTGTAATTTTAGATAGGTAAGTCAGACATTGAAAATTCTTAATCCACAAGAAAGGTTATTTCAAAACCATTTTAAAAATATATAATATGGCAGGTTTCCATGCAAAAACCACAATTTTTTGCAAATTGTGATATTTACATGCAACAGTTTTTTAAGCATTACTTTTGATGTGCTTTACTAAATCTTATGAATTTCAATAGGGACTTAAGACAAATCGAATGAGACCAATACGGTCAAAATCGGCCCAACCAGTGACGAGATATTCCAGTGACATTGATTCGGTACACATGTCTACATACAGCCAAACACACAGACATTTGTTCAGCTGGTGATTCTGAGTCGATATGTATAAATGACGGTAGGTCTAGGAGGTCTAATTAAAAAGTTCATATTTCGAGTGATTTTATAACCTTTCCTCAGTAAAGTGAGGAAGGCAAAAACAAATTTGTTCCTACCTATTTCCTTGCTTATTTAAAATCAACAGTTTAAATCAGAAAACTTAGAAATCAATTTACCCTTACAATTTCCTTCATAACAAAGCGATCTTCTCCCTTCAAACTGCTCAAACGGTGGTGCGCACGTAAATCGCGCGCGATCGTTTAAATCGGGCTAGCACTCGGAGGCACTTTGTCTATTTATGCTTTCCGGTTTTGCACTATACAGCTAGGAAGAGCGACGTCGTTTAAACTCTGTGACACGGCGACGGCCAAACGGAGCAGGGCACGCGCGCGTAATAATAACAATCGCGTGCAGCGCGAAATTTACCAATACACGTGATTTTATAGTGACAGCGACGTTTTGTAGATTTTTTTTAATCAATGTGTTTAGCATTAATTCTGTTCGGTAGAAAAAGTAAAATAACTCTACAGTATTACATTTTAACACTACTTTAAGATTAACATGGAAATATCTTGCCTCATTGTTTTTACTTGATTTTTCAATAAAATCACTGTATCAGAATTAAGAAAGTAGGAGAAAATTCAAAAATTCTAGTACAGCCTTTTTAAAAAAAATCTCTGCGCAATAAAAAGTGGTTAAAATGCAGTACTAGAATTAGAATACAGTACTAGATTTATATTTATGTACTAGAGGAAAAACTAGATTTTCAAATTTATTTTTGTTATTTTGAATAAAAATTTCTCGAAAATTGTTAAATTAATTGAACTAATTATCCATGTTCAAATTACCGTAAAACGGGGTGCCTTTGATAGCCGGGGTGACTTTGATAGGTTTGCGATTTTTCCGCAAAATGAAAAGTACAATTAAAATACGTACGGAATGGTTTAGAATCATACTGACCGTGGAAGAGAAGTGTTCAAAGTACCTCAAAAAGAACTTTTCATAAAATTTTGAAAAGTTCAAAAAGTTAGTCAACTATAGTTAAGAAAATGTTGATGAAAGTCATTTTTTTAAACTTCTCAAAGTGTCATGATTTTCTCAATGAACATGATTTTGAATCGGAAAACGGAATGCATTTTCGGATTCTTTGGACAATTTTCCACTAGGAGAAGGTTAAATAAGTTTGCAAACAATAAAAAATATGTGTTTTTGAAACACAGCTTAAAAAAAACTTAAAATTTATAGGCAATTTCAGTTGAACAAATTTCATGTCAAATGTGAAAACTTGTGATTCGTGTTATAAACAAAACTAGTTTTAACAAATTTCAGGCAAAAATCCGACTTTTTAACAATTTTACCTAAAATTTATATGTATTTTGTTGAAAAGCTTATAAACTTAGTTAACTAATTATAAACAGTGATTTTTTTCTTAAAAACTGTATCAGCAACCTTAGTGATGGTACATTTAACGTACAAATAAAGTTTGAACATCTTAAATATGATTTTAACAAGAAAAACTATGACTATCAAAGTCACCCCGGAATTTAAACTAAGAATTTTTAACGTAACTATTTTTCTAAACACTATTGAAAAAACTTTTTTTCCAAAACAGTGCATGGACTTTGTGTGGCCTACCCCAGTACATGTTTTGAAAAAAATAATCTTGAGAAAAACCTTTCCTGTTGGAAAATATTCCAAAAACAAATTGAAATCCTATCAAAGTCACCCCGGTTTACGGTAAATAAAAATGTTAATGATTACGATTCCAAATTAATACAATTTGTTCATGTTGGTAATAAGGCCAATGCAAATTAAATTTCAAGATTATTGCTGAAAATTTAAATTTTCATTGAAAAAAAAAAATCGATTTTATCCTTTTAAGCACACATTGCAAAACTTTTATTTATGCTTATTTAATGTATGTTTTATTTTATTTTTACAGATTTTGAATATTTGGGCCACAGTTTTGTAGTAATTCTCAAATTCCTAAATCTAAATTTCTTCAATTCAAACACTACAAAACTCAATTCGGGTTTAGAAACCGGAGATCTAAATATTTATAACCAAATAAAAATTTAAACCCTAAAATAAAAAATAAAAACAATTCAAAATTCTAAATTTAATTTCTTAATTTTATAATCCTTAAGGAAATATAAGAATTTCTGAATACTCAATTCCAAGATACAATTCCAAGATCTTTAATTCAAATTTTCATAAAAATATTTTTAAGAATTTAAAAATTCATCATTTTTTTAATTTTTGGAAAATCTATTTTTTTTAAATTTGAATCCAGAAAAAAAATTAAAGGCGGTATTCTAAAATTTAAACTTTTTCGTAATTCATAAATTCTAATACCATTACAATTTCAAAATTAAAACTAACTCGTAAAATTTTAAATGCTGGATTTCTTCAATATCCTCAAACTCTAAAATGTTATAATTCTAAAAAATCTACAATCCTGAATTTGAAACTTATAAAATATAATAAATTCAAAAATTCTCTATTTCAAAAAATCTTTGGGATTTAAAAAAAAAATCATAAATTTTCCAAATAAAAAATTCTAAAACTCTGAGGTTTTAAAATTTTAGAAATCTCAAATTATTAAAAAAAACTATGTTTTTCTATAATTTTGTAACCAAAGTTTTTTGTTTGTTTTTAAAATTTAGGTGTTAATTTGTAATGCCATTTTTTTTTATTTAAGAATTGATAAATTTTATAATTATAAAAATGGGAAATTTTAAGATTCAAAATGTGTAACATTTCTTATGTAACATTTCAATTATTATTTTTTAAATAAATTATTTTTTTATATCCAGGATTTAAAAAAATCTATGAAAAATATGTTAAGACGTTTCGAACTTCGCAAGTTTTAAAACAATGTTAGGGCCTGTCCATACATTTCTGTTCGATTTGGTGTCTGCGGAAAAAAATCCGGATTTTTTATTTCACCTTTTAAACACAAAAAGTTTAATCCTGATTTTTTTATAATCTTCGACTTTTTTTTGCTATGTTTTAGGGGCCTAAAAAAGGCATTTTTGGCGTTGAAGGTTAGGTTAGTGCAAAATCTGGTACAGTAGCTATGCCTTTGAAAAAATGATTGGCTTATTTGGCATTACAAATGCATTTACAAAATTTAATAAAAAAGTATTTTTTTGCAAAAAAGCTTTTTTTTCTATTTTGATATTTTTGAAATTCCGGAATTTTTATAAAGTATTATTATTTTTTGGACTCTGTATTGAATTAATTACAAAGATCAGTCTGAATTCTTTGGATCTGTTATCGAAATAGCAATTGAAGTACTAGATTGAACCAATCGAGTTGTTAGAGGTACTAGATTTAAAAAACATCAGATATGTTATGTTACACATTTAAACAGTAGATACAAACGATTGTAATGTCCCTTAATACTTTTCATCATACAATCATTTCTAGAACCCATCGTGAATACTTTAAATAGAATATTGCTGTAACTGCACTGCCGTTCTACGCATAATTGTCCCATGTCAGTTTTGGACGATTTTGACTTTATGACATTTTTAAGTTAAGTTTGATGTGTACTTTAAGAAAAACACATAAAATCTGGTACTTTGTTCGGAAACTCATCAAAAACAACACCAAGTCTGTTTGTCCCATCGTTGAACTTCTACGCATAATTGTCCCACCAAGTATTTTCTTACACGGAATCATTAGTTTTACTAAGCATTATGTCTTGTTTACCTGTTGTATAGCAAGATAATCACAAATAAGGGTGATAAACTGCTAACTGGGGCGATTAGGGACACATAGGGCGAATAGGAACCCACGGGACAATTATGCGTAGAAACACAGAAATCGGTCGAAAAATTTCAATCGCGTTTTTCTCAGTTGCACTTTTTTGTACATGGGACAATTATGCGTAGAACGGCAGTGCAGTTAGGTTGAGTAGTTATTTATATTTATATGACAAATGCAGTTTCTCTTTGAAGTCAATGTTCAAAATACTGGAGTTCATTTTAAATTAATGAAGTACTAGATCGGTTCATATGATGAGCATCACTACACATACAACATTCACTATTATCTCAACAGAGTAACTAGTGCATGCAATCTCGATTTTCAAGCACCTTCCGCCTGTGTATCTTTTTACTCAAACCATAGCGATTCGAACGACGACGACCTGTAAATGTAACCACAAGTGTACACAACAGTCGATCCTCTGCATGTCGAATGTGAATGTGCTTACTCTCACTCACTGCAAACCATCAAAATATGAACAGAGTAGCAAGAGTTGACTGTCAGGAGAGATAAATTCTAGCGAGATAAAAGACCACCGTGTAACTACACCACGAGGGGCCAAACCTTACACACTCATCTGCACGTTATTCAACGCAAGCTCGAGCAGACCACGCGAAAATACCTCAAAGTATTAATAATCGTCGCCGACTTGGAAAGCAGTCAGTCAGTGTGCGCGCGCGTTTCATTCGCTTTTTTTTTTTTTGGCAGAGATGAGTTTTCATCTCACTTTCGTTTGATTGAGGAAAAATTGCGGTACCTGTTGCTTGTCGTGACATAATTCCGGGAGTTCAGGATGATCCAGGGTAGCAGTTTAGGGCACTTTGGAGTGGATCGTATCTATCGGCTAGGGCGGACCAGGGTACACGTGTTTGCGTTGATCATCTGTGTGACGACGGGGTCTTCGGGAGTGAGGCTTATCTAATCTTGGTGCTTCTTTTTCATTTTCGTAGCAAACTCAGCTGGACGATGCGGATCGGCGCCGGACGGCGATCGACATTCTGCGCGTGACGAGCCACGCGGGTCGTCGGACGGATAGTGACGCGACGGATTGGGGCGTGTGGTGTCCGCACTTGGCGCAGGCGGCTCGGGTGAAGAAGTTTGACTATCCGCAGGTTGCGGGAGCCGTGATGGCTGAGGATCGCGTCCAGCAGGCTCTGGATACGGCCTGTGACGAGGCGGTGAACGAGAAGCGACAGGAGCTGATCGCTGCCGGGCAGAGTGACGAATCGTTTGACGAGGACTCGTACTACAATCAGATGCTCAAGAAGCACCAGAAGCGGGCGGAACGGGTGAGTTTGGTGCTAGATTTGGTGGTGATCGTGGAAGTGATCGTGAGGTCTGTTTATTCAGGTATTGATCGGTATGCGTTCGAAGCTGTCCCATCTGGCTTTGACGATCACCTCGTGGGTGCTTTACAAGCTGCTGCCATGTTTTATATCCGGGGTGGCCGCCCATCCTGGGCAGGTAGACATGATCAAACGCGCGATCGCTGCCCATCCGGACGCTCCGTTGATCTTCCTTCCGCTGCACCGGTCCCACCTGGACTACATCATGGTCAGCTTCATTTTGCTCAATCACGACATTCGGTGTCCGCTGGTGGCCGGCGGGGACAACCTGCGCATTCCGGTGTTCGGAAACATCCTTCGGTACGACGGAGCGTTCTTCATCAAGCGAAAGATCGACCCGCTGACGGGGAAGAAGGATCACGTGTATCGAGCGATCTTGCATACGTACCTGCAGAAGGTGCTGACCGCCGGTCACAACGTGGAGTTCTTCATCGAGGGTGGCCGAACGCGCACCGGAAAGCCGTGCATGCCCAAGGTAGGTCAAGCTGAAACGCGATCAGGCCGATCACCTAACGCTTGTTGATCATTGATTTCTCCTTTCAGAGTGGCATCCTGTCGGTGATCGTAGACGCGTTCAACGATCGCAGCATCGCTGATGCGCTGATCGTGCCAGTATCGATCAACTACGAAAAGCTCGTCGACGGAAACTTTGTGCGCGAGCAGCTCGGCCAGAAGAAGATCCCCGAGAGCTTCTGGTCGGCCGCGGCCGGCATCGTAAAGGTACTGAAAGCCCGCTACGGCCTGATGCGGATCGACTTTAACGAACCGTTTGCGCTAAGCGAGCTGGTCTCTTCGTTACGTGAGAAAACAACCCCCCAGGATGTTCAGCAGCAGTTCGGAGTCGACATGAAGCGCCTCCAGCACAAACCATCCTCATCGTCCCTCTTCGGAACGGACGTCGTTCAGGAAGAGCAAGAACTGCGCCACCTCGTCGACAACATTGCCCGCCACGTGGTGTACGACTGTGCCAAAGCTACCTCGGTCATGACGACCAACGCGCTCGCATTCCTGCTGCTGAACCGCTTCCGGGACGGAGCGCCACTTTCGATCCTCGCAGAAACCCTGGACGAAATGCGTCGCGTCCTAGAAGGCGATTCGCGTGATCTCGGCTTCACCGGAACCTCCGAGGACGTGATCAAGTACGCCGCCGAGCTGCTCGGCCCCGGCCTGGTCACAAAGGAAACCCGCAACGGCCAACTCTTCGTCAAACCGGTAACCCTAGTCCCGAACGTGATCGAACTGGCGTACTACTCCAACAGTCTGATCCCGCACTTTGCGCTGGACTCGATCGTGATCACCTCGGCGGTGCTGCTCCACCGGAACGCCGAATCGCGGTTACGCGCCCAGCAACAGTCCACCGACGACGTCAGCGTGAGTCGAAGGCAGCTGCACCGGACGTGTCTGGAGTTCTGCGAGCTCATGAAGTACGAGTTTATCCTGTCGAAGCCGTGCCAAAGTCTGGACACGATGCTGGACAATTGCTTCGACAAGCTGCGCAACCGGAAGCTGCTGGCACAACCCACGGTAAGCTCACGGCACGAGACTTTATGAACCACTACGTGGTGATTTTTTAACTCGATCGTAATTGCTCGACTTACGATATGTTGTTTTATAAATTTCAAACATTCCAACAATTAAAAAATTCAGATTTAAAAAAAAGAAAAGTTAGAAAATTCTGAAATCCACATTAAAAAGTTCATAATTTAAAAATAATTGACTTTGTTAAAAAAATACAATTTTCAAATATGAATAAAAATTTATATTCGTAAAATGAATTGAGAAATTTAGAAAATAAAAAAAAATAATTCGAAATTGCAATCTAATGCTTGAAAATTCTAAAAAACGGAAACTAAACGAAAATTCTTAAAGTATCATAAAAATTCTTGAAAAATAGAAAAAATCGCAATTATTTTGTTTTGATTCAGAAATTTTGCAAATAAATTAAAAAAAATCCTACATTATAAAAAACTAAAATTCAAACATTTCATAAAAAAAACTAAAATTCAAACATTTCAAATTCAGAAATTTAAATATTTCAACATTAAAAAATTGCAAAACGAAATTCGAAAATTTGAAGACGTTCAAAAATTCATAATCAATGCCTCTGTGCACTCTTAACTAGATAGCCTCTGTGCACTCTTAACTAGATAGGAAAACAAGCAAGCTTAGTACAAGAGAGCACAGAGCCATCGATATGTCAAAATTTAAAAAGTCTAAAATTTTAAAATTAAAAAAATCGGAAATTTCAAATTTCAAAACATAAAAAAAATCAGAATTTTACACTTGTAGAATTTTAAAATTATAAAATTTCTAAATTTTAGAATAAAAAAAAAATCTAAATTTATAATATTTAAATTATTTTCCTCAATTATTGTTATACTTTTTTAGATTAACAACTCTTATTTTTTTGATATTTTTCACTACTTTTTTGAATTCCATTTTTTTAAATTCATGCATTTAAAAAATCAAAAATTTCCAAATTAAAAAAAAATGTGGAAATTCAAATATTAAAAAAAATCAAAAATCCCAAAATTTAACTTGAAATTTTAAAATTTTGAAATTCAAATATTCAAATATAGTCCAGACTTGATTTACCAAAGCCTCGATTATCCGAAGGTTTGTATGGGACTTCGGATAATCGGTTCATGACCAAACAATTTTTATTTTCTTGCTTTTAACATCAAATTCGAGTTCTGCGACCCCATTTTAGTAAAATTCAACTGGTTGATTGCCTATTAAATTACAAAAATGCATGTTTTAAATATTTCATATCCGCCATTTTGGCCGCCATCCTAGATTTAAAAAATCTAAATCACTTTAAAGTGGTTAAGGGGTCACACTTAAGCTCAACAATCAAAAATAAGCAAACAACAAAAATGTGATTCGATTATCCCAAGTGAAAATTTGCCAAGACCTTCGGATAATCGAGTCTGGACTGAATTTAAAATATCAATCATTCCGAGGCTCAAAAAGTTTAACACCCAGAATAAAAAAAAATATTTTGAAATAAAAAAATTTAAATTGAAATATGTTAACATTCAAAAATCACAATTTACAAAAGTTCAAAAAATCCAAAATTCCGAAATAAAAAAAAATAAATGCAGATAATAAAAAAAAAACTCAAAATTGAAAAAAAAATTAAAAAACGGAAATTCAGATTTTTGAAAAAAAAAATCGAAAACTTTAAAATTTAGTATGAATGCAAGGAGACGAGTTGTTCCTTTTAATTCTGCTATATATTTTAATATCTTGACAGATACGTATTTCGTGTAGGTACTACTTGTTCTTGACTGTCGAATTAAAAGGAACAACTCGTCTCTTTGTATTCATAGGAATGCATTCTGCTAAAACGCTCAACCAAACCAAAAATTTAGATAAAAAAAAAATAATTCAAAAATCGGAAATTGGCAAAAAAAAATATTTCTCAAAAAACTTCAAAATTTCAATGGAAATTGAAGGGGAATCAGCTGAAATCAATTTAAAAAGCATTCCCCTGCGTTTAAATCATTTTTAGCAAGTTTGGGTTGATTTAAAAAAAAAGATTTTTTGCAAATTGTCGATGTTTATTGTCGCAAAATGTTTTTTTTTTTTCGCTAAAACTTTTGTTTTCGTCAAATCTTACATTTGTTTTAAACTAATGATTGCAAAACAACTGAACTAGTGTAAATGCATTTTAAAACACTTTTTCCATGCAAATGTAGAAACTATGGCTTGTTATTTCAATATTTATATTTTTTTTATTTTTTTTATTGAATTTTTAAAATGTATAAATTGTAGAATTCTAGATTAAATTTTTAAATGGTCCTATCTGCAAAGGAAACCCATTACTCATAGGTTAATTTAAAAATTCACTGTAAATTTTTAAAATTTAAAATTTTGGAATTTTAAAATTTCTATTTTTTTATTTTGTAATATTTGAATTTTTCCTCAATTTTTGTTCTCAATTTTTTTAAATTCATATGTGATTTATTTATTTATATTAGCGGAATTGTTTGATTTTTTCAACACTTTAATAGTGATAATGATATTTTTTTATAAATTTTGAAATATTCTTTTTTAATTTTTGATAGCTTTTAAATTTTTGAAACTGCTTTAACAAATTTTGATCGTAGATTTTCGCTTCTCGATAGTAAAATTACGATCGTATTTTCTCGATAGTAAGTCGTAATTTGTCGATAGAAGATCGAAATCTTACTATCGAGAAATCTCGATCGTGACTCGAGATGATAGGTATTACGATCGAGTGCAATAATCACCACAGTATTCCTAATAATTTTGCAATCTTGCAGGTCGAATACACCGACGAGCAGCAGGCCGCCCAACGGCTGGCCGCCCACATCGAGCTGGACGATTACTACGACGACGACGACACGGACTCCTTCAGCGATGGCCTTTCCGTCAACCATAACGCCGACGACGATGCCAACGACCTGGAGCGGGTTTTCCTTCCGGCGGAGAAGCACTGCGACCGGATCGTGCTGCAGTCGGTGCTGGCCCCGTTCACCAACACGTACGCCGCGGTGGCCGTGTCGCTGAACGCGCTCGTCGGCGGCAACTCGATGGTCGAGGGCGAGTTCATCAAGCAGTGCATCCGGGAGATTACGGGCCGCGTCGAGGCCGGAGAGTGTAAATACGGTACGGGTTTTGGCGAAGATTGTTCAAAGCTCAACCCTAATTGTTTCCCTTCTTTGTGCAGGTGAAAGCATATCGACCGACACCGTGCGGAACTGTCTCAAGTATCTGGAGAAGCGGTCGCACATCGAGATTACGAACAACGCCGGCGTGCGGATCGTGTCGCTGGCCGCGAGCAACGAAACGACCGAGCAGGTGCAGACCATCATCGACTCGGTGCAGCGGTTCGTGCCACTTTAAGGCGTCGAACTTTGAAGGAGGTGACCAAGAGACTGCGTTATTGTTTTTTTTTTCTTCTGTTGCGACGAATTCCGGAGGAGGCAGAGAGCACATTCAGGTAAATTTTTGACCTACATATTTCCGGTAACAAATGTTTAGACAATGGTTAGGCGAGTAGCAAGTAAGAGCATTTTTTGTTAGCGAAATGACAAATTTATAGTGTTGAAGTGGTGCGCGATCAAGAAACTACACGGTCGTAGATCGTGTGCACAAATTGTAGTTCGGTAAAGCAAGACAGAGAGAAAGATACAAAGTACTACTTTCATTCAAATTTTGCGTTAGCAGTTAGAGAAAATCATATTTACAAACAAACAAAAACATGGAAAAGTTCTCCCTTTTAAAGAGGACGAAGATTTTTTCACACTAGTCTCGATAGTAGACGCGCAATACAATGGTAATAAAACAAACAGAAACTTTAGCTTTAGTGACAACAACTTGAACAAAAAACCTGTTGATTTTCAATTTAGGGCTGTCGTGCAAGAGTGAACAATTTCCTTAGCTAAAATTACTAGAATAGATCGTGTTAGGTTTGCTGGCAACCCTCCTCTACTTCAACTTGTTAAACAACTGGTTCGTGTCCTTTTTTAACAAGGTAAGTAAAATATAGTCATACATTGACAAATATGTTGTGTTTTTGTGTACAAACTCGATTTCAAAGAATCATCTCTGCGGTAAACCTTACGCAGTGGGCTTGGCTCACATTCCGTGTAAAATATAGTTTTTTTTTTTTATAATCAGTTGTATAACATAATGCAATACATATAATGATCATCTAATAAATTCCGTTCACCCAAGGATGGAATAATCGGCGAAACACGCAAAAGAAAATTGCTCCCGAACCTCTCGAAGCAAATCAGTCAGTTGAAGATTGAAGCATCACTTAAAATTATTTATTTCGTTTTGTTGACACACATTGAGAGGAGAGCCATGTTCCCATCCGATTTTTTCTCTTGATGAGGGTCAAAAGATTTTCTTTTGGTGGTGATTCTTCCATCGCTGCCTTCACCTATTTATAATAACCACTGACCCCATGCACACAAACAGCGAAAACATGAAAAACAAGACTGCGCGTTCCCACTGCCAGCGCACTAATGATATTATTATTTAATTATAATAATCACTGAAGCCATGCACACAAACAGCGATACCCAAGGATAAGAAACATTTCTCGATTAAATTTTCAAAAGGCCATATCTGCATAGGAAACCCATGAGGGATAGGTTGTTTTGAAAATTTAATCTAGATTTAAGAACGTAAAGGTTTTTAGATTTAGAAGATTTTTATTTAAAAAAAAAACCTACAAATTCTAAAATTTAAACATTTTTATCAGATTTTTTAATTTTAAATTCAGAAATTCTAAAACTAAAACATTCAACACTTTAAAAAAATCAAAAAACTAAAAATACAACAAAACATAAAAAAATCAAAATTCAAGAATATAAAGAATTTCGAGAATTAAAAATTAAATAAACCAAAAATTAAAAAAAAATCAAAATATAATTCACTTAAAACTTTGAAATGTAAAAATCCTAAACTGATTTTTTTTGAATTTGAATAATTTTCACTTTCACCCAGTCGGCCTGGGTTCAATCCCAGAAGGTCCCGGTGGCATTTTTCGAGACGAGATTTGTCTGATCACGCCTTCCGTCGGACGGGGAAGTAAATGTTGGCCCCGGTCTAACCTAGAGGTTAGGTCGTTAGCTCAGTCCAGGTGTAGGTGACGTCTCCCTGGGTCCTGTCTCGGTGGAGTCGCTGGTAGGCAGTTGGACTAAGAATCCAAAGGTCGACAGTTCGAATCCCGGGGTGGATGGAAGCTTAGGTGTAAAAAGAGGTTTGCAATTGCCTCAACAATGAAGCCTTCGGACACCTAGTTTCGAGTAGGAATCTCACAATCGAGAACGCCAAGGCGAATAATTTGATTTTTTTAATTAAAAATTTTAAATTTAAAAAAATTTAAATTTAAAAATAGGATAAAAACTTCAAAAAAATAAGTATTCAAAATACAATCAACTTAAAATTCTAAAGTACCGTCATCAGGGGTGACATTGGGTCTAGGGGTGAGATTGGGTCATACAAAAATGCTGGAATTTGTATGACCTAATTTCATCCCACAGACCCAATGTCACCCCTGATGACGGTATACAAATTTTAAAAAATCCTGAAATTAAAAAAAAATTAAAATTTTTAAATATTTGGATTTTTGTGTTTAAAGTTTAATATTATAATTATTTTTCAAATTTTAATCCTTATTTTTTATTTTCAAACTTCCAATTTTTTTCCATTTTAAAATCTTCAAATTTCAAAATGACTTAAAAATTTGAAATTTCAGTTTTTTGTAATTTTTTAATTTCAAAATAAGTAATTTTAGAATTTTGAAATTTTAAGTTAGACCGTTGCAAATATTTTTCAAAATTTGTGTCAGCAACAAACTAGATGCGGGCTTTATGTTCGGCTAGTGTCTACCGAGTTTAAGCTAGCGAACTTCTCCAGTGATGAATCCAGAAAGTGGTTCAAAAATTAGTTTCGGACGTCTTAAAATAATTTCTAAACACCAAGTGAATTTAAGTTTTAAAATAATCTTTTTATTTCTGATATTTCCATCTCCTACCTCATTTCACCTTCTCATTTCCGATTTTTCTTCCTACGCAAGTTATGTTGCATTGTTTTTCTTTTTTTCTTTGTTCGACTGTTCCATCAGTTAAGATTTTTTTGCTTGTTTCCTTCTTTTCTTTGTTGTTTTTTTTTTTTCACTAATTGTTATTAATAATTATTATGTGTTTTTGTTTTGTTTCCATTTTTAATATGGTAATTATATTGTATGTACGACTTTCTCCGTGATTTTTTTTTTGTTTTGTTTCATTCTATGTGATTTTATCGCTCATCTTCCTTTCCTTTGTCTCCCGCCGCTCACAACACACCAACTTTTGTTTCCCACAGTTTTATTCTTTTACTTGTTTTGCATCTCTCTTCCTCTATTGTTTGTCGACATGCTTGATCCACTCTTCGGTAGTATTAATTTTTTTACACAAGTTTTATTCGATTCGGTTTATGTTTGTGTGTAACTTCGCACGAGTTTCAGCGATTGGCAGCTTTTCTTTTTTTGTTTGTTTTTTGTGTGTGTGAGTTTTTCTTTTTTGGTTTTGTCATATTTGTTGATTCAACAGAAATCTTGAAAAAGACTTTAATTTTGAAAGGTTTTCGTTTCACAAATGAGAACATTTCTATTCGAATTGAGACACAACTGAAGCATTTCTTGATTTTGTTTCTTCCCCTTTTAATTGGGATTAAATTTCCACTGGTTATTATCGTTTCTCACATTTTTCTTTCTCTAGATTTTGCATGCCTGAGCCTCTGGGTTGGAATTTGCTGCCTTCTCCCTTCCTCACTGTACACATCGCTCTTGTTTTTCTAATTAGTATTCGATCTTCTTAAATTGTGTTGGATTTCCCCTTCGCAAATCTTCTGTGGATTGATGAAACGTTACTCGATTATAGAATAGTCATTTTTACATACACGTACGATACAGTTTTGTTGTTTACGAGTTTTTTTTACCTTCTTTCCTTTTCTGACGAATATTCGAAAACATGAAATTTGTTTCATCACACTCGCTTCTTCGTGCACACTCTTTGAAAGTGAACAAAGTTTAAAAAAAAACATTCTTTCGCACAAAAACTGCTAATAAAACTAAGGGCTTTTAAAAAATTATGAAAATTGCCTATTATAAAAACAGGGAGCATGAAAAAATATCAATAAATAGCGATAAAACTTTATCTTAATACGACGACAAAAAATAAAAGATGTTTAAAGAGTAAGAGTCTGCTAAAAAGTAACAGAGAAAAATAAATATGAAAGGCACCGCCTACTTTCTAAACATAACACAGTAAATTTCACACACAAACAAAGTCACGCACATTCACGTTCAGTCAGTCCTCTCGCTCTTTCGCACGTGAAAGATAACGAATACAAAAAAATATGTTCGATTGACCACTACGTTGTTTACAGACACAAGCCGGAGTTTGTTTTCTTTGCGTCCCACTCTCTTTTTTTTCTCCTCTTCTATTCAACACATTTCCTTTTTTGTTTTTTTCTTCAGTGGGTTCCTTTCTTGTTTTGTTTAGTTTGTGTTATTCGTAAAATATAAAAGTCTTCGATTATTATTCTTACTTGTTTTGTTTTTTGTTTAGTTTTCTTTTCGCTATTTTTGTTTGTGTTGTGTGTCGTGTTTGTGTTTTTGTTTTTTTTATAGTACTATTATTACTTTCATATCCTTGTCGAGTAGGTTTACTTGCTGTATTTTTTGTTGTTGTTATTAATGAAATACTTAACTCTTAATTCAAATATCTATGTATTTGCTGTAATTCTTTTTTCTCGTGTATTAGTTTGTATTTTTTGTTTCACTGCTACTATTTTTTTTTCTTTTGTTGCTGTATATTTTTTTTAATTTAGTTAATTCGATTAACTAAACATTCGCGTTCTCTCTCGCTCTTACACACCCTCTCACTCACACACTTGAACCTCCTGCTCAGAAAGGCAGACTGAACAGCTGGCGCCTGTCGGGGAATACTTGCAGCCGTCTCTATAACCGGGGCCCGGTATGATATGAGCTGTGCGGCAGGCCCGGACTCGGCCCGGAACGGTGTAACGTGTACGGCGAGTTGGACCGCCCGCCGGGTCCCCCTCCTCCTCCCCCTCCGCCAGGGCCCAGCCCTCCAAGGCTTCCTCCTATGCCGCCGCCGCTACCGACGTTGCGCCCCAATCCGCTAGGGCCATCGCCACGGTCCAGCATCGAGCCGGCCGCCGCCGCCGCCACGGACGGAGGCGCCACCGGATGGCCACGGGTCATGTAGTGGTGAAAGTTGCTCGGCGAGGGCGTCGCCATTCGATGATGCTGCAAGATGGAAAGGACATTTGAGTTGGGGTGTGTTGTATACACTCAAAATCAGAATTATCCTTCAAAAGGATACTTTCTATCCCTTTTTCAAGTTCACCCGACGTCACCCTTTCAAAAGGGTATGTCAAAATCAATACAATTTCGATACCCTTTTAAAAGGGTGACGACGGGTGAACTTGAAAAAAGGATACTTTTGACTTTGAGTGTAGCTGTCATTGGTTGATGCCGTTACAGCGCATAGATGTGTTCTGTCATTTTAAAGTGTTGCTATTGTTTTTTTTTTGCAATATTTTCGGCATACTCCGCAAACGTCAAATGAGTACAAAGTTGCTGCCGGATCTTTTTCCGGATCTCTTCCGGAAAAGATCCGGCAACAAATTTGTTTGGTTTTGAAGGGTGCCGAAAAATGTCAACAAATCACATGGGACATTGGACAATGTTTTGTTGATTCTTTCGTTGGTCGTAAATAAATGAGGTCGTTCGTTTGTTAGTTCTAGTAAAGTTTATGTCCGTGAACGTCTGGTTCTTGTGTGCTGGACCGCGAGAAGACGGATCCAACAAGGTCAAACCGATTTCTTTAAGGAATCGAACTCACCTGCAGATTGTGCAACCCCATGGCGGCTGCAGCGCCGATCATGTGACTTGGTCCGTCGCCCAGATCCAGATGCAGACTCTCGGGCATTTCTCCCAGCTGTAGCGTGCCGAGCGAGGCCGTGGCCATGGCCACGTCGGGCATAATGTCCGACAGGTGTCCCTCGGAGCACGCTCCGCCACCACCTTCGGCACCTCCCCCAACCCCACCGTGATGATCTCCGGCCGGGGCAGACAGTCGATACGCGACCACATCTCCGCCGGGGATCAACGAGGGCAGCTCCTGCCGTCGATGGGTTCCGATGATGCTGGGACTCGGGCCGAGCATGCCACCGATGCCACCCTGTGGCACGTGCAGCGCTCCCGCTCCGGAATGTCCCATGCCTGGCTGCGAGGGTAGCATCTGTGACGAAGCTGCCTGCTGTCGAGGGAATGTCATGTTGCCGCGTCCACCGACGCCGTAGCAGCCAACGTTTTGAGGAATAATATCGCTTGGAAGGGCCGGCGAGGGTGGCGGAGTTGTGTCCTCGTCCAGTGATTGATTGCTCGCGCGCAAACTGCCCACTCCGTCCTGGGCCTTGGGTGTGGAACCGTCTCCGGCGTCCAGGCAGTAGCAGTTGGAGTTCTCCAGCAGTTCAGCGACCTCGTCGGGGAAGTTGAACTCGCGCACGACGCGTAGCCGGATCTGTCGGTTGATTTCGTGCCGACTCGACAGTGGTAGCGTGAGCGCTCGTTGACAGCTCGGCACCTGCCGCAGCTTTTGTTCCCGCTTTTGCATGGCCTCCATGGCGGCGGCGTCCGGAGCTGGGATGGAAGCGGCAGCCGCAGCGACTACATCCACACCCGCCGCTCCATTTCCTGTGCCAATGTTCCCGCTGGCGTTGCTGTTCAATCGGGAAACCATGTACAGCGTGTCCGGAATGTCCGGCATGTGGCGTGATCGTCGCATCCGCAGCATTTCGACCTGCTGCGACGCGATGTGGTCCTCGAGGAGCACTTTAACCTCTTCGTAGTACGGCATAAAGAGACGAGGTCGCACGAACAGGCCGTGATTCTTGCCACCTCGGATCCACGCGTTGATCCGCAGACTTTCGCGATCATCGCCGATCATGTGCGACGGTGGAGTGCTGACCAGACCGCGTCGGATCGCTTGATTCAGGATCTCGTTGCTCGGTGGCAGCACGTGGTCCATGCGAACGTGTGGCAACAGTTCCGACAGAATTTCGCGTAGTTCTACGTCACTCAGGTCTCGCTTCTTGATGCCCTTGCGGGTCACCGAATGGGCCGTGTGGCTCAGCAGGTTCGGCTCGCGATCTTCCATCCGTCGGATGAGTTCCTGCTCGCCCCATTTTAGCACAGCCTGTAGCACTTCCAGCTCGGACGCCTGCAAGAAGTTGTTTTGAAGGGCTTCGATAATCTGGGACTTGTCCAGCTGGAACAGCACCGGTGATCCCACGATGGCCGAGAACTCCTCGCGCAAATAGTGGCAAGCTTGACGATAAACCCAAGCCGATCCGTGCGGTTGGCCGCCCCAGCGCAGGACGGTGGCCAACGTGTCCAGCGAGAGCCACTCCAGGATCAGATCTTCGCAACCCTGGGCGAGAATGTCCAGCTCGAGGAAGCGTCCGATCTGATACAGCTCCATTGCTTCCTCGAGCGGTGATGGCCTCGTACGGCCTGTGTGCGTGAGTGCCTGAACCTCGCCGAGACTTCCAGCGCCAACGCCACACCCGTTGCCTCGCAAGATCAACGACAGATCGACGGTGTCCAGATAGATGGCGTGCAGCAGAACTCGGGCATACCGCTTCGGAATGACGCTCTCGTCCAGGACGATCCGCGTGGGCACGTGCAGCGATCGGTCCGTGCCGTGCAGCTGATGTTCCTCGTTGACGTTGCGTATCCGCCGCTGGATCATGTTCTTGAAGAACGGCGATCGCGCGCTGAGGATCGCTTTGTGGCAGGGCAGTTCGAGCTTTGGCCGGAAACCGTACTCGGAACTGCCGGAATCGGGTCGATGGTAGTCACCGCCCTCCGAGGTGAACACTATGGCGGCATCGGCGTAATCGCCCGTCTCCAGCAGGTAACGCAGGTCATTCTCCAGCGGATTCGGCGTACCAAAGTCCTCTCCTAATCTACGTAGCAGACTTACATCTATGGTCGGATCGTGTGTACATAAATCTCCTGTATACAGATATCTCAGCAGCGACGAAAACATCGGAACGTCCACCGGTGAGGAGCGCAGTTCCAGACAGATCCGTGCGCCGTAACCCGGACAGCCGGCCAGCAGGTCCCGGAAGTACGGACATCGTGCGGACAGTAGTGCACGGTGCACCGGAAATACGGTTCCCCGAAACACCAAATCACAGTCGGTGCAGTGTTTGTAGTCGTACAGGCTGGCCAAGTCCTGCTTGAAGGTGGTCGCCGGTGGCCGGGCCAGCTCTGCCTGCACCGACAGATCCTTCAACGCGGCCAACGACTCGTACTCTTCCAGCAGGGCCGACAGCTCCATCGGACTCCAGCTGGACACGAACTCGCGCAGAACCCGGCCATGGTCGCACGCCTTCGATGAGCGACGCCGCCGGATCAACTTTTTCTTCAACGTCGCAAATCCGGTCACCTTTTTCCGCCGCTCGCGGACAATCACGCCCGGTCCCCCAACCGGCCCGTACGGTCCCAACCCGGTCAAGGGCGTCGTGGTGGTCGTAGCACCTGCCCCCGCCGTCGTTATCGCTCCCGTCAAACCCGGAACGCCTCCGGTGGACCCACCGCCTCCTCCCGCTCCGGGGCAATCAGTAGACGCCGTCGCCCCCATCTCCGTAATGCATGTATCGCTTTTACTCTCGCACCAGTATTGCAGTCCACAGGGCACCAAGCATCCCCATAGACCGAGATTCATTTTCCGGCTAGCGGTTGATCTGGAAGAAACGAAACAGAAAAAGAAAAGTAGGTCATGAGAAACGAACCGGAAGTGCGGAACCGGAATTAGGCAGAGAGCTGTCAATTGATATAAAGTTTGTGTCTTTTTTTTTTTTGTCCCGCCCTCTTGGATGGTGGGGAGATGGCGGAAGTGGACGCGCAGAGGAAAAAAAAGAAGAAGAGAGCGGTCAATGTCAAATGACACGGCTAATGGCATCGCAGTGTGTGTGCGGGAGGAAACGAAAAGTGGGACAAGGTAAACCGAAGTGGTCGCGGTGGTGGAAATTGTCGGCGAAATAAAAAAGGAAAGAGTTGTTTCCGGGGATGGGGGTAGAAGTCATTCCCGATAGTTTTATAAAGTTGATGTGGGCAGGGGTGCCAACTTTTTTTCAAGTTTTTAAGCAAGCTGACTTTTGTTCAATCCCCTTCAATAAACAGAATGTTAAAACATTAGTTTCTAAGATAAAAATAACAGTTGATACAAAATGATGTTTTTTCAGTCTGCCAAGTTGGATGGATACGCCGAGTGCTGAAAAAATCGAGTTTTGCATACAACATTTTGTGTGATTCCAAAAACACTTTTCAATACTGTTATCTCTAGTGATGATTAGTGACCATACAGAATTACATGAAAGAGATTTCCAAAAGAGTTATTCAATGTTTTGAAAAAAAAAGGCTACACTCAAACCCCGATGGTTTGACACCAACTGATGTCAAACGAACGGGGTCACTTTTTAGTTTGACACCCTTTTTACACGGAGTTCACACACACTATCAAACGTTTCTTTGATAGTGTGCGCGAGCGCCGTGTAAAAGGTGACAGTTCGTAACTTTTTAGTTTGACTTTGACCAACCAACGGGGTACAAACTAAAAAAGTGTCAAACGAAAAAGTGACCAACCACCGGGGGTTGAGTGTATTTGTTTTAATACTCTTCAATTCCTTTTTTCCTTAACAAATAAAAAAAAACATAAAATTCAAGATTTCATTAAACATATTATCTCTGAAATCTGAATTTGTCCACAATCAACTTGTTTCAGCTGTTTCAGCTGTTCGACTTTCCTCTTCCTCAATCGTGCACTAAAATCCTTCCGATTGACGAATACTATTTCTGCTGGTGGTGGTCGTGCTTTATGGCCAGGAGGAAGTGCGACGAAGACCGTCGAGTTGGGGGAGCTTGAGCAGAGGGGGTGGCTAGATAGTCGATGTACTATACAGAGTAGAGAAAAAGAAACGACCGAGCGATGCACATGAAATTCAAGGATAAAGCCCGCTCGGCTCCAGTTCTCCTATTTCTTCTTATTATTTCCTCACTCTCTCTCCTCCCTCACTTACGCCAGTGGCTGACTTTTGCGAACCTCAGCGAAAAAAAAAATGGTCCAAAACAACGAACGAGTTGGAGTCATCGCGTGGTGCAAAGTTTCCGCGAGCCCTTTCATTTGGTACTAGTTGGGCTTAACCTTTGATTGCCGAGAGTGCAAAAAGATTTTTTGGGCTGAATTTGTCATGAGTCCAACGCAAATTTAAATGTTAAGTGTTTTGTCTGCTTCGAAAGGTTTTTTACCGAATTCGGTGAGATTTTACCGATTTTCAACTGCTTTTCGGTAAAATTCAACAAACAATTGGTAGTAAACATCATGATTGCTCTTCTTGAAACCGGTTTTCGGTAGTATTCTGAAGATTTGACAAGTTGTCCCTGTCTTAATTTTTATGTACAGCGCATAAAAACAATTTCTCATCTTTTTTATTTTATACAAAAAAAAATACAAGACAGAATTTTACGATGGATCAACTATGGACCCCTTGACACGAGCTGTCAAGCAAGATACTTTCTGTCAAGAATGGTCTCCAAGTTAATTTTTCAAAATTGTTTCAAAAATCCGTTTGTGATGGTACAAAGTGTCATTGTGCTGGAAATAGTAGTTTATGCAACAAGTTGCAATAAGAAGATTTTTTCAGCACGAGTTGTACATTTATCCAACGAGGTTTCCGAGTTGGATAAATAAGTCGAGTGCTGAAAAAATCAAGTTTTGCAACGAGTTGCTTACATTTTTTTAAAAAATTCCGAAAAACGCTTTTCGAGTGGAATTTTATGTCAAACATTCATGGTTTTAGTCAATTCACCGTTCAAAACAAAAAAATATTGAAAAATGTTACTTTTTGATACTAGTGTTGAAAAGTTCAACATTTCAGCACCCATTTCAACTTTTCAGCACTGGTGTTGAATGGTATTAATTTTCCATTCTGTTATTTTTGGTAAGGAAACATAGGCCGTTTCGTTTCTCCAGAAGGACAGGAAAAGTTGAGAGTTTCACAGCGAAATTGCAAAAAAAAAATGATCTTTATCGTTGTGAATTAAAGCTTTTTTCATTTTGATGCCAATCAAGCTCAAAAGTCAAATTTGAACCACCCTAGTGTGTAGTCTAATCTAATCTAATCAAACCTTTACAAAGAGGAGATTGCCTTAGGTCACATTTGTAGTGCTTCATTGCATTCCAATGCATTGTAACATCCCAAACGATAAAGCGGCCAGGCCTACTGCTTAAAGTTCACCGCAGAGATGATTCTTTGAATTGGACATATTTACATGGTACAAGTTAAATATTTGGAAATTCAGTGCTTGAAAGCTCAAAAAAGAGCTGAAATTTTACCAACGTTTTTGCAATAGACGATTCAAAAATAAAAAAAAAAAAAAAGATATCGTCGAATGTCGGTCAAAGGTTAACAACATGAACCGAAAATCCCATAGTTTAACTTTTTTTTTTCATTTCGAGAAAAAAATAATTCCGCCGAGGATGCAATCTCGCGATACAAAAACCCCAGAGTCAGAGCGAGTGTGCCAACGGGAGCGGAAAAGCGGATTTAAAAGCCAATAATGTAGGGAACTGGGCCACATTAATTCGATTACTGTGACTGGTTGGTTGGTTGGCAGACTAACTAACGAACCTGCCTGCCTGCTAACTAACTAGAACTGTTGTAAAACACGAGAAAAGGGACTCTAGTTTTGACGAGGATGATGATGAGGCGACCAGGACGACAAAAGGTGAATTAATTAGAGAATCATGCAGAAACGGAACGGAACGGAACGAGAAGGGGGGGAAAAGGAAAGGATTCAGGACGACGATGCCATGGGAATGCCAACAGCTGACGGAGGTTCCGTGATGCCGATTGGAACAGGGATTTTTTTATTCGTCGGGATGGAAAGTAATGCCAAAATAAAAATGGATGAAATTTGGCCGACTTTTGTGGGTAGAAAGTTCAGATTTGCTGGGGGAGTTGTGGATTAGGATTTCAATTTTTCAAATAGCTAGAAAAGATGATGATATTTCGAAGAAGTTGGAAAATACAATTTCCTTTGAAATACTTAGCTACAAACTGACAAGTTAATTTTCCATTCAATGATGAAAAATATTTGCTACGGCTTATTAAACACAAAATAGTAGTTTATGCAACAAGTTGCAAAAAGAGGATTTTTTCAGCACGAGTCGTACATTTATCCAACGAGGTTCACCGAGTTGGATAAATACGACGAGTGCTGAAAAAATCAAGTTTTGCAACGAGTTCCATACAACATTTTTTGCAATTTCGAAAAACACCCATTGAGTGAAATTTTAAGTCGAATTTTCATGTATTTTGTCAATAAATCGTTTAAATCAAAAAAATGTTGAAAAGTGTTACTTTTCGAAACAAGTGCTGAAAAGTTCAACTTTTCAGCACCCATTTCAGTGCTGAAAAGTAGAACTTTTCAGCATTTATTTTGAAAAGTGTTGCTATTCGATTCTGTTATTTTTTTGGTACAGAAAAGTAGGCTATTTCATCGTTCAAGAATGACAGGAAAAGTAAGTAGTTTCACGACGGAATTGCAAAAATATATATTGTTGACAATTGCAAATAAGTTTCTAAGAAAACATTCTATTGGAAGAATAATTTAAAACTATTATTTAAGGAAAGGAAATCAGGTACACGACGACTTTTTTAAGATTTTGCTGGTGTCAAAACGGCGTTATTTAAAATATGTTTAAAATAAGACTTTTCTCTTTAAACATTTTTAAGAACTGCTCATGTTTGAAAAAATGAAAAGAAAACCCACAAAAATATCACAGAATCTAGAGTTTTTTTTAAGGTCCTATACTGCCCATGTTCGCATAAATGTCCCATATGCAAAAACAGCAAGCTGAGAAAAACGCATTTGAAGTTTTTCCCATACATAAGGCTACGTGTTAAGTTTTCGCGAAAAAACTGAATTTCCTCCTGATTTCAAGAACAAAGTACTGGATGTTATAGGCTCTTTCGAAAGAGCACACAATTTTGAACCAAACTGCATCATTAACTCGAAATCGATGAAAATGCATATGGGACATTTATGCGATCAGGGGCAGTATAAGCTATTGAGTTTCATATGTTTATAGGACCATTTAAAAAAAAGCTCAAGAAATTATTTTGAAATTTTTTTTAAATAAAATATGTATATGTTCAAATCTAGCTTTTGTCTCTTTTAAAAATAAATTAAAAACATTTGGAATTTACAACAACAAAATAGCTTATAAAACTATTTAAAGAACTTATCATGTTTAAAATAATGCAAAAAATAGCACAAATTTTACTGAAACCAAAATATATTTGTGTTAAGAGATCGTGCATAAACCACGTAGCACGTAGCCCTCAAATTTGAAATTTTCAACATTCATCCCTTTTGGCATTCAACATTTTGTTCACTTTCGATCTTGGACAAAATGATCGGGACAGGCAAATTTTTGTCAAAATTCAAATGCTCATAACTGTTCGAAAATTTAACCGATTTTGATGAGCATTTGAAAGGAAAATTATTCTAGTTTTTGAATATGTACTGGAACAAGGTATTGGTTCATGGCCACCGGAGATGTTCCGGATTTTTTGGAACCGTGTCAAAAAGCCACTATTTTCAATGCGTGCCATTTTAGCCGAGATGAGTCTTGAATATGCTTTTCGGATACATTATTTAAAGAATCTTCAATTCTGGCCACTTTCGGAACCTCCCAGGAGATCCCTCAGGGAACCTGTAATAATGGCCATTTGCATGTTTTGTTCAAAACACGTCATGCGTCGGCTCAAACTTAATATTTTTCAATGAGCAAGCTATTTGAGAATACAAAATGGCTCTTTGCCTATATATTGTCCTCAGGGAGGCCACTATCCGGATCGTCAGGGGAACCGGTTTCAGAAAGATTAGTTGATTTGTATGAGGATTCTTTCGACCTTTTGGTATTCTTCCGTTCTACGCATAATTGTCCCATGTCATTTTTGGAAGATTTTGACTTTTAAACATTTTTAAGTTTAGTTGGTCGTATACTTTAAGAAAAACACATAAAATCTAGTAGTTTGTTCAGAAACTTATTAAAAACAACACCACGTCTGTTTGTTCCATCGTTGAACTTCTACGCATAATTGTCCCACCAAGTATTTTCATGCACGGAATCATTAGATTTACGAAGCATTTGTATTGCAAGAAGACAACAACAAAGAGTGATAAACTGCTAACTGGGGTGATTAGGGACACATAGGGTTAATTGGGACCCTCGGAACAATTATGCGTAGAAACACAAAAATCGGTCTAAAAATTTCAATCGCGTTTTACTCAGTTGCCCTTTTTTTAACATGGGACAATTATGCGTAGAACGGCAGTATTGGACCTTTAGTCTTTGACCAATCTAATCAAAGTATTTCGGTTCTTGAAGCATTCGTTGGGGTTCAAACAAGCATTTTTCTTTTTTTGAACGAATAATTTTTATGGCCTCGCTTTGAAAATAAAATGTCAAGCAAGGGGTATTTAGTTAATCTTCTGTTATTCATAGTTTTTGTACAATTTACGAGGAAACATTGAATTACACAGAAAAGATGTAAAATTACACATTTTTTAGGTTAAATTTTTTAATGTAATATCAACATGTAGAGCCACCTTCACGTATACCTATCGACTCAGAATCATTAGATCCGTCTTGGGGTCCCACAAGACCTTAGTTAATATTATGATGTTTAGAAAAGTACTTCAAAAGTTATGCTAAAAAAACGATTTTAGCTTGACTTTGGAAGATTGAAAAAAGGGAGGTTTTTGTAAGAAAACCCGTCATGCTATACATTTTTAGAAAGGTATTTAAAAGACCTTTCCAACGAGCCCATAATGGTGAAGATCTGACAACCATATCAAAAGTTATAACCACTTAAGTGTTTTTATACACATTTTAGAGCCCGGATCTCACATATTTTGATGAAAACGTTGTCCGGATCTACCATGCGACCTATCTTTGGATGGGTAATCAAGAGATCTTTCCAAAGAGTCCAAAACATTGAAAATCTGACAACCATATCAAAAGTTATCAGTACATAAGTGTTTTTACTACACATTTTTTAGGGCCGGATCTCAGATATTTTGATAAAGTAAGTGTTATTTATACGCTGTGTAGTGCATTCACTTTATGAATGTGAGGAAGGCACCAACCACTTAAAGGTGGATTAAGTAACGTTTTGTTTTTGAAAAGGTCCAAAAGATTTTTGGGTGTTCATGAATAACGTGAATAATCGCGTCATGAACTACATAGTAAAATATAAATCGCTAAATTTGGAATTTTTTGCAACTCTGAGAAATCATCACTTCAATCAGATTTATGGCATTTTAAAAACAGAAATTGGTTCAAAGTGATCTCATCAAGACTTTTTTACTACAGTGGACTCTCTGGCTGTCGATCTTCTCGATATCAATATTACTCCAGCTGTCAATACATTTTTTAGTCCCTTCAAATAGATTACTTGGATTTTTTGTTCTATAATTTGATAACTCCTGCTCTCGACGGTCCCTTCAATATCGACAACGAGAGAGTCCACTGTAATTGAAAGATGGTTATTAGTCAATCTGGGGACACTGTCAAGAGATGTCAAAAGTTATATAAATGTGAGGAATGCTTGATTTTCACTTTTTCAAGATTTGTGCTCTTTCTCCCCTTCTCACCGAGAGGATCCAACCAAAATTTGAATTTCCCTCCGAGCTAAAAAAAATTGCTCATCCAAGGAAAAATCGGTTCGACTGACGTCACGTCACGTCAGAGATGGCTCATCGCTTTTTTTCGGTTTTTTCCTGGAAGGAACGTCCCATTTGCTGCTGCTGCTATCTGCTACCGGTTCGTGTTGCCGCTTTTTTGTCGGCTTTGGATGGTCAGAAGGAGTAGCTCCTTTGCAAAGTAAGATTTTAAGATCCTCTCCTCATCATCAGCAGCAGCAGCAGCGAACAAATTAATTGACGGAGTTTTCCGAGCAGCGCAGCTAATTGGAAGTGTGTATGGATCTGGATCGTCCTCGAGCCGAAACCAAAATTCCAAGAAGCGAAAAAGTTTTTCGGCAACATAATTTTGAAGTCGTTTTTGATTCAACGTTCAAGATTCGTTGCAATCCGTTACTGTCACTTTTGACAAACGCCCGGTTGCAGAAAGTTGACCCAACGTCAAGCTGTTTTTGATGGATGTCAACCTTACAGTCATACAAACTTGTAGCTTTCTTATGGGGTGCTCCGCTGCAGTCACTGATGCAATTGGATTAAATCGTCTAAATTTAAATAATTTTGAAGATTCTCCATTTTGGAAAGAGGACAATTTGAAAAGGACCCTCTGCCAAGCATGAAAAAGGAGAAGCACAAAATTATTAACGACGCAAGGTGGATCAAAAGCGCAAGGTGTGCCTGCTGCTTCCCTTTGTTGTCCAAGCGGTGAGGATATGAGGTGGAGAAAAAGAAAAATGCAAAAACGGAAAACGGAAGTTATCAACATCAACAACAACAACAACAGAAGCCGATATGGAGGTCAAAGCACTAAAATATTGCTCGACTTCCGATGAAAAGAGCATTATTTTTGTTGTTTTTTTTTTCTCCAAGGTGTGGACATGTAGGTGGACATCAAAACAAGCACAATAACAGCATCATTATTGGCAAATAAAGAAAAAGCTGTTTCATTGGGGTAATTGATGTGCGTGTGTGCGAATGTATCGGAATGAAGGAAAAAAGGGAAAACCCCGAGCGTGTGTGTGTGTTTGCAGTACACACATATTCTAATCTAATCAATAGTTTCGATCGGGGAGTGTTGTGAGTGTGCCAAAAAACAGACACTGGGAGGTGAAGAGCGCGGTTTGCAGAAGTTGAGGCGCGTAAGTGTGAGAGAGACGGGGAAGAAACGAGAGAAAGTGCGAGCAGAGTAAGGGAGAGGGGGGGGGGAGGGAGGGGTTTTCCAGCGAGGGGAAGAGGGTGGTACCCAAAGCAAGCCTTTCAGATAAATTAAGGGAAAGAAAAAACGACCCCGAAGGTCTTCCACGCCTCCGGAAATCTCCGGAAGGGGGCAGTTTTGCGATGGACCGTTGCAAAAACTTACCTGAATACAAATGAAGAACCATTTTGGGGCCCAAGCTGGAGCTTTGCGAAAATTGTGCGCGGCCCTAATGTGCACAGTAGGCTGTGGTCATGTAGATCTTCTCTCCTATTCCTTAGACTATTTGTGTGGAACCCAACGCTTGAAACACTTGGTTTTCGGATTGCTCTAGGCTAGGAATCCGCTATGCGGTAACAATATTGCACAATAGACGATCTCTCTCCAGCGAGTCGAAGCTTCGCGATCCAGTTAGCCCTCCAGTAGCACTAATCCAGCCCACTAAACCCAAACTAGCAGCAGCCTACTAGGTTTTCGTCCATCCCAATCACAATAGCATCCACCATTCCGAGGCAGCACAAAGCACTCTTGGATAACTTCCGTTCGTCCATCCGAATCGACGTCGTCTTTCGGGGGCTCTTCTTGTCATTCGGCCATGTTTACATTTTTAGCCAGCCAGAGACCTTCTTCTACGCCATCAGCGGAGCTCTTACAGTGCCTTTCAGCTCAACTCTAGCTCCTCCGCTGGAGAAGAGATCGGACGCACACAGACGCAGCTGCTCCCCAATCCTACACGCTTTCATCCAAGCAACCCTGCTGCCATCTACAGAAAACACATGACACATACACCACCATGCATCAAACAGCAGCAGCAGCAGCAGAGGGAGCCACCTTAATAATCACTGTGTGGCCAACTTGGATCCTCCACTCGGGGGCGGATGGAAAAAGCCACTTTTCGGGTCCTGCCCCGGGACGCTTCCGGCCAACTCGGGACGCACCGTACGCCCACGACTCCCGGGCACCACTTGCACCTGCTTTCGGACCCCAACGCACGCCCAGCGCACCACTTTCGAGGAAAACTTTGCGCGACCGCGACTCCGACCGACCGACCCCAGGTTGAAGGGAAAAATTTATATTTTCAAGTTTTTTGACACGACTCAGGCGCGCGAGAGGAAAAAAGAAGAATTTTCTCTTCTGTGCGCGCCCATGTGTGCGTGCGATGGCGATCCAACAGCCGCGGAGAGAGAGCACTCTCTCTCGCGATTTGTTTTTGTCAGTTTTTTGACAGTGGGTGTTTCTCGATTTCGCCGCAGCGGCGCTGCGGCAGCTTGCGTTTTATTTTGGTCTTGTCCTTCGTCGAGGGAGGAGGTAAACAGCTGGATGCGAAATAACTTTATTTTTTGATGTTTTAGGCTTCTGACGAGCCATGGAGGCCGGGAAAACGAGACCGTGGACCGATGACCTGAAGGTTTGCCCGCACACGGGCGTCGGAGAGGCCACCAATCAGAAATACAGGTTTGACGTTGGGAGCGTGGATCGTAGCAGGCTCCGCCTGCAAGATTGACGTTGCTGTTTAATGTTAACACTTTTCTTCTTGCAGGGAGGACGGAAGCAGGATCGAGGCGTACAAGTCGCGGGACAAAAAGTGCCTCTGCATCGTTGAGGACACGTAAGTAGGAAATTACTAGATTTACACAAGGCTACAAGGATAATCATCATGACGACTCGAGATGGGAAAGGGTGTTTCATCTTCAGGCGTTTCATTTCGCTTCTCAAAATTTTGGAAGCACTTTCCACGATTCGTGGCAAAGATTCGACTGGAAGACCAATACATTTTCAGCTTGCTGTACGCCGTTTACTCGGGCCACAATGGGGTGCGCGTTTCGGACTTTGCGCTCCAGAAGATGGCGGCGGATCTGCTGCTGGGACAGCTGAACGGGCGGACCACCGATGAGGCCGTCAAGGACGTCATCCGGCAGGCTTTCCACTCGGTCGAGAAGGGTTACTTCGACTCGATCGACGCCGATGTGGCCACCAAGACGGCGCTGCAGCTGCAGCTGTCGGTGGACGGGCTGAGTCAGTACCAGATCTCGCAGGAGTTTGGAGCGTTGCTGGAGAAGCTGGGCAAGATCAACGTGGAGCTGTCGGTTGGGAGCAGTGCCGTGCTGGCGTTGATCTACCAGTCTAAGCTGTACATCGGGAATATTGGAAACTGTCGGGCGCTGCTGTGCAAGACGGATGAGTTCGAGACGCTGACCGTGACGCAGCTCAGCGTGGACCACAATCTGTACAACGAAGAGGAAGTGCTGCGACTGCTTAGGCTTGGGTTGGAGGCGCAGAATTTCGAAAACTGTCCGCTGTACAGCACTCGATGCATCGGCAACTATCTTGGAAAGACCGGCTACAAGGACTGCGACTTCCTGTCGGATGCCTCCTCCGAACCGGTAATCTTCCAACCGGAGATCGTCGGATCGCTGCCAATCACGTCGGCGTGCAAATTCCTCGTCCTGATGTCCAGCGGACTGTGCCGAGCCCTGCACGACCTGTACCCAGGTGACACCAGCAAGGGAAACCGCAACCTGATCCAGATGATCGCAGAGGAGTTCCAAAACCAGTCAACCCTCGCTGGAGTTGCCCAGTCGGTCGTCCATCGAGTCGTTCAGCTTCACCACGATGCCTTTATGCAGCAGGTCGACGAGGGCAACTCCGTGCCTACGTTCTCCAACCGGGACGACATCACGCTGCTGATCCGGAACTTTAACTACCCGCTGCCGAACGCGTTCAACAACCGGAAGAACAGCAGCCGCTCGTACACCTCTTCGACGTCGACGACCAGCGGTTCGGACGCAACCCCCACGAATTACTCCGTCGAGATGGACTTTTCCGGAACGATGGCGAGTGGCGTGGGAACGAACGTATCGGTGACGAGTTCGGAGCGCAGCGAAGTGGACAGCTTTCCCGAGCAGGAGCGCAAGAGCTACAAGAGTTATGTGGACTTTTCGGATTACCATAGGAGGGTGGCCGAAGCCAGGAAGCTGGGCAAGTTGCCGAGGGGAATCGACTTCGATTGAGTGCCTTTTTAAATTGTTTTTAATCACAAAATATAAATCCTAGTCGTAGTTCTAGCTACTAGAGTTACAGTTACTGACTAAACGTTGAAGAAAGCCCCCCTCCATCAGGACTTGTCAAACTGCCAGCTGAGCCACTGTATCAGCCGTTCGTAGTGCTTCCGGATGTACTGCCGCTTCTCGGTTTTGGCCAGCTCGGCCCGTTCCGCCTGGCGCCGCTTCCAGGCGGCGTACTGGCTGGCGATGGACAGTTCCTCCAGCTCGTCGAAGCCGGACACGTTGTAGCGCGCGACCTTGCGGAAGACCTGCGTCGTCCGGTCGTCGTACAAGATCCGGGACGAGCTGTTGAGTATTTCCGCGAGCTGTGGCAGTGGCCACAGGACGCCGTCCACGCGGAGTGTGCTGTTGGCGGTGCTGTTTGCGAGGGAAATTTCCCGCAGCGAAGCCGGTGGATCCCTCTCGTCCGAAGGGTCGTGCTGGTGCACGGACGGATTGTCGCTCTGGAAAACCACGTACGAGTACTTGTCGTACGAAGTACCGTCCTCGCGCGGCTGGTTGTAATGGATGTGGATCGACGGGATGACGATCTTCAAGGGAATGCTCAGTTCTGGACCCGTCACGGTCAAATTCGCAAACGGATCGTCCTCGTCGTCGGTCACGTTCGCATCGGTAATGTTGGACCGGAACAGCATAACCTCCTCAGTGGTAGTCGGTTCCGGCGGTTCGGAGTACTCCTCGGTCGAAACCGGTTCATCGCTCTCCGTCGAATCATCGTACGGTCGCACGTCTGACCTTGGCGTGCTGGCGCTTGTGCTGCTACTGGAAGGTTCCGTTGTAGTCGTCGTCGTCGTGGTCGTGCTCGTGGACTTTACAGTCGGCATCTGCTGCAACTCTGCCATCTTCTGCACTGGCAGTGATGAGTTTAGGAAATTGTCGACCTTGACCGTAAGAAAAAAAAAAACGAGAAGAAGCAAAACCCCGATGAGTAATCCAATAGCAATTATTGGCCACTTGCCACACACACACACGCGGCAGAACCTACGTCACACTCGCCGCACGGTCGGTCGTACAGCGTGGACAGCACGGCGGCCTTCACGTACGAGTACTGGATCAAGCTCCACGGAGGTTCGATGATGTACGCGATGCGCGAGCACCGGTCCAGCACGTACACCTGGAACTCCTTCAGGCCGTACATGGCGTAGGTTCCGTTCTCGTTGAGCGGGTTCGGGTACACGGAGATGTTGTAGCCGGCCGCGATGCTCGTCACGTTGTCCAGAAAGTCTTCAAAGTCGAAAAATTCGGCACATTCCTCGGGGTAGCGGGGGGCCGATGCACCCAGGATGAACTGAACCGACTCGGAGTATCCGTTGCCCTCGAAGCGAAAGGCGAGGTTGTGAAAGCTGAAAGAAGGGAACAACAAGAAGACGAGGGGGTAAGTGGTAGTGGTGGAAGGGGGTAGGGCAGTGGGATGCATTTTTGGCACTGAAGGTGAACAAGAGCCCGGATAGCTCAGTCGGTAGAGCGTTGGACTTTTAATCCAACGGTCTAGGGTTCAAGCCCCTATTCGGGCGGGTGAAGTTTTTTGTTTTCTCAATCATTGACAATTTAAAAAAAAAATAAAAAATTCCGTACTTTTTTTTAAACAAAATACGATTTTTAGGGGGCCAAAATACAAATAAATAAATATTACCGTTTAAGCTAAAGCCAAAGTTGAGAAAATTTGTCGAAGAATGATTAAAGATTAGTCTTTTCGATACAGCCACTTCTGTCAATTTTAATTTTTGCTGTAATTTTCCCTACCAATTTAACAAATCCGGAGTTTTTTTTTTGAAAAGGTTCAATAAACCAAAGTTCCAGTTTTTGCTTTTTGGGTGTTTTTGAAACCGCTATGAGTCAGGGGTATTAAAAAAACACCCAAAAAGTAAAAACTGAAAATTTGGTTTATTAGACCTTTTCAACAAAAAAAAAAAAAAAAACTCCAGAAATGTTAATTGTGAACTACGATTCCTTCGAAAAATAAACTTTGAAAGCTTAATTCAATTGTGTCAATTGGGGCTAATCGGGACAACGTTTCTGATTTCTTAATATCACTCTGACAAAACATAAATATTGAACGCATGGCCTACTTTCACTTCCTCTCCACCGCACTAAACTCTCAACTTTCCGATTTAAAAAGTTAAAGAACGTCCATCGTTATCTTATGAATGCTTTCCAGGTTAATGTAAGAGTCTTGTCATTCATGGGGATTACTCATCAATTTCATTGAACTGATATCAAACCAGTAAACAAACTTCATCTCAGCTGTTTCCAATCAACAATCAACACGTTCCAATCAGAAACATTCACTTGCTTGCTACGATGCCTCTCAAGTAAACTGCAATCACTTCTCTACCCCTCAATTCTTGTCAGACGGCGTAGCGCCAATACCACTTTGAACCCTCCTTAACCAAGCAACCTTCGATAGCTCAGTTGGTAGAGCGGTGGACTGTAGTGCAAGCACCTGAGAGAATCTCTCTCAGCAAATCAGTAATCCATAGGTCGCTGGTTCAAATCCGGCTCGAAGGAGTGTGAGTAGCTTTTTTGCCCGCGCGGTTTGTTTACATGTTTTTTCGCTCTCGCGAGAGTGTGTTGCGAATCTCTCAGCAAAAATAAACTGAGAGCGTGAGAGAAATTACTGCACTTTTTTCGCGACGCCGCGCGTCGTTACAGTTTTAATTGCGGCGGCGGAAAGGAAGTTTGATGCTGCTGCTGTCACACACTATCTCCGCTGGGTGGTTCATAAATATTTACATCAACAAGGCAGGCTGTGTACAAAGAGAGAGCTAGCTGGCTGGCGGCGATCAGTGGCGTAATTGCCATTGATTACTGCGTTCATTAGAGTTCGGTCAAATAGAGCGGTCAATCGCGGCCTTTTTCATCGCGATTATGTCAGCCTTGATCTGGTAGCGGCACTTACAGCTGAATCTGTTCTTCGAACACAATTTTGTTGAAGAAAATTGGATCCCGCTCGCGGTAGATTCTGTGCGTCAGGCGAGACTTCGGAGGCGCCACACTGTACAGCACGGTCACCTGGCCCCGGAAGTCCTCCTCGACCATGGGTTCCTTCGTTTCCTGATCCAAGTACTGCTTCCGGTCCAGCTGACTGCAGGTCGCGTCCTGGTCCACGGACATTCCCCCCTGGGCCAGAACCAGCATCGGTATTACGACCGCCGTAACCAATGGCAACCACCGGGGCGCCATCTTTAAATGACGTTACGCGCACTTCCGAATCGACCGAACGACCTGCTCACACGGATTCACGGCACAAACTAATCGCTCCGCGGTCTCGCGGGGTCGCAGCAAGCGCGTGCTCTCGCGATTCATGAGGGCGGTATGCACCTGGGCGCGCACCTCCACTTCGCGACTTTTAGTGGTTATATCTCGCAATGGCATCAACCAAACGCAACCAAAAATTTTCCCCTGGCTTTTCAGGTGTGAGCATACCGAAAAATTGCTTCGCCAAATCTGTAAACCGTCACGCGTGCAAGATCGGTGGTTCCATCCGGGCGCCATTGTTCAGGTGAACCACTGCTCAATGGTGCATATCGCGCGCAAACAAAAATAACAAATCGAATCGAATCGCAGAGAAGAGCAAGAATCAGAACACAGAGAGAGAGAGAAAGAAAGAGAGCGGTGGAATAAACAAGCAAGCATGTGCACATCGTAGTCAAATGTGCCGCGGGAAAGAGGAGAGAAAGACACTCAAAACAGCTGAATTTTTATTCACACGACGAGTTTTTGATGTCGTCGCAAAAACACGCAACATCGCGAGCGCATCACAAATCAGGCGCGAAGCGGGAGCACGCAACAGGGGTGAACTGATTTCAAAACCGGCTTATGATGAAGCTGTTGTTTTTTTGGAAATGTTGATTTTAGATTTGCAAAATGTCACAAGGCAACCATCGATTTCTTCCCAGCGTGCGGTCATTTTTCTCTGTATCGACGATAGTTTCAAAATATACAGAGGACTCCAGACTGGATAATCTGGAGCCTCGTTTTTCCGAAGTTTCGATTGTTCGAATATCCGAAGGCCTTGGAAAAATGTCACTTCATATAAATGGGACCATCCATTAACCATGTGGACACTCAGACAGAACACGAATTTGATGTAAAAAGTAAGAAAACTAAATAGAGTACTTGTTCGGTAACAGGGCTGAGAACGTAGCCCAGTCACCGAATGCTGCTCGCTAACTGGGTTGAACGAAAATTAACGAGGGGATCACCGATGCATAGTATTTTTCTGATGAAATATAAAAATAAATGTTACTCAAATTTATTCACAATGCTCACTTTTCGTATTTCTTTAATTATGACTTGAAATAAAATAAAAGTTTGAAAAAGTTTTTATATTTATTTAACAGGCTTTTGGCATCCATTCACCCCTCGGTCATTTCGGTTTGTTTTGGTTTTTTGAAGTTTGTCTGCTTTTTAACTGGGCTACGGCCCAGTTATCGAGCGCATCCCAGTTAAAAAGCAGCCCAGTTAAACAAATCCCAGTTACCGAACATCTACTGTAATACGAAAAATTACTTTTGTTTGGTCATGCTTCGATTATCCGAAGTCCCAAACAAACCTTCGGACAATCGAGACTTCGGTTATTCGAGTCTTGAATGTTTTGAAATTTTGAAAACAATGCCTTTTTTAATTTAGGCCGTTGCAAATATTTTTTGAAGTTTATGTCCCTCGGCTCTGACCAAAGCCAAGGGGGATGGGGGTGACAAAAGAATAAAAAAATATAAATATTGAAACTACAAGCCTAGGTTTCAACATTTGGATGAAAAATGTGTTTCAAAATGCATTTTACAGGCGTACAGTTGCTTTCCAATCATTAGTTTTGAAAATATCGAGGTATTAACGTAATTTTTTTGTGGGACTGTACATTGGCATTTCATGAAAATTCAAAATGTTTTCATAGGAGTTCAAACATGCTAAATATGATTATAAACGCGGGAAAATGCATTTTAACTGGTTTTCAGTTGATTAAACTTTAATTTTCATTAAAATTTTAAAGTTTTTCGAAAAAATATTTTTTTTTGCCCCCTGATTATTCAGGCCAACTTTGAAGGGGGGGGGGCGACATAAACTTTGAAAAATATTTGCAACGGCCTTAATAGGCAATCAACTATTTAAATTAAACTAAAATAGGGTTGCAGAACGCAAATTTAATGTCAAACATGAGAAAATAGTTCGGGTGATAGAACTTCCGATAATCGAAACTTTGGTTAATCGAGGCTTGGAATAATCGAGTCGGGACTGTATCAAAAAAATAAATAATAATACCAAAAATACCATATACAGTCCAGACTTCCGAAATTTCGATTATCCGTAGTTCGATTATCCGAAGGTTTGTGTGGGACTTCGGATAATCGAATCACGAACCATTTTTTTTTTATTTTCTTACATTAAAAATCAAATTCGAGTTCTGCAACCCCAATTTAGTCAAATTTGAATTGTTGAATGCCTTTTTAAATTAGAAAATGTATACTTTATCAACGCCATTTAAGTTGTTTAGAGGTTAAACAATCAAAAATAAGACAACGAAATTTTTTTTTCGTGGTTCGATTTTCCGAAGTTTCGATTATCCGAAGTAAAATGTTGCTAAGGCCGGTCGAGTCTGGACAAAAAAAACAAATTTTCCAAAAATACTGAAAATTAAATAAAAACAAAAAATCCAAAAATACCAAAAACACAAAAAAAAACTAAAGTACTTAAAATATGACAACCAATATTCCAATAACACCAAAAGGACAAAAAGAAAAACAAAAATACAAAAAATAACCAAAAATACTAAAAATACCAGAAGTACCATTAAAATATAAAAAAAAATATATCAAAAGTACCAAAAGTACAAAAAAAATAAAATTGAAAGAGACCAAAAATACCAAAAGTAATACAAATAGTACAAACAAAAGTACCAAAAATACATAAAAAAAAGCAAAGGTTAAAAAAACAAATAATAAATATTAAAAGTAGCAAACACAAAAAAGCAAAAATATACAAGAAAAAAATAGCAAAAATTCCAAAAATACCAAAAGTACTCAGAAACTCAAAAACTAAAATAGCCAACAATGCAAAACAAAAAAATCTATAAGTACCAAGAAGACCAAAAAGACCCAAAAAAATGGAACAGTACAAAAGAAAACCTCAAACAATACCAAAAGTACAAAAAAATACCAAAAATACTAAAAGAACAAAAAAGAACCAATAATACCGAGAGTACCCCAAATGCTAAAAATACCAAAGGCAACAATACAAAAAAAAAATTACCCAAAAAATACCAAAACTACAAAAACACCAAAAAATAATCTTCTATGTACTGCCCATGTTCACATAAATGTCCCATATGCAAAAACAGCAAGCTGAGAAAAACGCAAGGGAAGTTTGTCCCACACATAAGGCTACGTGTTAAGTTTTCACGAAAAAACAGGATTTTCTCTTGATTTCTAGAACAAAGTACTGGATGTTATATGGGTCATTCCACCTGAAGTGTGCAAGAAAAAATGCAAATTTGAAAATTACCATCTCCGATTCTGCTCAAATTTAGCAGAGCTGTTGAGACTATCAAAACATGCAAAAATCCCGAATTTCATCCAAATCGGACCACCCCCTCCATTTTTGTACCCTCCCAAAAAATCGACTTTTTGGCGATTTTTGAGCGAAACCCTTATCTTCAAACGACGATAACTCAGGAACCACAAAAAAAAAAGATTATTGTTCGGACGGTGTCGAAATCAACGCAACTGAATTTGATCTTAATCAGATAATAAATCAGATTAATCTTTGTGATTTACTTACATTTTTCAGTTTTATACTTTCCAGAAATCCTCCTCCTTAATCATGCTTCACGAGAGTTTTATTCATGTTAATTCATAATTTTTAACACGATAATGTATCGTACACTTTTTCTTAAGTGTTACTTACAAGATCAATTGCAATTTCCTGCTAGCTCTGCGGGAATTGCATTCTTGGGCTATCCATTGGGCTAGCACACAAATTCACTGTATACTATTTTTAATTTAAGATTATACAGCAGTTTCCTACAGTGGTGTACATTCAATATTTGCCTATTTTGCTAATGATTATTTGGGATGAAATCTTATTTCAATAAAAGCAGGTAGCAGTTATTGATCAGCACGACTTAGTGCTTCTAGCAGAGGCGGCGAGTGTAGCTAATTCTCAAATACTCAATACTTTAAAATTCGATATCTCTGGAACGAAACATATTCCTTTCTGTCGATAAGTGATTCTTATGTAAAATCGGACGGGGAATACGATGGTGAGGTCAAATTTAAAAAATAAATAGGGCTGTTTTGAGATACGGCCATTTAAAGTTTTCAATTGCGCAATACAGGTAGAAAACATATTTTAATCTAAATTTTGATCACAGAAATGGATTCTACGTCCAATTTCCTTCAAAATTGAGTCTAAGACCGACCCTCTAAGATTTGTGGTTCCTGAGTTATCGTCGTTTGAAGATAGGGATTTCGCTCAAAAATCGCCAAAAAGTTGATTTTTTGGGAGGGTCCAAAATGGAGGGGGTGGTCCGATATGGATGAAATTCGGGATTTTTGCATGTTTTGATAGTCTCAACAGCTCTGCTAAATTTGGGCAGAATCGGAGATGGTAATTTTCAAGTGCTGTTCCGCTTCAGATGGAATGACCCATATGCTCTTTTGAAAGAGCACACGTTTTTAAACAAAACTGCATCAATAAATCAAAAGTGATGAAAATGCATATGGGACATTTATGCGATCATGGGCAGTATATGTATACACTGCCGCTCGAAGCTAGTCCGTCCCATATGTAATTTCGTCAATTTTGAGGTAATGATGCAGGTTGGTTCAAAATCATGTAAACTATCAGAAAAACCAATAAAATGTAGTACTTTGTTCTAAAAAGCCGGAGAAAATCCACTTTTTCGTGAAATTCTAACACGTAGCCTTATGGGCGGGACAACTTTGACACGCGTTTTTCTCGGCTTGCTGTTATTACATATAAGACGGACACGTTTAGAGCGGCAGTACAGTCCAGACTCGATTATCCGAAGGCCTTGCCAAAATTTCACTTCGGATAATCGGATCACGATTTTTTTTCGTTGCCTAATTTTTTATTGTTGAGATTTAGTATGACCCTTAAACTACTCTAAAGTGAGTTAGAATTTTTAAATCCAAGATGAGGGCCAAAATGGTGATGATGAAATACAGTAGTTGTTCGGTAACTGGGCTGAGAACGTAGCCCAGTCACCGAATGCTGCTCGTTAACTGGGCTGAACAAAAAATAACGAGGGGACCACCGATGCATAATATTTTCCAGATGAAATATAAAAATAAAAGTTACTCAAATTTATTTACAATGCTTACTTTTCATTTTTCTTTAATTGTAACTTGAAATTAAACAAAAGTTTGAAAAAAGTTTTTTTATTTATTGAATATGATTTTTGCATCCATTAACCCCTCGGTCATTTTGGTTTGTTTTGGTTTTTTGACGTTTGTCTGCTTTTTAACTGGGCTACGGCCCAGTTATCGAGCGCCCAGTTAAAAAGCAGCCCAGTTAAACAACGCCCAGTTACCGAACAACTACTGTACTGATTTTTTTTTTAGTTTTACATGTCATCAACCATTCAAATTTGACTAAAATGAAGTTGCAGAAAGGCTTCGGTAATCGAGTTTGGACTGTATAAAATTTCGACGGTTTTGTTCGAACGCGAATCAGGTCGGATCGAGGTGCTTATTGTGACAAGTGACAACATCTGGACAACTCTGGAACCGATTTCGAAAAATCTGCAGATTGTATGGGAAAAATTACGTTAAAACAAATTTTGTTCACAGGAGGCTGAAATAGCAATCAAGCTAAAAACGTCAATGAACGAAAGAAAGACAAGACGAAGTTTGTCGGGTTTAGCTTGTTAAATATAAAAAAAAACCAACAATACCAATAATTCAAAAATAGCCAATAATACAAAAAATATCAATACAGTCCAGACTTGATTATCCGAAGGTTTGTATGAGACTTCGGAAAATTGAATGACGAACAAATTTTTTTTGTCGTATTTTTTCCTGCTTAATATCATATTCGAGTCATAAGGTCCCATTTTAGTCCCTGAATGATGTTTTTCTTTCGATTTTTTTTATAAATGCCATTTTGGCCGTCATATTGGATTTAAAAATTCTAAATCACTTTAGCGACTTAAGGGGTCATACTTAAGCTTGACAATCAAAAATAAGACAGCGAAAAAAAAGTTTTGGAAATATTGGATGACCAAAATACAAAAAGGGCTTAAAAATTCCAAAGTTGCCTCAAAAACTAAGAAGTACAAAAGAACAAAACAAATCCAAAAAAGCAAAATAAAATAACAAAAATAACCTAAAAAATAACAAATCATTTTTGAATTTGATGTCAGTAATTGCTACATTTTCGTCAAGGTATGATAGATTTGGGATCACTGAAAACACTCCAATCGACAGAATTGAATTTGAGTGGATTTCCTGCCAGTAAATAAAATTGGAATCATCTTAAAGAACCATGCGCAACCACCAAACAAATATAGGCAGTTTTCGAGGAATGTTTTCTGGGGTGAAAGAAAAAAACACATTCATCTCGTTTTGCTACAGTTGAATATCTTTGCTTGTTTCTTTATTTATTTATTTGCCTTTTCGAAATCGCGAGGGAGGGGGGTCGTTATCATACAACAAAATCACAACGTGTTTCGTACGTTTTCGGTGAGCCAACTTTTCAACTCACACAACTCAATACGTTTCAGCACACACTATCTTCCTCATGTTAGAGTTTCACTCGCTCGCTCTTGGAAACACTTTTAAAAAGTATTGTTAGTAATTATAGCTTATAACACGATATCGCTACTAAATTATGTACAAGAAAATCCGACCAAAAACTGCGCAATCTTGTGACATTCGCCACAGTTACAGTCTAAGATTTCTATCGTTAGTTAGTTCATTTGTTCTCATAATTGCTCGATTGACCACACTCGTATCACAAGAAAATCGTTATCGCACCTGCAGTTTGCTTAATTGTTAATCTTTTTTTTTTGTTTGTGTTTTGTCTAACAAAGAATTTAATTCATGCAGTGTATATAACAGTAAGATAATTTGTTTTGTTTACCTACACTTAGTAATTTGATTTTGTTTAGGATAAATTTGTGTTTTCCCTTATTTATGGCATGCAACACGAGGAGGGGACTAGGCTCCGCACAAATAAAAAAAGGTGGGACTACCGCCGAAGAAGAACCGGTTCCTAGCTTCTGAGATTTGACGCAACCTTCTAATGCTCCAAATACACCGTCATAAAGGCCATCACTCCGATGCCGGCCATCAGCGCGAGAAACTGCTTGATCGATTCCCGTGGGTCCTCCTCTTGCAGCAAGTCCGGCAGCACCGTCACCAGGGCAATGTGCAGGAAGCCACCGGCCGTGAAGGGCATGATCCAAGAGGTGCGCGCTTCCATGGCGGTTGTGGCGCCGGAACCGCCGATGGCAACCAGCGCCCCCAGAAGGCCGGCTCCGGCTGTGAGCAGTTGTGCCTTGGCCGCGTCCCACCGGCTGAAGCCGGACCGCAGCAGGATGGCAAAGTCGCCCACCTCGTGGGGAATTTCGTGCACTGGGGAATGATTAGCAAATGTTAGAATAAACATCTCAGCTTAGTCAATGGTCAATACTCACACAAAATCGCAAACGTGGCCAGCACGCCGTGCCGGAACGACACCAGAAACGACCCCGCCACCGCCAACCCGTGGGTAAAGTTGTCAATCGAGTTCGCGAGCAGGTTCAAATAACCGGCCACTTTCTTCCCACCGCCACCTTCCTTCTTCTCCTCCTTTTCCTTCCCCGCCAGGAAGCACCCATTCGGAACGTCCTCAATGTCACAAGCTCCACCACCCTGGCCACAGCCCACGAAACCCTCCGGCAGTTTACCCCCAGTCTGGCGCAGCAAGCAGCTCGTAATTTCGATACACTTTGGCTGCGGATTGTTCTCGTCCGCGTTCGTATAGCCGGAGAAGATCTTCTCCACGATGGTGAAAATCAGCACTCCGCCGAGGACCCACAGACCGCTGCGCATCGCCGGGTGGCCATCTAAAAGAGAAATTTAAAATTATTTTTAAGAAAATAATTTAAACAATTGTTTCAAATACCTTCACCACCCCGGCTGACGTCCCCACTCCAAGCTTCCGGAAGTAGATGCAGAAACACGTCCCCCAGGAGACCTCCGACGGCGAAGCTGAGCAATACTTTGAGCGTTTTGGATTCGGCGGCTGCAAGAAAAGAAGAAAAAAAGGTTACTGATTGAAGAACAGCTGGTCCAAACCAAACGGTAGGATCTTAGATTAAGTGGAAGTGGCTTTGGCGGCGAGTTCAACCGAAGAAGCAATCGCACCAAAAAAAGACAGTAAAATAAAAACCGTTTTAATTACTAATTGCGTTATCAGTGGGTCGTTGCTGGGCTCACGTACGAGCTGATACCGATCGAAAACTCTTTTGGGGGCGGCTGCTGAAGAAGAAGAGGTCAACACCCTCTCCGAGTTGAGAACGCATGAAGAAAAACACATCCGTGTATGTTTTGACAATAATGTATTTCTTTAAATTGGTTAAAGATAATTCCGATAAGAAACAAAAGGTTCAACCCTTTTTTGCCTGTTTTTTTCTGAGTTGCTTTTAGCTATAAATTTTATATCAACAGTTAAGTTTGCCATCAGTAACAAGAAAACGGTAGAAAAAGATATTTTTTGGTTGAATTTTCTGGGTCCTCTAACCCTTTCAGGCCTGATGGGTCATATATGACCCATACCAAAATTCGGTTGTATAAAATCACACAGTGCTCAAAACATACAACATTGTTCAGCAAAGTTGTAATTTATGAGTTTCTCTACCTAGGAAAAAATGTTTGAGTGCTTGTTAATGGACTTTTTGACGACCATAGAACATCTTTGGATCTTCTTTGGGATGATCTAGGTCCTCCAAAGTGTCCTGGAATACAGATCTTGAAGTCTACCGCCGTAACGTAACGATTGTACCAAGTTTCCGATTATGATTCAGTGATGTCCCTGCCAAAGGGTCCAACAATATGAGCTATGTGGATCACTTTTGAGATGTTCTGGGTCCTACAAAAAGTCCTGGAATACAGATCTTGGAGTCTACCGCCGTAACAACACGATTCTACCAAGTTTCCGATTATGATTCATATTCAGTGATGTTCTTGGGACCCTTTGGCAACAATATGAGATATGTGGGTCACTTTTGGGATGTTCTGGGCCCTCCAAAGTATCCTGGAATACAGGTCTTAGAGTCTACCGCCGTAACAACAAGATTCTACCAAGTTTACGATTATGGTTCATATTCAGTGATGTCCATCACTCAAAAAATCTTTCACCACATAGTTGCATGAAAATTCCGGTGGCAGCCAATTGTTGGCCCAAAATATCGTTTTACTTGAATCATGCAACTGTCACCACGCGATCATGTCAACTTGCTTGATTATCATGCAGATTACCACAGATTACACTAACACAACCACATGCCACATGAAATCCATGCATGAAAATTTGGGGGCGTGGCATGCAGTCAGCTGGTTTTTTGTTTGCATGATAATCTTGCAACATCCGCATGGAAACATGTATGGAAAAAATCCATACACCTTTTCATGCAACTTTGTGGTGAAAAATTTGTTGGTGTTTGTTAGGATGGTCGGGAAGCTGCATGAATTTCCTGTCTGAAAATTTCGAGCTGAGCGTGCAGGTCTGGAGACGGTCAGTTTGCTGCTGATTCCCATCAACTTCACTTGGTTTCAGCTTTCTTTCTGTGTGTGCCGGAAAACCACAAACATGAAAAAAACAGTGACTCTGTTCGTTCTTCAAATCTGCTTGGACTGTTTTTTCGAAGTGAAATTTAGTAAGTATTTTGCGCATCATTTAGTAAAAAAAAAGGTTTAATTGTTATATGCATATTTCTAGGCCACTGCTCCTGAATTTTCTACGCACAACCGTCATGGCAAAGTTTGTCCTGAAGCCGTACGCGGACAAGGCCCAGCAGAAACACCCCATCAAGGTCACCAGGGAGCCAAGGAAGCTAGAGAGATGAAGGCGTCTGCCGCGTACGGGAGGAAGTTTGGGCTGCCCTGATAACAGCCCCGCGAGCAGAAAGTGATAAGCCGGAAACATGAACGTTGCGTGCGTGTGTGTTTGTGGTGGGATGTCCGTACGATAAATCGGTAAAACATAAACATGAAAATACGAGTGTTTTGTGATTTATAATGTTGAGATGTGATAAGGTTGTGTTTGAGCGAATAAGCAGAGCGATTTTGAAAATAAAAAGTTAAAAGAGCAACACCATTTTTCATTCATTAGAAATAATCAATAACAAAAAAAGAAAAAGTAAAACCCAACCCCACCCACACACACTATTAAAACTCATTCGAAAATCATGTGACATAGAGTTATCTAAGCCCGCTCTCACGCACACTAGCACACCATTTGTTTTACTGTCGGGTACAAAATTTAACCTCAATCTTTTTCGTGTACGTACACGCAATACATGCGCACGTAGATAACTCTATTTGCTATTGAGAGATTCGACAGAAACGTGCACGCATCCTGGTGGCGAGTAGAAACACTACGCAACGATGTTCGGAATGACAGCGTGCTTGGAAATATTATTTTTTTTGCAGTTTTTGATTTTTATTTCCTTTAAATATTTTTTAACGTCGATGAAAGTTATTGTAAAGTGTGGCAATCGCATAAACGAATCGAATGATGTATAAATCATAGGGGCTGAGTTAATTTTTCATGTTTTTTCCTCAAATTTAACAAAAAGATCTTTTGAAAAATTGATTTAAATAAGATTTATTTGATTGATAATGCTCCTTATGTGTGTATTATTGATAGAACAAACTATAAGAGTCATATTACAGCATAATTACAATAATTTTCTTAAAAAATTGCTAGTTATTCGAATTTTTCCAAAAATTTCCAAAAAATCACCAAAATGCATTTTTGAGGTCAATATTTTGGTCAAACGAGAAGAAAAGTAAAGTTTAAACACTTTTACATAATATTTCATCATTACTTTTAACTTTTGCAACATTTAACTCAAGTTATCCAAAATATCGATCATCTTTTTAGAAAAATCGTTTAAATAAAATACCAGTCACAATTAATCACTACAAATCACCACGCATTATGATCGTTAGCGAAATTGCCACACTTTGCAATACCCCACTTTTCTGAAAATGCTTGATTTTTCATTATAAACGCGATTTTTCCCAAAAAACTGCTCAAACTGTATGGGGGCTGTCATTCCGAACACCGCTGGAACAACAGCGAACCTAGCGAAAAAAACGTCGTCGAATTCTTCAATTCCGATAAGGTAAAGATTGCGTGAATTGGTTGCAACATTGACGTGAAATTCTTGCGATGTGTCATATGACTGTATTGGTTTGTTTAGAATGAATACAGCATAGCCTCCTGAGTATCACGTAGATTTGGCATGAAAATCCATATGGAAAAAAATCACATATATTTTCATGCAGCATTGTGGTGAAAGATTTTTTGAGTGATGGGACCCTCACTGAATATGAACCATAATCGTAAACTTGACAGAATCGTGTTGTTACGGCGGTAGACTCCAGGTTCTGTATCTTGGACACTTCGGAGGACCTAGAACATCCCTAAAGTGATCCACATTGCTCATAGTGTTTCCAAAGGGTCCCAGGGACATCACTGAATTTGAAACATAATTGTAAATTTGGTAGAATCGTGTTGTTATGGCGATAGATTCCAAAATCTATATTCCTGGACACTTTGGGAGACCCAGAACATCTCAAAAGTGATCCAAATAGCTCAGAGTGTTGCCAAAGGGTCCCAGGGACATCACTGAATATGAACCATAATCGGAAACTTGGTACAATCGTGTTGTTACGGCGGTAGACTCCAAGATCTGTATTACAGGACACTTTTGAGGACCCAGAACGTCCAGTAATGAAATATAACTTTTTTTGCCTGTTTCTGTTTGTTCATATAAGAATTCAATTACTGATACCAAAATTTTAGATTAACATAGCTCAGAAAAATTCAGGCCTGAAAGGGCTAAAGTGAATTGAAATACGACCAGAAAGAACCAGAAATCGCCCACTTTTACAGACAGAATGAATTAAACTCGAAAAAAAGTGATTTTTTGGTTAAAATTGATGTACAACGTTGAAAAGGTTTTTACCATTTGAGCTGAGAACGAAGATTGAAAAGAACGCGGTCAAGATAAGTGCTGGTTTTATTTTCTTTTGAAAGGATCCAATAAACAAAATTGTGTTATTTTGGTTTTTATGTGTTTTTATGTGTTATTGTCAACCCCCTGGCACCACTGTAAATGGCTAGAACGTTTGACAGTCACCAAAACCTCGAAGAGCCCACGTAGTAGTATTAGTGAATATACTACTGCGTGGGCTTGTGAGTGTAGCAGTATTGGTGTTGTCTGTTTGTTTACACCAAATTTTCAAGAAACATTTATTTTTGTGTGTGCGAATCTGTTACGAAAAAAGATGAGAACTGTTGCTTCCGATTGACCGGGAAGATTTGCCGGGTAGTAGGGGACCGGGGACATGCCAAGTCCCGCTGTTGATCCTTCGCTGCAATCTCCGGCAGGGAGTAACCGACCATGTGCAGAAACATCCTGGCCAACTCTCGCTGTCGACTCGCACAGAGAATCGAAAGAATCGCGTGCTTGTGTAGAATCCGACCTTTCGTGGACTCACAAGAAGTTCATCGCGAAGTGGTCCGAACAAATCTGAACTTTGAACTTGCAAAACCGTTTTCATCGCCACTTCGCGGGGCATTTATCCATAGTCTCTGGCGGATAGGGTCCTTCGGGAACTTGCGTTTGGAAATCCGTCCCGTGTCCCGTGCCATTATTTTTTCATGGAACTCATTTCAACATTATGAAGTAATGCCTTTTTCTACCACGCGGTTTGTTTATTTTCAAATTTTGACAGCAAATGCATTCTTCATCTTCTTTGTCGTCTTCATGTTCGCGTCGAACATTTAGGTTTCATAAACATGGCCGTCGTGACAGGGGGCTGGTTATTGTGTTTCTGAATACTCTTGACATCCCTTACCAACGATGGAATAATCTTCATCAAAAGAATTTGAAAAAATAAATTCCAATTCAATAACTGGATTGAGCTGCAAAATTGAATGTACGCTAGAAAATGATTAAACAGTGCAGCGTCCTGTACACTGACAGTTCAAAACCGTAGTCTTCCACTTTAATTTTTAATCGCGTTTTCGGTTTACTCCTGAACCATCTGAAATTATTTATTCTGATTTGTGATTCCTCTCGATCCATCATTCCCTTGGGGTACACTGATGTAAACACAATGAAATAATTTCATTTAAGTGGTGTGCTAACAATGAGATTCACAAAAAAATGTTCAACTTTTTGATTTTCTCCGAAAAGTTTGGAAGCAATAATCTTTTGTCTATTTCGCAGGTAAAGAAAGTTCGCAAGCAAAAATGATTTTTTTTTTGTTGCGAAAAATCATTTTTCTTACTCCCGACTCAAGGCGGTTTCAAAAACACTTAATAAAAAGCAAAAAAAAAATAAAATAAAATATTGTTTTTCGTGAGCCCTTGCAAGAATAGATAAATGTTCGGTATGAGCGCGTGTGACGGTGCGTGCGCGTTTGATTGTTTTGTAAAAATAAAAAAAAATCAAAAATTCAGAAATTTATAAAGTTTTGAATTTCAAAATTAACTTGAGAATTAGAATTAAAGATTTAAAAATACGGACTGCCACGTGCAAAATATAAAAATCTTAAAAAATACCTTTATTTGTCTACATAAGGCTGGTAATATTTTCAAAAGTTTGTGTTACCCATCACCCCACCAGTAATGGTGTTCTCACACTCTCACGAGAAACCTTTCTCTCACAAGAGTTCTCACCGCGAGCCCTCCGTTCTCGCGTTTGCGAACGGACCAGCTCGCGAGCCAGAATTGCTCGCGAGCGCGAAGTAGAACGAGATGGCAATGAACAAAAAGAGCAAAACGATTGAAGTTGTGGCGGCAAGGTGAGCGAGAACGAGGAGAGAAAAGGACTACAAGTAGAGCGTCCAATTTCCCGGGGTTACAAAATTCCCGGGAAACGGGAAATTTTCAACAAATTTCCCGGGAAATCCCGGGAATTCCCGGGAAATTTGAAATATGACGAAAATTATTCTGATCCTGTTTCTGGTTAATATTTTGCACCAGAATTGTATAGAACGGCATCATTAATGTCCAAAATCAGTGTGAGGATCAATGAATGGCTTGAATGCTTGTAAAAAATCATGAAGCTATGAGAAGATAGTATAAGTTTTTTTTTTATTTTTTATGCTGTCTTTCAAATCGTACCAAATTAACAAAATATTATTATTATTTTTTTGTTAAAAAGTATTTTTATAATCAAAGTGTTTGGACAGTGAAAATTTATGCCCCACAAAAATAAAATTGCTTTTAAATTTGTCTCAGTGACCATAACGTTGAAACAAAAAAAAATCATGTAGAAATAATGTTTCTTATGGCAAATTACTTATTTCAGAACAAGTATTTTCAACTTGTGAACAAATAGATTATCACTGTTTCTTGATACCAAACTCACAGTTTTACAAAAATTGAAGCGAGTTTTTGAAATAATGATTGGATTCTTTGGGTAAACTTTATAAGATTTTGTATGGTTCCATTTATGGAACGATTTTAGTTATATGGTTAAATGTCCTAATAAATTAATTAGATTAAAATAATTTTCATAGTGTAAAAGTGGTTGAAATTAAACGATATTTTTTCATATTTTAAATTTACCGATTATATCTTGAATACTTTTAAACAAATTCTTCTTGAACAAACCTTTTTGAAAAATTTAATCCTATCAATTAAATTTTCATCCAATTTGGTCAAGGTAAACAAAAATGATATTTTCAAATGATATAACAAAAAAAGTCGTTAAAATAAATTGTCAAAAAAATAGGCAATATTCATGCCATAATAGCGTAATTTGTGTTGCCCAACATATAACCAAACAATATTCCTAGTTGTGAATGCTTCAGGAATAAATATTATCTGAATTTAAAACTTGGCATGAAATTAACAGACATAGTTCAATATGAACATTAAATTGAAATGAATAAAATAAGGTTCTCTAATTATTGGTGCCAAAAAGGTAGGAAAATGTATACTTCCATTTGTATTTCGAGAATTCCCGGGAAATTTACAAATTTCCCGGGAAACGGGAAATATTTTTTTCCGGGAAATCCCGGGAATTCCCGGGAATTTTTTTCCCGGGACGGGAAATTGGACGCTCTAACTACAAGCTCTATCCCTTGCTCTCCTGCTTTCCTGCTTCTCGTGATATTTTATTTGGAGAATATATTCTCTTTTCTACATTCTGAAAAAGGGGAACTCCCCCTTTTTCTCGAGCTTGGGAGTTTAGGTGTTAATCGATAAATTCTATAAACGCTAAAGTTTAATCGGACAAAAGGGTTTTTTTTTACAAATTATGCAATTTGAAATGCTCAAATTTGTATTCCGATAATACTTTAATGTACAATAGGGTGCCCAGAATATGAGATTTTTTTTTTTCAAAACCTCGCACCACAGTTTGCTTATGGTTATGTTTGCGCGGGTGCGCTACTTCCATTCAAAAATTCCCAAAAGTGAGATTCTTATTAGAAATTTAATGTTCTACAACTTTGTAGATCATACCAAAGCTTTAAAACTCAATCTTGAAAAGTTATTAGCGATTTAAAAATGACATTTTTGTATGAAGAACATTTTTTTCGCCAGCTTCCGGCTCGGGTATCAATGGGTTAATCTAAACAAATTTCGCTCAAAATTTGCACAGATGCTTAAAATAACCCAAAAAAAAAATTCCGCTTGTGGAGCAGGGGGTAATTTTTTCTGGGCACCCTAATGTACAATCAGTTTTACAATGAAACGCTTTTTGCCTTCCTCACCTCAATGAGGAAAGGCTATAAAATCACTGGAAGATGAACTTCTTAATTCGACCTCGTAGACCCACCTTTACGTATACCTATCGATTCTGAACAAATGTCTGTGCGTGTGTCTGGATGTGAGTCCGTGCACCGAAACATATGCACACGATTATCTCCGGACTGGTCGAACCGATTTGGACCGTTTTGGTCTCATTCGATCCGTCATGGGCTCCCACAAGACCCTAGTTAACATTGTGAAGTTTAGAAAAGTACTTCAAAAGTTATGCTAAAAAACGATTTCAGCTAAACTTCGTAAGATTGCAAAAAGGGTGGTTTTTGTAAGAAAAAAAGACCTTTCCAGCGCGGTCAAAAGATTGAAGATCTGACAAACTCATCAAAAGTTATAAGTACTTTAGTGTTTTAATACACTTTTGTGATGCCGGATCTCAAATATTTTGATAGAAATAAGTGTTATTTATACACTTTTATGAGGCTGTGTAGTGTATTCACTTTATGATTTCGAGGAAGGCACCAATCACCAAAAGGTGGATTAAGTAACGTTTTTCATTTTGTTTTACTTATGGGATTAATTTTTATAGGCATTGAAATATTTGAAATTGAATTCTCATTCCTTGAATTAGGCCGATGCAAATATTTAAAAAGTTTTTGTCCCTCGGCCCTGGCCGAGGTCAAGGGGGGGGGGGGCAAAAAAATAAAAAAATATAAAAATTTAAATAACAAGCCATAGTCTTTCCATTTAAATGAAAAAAGTGTTTTAAAATGCATTTTACACTAGTTCAGTTGTTTTGCAATCATTAGTTTTCAAAAAATCTAAGATCTGACAAAAACAAAAAATGTATCGAAAAAAAAAGATTTTGCATCGAAAATTATCAATAAATCTTAAGATTTTTTAATAAACCCAAACATGCTAAAAATGATTTTAAACGCAGGAAAATGTATTTTAATTTGATTTCAGCTGGTTGCACTTGAATTTTCATTGAAATTTTGAAGTTTATTGCAAAATTTTTTTTTTTGCCCCCTGATTTTTCGGGCCAATTTTGAAGGGGGGGGGGGGGGGGTGACAAAAACTTTTAAAAATATTTGCAGCAGCCTTATATTTAGCATAGCATAGCATTGGTGTCTACCCGTAGCTGCTACTTCGTTATTGACCAGGACCCCCAAACATTGCTCCGTGGACCACAGATGAAAAGTAGGAACCAATCATCACCCCTTCGCAATTTTCAAAGGTCCCTATCGTGCTGATCAATACCGACGCCGGCTCACTCATTTCAGTGCTGAAAAGTAAAACTTTTCAGCATTTATTTTGAAAAGTGTTGCTATTCGATTCTGTTATTTTTGGTACAGAAAAGTAGGCTATTTCGTCGTTCCAGAATGACAGGAAAAGTAAGTAGTTTCACGACGGAATTGCAAAAACTGTTTTAAGATGCATTTTACACTAGTTCAGTTGTTTTGCAATCATTAGTTTTCAAAAAATGTAAGATTTGACGAAAATAAAAAATTTGCGAAAAAAAACTATTTGCGGTACTGTACATCGAAAATTTTCAAAAAATCGAGGTGGTTTTAAATCAACCCAAACGTGCTAAAAATGATTCTAAACGCAAGGGAATGCAATTTAAATTGCTTCCAGCTGATTGCACTTAGATGTCCATTGAAATTTTGAAGGGACAATTTTGAACTTTAAATAAAATTTGTACCAGCCTAAAAGGCATTTAAATTAATATGCAATGCTGACATGGAAAGAAGATCCATCGGCTAACCAGTAGCATTTCAGCTAAACTAGCTAATTTGTTTGCTGCATTCAGCAACAACTCTCCAAAACTGATGTTTTCTTCATTATTTGGAGCCTGTAAAAATCTGTGCATCTAAATATGTCTGGGCACTATTTCAAAGTCTGTGAAATACAGACAAATCTGTGTATTTTTGAGGACCCGGAATGGGAGTCAGAGTCACCAGTTGTTGTTGAAGTCAGATACGCTGAATCTCGGGAAGTCTCCTTTTAATTATCGTATCATAGGCTTGATTTCATATCAAATACAACTCTCCACTGTCTGCTGGCACATTGAAAATCAATCAGTAACAACTAAAACAAGAACGATAACATCGCTCTGCTCCGTATACGATTCTTGTTGGTTGGTGACAAACACGTTCCCGAACCACTTCCACATCACGCGATTCACACTTCCCAACTCGATAATTAGCAAGCCCAACTTCCTACAACTCGACCCTGTCTACCAGTTACTTACGATCGTTAAACTCCTTCCCATCACCGGCGGATCCACCGGTGGCCGCGGGAATGACCAACAGCGGCAGTATCCCGCTCAGCCCGATCAGGGCCGATCCGAGCAGCGAAAACACCCACGGCGTGTACTCGAGCGATTTGATGCAGTCGGGCAGGTACGCGTCCACCACCTCCCGGTACAGGAACACCATCGCTTCGTCCATGAAGGCGGTGGAGATGTTCATCCTTTTTCAAACTCACTGAATTATTAGTTCTTCTTTGAGAAAGTTTTTTTTTTGTTTTGCACCCAAAACTCGTGGTGCGCACTTTTGACCGGGTGTCCAATTTAGCTAAACATTCTTCTTTGGAAATTCTCAAATTGATGCGAATCTGCGGAAGGAAATGAGATGATAAAAGAAATTCCAATTAGTATTGTTGCGAAATGTACTACCGACTAGTCTTCTCTTTTGTGACGTGACTTGTTGGGTGAAGGCTTGCGAACGGACTAAGTCGGTTGCGTCGGTGGACGACTTCGAGCTCGGACACTGCGATTTCCAACACAAACTAAGTGCCCGTGTTGTATAAGTACACTTACTACTAATGACTTTGCCAGAGTGAGTATGCACAACGACGACTAAGTACCTTCCTACTATCTTTCCTCCTATCGTCGTGTGTATATTTATATCTCGTTCCGAATGGAGAGTGAAAACCATTCCAACTGACTTGTTTTAGTAGTGGTTGGAAGTTACATGGTTTTTGCGTTTTTTTTCTCTACCGTGTCTGTCTTTGAATAAATCAACAGCTGATAATGACCATCGCACCCGCTGCGAGTCAGTTAATGGTCGGTGGATGGTTTTCCAAGTTACTTATCAGTTGAGTCTGGCTGGAATTCTGGAACGTTTTGTCACTAAAACTTGTTTTTTTTTTTTCATTTTTTGATATGTTTCAGAGGACATTAAATGCCAACATTCAATATTACGCCCTTTAAAAATGTAAGTCTCGGTTAAATTTTTTTTAAATATTTTTTTCGAAGAGATCGGAAAATTTCACGAATGTTTCATACATATTTTCACATTGTAAATCGGACCATTAGTTGCTGAGATCAGGGTAGGTAAACCATCACCATCGCACTATGATTGATGTATATTTCGGTGCGTTCCTCGTCTCTTAAAATTTCTCTTCTCTTTCGCAGCCGAGTGATGGTCGGCTTGCTATCGCGAATATCGAAAGCCCATCACATCGACGAGAAATACCCTCTCGCTGGCTCCGATGGAACTATCGTTCCAACCGGAGAGGCACGCACACGAAATTGCTGTATACATACACTGGAGCTCACGCACACAAATGAACTCATTTCTACAGGGCTTACGGGCGAGAGAATTTCACGATTGCTCTTTCTCTTGCTTTTTGAGCGAGGGGACTGGCTGAGTGAGAAATTTTTTCCCGTCTTATGCATCGGTTTGTTCGTTGCTCGCTATTTCATCGACGTCGTTTTCGCTTCGCTCTCTTGATGCAGTTTTGAGAGAACGCCAAAAATTTGATGATTTGAGCGAGGGACGATATCTAAAAGCCCTCGCCATCGGCGAGGAAACGAGTAAATACCATCCCTGGCTGAGATATCGACGTTAGAAAATGGTGGGTTGTTTTGGTGAGATTTAGAAAACTTCAATTTTCGTGTTTCTTTTTCTTAAAGCGGCTTTATCTCAGCAACTAAGGGTCGTATCAACAAAGTTCAAAAAAGCAAAATATAGAGAATTTTCTCAGGTTTTCAAAAATATTTTTTTCCAAAAGTGGGCAAACATGTGCAGTAATTTATAAAAATGAAAAATTGCGACTATTTTCCAAAAGTCACCTAAAATAAACTTAACTTGAAAACGGTGCACTTTATCAAAATTTCACTAAAGTACTTTTTGATTGCAAATTTGATTTTACATTGAAAAATTAAGTTGAAAAATTTTTGCGACCAATATTTCGTTTTTTTGAAAAAATCAGTATTGATTAAAATATTCATAACTCGGTAAATAATTTTTTGCACAACCTGGAAATTTCTGAAAAGTTGGGAGGACATCAACTCTAAAACATATCAAAAAATGAAAAAAAATAAAAATAGTGTTTTTTGGCAAATCATGTTTTAGTGACAAAAATTTACATAAAAAATCATCAAAATTTGTTTTACCGGGTACCTTTTTTTTTTCATTGTAGTCCGTATCCATACCTACAAATTTGCCGAAGACACTAAATCGATCAAAAAATTCCTTCGAAAGATACAGATTTTTGAATTTTCATACAACATTTTTGTATGGACAGCTGCCGAATTTTTTAGAAGAAGATGATCTTTAAAAATATAAATAAATACGATTGTTTTTTTTATATACAGCTATGTTTTTAAAATCAAATTTTGAAAGTTTATTAAAAAAGCATAAAAAAAAACTTGCAACAATATTTAAAAAGCTAGACATTTTAATTTTTCGCAATTCGCAATTCGCAATGTAAGAACGGGCCTTGACCGATCTTATGCACTAGGTTCCCGACGAACACGCACTGCCCTTACACCTACATCTCACCCTTGCTCTGAGTCAGTACGAGCAACACGCTAGAACACGCTTTGAGTGTTCGTGCCAGGCATGCACACCTTCTTTTCCGGTTACGCATTTTAACTCGGCCGGGGGTGGTACATTACGTAGGGTTTGATGTAAGTATAAGCGCCTAACCATTTATAGTGTGCCTATCAACTTTCATTAAAGCAAAAACTGTTTTATTTTTAGTTTGAATTCAAAAACTTATTTTTATTTACTGTGTATTGTTTTCTCCTGAAATCTTCCCTAATGTTAAGTCGTGTTTATCTGTTGCTCTTTCTTTTGTCGCGGTGTTTTGTTACAATTTTTGGTCCTAAGCATGTTATAAAAGTTTACCAAAAGTACAATAGTAATGTTTGTGTTAATCCTTCAATCATTCCATAAATTGAGTAAGGGCTCCAACCTTGCTTAAGAAAAAGGTGAAATTTCAAAACAATGGACAGTGAAGGAAATATACTATGTAAAGAATCAAAAGTAAAAGAAAGATAGTAATTTATGAAGTAGATAAAGAAATTAACAATAGTTAATAAATAGAGGTAACAAACAAGCTTAGATTGCATTGAGGGCAATTTACAGGGAAGATGAGAAATTATTCAAATAGATAAATAAAGAAAAGGCACATGATGAACAAAATTGACATCGCTGCCAAATTAAGGGAAAGCAGACAGTTTGTTACAGCAGCATCAATTGGTAAAATAGAGTGGAAAAGCGTTGAGAAATAAGAGAATCAAATAAGTAAAATCGAAATCAAACGGAGGATAGTAAGCAGAAGCCGTTTTAGAGAATCAGTGAAACAAAATAAACAGAGGATAGCTGTTAGCTGAAATGGAAAGAAGAGAAACCCCGTTGTGCGATGTTTCAGGTACATCCACAGCAGTTGACTCAACATACTGCAAATCAAACAATACCGTCTACAATCACAAATTACTTCCCTTTCCCACATTGACGCGCCCCTTTCTTCTAGCCGTCTCTACTCTGACCCTCGCTGGTCAAAGGTTTACGAGTCGTTTCCACAGGCCACCAGCTAGGTTACACCTTGTCATCATTATGACTAAACCAAGCCAACGTGGAGGTAAGAAAATAGGACACTTGCAAGGAACCAGAGCCATGCTGTTTTGTCCAAACAGCACTACGGATGTAGTTGGGCTCTTTCCGGGATGTTCCTCGCCTAGGTGTGTCAACCGACGAGTATCATCAGTATCATGCACCCTTGGCCTGCAAAAAAAAAAAAAAAAAAAGCATAAAAAATACTTGCAACAATATTTAAAAAGCTAGACATTTTAATTTTTCGAAACTATTTTAATTTTAATTTGGAAGAATGTAAAGTAAAGTCTCTTAAATATTACAACGATTTTTGCAAATAAAAAAAACTTACCACATATTTAAGAAGTAGTATTTAAAAAAAGAATCGCTAATATTTGAAACAATGGAAAAATTCACAAAATCATAACGGAAGTCAAGAATAGGTTTTTTAAAAATAATATGAAATCTTAAGAAATATTTTTAAAGTTGAAATTTGTTTTGGAAGAACTGCTTATATTTGAAAGAATGGAAAAAGTCACAAAAACATTACGACAGTCAAGAATAGGTTGGTTAATTTAAAAAAAAAGCTTTCAAAATATTATAGATGTCGACATTTTTTTTAGGAACAGCTCTTGTTTGAACGAATGAAAAAACTCACCAAAATATTTTCACAATCAAGAATAGGAAGAAAAATAAATTTCCAAAATATTTCAGAAGTCGAACTTTTTTTTAAAGAACACAAACAAGAAAATGTTGTTTTTGAAAATAAAATAAAAACTTAAAATATATATCAGAAGTCCAGCTTGTTTTGGAAGAACTGCTCATGTTTAAAAGAATGGAAATCTTCTCAAAAAATGGTTTGGATGTTATTATGTTTATTAAAAAAAAAAGATCATTACTAAAAGTATGGATAAACCAAGGATTAACTCACAGAAAAAATCAGACTTGTTTGTAAGAAAATATTTTTTCAATAATTTCTTAAAAGTTTATAATTATAATTATTTGTTTCATTTTTTCACATTCGACCTTTTGTCCATTTGACCATATGTCTTTTGATCTTTTAACTTTCGACCTTTTGTCCATTCGACCTTATGTTTTTCGACCTATTGTCGCACATCCATCGTTTTCCAAGTTATAGTTACCTAAAATTGTTTTTTTTTGTTGATAACTTTGCGTTTTTTTACCGGCAGAAGCCATGACCAAGTTTGACCATCTCTGAACAAATTTGTTTTCGAAAAGATCAGAAAATTTACTATAAATTTGCTTGAAAACCAGTGGCACCAATGGATCTGTCGAGCAAAAATATTTTAAAAATGTTCAAATCAACCACAACATTTATAAAGGTCCAAAATATAATAATTTATAATTTCACAATGATTTCATTTGGTTGATATTGAAAATCGGACGAATCGATAAATTTGGAGATGTTTAGAAAAGAAAAATCTAGCTTAGACATAAAACTGTTGATTTTGCAAAGAAGGAAAAAAAACGTGATTATATGAAAAGAAGCCCTAAATTTATATTTTAAATGATTAAAAAAATGTTAGAATTATTAAATTAATTTGAATGTCAATATTTTTTATTCTCTACGATTTTTTTTCTACAAAAACTTTTAATGAAATGGCGAATCGATTAAATTTTTTAATTCTAAATTTTATGATATTTTTATTTTACAATCAAATATGAAAAAAAAAACACATTTTTCAACTCTGCATTCATGAACAAAAGATTAAGCTCTTAAGAAAAATATCGAGTAACTTGTAGAGACCTTTTTTAATTTTCATAAACCAGAACTTTCAAACAGCCAACACTTTTCCCGTCACCACTTTTCAAGTTCCTCCCCGTCGATTACCATCCGATAACCACGACGCGCGAACAAGATAACCAAACCATTCACACACGTAATCGGCCCGCAACCATCCACCAGTCACATGGTTGCTCGTTGGGGTGCCTGAAGGCGCTATTTTCTTTGTTCTCGAATGGTTTACCCTGCCTGTATTGGTAAAGTAGGTGGATGGATGGACGGGCGGATGATTGTTTGCTTGTTTGCCATTTACAACCACGACTAGACTAATCGAAGCTGTGGAACTAGCTGATAGCACTGACTCGACACTTTTTCCCTTCGTCTCACTATTACCAATATATTAGTAATGTGTAATGAGCTCAGCGCGCGAGTTCTGCACCCGAACCCAACCATAAACCATTTGCGCTGCCATTTTTTAGAGACGTGTGCAACGGAAACCACGTGCCAATCTCCCTAGCAGTGTGGAGTTAGAGTCACTTTAGCTTCGTATGAAAAATATACTGAGTCTTTCTCAACAAAGAAAGGTAAGAAAAATGGTTTTCACATGGCAGAGTCTGTGTACAAAACTGGTTTTGCGGCACGTTCTCGAGCGGAGACACTAGAATGGAAATCAGCAACTGACTCACCGAAAGAGAATTTGCAGCAAAGCTAAAAGACGCGTGTCGCCACCTATGAACAAATAGCGTAAACCTATGATTTTTAGAAAAAATGTGTTTTTTCCTTCCTAATCAACATTTTTATAAAACTTATGCCGGATTCGGATGAGAAAAATTATTTCCAACAATTTGGTGTATAACTTTCCAATATTTGTTTGATTTTTCTATGAGAAAACTGTACATTTAGAAAAAGATAGTAATTTGGACTATTTGGCAAGAAAGTCTGTCAAAAATCAATACAAATTGTTGAATATACGTTAACACATCTGTTATCAACTATATAACTGTTTATTTCATTGATATATACGGGGAAACTCATTTTTTCGTGTTCCAAAACATGTTTTTTAAAGAAAAAGGTCACAAATTTTTGCGCGCCTAAAAGTTGATGTTCATTATTTTAAAGCAAAAAATTTTTCTCGTCTTTTGCAACCAGTTTCATGAAGATTGATGCAGGAAATCATGAGAAATAAGCGATTTTGTTCTTTAATCGACAGAAAGGCATACGACTTTAGGCAAGTAACCTCATTTTGGCGCCACCTACATTTGAAACGCAGTCGCGCTGCAAAACCTCAAAAGAGTCTGGCGATTTTTCTGTTGGCGTTTGTTTTTCAGTTTGAAGATGACTTGTGAAATGATTTATCTTGAGCAGGTTCAATAACCGTGAAAATGTTCGATTTAGTACGCTGATAAGTATTTCGTTATCAGTGTTTCCAGCTTAAAGAAAACCGTTTCAAGTGGTTTGTACAGCTAAAGCTGAATCAAATGTTCTTAATTTTAACACAAACAAGAAGCACCCATTCAAACCAGTTTCGACGCACCGACAATAAATTTAAACCGCAAAAGACCTTGATCCCGCATTCTACCGTGAACTGGTTGGGCAAAAACAAACCGCGTGCGCTTTGGATATTTCTCCAAAGCGACTTTGCAAAAAAAGTGGTTTTGGCTAAATACGACGTCATAAGGTTGGACGCAATTTGGACTTAATGGCCTATCTACAATCACTTAGCTTAGAAAATTTCACTTAGCTTAGGAATTTGAATCAATGGAAATGAATCTGAGTTTCTACAATGGAAAAGTAATCAAATTAGAAACTGACGTTTGGTTTGGAAAATTTCAAAATCTACGGTAAGTTGACGTTTCCATATCAAAGGTAAACAAACAATTGCATAGCAACGTATATCAGCCCAGCAAGTTTTCTAAGTTGATTGTGGATGACGAACGTAAGTTGCAGACTTTCCTAAGTAACTACTTTACTTAGATGTTCTAAGCTAAGTGATTGTAGATAGGCCATAAGACTGTGACGCATTAGGGAACTCGGTCAATGAGTGAGCCTTGAATTTTTCAAGGTAGACCAGCTGGGCAGCTGGTTTGATAGCGTTTCTATCTTTTTTTTTTTTTTAGAGGTCAACAAACTACTTCTAGGACAGCAAACACTACTTATTCTCGTACTTATCAATACTTACCAAGGCTGATTGATCCGTAACTGGTTTAGCTTCCGGTTTGAGGTCTTTTTTCCTCAATAAATGGAAATTTCACTCCGCCAGCAGCGAAGCTGCTGCAGCACGACGAAAAATTGCGATGTCACACGATCAAAACAAAACAAACCAAACGTCACAAAGAAAGAAAAGCAATCTTTTGCGTTCTTTCGAAAAATAAGTTGACTAATCTGCACCGAAATTAAACTCGGCAATTAGAAAGTTACACTCATTGGCTAATCAATTCGATGCCCACCACCAACACAGGTAATCAATTTTGAATTAAACAAACTCGCGTTTAAAACGGCTTTAACTCCGCCGCGGAACTGAGCTGGTTTGAAGGGAGCGCGATTGTTTTTATTTTGTTCTGCAGCGCCAATCGATTCCCATCAACAAAAAGTGACAGTTCTCTCGCGAGCGCGCGATTGACAGAAGGGAAAACTTATCGTGACGCCAGGGTTGGACTTTTGGAGTTACAGACAAATCTGTATTTTACAGACTTTTCTAAAATATATATCTGTAACACAATCTTTTTTTGAAAGTTTATTTTAAAAAAGGCAGCGACTTTTGCAATGCTTGAAAGAGCAGACCAAAAACAGGCTTTTATTTCCAAAGAAATATTGCGCGTACTCCCTAAAAAGACACGTGGCTCGACAACCAGCCTCGAACGACGCGCTGCACTTTCGGCAAATGCGCGTCACATCCCATATACTGCGCGTTTTGTTTTTGTTGATCTTCTTCTTCGAAAAACGCAGAAAATTGCTGGCAACAATAAAAGTACCTTTGAAAGAAACAGATAATACCACTGACGAACTGACGTGCCACCAAGAGTTCAATTTTGACCGCGCTTTGTCGTCTTCCTTCTCACTTACTCTAAACGAATAGTGATTGTCAATTTTTGATTTGGATGATTTGGAACTGGAATAGAACTCAGTTTAAAAAAAATCAGATGTATAGAGATATCCACGGTTTCTTATACTCACACTATGATGCTGTGTTGATAATCATACGCATACAATTAAAAGCATTTATTTGAAACAACATTTAGATCAGCGCGTTGCTAGCATCGTGTTCTATTTAAATTTCCGCCAGTTCTAAATATTTAAAACTGCTCGCAATTGGGTCCTAAAATGAAGCTTAGATTGCTGATATTATTGTTCACTGAGATAAAGCTTATTTTTCTGAGTACAATGACGCCTTGTACGACCACAAAGAGTTTAAAATGGATTTTTAAATCAATTTTGAAAAATTAACCTCGCGGTCCTTCTTGACAGAAAAACTCCTACTTGACAGCTCGTTCCAAGGGGACCATAGTTGATCCATCGAAAAAATGTTGTCTTGTCAATATTTTTTTTTGCATAAAAATGAAAAAAAAGTGATCAGAAATGGTTTTTAATCGTGTTTTTTACCGTTGTACATAAAAATTGGCATAGGGCTTTAGTACCCAATTTGAAACAATTCTGAAACTTCGCACTGGAGATAGTCTAAGGAGATGAATAAAAAAATCATTCCCGTAGTTTTGAAGATACTAAAATATCTGTAACGAAAATTCTTGGTGCAAAAGCTCTGGATCATGTGTACCGTTAAAATGGATTTTAAAATCAATTTAAAAAAATACTTCGTGGTCCTTCTTGACAGAAAAGGACAGCTCGTTCCAAGGGGGCCATAGATGATCTATCGAAAAAATGTTGTCTTTGCAATTTTGTTTGCAATAAAATGAAAAAAAGTGATCAGAAATTGTGTTTTAATAAGGAACTACCTAATTATTTTTTTGCAAAATCCTTGGCGAAAGGTATTTTAAAAAATCCAATATTAAATTAAAAGCAGGGTTAAATATTGTTTTGCATTTCATTATTTCTTGGCTTTCTAGGGCAAAAACTCACAGTGTCCTGATGCAAACAAAGATCGAGCTTAAGCTGTCACAGTCCCGGCGAAATATGTTTGTTGACATCAGGCGGTCAGCAAAAAATAAAAAAAAAGTCACATGATAAACAACTTTTGCGAGACAGCTGGTTTTGACGTTTGCATTAGAAAACATTCGAATTTTTGTTGGTCCCTACTGCTTGTTCCAACCACTAGTGTATTCCGTTCATCTACAAGGACTTTGCGGCCCTGGACTCGTAAGCGTTCGAGAGTATGGTACGGAGCAAAGGCACAGAATACCCATATGGACACTTAGAATTTTAAGACGCCCGCCATGGGATTCGAACCGGCGACCTCTGGATTGTGAGTCCCAGTGCGCGGTTGGGCGGACGAAAATTCTCAATGCCACTAATATTGGATATTGGCCGTGGGTTTTAAATTTCCAGATCAGTTTGTACCATTTTTTGATCTAAACGACCCAAAATACGTTCGAAATCTTCACAGCTTTAAAAAATGTCAAAAGATTGATTTGTGTTCAGATTTTTTTTTAGTGTGCCTACCAAATTTTTAAACGATATTTAGCCAAAATCAGCTGTTTTGAGGGGAAAACGATAAGTTTAGCCTTACACCATTTAAAGGCAAATCAAACTGTAAACACACATGTTATCTCATTCTCACCTTACGCCAACCGCAATAAGAATGAACGAGATGGCACAGCTTGTATGTAGCAACGATTGGTCTTTAAGAAATGTGTGCCTAGATATTTTGACAGGGCGCGAACGATTTGCCGCCCATCCACCAGTTGTAAACACGCTGACTCATCAGCTGGAGAGGGAGAAAAACGGTTTTTAAAATTTTCATCTCAGAAGGCTGTTAACTTTCGGATCGCGCGGATCGAGCTGCCTTGATCTGTCGGGTTTTCCGCCGCGTTTTTTACGAGATTTTCAAGGAATTGTATTTAATGGGTGATTTCCACTTTCGGTGATTTATTTTTCTATCTGGTTTTGAGGAAAAAGTGAAAAAGGTTTTTTTCTCGTTTAATGGTGAAGTGAAAAAAGGGGTTTTCGTAGAAGAAAAGGTATTGAGTTTGACCTTGAAAAAAAATTGGGTGTCAAGTCAAACCTAACCTCCAAATCCGATTTCTCTTCCTGTGGTTTTCTCCAGATAAGTCTGGCCGAAAAAGTGCTCTCAATTCTATTTTTAACCGTGTTCATTTGAATTAAAAAGAAAAAGAAAGGTCCAAAATGGCCAGTAATAGTGGCTGCGAATCCCCGGCAGTGGTCACCGTCGTTGACCGTCTGCAGCGGCAGGAAAGTTCCGGCGGGGTCAAAATATTTGGCCTGTCGCCGGTGTCGGAGATTGCGGTGAACCTGCAGGAAGCTACGCTGGACACACCGAAGGGACCGACCCGGAGGGTGATGGGCGGACGGGCCCTGGGTAAAGGTTAGTTTGAATCATTGTTGATTGTTGGCAGCTTCAGGAGTATTTTTTTCTTCTAGATATATAGGGTAAAATGTCAATGGTGTACCCATATATCGAAAATTTGGCTGAATGTAAAAAAAAAAACAATTATCAGCTTTGAAAATTCTTGCCACGGATTTACTGCCGTTCTACGCATAATTGTCCCATGTTCCAAAAAGGGCAACTGAGAAAAACGCGATTGAAATTTTTCGATCGATTTCTGTGTTTCTACGCATATTAATTATTGTCCCGTGGGTCTCTGTTCGCCCTATATGTCCCTAATCACCCCAGTTAACATTTTAACACCCTTATTTGCAGTCCTCTTGCTATACAACAGGCAAACAAGATGAAAGGCTTCGTAAAACTAATGATTTCGTGATAGAAAATACTTGGTGGGACAATTTTGCGAAGAAGTTCAACGATAGGACAAACAGACTTGGTGTTGTTTTCAATGGTTTTCCGAACAAAGTACTAGATTTTATGTGTTTTTCTGAATGTTTACGTCAAACTAAACTTAAAAATGATAGAATGTCAGAATCGTCAAAAATGACACGGGACAATTATGCGTAGTGCGGCAGTTTACCAATTAAAAATCGTGATTTCATAAACATATGTGTGTGTGTGTGTGTGTTTCCAATCAAATATACGCTTGCTGGCAGTGAGAAAATATTATTTGTATCAGACATCGGTTTTAAAAAAAAATGCTCGTTTTAAGTTTTTGAAGATATTTTCTTTCACCTTTTTTTAATTACTGTGACAACTGTGAGTTGCGCTGAAAAGGTTTTATGGCTCAAATCATACCAATCCTAGGCACCATCCATAAAACACTCGGACACTTTTTGGGAAATCTCAGATTCCCTCACTCCTCTCGTGGACATTTTTCCAAACAAAAGAAAACACTTCCACGCTCCGAATATCGCTCGTTTTGAAAGGGGCAAAAACACGTGTATTTTTAATATTTTTAATTATTGGGCTAGATTAAACAATTTCAAAAAAAAGTGGCCTTATACTCGTCCACTAACCCCCTCAAAACTCATGTGATACTTTGTCACGCAGAAAAATATTTTGTAGAATCAGCCTGTACGAGGTTTGATTCAACAAAAATTTTGTTGAATATAATCAACGCCGATTTTGCGTTGAAACAAACCTTGATTTTCTCAACTCCACAAAAAACTTTTGTTGTTTTGAAAAAGTTGCTTTGACGTTTAGCGTTGATTCAACAAAAATCTTGATTTTCAAATGGTCTCTATCACTCAAGTATCGGACTAACATTCCCATCCACTTCCCCGTGACCCTACCACTGGTCGTGGCCGGCGCCGGTATTGATCAGCATCATAGGGGCCTTTGAGAAGTTGCGAAACGAGGAAAGATAGCTCCCACTCATCTTCCACGGCTCGTGGATGTAACTTCTGGAGGTCCTGGTCAATAACGGAGTAGCAACTACGGGTGGGCACCTAAGCTTATACTTATGCTTAAAATTAGTAAAATCAGAAAAATTTCACTTAAAAACGATGCACATTATTAAAAAATGTCATCTCCAATTGCTACACACTTAGATTTTTTTTAAAACCGAATCCCATTTTCCAACTGCCGAACAGTTCGGTAAACTAAAACAAATCTGGTAGTAAAGTTCATTTTTGTTCATCTTTCTACCGATTTTCGGTAAAATTTGGTTCATTTTCACATATGGTCTACCGATCTACCGAATTCGGTAAAAAATCTAAGTGAGAAGTTTGGCTTTATATCTAATAAAGATTTTGAAATTTGTTTGACAAAATTTCCTTTTTTCAAAAAATCACCTTTTTTGTATAACTCCGGTACCAGATTTTGCACCATCCTAAACTTTAGTGCAAAAGTTGCATAATGTTTTCTGAAAATTCCTAATCAAAACCTACAACTTTGTCGAAGACACTAAATCGATCAGAAAACCAATTTTGTATGACCGGTAAATAACACTCAAGCGGGAAAAAAATGTGTTTCATATGTTTATAGGACCTTTTCACCAAAAAATCTGAAATTCTATCATTGGTTGTCTCATTGATGATTTCTCTTCCCTATACTTGTATTAATTTAACACAAGCGCTACCACTTACCTTGCATGCGAGCCCAGCTTGCTTTCTCGACATGCAGATGGCGAAGTTGTTGTAGGTTTACATTTATGCTTGTTTCTGCCTCTTCCCTAATTCAAGTCTTTTGCTTGTTATTTTGAACAGATTTTTATGAAACGGTTTATTGAATTTTTACGATTAATATTTAGTATGATTAGTTTAAATTGAAAAGGGTAGCAAATTAAAGAATAAATTAATAAAAGTAACTTTCAGATATCTTCTTCTTCTATCTTCTTCTATCTATCTTCTATCTTCTAAATATATAAAAAATTTCGACGGTTTTGTTCGAACGCGAATCAGTTCAATACGGAACGTCGGATCGAGGTGCTCTTTGTTGCGTTAGGTTCGTATGAGTCCAAGGAAGGTTTATATGCTAAAAAATGGTCTCTTTGGCCACTCTGGGACCGATTCCGGAGCATCGGCAAATTGTATGAAAAAAGTTACGCAAAATCAAATTTTGATCACAGGAGGCTGAATAAGCAAAAAAGCAAAAAACGTCAACAAACGAAAAAAAGGCAGAACGATGTTTGTCGGGTAAGGCTTGTTAATTATATTAATTCAAGAAAGAGGTTAGATTTTAAAAACAATTGATTGAAACTATTAATGTACAAGTTGTTCAAACGACACCATTTGTATTCTCTGTGTAACAACTAATTTATTCCGGTTTCTGTTAATTCTTTTCCAAACATCAGCCCAACATGATCCGAGCAATGCACTTTCATTTGCATACATGCATTACCATAATGAAGCAAAGAAATTAAGAAAAAAATCGGCGCCAAGATTTGCTCGTCCTCTGCCCGAGCCATCGTCTTTAGGGAAGAAGCCCTTTAAACTGCCTATTCATACAATTCGCCTGGCGAAAAAAAAAAAGTTTAAATACCCTTTCCAATTCAAACCCAACAAAAGATTCCTTTTTCTTTTGGCCGCGCACTGCAGAACCAGAAAATCTCGATCCTCTTTCCTCTTTTTTTGGTTTGGTTCTTGCAAAAAAAAAAAAAGAAGAAGGAAAAATCCTTCAAGCAAGGACTTCTCGTCGTTGTCGTCAACGAACGGCCCTTTAAAAACTTCCTGCTTCCGAGGAGGCTTGTGCCGCGCGCCAAAACTGCATCACCAGCGCAGAAAGTAACCCCTTCGTGAGTTCAGTTCAGTTGACGACACTGATTTGTACTTCTACAGTGGGTTCGTGCTTACTTTGGCGGGATTCGAACTCGCGCGCGCGCTCGCAGATTGGTACTTGTATTGGTGGTTTTTCGCGGCTGGGGTCTAGAATCGCTGAACCTAGGGAGGGGCAGGTTTTGGCGCCGATTTGAAGCAAGGAGTTGTACCACGTGGATTGACACTTGTTCCGTTTCTTCTGGAATGGTACCATAACAATAGTTAGAGTCGAAAAATATAATTTACTATAGTCTAATTTTATCCTGTGCTAAATGAAAAATGCATGAATGAACTCCAAATTGCTCAAAAATAATAATTTCGTCGTTTAGCCTACAATACTCAAAGGGGAAGAACCCATCGTCGATAACACCTTTTGCATCAGCCGGCCCGCGGTTCCCATTCAATTTCGCGTTAACCTCGGAATCAATACCGTCAATTATCTCAAATTTACACGACGCGCGCGCTTCCCTCTTTTTCCCGGTCCCTTATCGTACTCTGCAGAGTACACCTTTTATCATTTTTAGCCATTGATAAAACTGTCCACGCGGGGTAGAACGCGTAAAACACATCACCATCTGGTCCGGTCGGATCGTCGATAGCACGTGCCGCCATGTCCTGGGAACGAACGAAAGACTCAAGGACTCCAGGCTCAATTAATTACCTCCTCCTGGAGAACGAGTTGGGGTTGGTAGGTTGGTGGTCATCGCCACAGAAGTAAGGATCAAACAAACAAGGAAGGAAGGAACTAAGCCAGGAATGGAAGAACAAAAAAAGCGAAAAAATAAAAACATCTGATCGCGGACGCTTATAAATATTGACGAGCAGTCATCAGCATATTTTATGATGCGACCCTTGCACTCCTCGAATAGAAGTCGTGATGTCGAAGCGGCGGAGGTAGTACAGTACACACGTTTACCGCCGACGAAAACTGAACTGGGTCGAATATAGGGCCTAGGGTGACCAATTTAGTAGAACAAGAAATTTAAAAAATAGAAGAAGTTCTGTGAAGTTAAAAAAAAAACTTGGTGTGGTACTTAAAAACACATTCCACATTCACATTCTGATCCGGCGCGTTTGGTACGGTATGTCCACGTATCCTTCTTCCCCAGTCGATTCTGCGAAATGTGATCCGTTCACAGAATCTGTCTCTGTGGTAAATGCAACGCAGTAGGCCTGGCCGCTTTAATTTTTGCAATACATTTTCGGGGTTACTCGAATGTACTGCTAAGTTAATGTTGACAAGAAAATAAAAAAAGTTATGGTAGTATTACATTTGAGCATGAGTACATGTCAGAAAAAACATGTAATTTTACCTCTGAAAATGTGTACATGTACCTCTTTTCCAGTGTTTTTCAACCTTTTCATTCTAAATTAAGGTATTTTAACATCATTAAAGAGGTTTTGAATTTTTCATCTTCCAAATTTACGATTTTTTTTACTTTGTATCCACAAGTTCTTCCAGGATGCTTTCTTCGGACTGGCTGCAGTTGTGTTCGAAAAGATTAGATTAAGAGGATTAGGAACCATCCATAAACCACGTGGACACTTTTTTTTGTTAAATCCCCTCCCTCGTGGAGAATTTCCATACAAAACAAATCTTTGTTGTATGGAGCGTGGACAACCGCTGAAGACCCCCCTCCCCCCAAGGTGTTCACGTGGTTTATGGATGGTGCCTTGTAAAATTTGATGGCTGAATTTAGCCTATTTTTCGATGTAATTTGACCTCAGTTTATATGATATTTGTGAAATTACACATAAAAAGATTTAAATTCACAGGTTTTTTTTTCCCCAACACAACATATTGTAATGTTCAAAGTCCTGCACAGTTATCATTTTTGTAACTTTAGAAGGTTTAAAATAAATTTATATTAAGGGGTTACATACATGTTAATCGGCAAAATGGCAGATGTTGGTTTGAGCACATACTTACACTTAAAAAACAATCTGTTTTCAGGGCATTAAAATCTACATTTTTATCTATTAACAAAACAAATTTGAAGACATTTGGTTGTACCATTGCCGAGATATACCTATTTGAAGTGAGCAGTTTCAAAAAAACGGGTGCCACGATATCTTTTTTTTTTGTTGGGTTGAGACCACTGCGACCATGACCAGATCAACTATTACGGTACCGTAAAACGGGGTGACTTTGATAACCGGGGTGACTTTGATAGGTTTGCGATTTTTTCGCAAAATGAAGAGTATAATTAAAATACGTAAGGAATGGTTTAGAAACATACTGACCGTGGTAGAGATGTGTTCAAAGTACCTCAAGAAGAACATTTCATAAAATTTTGACAAGTTTAAAAAGTTAGTTAAATATAGTTAAGAAAATGTTGATGAAAGTCATTATTTTAAACTTCTCAAAGTGTCTTGATTTTCTCAATGAACATGATTTTTAATCGGAAAACGGAATGCATTTTCGGATTCTTTGGACAATTTTCCACTAGGAGAAGGTTAAAAAAGTTTGTAAATAATAAATAATATGCGTTTTTGAAGCACAATTAAAAAAAATCTCAAAATTTATAGGCAATTTCAATTTTACCTAAAATTTATATGTATTTTGCTAAAAAGCTTATACACTTAGTTAACTAAATATAAACATTGATTTTTTTTCTTAAAAACTATATCAGCTACTTTAGTGATGGTACATTTAGCGTACAAATAAAGTTTGAACATCTTAAATATGATTTTAACAAGAAAAACTATGACTATCAAAGTCACCCCGGAATTAAAACTAAGAATTTTTAACGTAACTATTTTTCTAAACATTATTGAAAAAACTTTTTTTCCGAAATAGTGCATGGACTTTGTGTGGTCTACCCCAGTACATGTTTTAAAAATAATAATCTTGAGAAAAACCTTACCTGTTGGAAAATATTCTAAAAACGGTATACCCATTTTATTATCGCACGATATCTAGCAACTGTTTATTTTGAAAAATAATTATAAATATTTTTTTTTGTTTTTCATAAAAAAATCACCAGTTTTTGGTTTTGAAAAAAAAAATAAAAATATTTTTTTTAGTTTTTCATATAAAAAATCACCAGTTTTTGATTTTTGTATTTTTTTTTAAATGCAGAATTTAAAACCGGGCTTCGTCATGCACACGGGATATGTCTTGCCAGTCTTCACCCCAAATTTCAGCCAATTTGGTCCATCCCATCTCGAGATATCGTGGCACCCGTAAATCAACTCGGTGTTTAGAGAAAATCGCTCACAAAGTTTGACAGTTCCCTTTGCGCATGGCAAACTGTTGATCTTAAATCGTCTCTTACTTAGTTTAATCATGAAATATCTTCATAAAACTTTCAGGAGTGCTAAAAAATCATCTTTTAAGTGGAATTTAAAAAAATCTGCAATATAAAATTTTGTGATTTTTTACATGTACATGTGTAACCCTTTAATTAAATTTAGATTGAAAAAGTTGAATTACAATGGAAAATTACATGTTTACAATTTACATGTTTTTTTTGCCTTCCTCACCTGACTGAGGCAAGGCTATAAAATCACTCGAAAAATGAACTTCTTAAATACACCTCTCAGATATACCTTCACGTATACCTATCGACTCAGAATCAAATTCTGAACAAATGTCTGTGGGGATGTGTGTAGACATGATTTTTTTCCCACACGATTATCTCAGAACTGGCTGAACCGATTTTCCGCCTTATTCTGTTCCTTTTGGGGTCCCCTAAGACCCTATTAAATTTTATTCTGTTTAGTGAAGTACTTTTAAAGTTATGCCATGAAAAAGTTTTTTTGTAGCTACTAAAAAGGGTGATTTTTGCCTAACCTCAAAGGCCGGGTCTTTTTGCTTACGCGCGAGAGTCACACAGCATGCGTATCGCCCGGTTGCCACATTGTATAAGCAGTGTCTGCGTCTCTTCTGGAAAAGTCTGTATTAATTATGTTGCTGAATAGGGGAAATATACCCATTTTAATCAGTCTAAGCCGTTCGACCAATTCTCATCACTTTTGCCGTTTTCCTTTGTTAAATCAACTTTTTCAGATGTATCAGCAATGGAGAGTTGCTTGCTCACTTTTATTTGAGCTATTTATTACTTTGGAACAGTCAAAAACACATTATGAAAGCTGCAATCCATGATCAAAGTGCTGATAGGCCGATAATAGAAATAGGCTGAAAAAGGGTTTAGTTCCCCTACATCATTTTGTCTCGACAAAGATTTACACGAACTTTACTGAAATATACAACTCATAAGACATTGTTTACTAAGACTAGGGGGACAGCATGCAATTCCATCGTGCACCTAATGTTGGCATATCAGCACTTTTAAATTCAATTACAGCCCCCCCCCCCCTTCTCCTTTATTTTGGAGATTTGGTTAAAAAAGAATTGAAAATTGCTGTTCTGGTAAAAACAATAATTATAAAAAAATAAAATGAAAAAAAAATAAAACAAACTCTTAAATTAATTTGAAAATACAACCTAAAATATAACATGAATGTGAGGAAGGCACCAACCACCTTAAGGTGGATTAAGTAACGTTTTTTTCTGACTTTAAAGATGTTCGCATTCCCAGGTGTAAAGTTACCATGTTTTTTTTCATTGTGTGCTTGTTTTTTTTTGCATTATTTGATGAAATGTTATGTAATATTACCTGCAACAAAATGTAGCCCATCATTATGAAGGTTTGTTTGTGAGTAGGCTCTTAATAAGCAAATAACAGCTGAAGTTATAGTATATCTGAAAATTAAAATTAATTTTATCTAAAACTTTTTCAAAATTTTCGATGCTTTAACCAGTTTTAAATCCTGACCCCGGTCACCCTATCCCCTCCCTATTCGCTCCACATTAGATCGGTCCGCCGTACTCGATTTTTGATCTGATAGCGCGCGCGCAGAGTCTCGCGTGTGCGCGCGAGGACTTCGAACTCGAGACGGGACTTGGCGCAGGACATCGTCCTGCTGGTGGTGGTGGTGGAAAAAGAGGTCCTTGCACGGCGCACCATATGTTACTGCTGCTGCCGTTCACCCCATAGTTCCAAACAAACTGGAGGTTCAGGGTGTCGGTCTGGATCGCCCGTCGAGGTCTCGGACTTTTTGTTTTAAGTTTTGAAGGGTAATTGTACCACGACCAACATACAATATTATAATACTACCCCGTTCAGTTTGTGGGGTGTTGTGCCGGGTGAGCTCCTGTTTTTCCTCAGTTCTGCGGGCTCTTGGCTGTTTTGGGGGAGGTCATGAATTTTGTCGACGAGGGGTGCAACAATTTGAGGGTGCACTTTTCGGCGTACGCGTAACGGTTGTTTGGCTGAGCAAACCAGCGATGTTGAGTTCGTTTACTTTACTTGTTAGATGCGTGCAATGCGCTTTTGGTGGTGGAACTAGTTTTAAACGGTTGATTGGCGTTGACCTCATTAGACGTTGATATCTGCGTTGAAATAAGCCAAGGATAGGGAATTTTGAAGATGGGAGAGAGTTAATGCTCCACTTTTTTAAGAGGACAAGGGAAGTTCTCCACAGTATCCCCTATTAAGTTCCACTAAGAATTGTCTTGAAATTGTATTCTACATTTTCAATTAAACCTCACTTGAAGCCAAAACCAGTTCAACGGAACAAAAGGATTGTCCAGAAACCACACTTAACGTCGCAAAACCACTGAATCGTAAAATTCGATTAACTACTGGGTGTAAATCATTATCACCCCGCGGCGTGTCAGACCCTGTCCAGGGATCCCGGTTTGTCCGGTTCTCAAGAGCATATCAGCGGTTTCGGCGGCACCTTCCTCCGGTGGTCATTACCCGCCATCGTCGTTGTCCAAAGTCGAGTGAGTTTATTATCCCTGTATCGTATGAAATATGCACTGTCCTCTTGGCTTGGCGTCCGGAAAGGGGTCATTCATTTAATAACGCATTAAGAGTGCCCAAAAAGAACCACCGTCTTAAGGATGTCCGTTTGTTTTTCGGTCCGATGCCACCGGACAGTGGTCAAGACACCATGTCCGCGGGACACATCACCGTGAAGGGTCACTGACTTACGCTGACCCCTGCGGCGCCGTTCGTCCCTTTCCTTTATTCTTGGAACAAATCTCGCGTGAAAGTTCTTTGTTCCCTCTGTGTTGGAAGGAGCCCCTCGCGCAAGAAAAATCGCACTCTCAAGTGTCCTCTGACCAGAAGAGCACCGGATCACTTTCTCCGCCATCGACGCGTCCGCGATTGACCCTTTCTACCACCCTTTTTGCTTCTTCAAGAACGTCGAGGAACCGCGGACCCCGTCCGCCGTTCTTTACGATTACGGTTTATTTTGATAAGTAATAAAAATAAATCATCGTGTTTTGACCGGTGTTCGCGCCTTGGCCCCGCGGCGGAATGACCGTCGTCGTTTCCCGCGAAGGAAAAACGTGGGACATTTCACTTCAATCTCCGGAAGGGTTCGGCGAGGAAAAACCGCCATTAGCGAGTGAAGAAGCAACGGGAAAAAAGGTCGGTTGAAAAGGATCAAAGGTGTGCAGGTAGACAGATTTTACGGTATTTGCATTAGGTTGGAAATTGGGCCCGCGGAAAATGCAGCCGGATTAGGCCGCGAACGTGTAACGGAAATTTTTTATTGGACCTTCTAGGAACAGTAACCATTTTTTAAGCTGACAAAATAAATTTGTCCCTCAAAAGTAGACAGTCCATGGAGGTAACGCTGATAAGATTTTCGCATAAAGTGACTGCTAAAGTTGGCTGTCGGTTTACTCTTGCAGTTTGCACACTTCAATCGCTGCTCAGTGCATCCATCCGGTAAAATTACGTGATTCTTGTGTTTTAAACTGGTTGCAATAAACCTTTTTTGGTTTAAAATTTTTCCTCTCATATATTTTTTTAAATTTTGAGTTCTTCCTTTTTTATTGTTCCAATTGTCCAAATTGTGTGTTATTTGAATATTAACATTAATAACTTTGGTTAAAGCTGCCAGAAATAATATGAATTATCCAACAACATCTATAACTTTGGTTCCATGACACATCAAAACAATTGAAGTTTTTTCCGTAGGTTTGAATCAGAAAATAATATTTTAATTTTATTTTTTTAATCTAAGTAATTTTCAGTACACAGCTTAAAAAAAAGAAAATTTGGAAGTTTTTAAATTTAATGGTTAAGTATAACTGTTTTTATGTAATTTTATATCAATTTATGTGAAAAAACTAGTATAAATAATTCAATTTACATAAAAAAACTTTTTTTTTATTAACTAATCCTTGATTATTTTTGGTGTGTAAATTTTTTTTCTAACGCTAAACTTCAAAACTACTAATTATCAAATTTTTTACCAGGCTCTAAAACTTGATGAATCTTGCTAAATAATTGGTAGATTTTACTAAGCTAATTTAGCCAATTACAACGCTGTTAGTTTTGAAAAGAGGTTCTATTCAACTTGTCTTAGGCCTGTTTATTTTTTGTTTCAGTTTTTTTCGTTACTATATTTTAAAAAATGCTTAAAATACAAAAATACAAAAGTACAAAAGTACAAAAGTACAAAAGTACAAAAGTACAAAAGTACAAAAGTACAAAAGTACAAAAGTACAAAAGTACAAAAGTACAAAAGTACAAAAGTACAAAAGTACAAAAGTACAAAAGTACAAAAGTACAAAAGTACAAAAGTACAAAAGTACAAAAGTACAAAAGTACAAAAGTACAAAACGTACAAAACGTACAAAACGTACAAAACGTACAAAACGTACAAAACGTACAAAACGTACAAAACGTACAAAACGTACAAAACGTACAAAACGTACAAAACGTACAAAAAGTACAAAATCTAATCTAATCTAATCTAAATCTAATCGAACACAAGCGCAGCCAGTCCGAAGAAAGCATCCTGGAAGAACTTGTGGTAAGATTACGCCCCAAGTACAAAAAGTACAAAAAGTACAAAAAGTACAAAAAGTACAAAAAGTACAAAAAGTACAAAAAGTACAAAAAGTACAAAAAGTACAATAGTACAAAAGTACAAAAAGTCCAAAAAGTACAAAAAGTCCAAAAAGTACAAAAAGTACAAAAAGTACAAAAAGTACAAAAAGTACAAAAAGTACAAGAAAACAAAATGAATTCATTAAATATTTACTTGAACAGCAATCCTGCCTTCGCAGTTTCCAAAAGATTTGCAAAAAACTGGTCAGTGTAGCTGTAAAATTGGTAAGATTGATCAAAACACTAAATAAAAAGAATAGCTTTCAAATCAGACAATCTTCTAGTTATCTTTGAATTCTGAATAAAATCTTACAACATTTTGAGTAAATTTACCTGTCTTGTTGAAGTCAACAACATAAACTAATATTTTGAGGACTGCCTTCAGCTCATTTTTTTTAAACTATAATCGTACTCATTATCCTGACTTTGCACCTGTACCCGTGAATAGCTATGATCCCGCGTTTTTTCTCCCCTATTCCACCGCTCCTTAACCATGCGGACACTTTTTTTTCAATTCTTCAAGGACCTCGCCGTCGTTTTCGCGCTATGTTCCACACCCGTGAGCATTATTAAAAATGCATCAAATAATTGCGCTGCGCTGCGCAACAGACATTGTCGACTTGGACTTGAACAACCCGGCCACCATAGATCGAGACATAGACACGAAACCTAGCGAACTGTGAACGGGACCTGCCACGGACCGATGAACACCTCCAGCGCAAGTTCTAGGGATATCCTCACCTCACCCTTAAAGGAGAACAGAACAACAGGTTGCGATCGCGGCCCCGTTGAACTGTTCTGTGTGGGGGGGAAGAAGTCCTTGACCTCGGCCCAGGCGGTGAGCAAAGGGCGCGAAATATTAACTTCGTGAAGAATTGAGAGAAGAAGAAGGTTCTAGTTCTAGTTTGGAGTTCCGTTTTTATTAGGAATAGTAAAGTTTATTCACCGCGGACTTCCTCTATAAAACCACAAAATAGAGAGAAAAAAAAAACAACAAAAGTTCAATATGACGCGCGTGCGACGTCCTGATGGTCGTCCTCTATCCCTGAACCCGTTTCCAGCTCAATTCGTCCTTTTTTTTCTCCTTCCGAATCGTAGGCTTAAGCTACCTTATTCTCTGGATGGGGTGCCACCGCCGCCGCTAATCTGTCCAAGATCTCGCCTCTCCTCAAACTTTGAAATTGTGGAATTTATGAATTTCTAATTACTGATTAATATTGTCGACTTCACACAACAGAGAGAAGAAAAAAAAACGACTGGGAAGGACTTTGGAGGGGGTGTCCTTAAGTGGCCGGGTATGACCATCGTTGGACGTCTTCGTCACACTAGGGTGGGCTCGCACGAGCCAAGAATTTGGGAGGCGGTCACGCGAAGACAGGGACCTCCTGAATCGGCCGAGTGGAACGGGCGCGGATGTCCTTTTGGGAAGCACTTTTGGCGCCAACTGGCGGCGGGTGTGGAGTGTATGAAATTTTAGGTAAACAATTGTCGGAAAGTACCAAAATTATCACGATGTTGCTTTTAACATAGATTTGAACACTATCAAACTTTTAAATTTCTTAATGAACTTGAGCTAACCCCCTACAACTCAACCCCGATTTAGACAACTTATTAACTACTTCAACTAATATTTTAGTTAAAACCGTGAAGAAACCTAACAGAATTAACGATTATACACGAATGCTACGACTACTTTTTGTGCAAGCCTCACCTTTACGTGGGCTTCGATCTGAAAAAAATCGTCAAAAATATTTTTTTCAAACAATTTTTCAACTACGAAAAGCATTGGAAAGAAGAACTCTTGAAATTTAAGAAATTCAAGGTTTGGTAGTTTGACTTATTTTATGTGCCTTTGCCAATGTTTTTATTTAATAAAATTTTTATAGGGGCATTTTTTATAGAATATTTTTTTCTTTTGGTAAGACTTCAATTTATGTACTATTTTTGAAGAAAACACTTTTCAATAGTGCTTTAAAAATTAGTTTCGTTCGTATTTTGAATTCCGGAGTGACTGATAGTATATCTTGTTAAAATCAGATCCAGATCAAATTTTATTTTTTCTTCAAATGTACTTAGTGATAACTGCTGATATATTCTTTATGAAAAAACATCAATGTTCATGTTCAGTTAACTAAGGTTATAAGCTTTTTTTTTAACAAAATATATTAAAATTTTAGGTAAATTTGTTAAAAAGTTAGAATTTCGGCTGAATTTCGTTATAACCAGTTTTCAAAATTATTGATTCAAATTGCATTTCAAACTGAGTTAGAAAAAATCAAAAGTTTCACATTTTATATGAAATTTGTTCTACTGAAAATGTATGAGAGATTTTTTTAAATTATGTTTCAAATTACTATTATTTACAAACTTATTTACCTATGCAGTATTTCTTTATGTCCCGAATTGTTCCTCCACATATTATTTTTAATTAAATGATAACGGTATCATTCCATAGTATAAAATGTGAAAAACAAGCAAATAATTGAAAAATGGCTGTAAAAACATTTAAAAAAACTAAAAAGCAAAAGATAATGTTAAGAGGTGGTAGAATAATAAAAAAAACTTTCAGAAATAGACATAAACTTAATAAGATGAATGCAAGTTAAAATATTTTAAAACGAAATAAGAAAAAATAAAACAAGAAAAGTAAAGTTTTTCGTAGAGTAAAAATTGCACTCCTGAACACGGAAAAATAAAAAGCTTTTAAAAATTTTTTTTTTGCATAAATAGACACATTTTCAAAAAAAAATTGGTTTAAGTAACCATAAAAACCAGGTAACCAGATTATTCCAACTTTTGATGATTTTTTTTACGTAACTTAAAATTTGAATGAATGAGCTGAAAGAAAGGCTAATTTTAAATAAAAATCTCGTTTTATCATTTTTTCTAAAACTATTGAGATAACTTATTAGCTACTCCAACCAATATTTTAGTCATTCAGTCAGTCAGATTTGTCTTGAAAAGTCTATCCGTGTACAAGCTATGCATTCAAATTTAACAACATTTCAGCTGTTTAGTATCATCTGCTGCTAAACAAGGATGTTCTTCAAAGTGTTCAAACTTTATACAACAAATTGTGCATGTGAAACGTTTTGTAAAACTTTGAAGATTCCTAACAGAATAAACGATTATACACGAAAGCTACAGTAAAAGGAGTTCATCTCCTAAAGAATTGTTAAACAAACAATCGGAACAATTGCCATTTTCCTTCACAGTTGGACTCAATTCGGCGTAACGAATGGTGAGATCATCCAATCAATGTAAATAATGCATCTTATTGTAATAAAATTCAATCGATTTGCATACTAAGCTAGCTGCAACTTCTTCCCCTTTCTTTTCTTCAATTGATAACTCCCGAAACTTCCCATTCACACCCCGGATCAAACCTGCAGAAGTCATCGCCCTCAAAGATTTCCAAACCTTTCTTTTTTTTTTCTCCTTCTTACGCTGGGATTCTAAAACGGTTCGCACAACCCGGTGCGCGGCGGTGCATTATTTGCATATTTTTCACATAATCCAATCCAATTAAGCAGTTTTGTTTGGATGATGCCTTCCTCTTTCCTCTGGCAAGTTATTGAAAGAATATTCATAATTTAGTCCGCGCTCAGTTCTGATTTCTCGAGAAGGGATCGTCCCAAAAATTGCTAATTAATTCCTCGAAAAGTTCGGAGATGCCACTTTCTGTTAAAATGCAAATTTTGTTATCGCAAAAAGCAACGCAAAACGCTGCGATTTCCCGCCAAAAGTTGCACCCAAAATCAATCAATCGAACTGCTGCTCGAAGGGAATCAAATCTCACGCTGAGGTAGACGCTGCTGCTGCTGGAGGGTCGCACTTTTTCTTCGAGAACTTGGCCAGGATCGTCTTTCGATGGCTCGACTAAACAATCGACAATAACACTTCTTGTATGGCCCTCGAGGGTGCCGACACACCGACACACCGGTGGTAACTGTTTTTAACTTGCTGGCGAAGGCTTTGAAAATGGCGAATCTATTAACATTTCGAATTATTTAAAGAAACTTCAAGTTAAGTTATGAAATAAAACAATTTATTTTTTTTTATTTAATTTTATAAAATTTTGACCTTTTTCAAACCTTTCTCCAAACTCGTCAAAAGCCGTAATGCATTCCGTCACCGTCAGCATTACACATATTTACCAAACATTAATACATATCGGTGTCGGGGCCCGGGAAGACTTCCCTACCGGCTTTCTTGCCGTCAGGCCAAGGAAAAGTGGAGGGAATTTCCTCGTCCAAAGATTTCCCCCTTTCTAGCTGTCGTGGAAGAAGTTGCAACGGCCAATATCCGTGTTGTTGTGCTGCAAGTCTTCTGGGGGGAGACCAGAAAAATCAAATTTACGAGCGTTGCAACGGCATTTGCAGTGGAAGTTACGACGTGAGTTATGCTGCATTTTATGTTGGTTTAGAATTTAACGGTATGTAACCATGTTTGAGGAAACAGTTGCTCGAAAGTCTAGAAGAGTTATGGTGAGTTTTTGTGGTCCTAAAGATAAAAATTCTAAAAATTTCCGGTTTTACATAAAATTGAAAAATAAATGTTCTAAAATGTATTTTCAAAAGTATCCATTCGACTGAACAAGTTTTTCCAATAAATATTGGTATTTTCAAATCATGCGAATATTTTTTTTTCATTTTTGTCAAATTTAAGATCATTGAGACGAAAGATGACTATGAGTTTTTTTTTTCAATAAATATTTGTATTTTCAGTAATATTTCCAGAGTACTTTTTTAGATGGTCTTTTGGTCTCCATTGTTGATAGGACCTTTTGAAAAAGTTAGATTTATCTGATTATTTGATGTTCTTGTCAAATTTTGCGCAGAATAATTGAATTATTATTTTTTTTCATTTCTATCAAATTGTAGAATATGAGTTTTTTCAATAAATATTTTTATTTACAGTAATATTTCCAGGAAACTTTTTCAAAAGGTCCTATGGTTTAAAGGACCTTATCTGATTATTTTAAGTTCTTGTCAAATTTTGCCCAAGATAATCAAATCATTTTTGTAAACTTTTAGGCAGACGTGCATCGGCACTCAATAGCACTTGACAGTTTTTCTAAGGCTATTGCTTGGCAAAGGCACCAAATCAATTTGTTTTATACAATAAGTATGTTTTTTTCATTGCACTATAAGTAACTGAACGACCGAAACCTTTATCTTCACTTATTCACCAGTTTTAGCGATGAAGTGCTATTTGAGTGCTAAATAGCACATTTAGCACTTGAAATATTTGTGTTATTCAAATCACTATTAACTTGTTGGTAATGGACATTGTATAGTGAAAAACGATAATTATAGACATCGAACTAAAGTTTAATGTGTTGCACACTGAGCAAAGATTCACTCTGCCGGATTGCTTAGGCTATCATCTCAAAATGTGGTGAAGTGCTATTGAGTGCCGATGCACGTCTGCTTTTAGGCCATTGAACTGAAACTTGACTGAGTTGTTTTTAAATAATTATTTGTATTTTCAGTAATATTTGCAGAGTACTTTTTCAAAAGTTCCTATGGTTTCCTGTATTGAAAGAATTAGATTTTATCTGATAACTTGTAGTTGTTGTCAAATTTTGCCCAGGATAATCGAATATTTTTTTTTAAATTTTGGTCTAATTTTAGCTGAAACATGACTTTGAGTTTTTTCAATAAACCTTTAAAAAAAACTTTAGATTTGTATTTTCAGTAATATTTCCAGAGTACTTTTTCAAATGGTCATATGGTCTAATGTGTTGATAGGACTTTTTGAAAAAGTAAGAAGTTTTTGTCCCCCTCCCCCTTTAACAATTCCCCAAAACATAAGGGGCAGCAATTTATTATTGCTGATCTAATCTAATCTAATCTAATCTAACACAGACGCAGCCAGTCCGATGAAAGCATGCTGGAAAGTCTTGTGATTAGATTACGCACCAAGCACTTTTCTTGTCAATATTAATAATTGCAGTCAGGGTTGCAAATGAGTGATAGAAAAATTATCAATAGATTATCTCTGCACCAAAAACATCCGAGAGTATAGCGGCCGTCATTATAGCTTGTGAGATCTCTTCTTATGTCTCGTGATTCCCAGCGATGTCATTCTCTCTCACTATCACTCCTTCCCTTTTCCTCGACTATGCGCTCTCACCGCTGAGTCTCTCAGTCTCTCCGAAAACTGCAATGAGAGATCGCGAGATGGCGATTAGGAGCCGACCACGCATGACGTCCTGTTAAACTACGTTTGCGAAATTGGATTTGTGGCGGCTTTTGTGGTTAAACGCTGATGCGGTAGGATGATCGTAGAAGCGGGAATGAGAGAGAAAAGGAAAATGTCAATCGCGAGTGTGTAAACACGGAAACGTGTTCGGCGCTGAGAGTTTCAATAGGGAGAGAAGAGCAGGTGTATTTGAGACATGAATATTCAGGCGGGATAATTGTAGTTGCTGAGAACTGATATTTTGATATTTTAACAACCCTGATTGAAATACATCCGAGAGCACCCGAAAATGTATTACAAAAATTAAAGCGGCCAGCCCTACTGCGCCGTGTTTGCCACAGAGAGGATTCTGAGAACGGATCACATTTCACAGAATCTACAGGGGAGGAAGGATGCGTGGACACACCGTACCAAACGCTCAGGGGCAGTAATTTATAATTGATGAAAATTTAAATTTTGATCGAAAAAACTTCTTTAATAAATTGTAAACTATTTCAAAAACATTCTTAAACGTTAATTTTAGGGTTTTTATTTAAACAGGACATTTTTAGACTTTTTGCTAATTTTAAAACTTTGAACCACAGATCGGAAAACCGACAAAACTTTTAGAAGAAAAATATGTTCATAAATTCATTAAATAATATTTTGAAAATTTTTGGAAGTAGCATAAATGTACACCCAACTGGCGGTCGCATGATTGTGATACATGGCGGAATGAAAGTATATCAGAATCTGCATGCAATCTGTCCTCATGCATTTTTTGCGATATAGGAGTATGACATTTTTGCCCGTTACCGACAATTATCGACATTACCGACGGCAGATTGATTGTATTGTAGAAAAAAAATCTTAACAGAATGAGGATTGAACCATCAACTTCTAGTATGCTGATCCGACACGCTACCACCGCGCCAAGGACGCTTGATGAATGGTGAGGGACAGAGCGCGAACATAATGATCTCTCTAGAGTGTTGCTCGGAGACGCGCTAGCATTCTATGTGTTGGTGAGAAATGCAGATCGCTGAAGTGTTTACACGCGGGCAAAAATGATCGATGGGCTTGCTGCAAAAAATGTAATAAAATATAACATTTTCTGCAGCAAATCCACTGTTGCAGATTTTGAGATATATTTTTCGTTTGGGTGTAATAATATAGATAGCATTTTGTGGTACTTTTTGCATCTAAATATTAAAAATTTGGCTTTAAATTTGAAATTTTGCTTTTTTTGTTTTGTAGAAAGCGTCATATTCTACACATAAAATAAGTTTTATTTCCATCGAGATTTAAACCTAAGTGCTTAGTGTGAGAGTCTAACTCGTAACCACTACGCTACGTCCTCTATTTGGTAGTAGGGTAGAGTAGTCATCAATAAGACACAGGGAACAATGATAAAATGGCTCTCACAAGTCGTAGCTTCAGCCAATCAGGCTCATATTTGGGGGAAAGGTGTGTCTACTGGATACACATCTGCCATAATAGTGGCTTTGGTTATGGACGCTCCCTTGAAAAGTTATTCATAAATGTTTGATTCCAGGGTGTAAAAATAAATTTTGGACAAAATTACTTTTTCGCTCGTAGGATGCCATAAACACAAAAACTAACATTTCTCCAAATTTCTTTCGTCATTTCACAGGGCATGAGTTGGGCTCCAATGTCCTACAATGGCCGTCTCGTTGTTCCCCACTCTTTTCGACCCATGGGAAACAATGAGACACTTCGATTTTTCTTTATTAAACTTTTCAAAATCTGTGGAAATCTTTCAAAACAGGAATTGGAAGTGTTTTTTGGAATATTTATTGAGTTTGAACTTCATTTAACCAAAAATATAAAGGTATTTGGTAAAATACATTAATTTTACAAAATTTAAATACTTTTTAGTATATCTTTTGTTGATTGAAGTTTCATGTTAACAAAATTGCCTGAAAATGTTCAAAGCAAGTCACCTGCAATGTAACAATACAAAAACATGATGTTTTACTAAAAAAGTATTGATTTTTGTAGAGTGTCTCATTGTTCCTCAGCTGTCTCATTGTTCCTGCCAATGAGACAGGTGAATAACTCTGGCTGTAGACGTTAGATCGATCTCATATTTTGTTCAATGTTACAACAAACTAAAAGAATGAAAATGCAAAAGAAAGCTCTTCAAAATATGCTATTGAAAAAATACACAAACCGTTGAAGTTCAAAAACCAAAAGTGTCTCATTGATGACTACCCTACCTTAAAGACGCAGAATGCAATGATGCTCTTAGCCGTTGCGCACGAATGTGAGCTGTTTAGCTGCAAGGATGATCTCGTCGTATTTTGTTTAACATAAAAGCTGTTAACGGATGTCCAAGTTACGGTCATCACTAAATGTCAGTGAAGTTTTGGTTGGGTGTAGAAAATGTCGTTTATTAATTTGTCTTTATTACTATATTGAGGAGAAAACTTATTGTTTTATGCTTCATCTCATGAGTTGAAGTAAGATTATAAGAACATTTGAAGATTTTAATTTCCTTTAATTCAAAGATATTTTTCAAATAAGATCCCAATTGGATCCAAAGTCACCGTCTGGCGCCTAAAATCAACCCAATTTCTTCACCGTCAGGAGCGCCAACACACACCGCCAAGAAACAGCTGATTCTCGTGGCGCGTGCCCAACGAAGAAACAGCAGCCGGCCAAGCCAAGCCAAGCCAGCCAGCCCGCCCGGCTGTCTGTCTTGAAAAAGTTCGGGGGTGACTCTGCCAAAAGAAAAAATCTTATAAATTTCAGCCTACACACAGCCGCAGTTGGTACGATTCTCCCCCTTCTGAATTACAAACTGTGAGTACAAAACGGAAGAAAAGCTGAGAAATTTTCCTCAAGATTTTGGCTCGTGCCCGGGACTTCCTTTTGTGCGTCTGTGGTTCGCGCATTCAATGGGCCGCCTGAAGTCATGTCCGATTTTCTCGTCTCGTCCTTTATTTGCACCAGAACTGCAATAACGCTATACCTTTGAGGATCGGATCGCCTTTCTTTGGCAGTTTTTGTTGTTCGGAAGTTGGCACAAAAACACAGATGGCTGATTTTGTTTTCTCTTCGAAGGAGGTTTGAATTGACTTTTGATTTCTTTCAGCCGGTTTCGGCGAGACTCTTGAACCAATTTTTATGTGGACCCAAAGAAGAAGGAAGTTGGCCATCATGCAAATAAGTGGTTTCGTTGGACTCCGCCAACAATTGAACAATTGAAGTCAGATCATTATGGGATGTGATAAACCTGGAACAATTCTCGAGAAGAAAAACAGTGCAAACTTTGGTCGGACCTCCAAAAAACACTGCGTGTTCATAATTATCATAATTATTCGAGCTGTTCGGCGAGACTCGAACTTCTTTTTGCCCAAAGGGGTCAACCGGAGACCCCAAACCGGGCACGCGCCGAGGGTGGTCCCCAGTAGGGTGTCCGCGCCATTTCTCGGGCCTCGAGGCTCGAAGGTAAGGAAGGTCAGATTTAATCAAATCTATCCCGCGAGGTTGAATAACAGAGCAGGCGAACAATTGCAATTGTAATTGAGAATAATCGAAAGTTGCGTGTGGCGTCGGGCCAAACACAATCGCGAGAAGAAATCTGCAGGTGGGATTGGTTTGTCGGAGTTCAGAGGGTCACCAGAAAGGTCATGTTGTTGGTATTGAAGGTTTATCCCTCCCAGAACAAGAGTTGTAGAGTCAGCTCTCAACTCAAATTTATTTTGGATTTCTACATTTCAAAAGGTTGATCGACTCAACGGTCAAACAACCCCTTCCTCGATGGGAAAACTCCCACATGTCCGTCCATAAATCACTCGCCATGAAAATGTGCACGGAATCAAGGACAGGGACTGGAAAAACCGTTGTCATCCCACACCTCACAAATTGGCTGCGTGCCTCACTTCCCCTTTTATTGAAAAAGGGGCACGTGCGTAGGAGGAGAATGTCCTGAAATGTAAACAGTAAAGGGGTGCTGCAAAACAATCAACGGTAAATTCCAAATTTAGACGGAACGAGGTCAACCGAGATCCTCGCGCGGAGAAGTCGAGCAGCGGTTAATAACCTCACTTTGGCCTGTCACTTTTCCTTCTTCTGTTTGAGGATCAGCCGTGGCGCGACTCGAATTTCTTAATTTTCCAGCAAATGAAAGTTTGCTTGCGCTACTTCGGCATCGATACAGAGTGCACTTGGGGCGTTAAATGAAACAAACCAGAACACTTTGGTGTGATGGGACGACCGCGAAGGACGTAACGCTCAACTACATCAACTGTTGTTTACTTTTTTTGAGAAACCTATTTTCGTCACTGTTTAAAAAACTTGTTTAAGTTTCACGTACTTAATGGGCAATCCAAGTAGCATAAGTTCTTTTTTGAAATCATACAACTTTTCGTACTTTATGAACAACCCCCTCCACTCATGATCGCATATCGTTCCTCGAACACCCACTGCACATCAGCCAAGTATCCTCTCTGTATAATCTTGAGGGAGGGTGGCAACAATAATGGATTTGGCGCGTGCTAAGATCAAGAAAAGGAACCTCGGGACATCAGGGAGCGCTGCCGGTAAGTGCGTCACGGACTTCTTCTTAGCTGGCGCTATAAATAGGCAAGCAAAAGCTGTCAGCTGTTGGGTTTTCGTCTTTTTCTTGAAGGCAAGTAAGGAAGGAAAACCATTCACGGGGGTGACTTTTTCATTAAGGAGCTATAGTTTCGGCCGGGCTGTTTTTGCTTCCTTCCTTCCTTAAACTTGGCTGTGTGTAAGGATGAAAGGTGACAACTTCTTGCGGGTTGAATGCACTTTTGGAATGGGGGAGAACTATTTATGGGATTTTTCGCTCCTTACAATTCTGAGTAAGTTTGTTTTGTAGAACTATTGTCCTCAAAATTTGAACATGTTTGTAAAATTAAATAAACAATTCTGACAATAACTAAAAGCATTAAAATAATCTCAAATTGAATGGAAATTATGAGTCTCTTTGAACACTACATGAAAAATTTACAAATTTTAAAATAGATTAAATCTTATCTAATAAATTATACGAAAAGTCGCTATCAAAATTAAAATTCTTATTCAGTAAATGACTAAATAATTTACGGTATGTCCACACATCCTTCCTCCCCTGTTCAGAGAAATTTCATCCGATCCCAGAATCCTCTCTGTGATAAACACAACGCAGTAGGGCTGGCCGCTTTAATATTTCTATATTTTTTTGGGGGCATTCGGATGTACTGAAATTATTAATTTTCAAGAAAAAATAAATGCGTTTGGGGCGTAATCTAACCCTGAGACTTTCCAGCGTGTTTTCATCGGACAGAATATTTAATAAATTTATAAAAAATAGAAACATAAAAAATCTTCTTTTTCATCAAATCCCAACACATTACTTACTTTTTGTTTCCTATTCTTCCTTGAGGCATTTATGCGAAGGGAGATTGAAACTCTCTTATTTTAATTTCATTATTTATTAATTTTTAAGTTTGGTTGTTTAATATTTTTAATTTGAAAAATGTGTTTGGCTTAAATTCACTGTATTTTATGTCAAAATTGGTGGGGATTAATTTCATTTTTTGTTGCAATTTCAAAACTAATGCTGAAAAAAAAGAAAAACAAAAACAAGATGGTAAAGCATGTAGGGGAACAGCATGTAATTCCATCGGGCACCTAATGTTGGCATATCAGCACCACAACTGTTTTCAACTGATATTGAGAAATTAATAGATCAGAAAGAAGTTAGAAAACAAGTTTAAATCAAATGTAATGCAAAATATTTTTTAAAAATAGTGAGAACTGAGAAACAGCTAATTTTTTCCTGTCATTCTTGAACCACATAATTAATACCTCTCAATACCAGTGCTGAAAAGTTCTATTTTTCAGCACTGAAATGGGTGATGAAAAGTTGACTTTAAGCACTAGTATCGAAAAGTAACATTTTTCAATTTTTTTATTGGAACGATGAGTTTACTAAAAATTTTGTAAGAATCTCGTTGCCAAACCTTTTTTTTCAGCATTCGTTCTATTCATTCAACTCGGTTAACCTCGTTGGATAAATATACGACTCGTGCTAAAAATTCTTCTCTTTGCAAGTTGTTACATAACTACTATTTTTTTTGAAATTTTATATTTTTCTTGTAAATAATGGACTGTTGTTTGTCAGATTTGCCTAATTAATTTATTTCGGTTTTATCCCTTATTCCCGAATCCCACTTTCCCGAATCCCATATCCCCGAAAATCATTTCCCCGAAAATTCCACATTCCCGAAAATCATTTCCCCGAAAGTGTCATTTCCGCGAAAATCATCTTCCCGAAATTTCCACATCCCCGAAAATCATTTTCCCGAAAATTCCATATCCCCGAATGTCATTTACCTGAATGGCAATTTTACCGAACTGCCGTTTTCCCGAATTTACATATACCCGAATGGTCATTTTCCCGAAAGTTCCATTTTCCCGAATGATATTAACTTAGATATAAAGTAAATTGTTTTTTAGGGATATTTTTACAAAAGTATGACCTTAATACTAAATTCTCCTACGTGTGTTTTTAAATATGAAAAATAAACAAATAACCGTAGAAGGCCATTCATAAACCACGCGGAAACTTCAAGAAAGCGGGGTTTTGAGATTATCCACGTTCAATAGAAGAGATATTTTTTTGCAATTTTCAGCAAAGCACAATTTTCCAAAACGGTATCCACGTGGTAAGGATTGCACAGCAACGATATCTTTAAGCGACAACTCGAAGCGCAAGAATCAGTTTGTTCTAGATTTTGTTTAACTTTTTAGTTAAATCTAAATAGTTGATTATTGAATTACAAAATGCATTTTTTTTTATATTTCATCATCGCCATTTTGGGTTTAAAATTACTCAATCACTTTAAAGTAGCTTAGGGGTTATTACCCGAAGTGAGCTTTTGACAAGGCCTTTGGATAACCGAGTCTGGACAGTATTTTGATTTTCAACTAAATGCAAAAAAAAAGCGAAATGATCAATGTATCAAATCGACGCTTGTCGTTTGTCGCTTTTTGACGTCGCTTTTGACGTGACCTTGAATAAACAAAAAATAGAGCACGCTATGTAAACAATAACAAACACGTTTTATTTTGTTGACCATTCTGTGCATTGTCCTGAAATTTGTATGAATTTGGTTGCTGAGGTCACGAGTTATAATTACAAACGTTCACGGTAGTCGGGCATGTACGTGTGTCAAACGCATTCAGATCTGAAACCTCTTTGGCTAGTTGTCGCACTTACAGCAATTTTCAGTGTGTTAAGATAGCACGAGACGACATTTTTCGGTTTTTATTGAATATCTCAGAATTGAAATCGAATTTTGGGTATCTATGTAGGTCAAAAGATGAGGCATTGTGAGCTGCACAAAATGGCTTTCTTAATTCAATTTGGCCCAAAATCGACGTACGACAAGTTAGCTCGACTGCGACGAAATGAGAAAAATAGGCAAATTTATTAAGCGGCACGCAGCTATTTAGATTTGTTCATTAGAAATATGTACTCTGCTCAAGATGTTCTCCTTCTCTACATCATTTGTCGTAGTCGACAATTTTGTTGGATTCGGCGGAGTCAGTTCTTTTTGAAAGGCAGTTGGAGTAACTAAATCTCAGAATCCGGAATTCGAATCATGTAACTCCACAGACTTGGAAAATATTCAAAATTTAAGTGAAGCTGGAATTAAACGCTCGTAAAAAACTAGTAATTTTTTGAACGTTCAATTGTGGACATGATACTTCATTGATCGCTACTTCCCCGAACCCGGTCAGGCGAGTATGCCCGTTGTCCAGAACCGCGCGCGCGGTTCTGGGCAACGGGCATACCCGCCTGACCGGGTTCGGGGAAGTGGCGTTCGAGGAAATGGCCGTTCGGGGATATGGTCATTCGGGAAAATGATTTTCGGGGATGTGGAAAATTAGGGGAAGTGGCCATTCGGGAAAATGGTTTTTAGGGGAAGTCGCCATTTGGGGATGTGGCCATTCGGGGAGATGGATTGTTCGGGGAAATGATTTTCGGGTAAATGACATTTCGGGAAAGTGTATTTTCGGAGATGTGGCATTCGGGGAAATGTCTTTTCGGGAATGTGGGTTTCGGGGAAATGTCATAGATTCATTTATTTCGTGAAAAGAGGCAACATTCAAATTTAAAATGAATTGGGAGGTACGGACAAAAAATTTGAACAAATAATTAATATTAAATTCTGAAAAATGAGGTTGATAACTATCGCAATTGCTTCGAATCTCAAATAGTTAATTGCAAGCTGCTCTAGAATTGATACCTCCTCAACTCACCCTTCAATTAACCGAGCTGTATTAATCCATAAATTGCGTCGCAAATTTTTACCCAGAAACCTTGGGAAAACCAAAGACAAATTTCCCATCCCAGACGAAATATTAATAGCTTCCATTGATCAGACCCAGGCCCAGCAACGAGATAAATCGAATCCCTTCGATCTGCCAAAAACTGCCAAAAGATTACCGATCCCTCGAATCCAATTGCACACCCAAACTGCATATTCCGCAACAAAGGAACGAAATTTTACGCCATAAATCTTACGTTGCACCCCGATCCACGTAAGATTACGTCCCTTTTCCCTCAAGTTTGTGCGAAAATTGTCTTACCCCTCGCCAGGATTTCGAGGCCCTGCAACGACAACAATATGAATAAATTAAGGGGGACCCCCTTAATTTATTGGCCGTAATTAATCCGGAATCGATCAAAATTTTTGCATTTTCCCTCTTTTTTGTGTGCTTTGCTGCGCGTAAAAAAGCAAACAATTGTCACTTTTCCAACCTGCATCTTTTGAGGAAAAAGAAATGCCAGCAAAAAAAAAAAAAAAAGGGTGTGTGATTATGCTAATCGAAGCGAAACTTGGAAAAGAAAGAAATTCGCTGCGGGTTCGGTGCCAAATTAAAAAGGTGTAAATCGAAGAATGGTGAAAGTGAATTATGGTTTGTGGCAGCGAGAGAGAGTGAGGTAAAATCTCGCGCGCCTATTTTGCATGTTTCTCGCGGAATGAAAAGGAGGTCCTGATTCTTGGGAGAAAGTGTGAATGAAAACACACAATTGGCCGGGAAGGTTTCGGTGCGCCTTGCGATTGTTGTGTATACATTTCAGGTAATTTTGCGTGAATGGATTCACGCCTTCCTGTTTGGTGAAAAGTTTGAAATTTTGGAGGGGGTAATTTATTTATTTTTTTGTGAAAGGTTTTTTTTTTTGGTGGGAATCAGACTAATCAAATCATTCAAATCTATTTTTCACAATGATTGTCGCAATTACGTTTTTGGTCAGACCATTAGTAATGCTGATAGTTTGTACCAAAGACCGAGATAAGCTGTATTACCAAACTATACTTTTTCATAATTTCGCTTTCGGACAGGAAGTATTGAATTGGACACACACCCACCATAGACGCAACACTTAAAAAAATATGTTCATGAATTTATTGATATTTTGATTTTTTTACTGTAGCATGACTGTTACAATGTATGAAGCATTTTTTAATACTGACTTGATATTCTAATTTCAGTTTTTAAAATACCTAACGAAAGCATTTGAATAATGCACAGTGGTCCAAAACGCAAAATTAAGTGGAAAATGGATTTTCCGAAAAATTGTGAAGTTTTGGAGCTTTGGTGTTTTCAGAAGAGTTGTTGCATATAGAAAGGGGCAACTTTTGGTTTGGTTGGAAATTAGGGTGGTTCAGTATTAGGGTGATTTTGAAAAACTAACTTTTCAGGAATATTTTTGGGATTTTTTTCGTCTTCTAGAAAGTTGTTGGGCTTGCCAATCCAAGCAACTTTGTCCAAGACACCAAAATTTTATCTCGTAATCTACGCCTTCTATGCCCAAATTTATAGAAAGCATATGAGCAAACCATCAAAAATCAGTTTTTTGAACGTGACAATTCAGGGTTAAGTTTTAGAGCTTTAAATAACAAACATTTTTATTTTTTGACAAGTCAATTTGGACTTAAGTTACAGCGATTTTAAGGTAAAAAATATGCAAATTTAAAACTTAAATATCTCGAAAAGGCGCAAGCCAAATTTTAAGCGCAAGGTTGAATTTGAAATAGGAGATCCAGCACTACAAACGCTGAAAAAATCTCAGGGGTATTTTTCTTTAAACTCAAGATATCTTCATTTGAAAAAGTCTAATTTTCAAAGGAAAACATTATGGGACCACCCTAACGAATTTAGAAAATAGTCCAAATATATGTTTTTCCATGTAATTTTGTCCGCTGAATCTGAATCTGCCCTCATAATTGACCCAAAGTGTCGAAAAATCGATTTTTGGTCATATTTTGGGATTCCATGTAAAATTATCATTTAAACCCAAAATATGACCAAAAATCGATTTTACGACACTTTGGGTCAATTAATAAATTATAAATTTGACAGTTTAAGGTATTGTTTTTTTTTTTAGAATTTAGAAGACTTATTTCAACTTAACCTGTTGTTGAAAAAATTTATTCTAGCGGTTTAGTACCTAAACAATTACATTTTTCATATTCGTTGGCCATTATCAGACAAACAAGCAAATCTTGATTTCCCACCATTTTTTTCCTTAAAACTCAAAATCTCTTGTCAGCTGTCCGAACTGTCACGCAAACTTCCGAAACGCGTCGGATAATTTATTACTTTTCGTGTACTCACTCCGAGACCCAAACCCATAAGGGAGACCTCCTAATCACGAGGACGAAACGTCCCGGAACGGATTTCCCTCCGTAGGGACGCGCGAATGTCCTTTTTCTGCGCCCGATGTTGTAATCCTTGATTATGCACAATTCCAAGGTAGTGGTCAATCTCCTCTTCTTCTTCGCCCTCACGAAGGAAGATCCCGTTTTGTAACGGTTTCCCTGATTCTTGGCTGCGTCTACGTCTTCCAAGGGGATATCCCGAAAAATTGAGAGGGAAACGACCGGAGTCGGAAAGGTGGTCCCGAGCTCAGGTAGGGACCAAGATCCTCGTCGGACTCCTTGGGCAGGGACGAAATTTGTCAAAAGCGGGTTCCACTTCTTTCAATACCTCAACTGATGAAGCGCTAGCTTTGCGTGACTTTGCGATTGTCCGTTTTAGGTTGTATTTTTGCGACGATTGCAATACTTTCGAGCTCGTTTCTCAAAATCGATTCGCCCTCCTTCGTTAGGGGTTCCTTTCTTCCGATCATTAGATTAATGTGTTATTATTAGGACTTTTTCTTCAGCAGCAACTGCAACCGATGCAGCACAAGCAAGCAAAAAGGAAGGATCTTTCTCTCCCATTTCTTAGCGCCACTCCGAGTCGTTGATCCTCGGGACATCTCGAGCGAAAAGGGGGAAAAATCAATAGCGATTCTCTGCTCGACTCGGAAGAAAAGATTGGCAATAAATTTCCCCGATTCCCTTCTTTTGGCAAAATCTCGGCTTCTTGATTCGCAAGATGCGTTGATCGTTGCGTTGCATCTTGCGGACACGCGCCCAAGTCCAGCTGCAAACTCAAGCTGGCGCAGTTGTGGCAGAAGGTAGAAAAAAATCGAAAGGTGCGTTCTGGGATTTGGACGGCGAACCAGTTCAGTTGTACTGTGTGTGCGTTTTGATAGGATCAGCCTTTGGGATACCCTTTTGGAACACGGGATTGATTGATGAGGAAAAAGGGTAGTAGTTTTTGGCACAAACTGTCTTAATTTGAATAAAATCTGGATCGGGAATTTCGAAAGGATTGGATTCCCATGAAAACGGTAGATCGGAAGGAGACGGAAAGGACAACGTTTTTGGGCGATCAGGTTTTTTTGTGGCCCATCTAAGGATGGGCTAGGTTTGAAAAAGGGTAAGGTTTGCTTCTTTACGGATGATTTATTACCACAACTGGCCTTTAGCCACTCTAAAATACTAGTTTCTGGGACAGGTTATATCCACAAATTTTAATGTTATCATTTTTAACTTTTTGAATGCTTTCTTCTTATTTTTTCCGACTATTTAATAGTTTATAACCCTTTATTGAAATGAAATTTTCAAGAACATTTGGATATTTTAACAGTAGGATAATTCAAACAAGGGCGTCTATGTGAAGTGTTCCTAAATCTGCTATAATTTGGCAGTACTTATGGAAGGGGAAAAGGATTCACTACATTTAATGTGCCAGTATTTTATAGTTCTTTGTTATCTTTTCTACAAAATTGGTTTATTTACGGAAAAACCTGAAACATTTGGATTGTTAAAAAAGTTTAATATTCGTAACAAATTTCCATACGTAATAAAAAAAAACCTAAGATTTAAAAAAACTTCTTGTCTAAATGTTCAAGCTCAGACAGTCGCAATCGTCCGTTGCAATTTAGAGATAACATTCTGACCTGTTTCTAACCGTGCTCAACTCTCTTTCTAAAAACGGCTATCTGTTCAATGCCAAAAAGTCATCATCCTGAGACTCACTGAAGGACAAAGCATTGATTTAATTCCATTACTTCAATCTACTTTTAATTCCATCGCCATAAATATCCCACCTAAACTGCAACCACTAACGACTTTCTCCCAGGAGTCCACTTTTTTCCGGGTCCAGCTGCCGGCCGCAAATGTCCAGCGTTTGTTGTCCAAACTCGGGGGAAACCCGGCCCGGAGGTCAACATGATCACTTAATCAACATGTTCCGCCTGTCAGATGCGAAACCCCTTTTGTTTCACGGGGGAAAATTAAATTTTCGTCCTCCCAAGACGACGACGACGTTGAAGAACCAGTTAACCCCTCTCGGCTCTGGTTCACTGGGATGCTGCGAGGAACTCCAAGAGAATGTTGCGTAATCATTATTATCACTAGTTTTTTCTGCTTTTTTAGTGCCGAGAAAAATAATCAAAAAGACAAGATTTGTCACGCACATCAGCGCGCAGCATCAACTCATCTTTTTTTTTTGAGGAAAATCAAGGGAAGGAAAGCTGCAGGGAGGTGGCCAAAATCCGGAATCTGTCCTCCCTGGATTAGGTTTAATTTATGTATAACCTCCGGGGTCTCGCGTGCTCTTCAAGAACTGGATCTACGCTGGAGCAGCAGGATCTGTTTTTTTCTCTCTTGGAAAACCACATCCCGGACGATCCAGCCCAACTCCTTGAGATGGATTTCGGGTTGTTGAGAGTGACGTTTTTTTTTGGCTATCGCTGTAAAGTTCATAAAAAACTTGATATCATTAAAATTGTCAACCGTCGCATCGTTGATTAGCAATCTCAACGAAAAAAAAGTTCTCAAGGATATGAAATTGCCTTCCATTTTTTTCAATTTTAATTTCTCAGGAACACCTCCCAAAAGAAAACAATGAGCTAAGCCACCAAGATCTATTGCTCTATTTAGAACAGTGTAGAGAATGCACTTTGTTTGCCCTATCATGGAGGGAAAATGCAGATTTTCTTCCGTTGGCGGGACCCGGATTTGGCGGTAAAACCGATTTAGAGAATGAACGTGGAGTGGGAACGAAGAAGAAAAAAATCACCCTCCTCAAGAAAAGTCCCAAGACCCAAGAATAATGTTTAGTTTTTTAGTCAACACATTCCGCTCTGAGGGGTGAGTTTTTCCTGCTTCCTGATTGCAGGGTTGGGAAAGTCTCAATCTTTTTATCAGCAACGAAACAGATTTTTTTTTTCATCACACTACAGGAGGAGGAGGAGGTGTGGAGTGTTAGAAAGTTCAATTTTTCAGCACTCTTGCAAAACTGTATCGAAAATTTAAGGTTTTCAACACTTTTCTTGACTGTGTGAGTGTGATCCATAAATATAGTATAGAAGGCCCATGGCATAGATGAGGGAATGCAATTAGTTGCTTAACTCGATTTTTTCGATACTTTTCGTATTTATCCAACTCGGTAAATCTCGTTGAACTCTGATTTAAAATATGCTTGCTATGATTTTTTTTTATTTTCACAACACTGGCTCACATATTTCAGAACTGTGACGTTTTTTCCCAAGGCAATCTTAGGGTCGCAAGAAATGCTTGTGAAACAAAAAAAATCATCTCTCTCTGAGTGCATAAACTATTAATTTTATACACCGCACCCCACGGAAAGCATTTTTCAAACGTAGATTTTTTCCTTCCTCAATTGTTTCTCCAGAGACATTAATCCAAAATCGTCACACGACAGCAGCCGTGCCGTGTTGTCACGAAAACTCGAAATATAAATAAATCGAGTCCTGGCATGAAGAGAAAAACAGAACCGTAATAAAAAAAAAATCCAGGAGGCATAATCGTGTGTAATTATTTATACCGCCAAGCCAACGAGCGATTCTGGTCCTGTTTTTCTTTTCTTTTTTTTTTTGATTTTTTGAATGGGAGACATAAAATCTAACGACCCAGATGCGAACTTTGTTGCACGTTGATAAGTACCAATCGCTTGCTATGGCTCGTATTTCCCCGCCAAAATTTGCACGCTCAGTTGAGATTACGAATATTTATTCGTGAAAGCACTTCCAGAATTAATTTAGAATTAAAACGTAAAAAAGTCTATCTTTAAAATCTTTTTGTATGCAGAACTTGCATGCAAGATTTGACTAGTATGAAAATCCTGCATGCAAGGTATCATTCATTCAAATTTCAAAACTGAAACTTTCAGTGCACATCTCTCCACAAAAATAAATCACAACCGTCCGTTACGTTAACCTTCAAAATTTCTAGAATTTCATGAATGAAATTTATTGAATGAGCCTCTTATCAATTGTCCATGCGCCTGCTGAGTACCGGATGGCGATTTTGCCTTTTTTCCGTTGCATCAAGTGCCATCCGATTCGACCTACATTTGGCTGCTTGAACCAAAACTGATAGCCGTTCTAAATGCCCCGTGACGTGACGTGTGTGCACTTTGCCAAATTAATTTAAACTGCACTCATTTACACACACACACGAAACGACGATGATCTCATCGCCAGCTTAGCAACCGAGCAAATTTGGCGCAAAATTTCGGCTTATTTTAAAATTCAAATCGCGCACGTGTTGAGGAAGTTGGTCCTTTTTTGTCTTCCTTCCTTGTTCGTCTCAGTTTCGGCAAAAGGATTTCTAGCTTCCTTCCGAGCTTCCGTCTAAGTTGTGTCGAGAGATAAAAGAGGCGGATTTTTTTTTTTCGTCTTTTGAATAGTTGCTCACTTTTTCTTAGGTTCGACAATCGTTTTTTCGGTGAATAGTCGCGAAAGTGAAGGTGTTGTTGTTGTGCCCCTTCTTGGTTCTTTTCGGTGGGGAAGTGAACAACTCGATAAGATTGTCATCGTAAATGTTCTAACGAGGAGCGAGGATCAAGGAAGTGAGCACTTTATTCACTCTGGTTAGAGGATTTGAATGATGTGCCGGTAGAGCATTGTTTCGGGATGTTCTTTATTTGTCTGAAACTTCCGTGTTTTATGTCGGCATAATGTCCCCATATTTGTTAAAGGTTGAGACTTATTGATGGTCTAACTACCCAGTAAAAAAAGGTTGAATTTTGTATTGTTGCGAAATTTCATGGTTGAATCTTATCTTATTTTTCGATGTAATTTTTCCTCTTTTCATATGGAAAAAGTAAAGTTACACATAAACGATGTAAATTTACACATTTTTTCTATTTTTTTTCTGACACGTTTTTCCGCACATTAATTCAGGTCAAATTACATAAAAGTAGGTAAATTTTCACCCTGTTGATGTAATTTTACCTAGTCTCTGATTCAAGATAATTAAACATTTTTCTGCCGTGAAATTTTACATAGGAAAATGGGTAAAATTACACCTGCGAAGTTATTTTTAGTTTAAAATTTTTAGTTTTTAGTTTTTAGTTTTTAGTTTTTAGTTTTTAGTTTTTAGTTTTTAGTTTTTAGTTTTTAGTTTTTAGTTTTTAGTTTTTAGTTTTTAGTTTTTAGTTTTTAGTTTTTAGTTTTTAGTTTTTAGTTTTTAGTTTTTAGTTTTTAGTTTTTAGTTTTTAGTTTTTAGTTTTTAGTTTTTAGTTTAAAATTTTTAGTTTTTAGTTTTTAGTTTTTAGTTTTTAGTTTTTAGTTTTTAGTTTTTAGTTTTTAGTTTTTAGTTTTTAGTTTTTAGTTTTTAGTTTTTAGTTTTTAGTTTCTAGTTTTTAGTTTTTAGTTTTTAGTTTTTAGTTTTTAGTTTTTAGTTTTTAGTTTTTAGTTTTTAGTTTTTAGTTTTTAGTTTTTAGTTTTTAGTTTTTAGTTTTTAGTTTTTAGTTTTTAGTTTTTAGTTTTTAGTTTTTAGTTTTTAGTTTTTAGTTTTTAGTTTTTAGTTTTTTAGTTTTTATTTTTTAGTTTTTAGTTTTTAGTTTTTAGTTTTTAGTTTTTAGTTTTTAGTTTTTAGTTTTTAGTTTTTAGTTTTTAGTTTTTAGTTTTTAGTTTTTAGTTTTTAGTTTTTAGTTTTTAGTTTTTAGTTTTTAGTTTTTAGTTTTTAGTTTTTAGTTTTTAGTTTTTAGTTTTTAGTTTTTAGTTTTTAGTTTTTAGTTTTTAGTTTTTAGTTTTTAGTTTTTAGTTTTTAGTTTTTAGTTTTTAGTTTTTAGTTTTTAGTTTTTAGTATTTAGTTTTTAGTTTTTAGTTTTTAGTTTTTAGTTTTTAGTTTTTAGTTTTTAGTTTTTAGTTTTTAGTTTTTAGTTTTTAGTTTTTAGTTTTTAGTTTTTAGTTTTTAGTTTTTAGTTTTTAGTTTTTAGTTTTTAGTTTTTAGTTTTTAGTTTTTAGTTTTTAGTTTTTAGTTTTTAGTTTTTAGTTTTTAGTTTTTAGTTTTTAGTTTTTAGTTTTTAGTTTTTAGTTTTTAGTTTTTAGTTTTTAGTTTTTAGTTTTTAGTTTTTAGTTTTTTAGTTTTTAGTTTTTAGTTTTTAGTTTTTAGTTTTTAGTTTTTAGTTTTTAGTTTTTAGTTTTTAGTTTTTAGTTTTTAGTTTTTAGTTTTTAGTTTTTAGTTTTTAGTTTTAGTTTTTAGTTTTTAGTTTTTAGTTTTTAGTTTTTAGTTTTTAGTTTTTAGTTTTTAGTTTTTAGTTTTTAGTTTTTAGTTTTTAGTTTTTAGTTTTTAGTTTTTAGTTTTTAGTTTTTAGTTTTTAGTTTTTAGTTTTTAGTTTTTAGTTTTTAGTTTTTAGTTTTTAGTTTTTAATTTTTAGTTTTTAGTTTTTAGTTTTTAATTGGGCTTTCTCAAAGACGGGTATTTATATTCGAAATAACTAGCACTCTAGAAATCATCAAATACACAACGATTCCTTACAACAAATGTTTCCAACACACCATGAAACCGGTCACACCTTCAAAAATATGCTGAAAATGAGTCAAAATTAGCATAACTTAAGGAAATTTCGTCGACCTCGTCTTCCGTTCCTCCTTCGCAGCATTTTACTGGAACACGTGCGCAACACAAGACCTCCGGAGACCACACCCTACGAACAAGGGATCGTCGTTTTGCTGTCTTCCCGATAAAGAAACTGAACTCTTTTATTCAGTTGAATCTAAAATCACTCGGGTACTGGAAAGGAGTGGGAGTCATCGAGCGTGTACAATTACACACATTACCGATGTCAAGAACCATTCAACGGAAGTCTGAACTTTCGTCAACGAACTCGACCCGAAGAATTCGTCGTTATAGCCGCCCCTCAAACGGTCAGATTTGTGTTCAAGACCGACGTCGTTGGCGGTTGCTGTGACCTGAACCTTGAAGAAAACGACCGTTGATTACGTGGTGGCGTTAGGCCGGACGTGTCCACGTAATGCACCTGTGTGTGCGGAGTTCAACTCCTGGCTAGAGCGCGCGCGCGCCACTTCACAGTCCCGTGCACAATTCCGGTAAAGTCATTTCCATTTTTCCTTCGGTGTTGTTGTTTCCTTTTGGTTGAGGGGGGCACTTGTTGCCGTTGTAGTTATTGCAGAGGTCGTCATACTTGAGGGCACACCGACGCACGGCCGTCTGTCAGGAGTACGGACTACGCCTCGCGGGAAAGGAACCTGTCGTCGTCGTGGTAATTGTAGTTGTATGGGACGACCACGACCACACCCTTGTCTTGATATGGGGAATATAAATTTTACACTAGAGTGAATCCAAGTTTTCTAGAACATGAATGGGGACAGTTCTACTGCGCGGTTATGTTTGTTTTGGGAGATTGTAACGAACTCAATTGCTGCACTGAAAGGGTCATTGCCTCAACCTGTTCTTTCAAAATCTTGTTTTCAGAGTGCTTAGAAATTCCCAAATCAAGCGGTTCGTGTTGAAACTGGTTCAATATTTGTCTAACTGATCAAACAGAACTTAATATCCCAAGGAATAGTTGAAAACCCATCATTCATACCAACGTCTTCTTATCAACCCAGACTAGAAACTAGAGACGCCTAACCAAGTTCTCGCCCTCTCTCCCCAACCCTCCAGTGATACCGTCCATCTTCAGGTCCCAGCTGGAGGCCGCCGAGCCAGTTCACAACGGTAGCAACACCGCCGCCGCCGGTGACAACGACGACGACGACGAAACTGACAGCGATGGCGACAGCGGCGGCTTCAGCGATCAGCAGGTCGAGCCGGACAGCAAGGACGACGACAAAAGGTAGGACGCTTTGAAAAATTGCACAACAATATCTCTCCCGAAATTCGGGACCTGGTGGCGCCAAAAAACGCGTCCCTTTGTTTAAAGGTCCCCCGCACGCACACAAAAACAATCATTAAATGGAAGTCGTTGCAGCATCATCCCACGCTGAGTCCCTGCGTTGCAAGGATCTTTAAAAAGGTCCTACCTGTTTCGTTCGGTTTTTCTTTTTTTTTTTTTGCGAAAACCGCACGGCGCACAAGTGCGTCACGAGAAAGGTCCCGGGAAGGTGGAATCGATTCTCCCTGCACCAGCAGGGATTTAATTTTAAAAGGACACAAGAGCCGCATGCCGGCAGGTTGTTCTTTGTTTGGGACTTTTGGCAAGGAGAAGATGAGGAAAAATCGATTTCGAGGCAGGGTGCCGTAGAAAATTGCGATTTCTGCTTTATTTTTCGAGAAAATTAGATTTTTAAATGATGATAGGCTGTCAAGTTGCGCATTTGCCGTTCTGAGGAACTCTAGATGATCGTTTAAGTTTTTTTGAAGGTCTTTAAAAATTTAAAGGCAACAACCGCACTACGAACACAAAATAAAACTATTTCGAGGAATTTGATACGGTACCTAAATTAGAGAATAAGAAGCAGTTCATAGTCAATAGTCTGTGCGACAAACGCAACGCAGTGGGGCTGGCCAAGGTTCAATTTTGTGTATACACCCAACTGGCAGTCGCATGATTGTGATGCATGGCGGCATGAAAGTATATCAGAATCTGCATGAAATCTGTCCTCATGCATTTTTTGCGATATAGGGGTATGACATTTTTGCCCGTTACCGACAATTATCGACTTTACCGACGGCTTTTTGGTTGTATTTCACAAAAAAACACTTAGCAGAACGAGGATTGAACCACCAACTTCTTGGTTATTGATCCGACACGCTACCACCGTGCCATGGACGCTTGATGAAAAGTGAGTGAAAGAGCACCAACATATGCTTCTCTTTGGAGTGTTGCTCGGGGACGGGCCAGCATTATATGTGTTGGTGAGAACTGCAGATCGCTGACATGTTTACACGCGGGCAAAAATGATCTACGGGCCTGCTGCAAAAAATGTTATAAAATATGACATTTTCTGCAGCAAATTCAATGTTGCAGATTTTGAGATATATTTTTACTTTGGGTGTAGGCTTAATGTGGTAATGCTTCCATATTCTTCTTACTAAAATTCAATCGCTTCCAAAAGCTCAACCCTGCGATAAACTCCAAAACAAATGCTACCAATGCCAGCGAGCCTCCCATGCCAAGAACCAGAAAAGGCACTCCCAAATCGGACAGATCCAGCATGGTCACTTCGTCAGCTTCGCCCGGAATCGCAACCCGCGTCCGCCAATAGTGGACGTACGATCGCTCAAACTGAGCCGCCCACAAGGCGAAGAATCCCGCTTCGAAGAGTCTCCGCTGGCTGCGTTGAAACGCGAGTTTCAGCGGATTCCATCTGCCAAAGACGTACAAATCAACCATCAGCCCTAATGATTCGTCCAGGATGTGGTGTCCAAACTCCTTCCGATCGCAGAACTCCTCCCGTTGAACGTATAACTTGGCGATGACATCCGACAGGATGATTCCGTACTGCATTTCACAAGGTTGAAACTTCCACGTTTTATCATAGTCCAGCTGACTGTAGATCCCGCTTTGGTTGGTAACTGCCAGCGAGCCCGCGTGAACTTCCGACTGTGTCTTGAGCCGGATTGCGAATCGCGCAAAGTCGGCAATCTCGCGCGGGACATCCGTCAGCGGTTTCTCCGTCATCAGCGATATGATCCGTGCCGAGTACGACTCCAGCATGAAGAACGCGTAGAACGTCAACGCTGCGAAGCAGATGGTCACGGGACCTTTCGTGCGGTGGAACTCACCGCGCTCGAATCCGCACACGGTTATCAGGACTAGGCTACTTTCGAGGGTGTTGAAGAACAGCCGTTGCGCGATCATGCAACTCCCAAGTACCACAAGCAACGTTAGCCAAACCTCGAGTTTGTACGGTTCCAAGAACACTTCCAGATCACTGAGTATGCGTCCATTTGGAGCCATCACCACCACGCCTGACGACAGTACCGAAATCATAAAATCCGGACTTGTCCTGTCCGAGTAGAAGGGATTCACCATGATCCGGCTGTTTTCGATACACTCCTGAACTAGTCGCCAACGGCACTCGCTGGGGTTCTGCCCTTTGGGGCACGTCGCACGTCGTATCTGGAAGGTACCGTTGAGGTGGCGGACAGTCGACCGGAACCAGAGCGCGTGCGTACCGATGAACCCGTGTCCGTCCAGGCGGACCTGGCGGCTGTTTTCCTTGATCACGAAGTGAACCTCGTGGCCGCCGAGGTCGCGCAGGTCGTCCTCTGGAAAGAGGTCTTCAGCGGGAGTTAACGCGTGGATCGTTTCAACGCTTTTCGCGATCGGATGTAATAGGTAGATGGTTCTGCTGAAAGGATGGGTAGGAATTAGAACCGCTTTGGTCAGTCCGTACGCTCCGAGCAGTTTGCTCATCTTTCCGATGGCTTGCGGGGAATCATCCCAGCAGAAGGCGAACACCGGTGTGTGGATGTCAACGTTGATTAGGAGCTTCAGTAGTGATTTTTGTGAGGTGTTCAAGCTCAGGATCACGAACGATGGTATCCTGTCTGGCAGAGAAGGACTGGTGGGTGTTATTAGGGTTCTGGGAATGCTCGTGAGGTATGTTGAGGTGACGAGCTCTTCAACTACTGGATCCGTGTAGGTGTTGTAGATCCAAATGTCGAAGGTTGCTGGACGTAGTGCGGCGTAGTACTGCAGGGTAGTCTCCGTATACCGGATTATATGGTTCGGATCAAAACAAATGAACAAATGAAGCGTAGCGAGAGCTACGATGATTTTGAGGTTAGCTTGGTTCGACATTTCTCAGCGCACTGATACAGGCAACCCGAACGGAATCATGAATATTTAATAATCTGTAGGTATTATCAAATTTATCAAATTTGCTGATGCATCGCATATCTAACCCAGTGATGTGAAGTTATTACTGACAATTCACTGAGATTTATGTTTATATTGTGTAGTTCAACCTCTTCGAAGTCAATACGAACGACCTTCTACGAAACTCCCTCAAATCACACTTTCTACCGTGTGGCGGTAGTTCAGGTCCCTTGTCCCTTTCGGGTAATTGCAGACCCCCAATAAAACAATTGTCACTTCCAAGAATCATCTATCCCGAAAGGAAGGGGGCGCTTGCACTTGAAATCTTCAATTTCGAGGTTATGTATACGATTATTACACCTCCTTTGTCGGCTTACCTCGACACCGACAAAGTGTCCTCCATTTCTCCAAACAGTAAAGTCAAAAGGTTGGCCATAAATGACAATAATAAAACGGATCTTACGTAACCCGGGACGGGTTGGCGCCTGCGATCTTTGCCCGAGGAGTCGATTGTGTCGATAGGTGTCATAAAAAGATTTGCTTTTCTCGCTCGGGGGGGATCGCCAAACCTTGAGAGTTGATAAGAGTTGTTTATTCTAATGTGTCGATGCGTCGAATCGCTCACGGTCGCGTTGTGTGTTCTGTAACGGTCACCTGCGTGCCGCGGTTTGGTGGGAATCGCTCACCGGAAGTGTCGTTCTAGGCGCTTGATATTTGCACAGTTGCGTAAGGTAAACTGCCCGAGCTGTCACTTTTTGGCGTGATGGATCTCTGAGTTGTGCTTCCAGGAATCTGGTCGTTACGCCACAAGCGCCTCTTCAACAGGTCCTCCTCGCCAAGTGAAGGAAGAAAGTCAGCAGGTAATTTATGGCAGGGCGCTCTCTCCTCTCAAGAACGATTTATTGCTTTGGGTTCGGATGACCTGCCGTGATTCTGCTTGGGCTTCTTCTTCTCTTTGCAGATCGTTCGTCCATTTCACGCACAAATTATGCAAAAAAGAGCTACTCATTTCACAGGGCGTGCAGCTGAAAGTCGGAATTAATGACCGTCAAGACTAGAAATTCGACGAGAGCGAAAATCTGCCAGTAATTATCCGACGCACTTCAAGATTGATGCTAGTCCGAAGTCGAAGATTCTTGCAAATCACTGCCGCCGAAGGTCCCTCGGTCGGGAGTCGTCCTTTCAAGTCCTGCCCAACGCAGTATGGTGCAATTTTCCTCTTGGGATGCGGCACGAAACTAATTTTGAGGGAAATTATAGTTTTTCTTTCGCTTTTTGGGTCTTTTGTTTCCAGTTGTAATTTTTTGCCTATTTCGTCTGAGCTCGGCACTTCCAGGCAAGTGTGACGAAACTGTTTTGGTTGAGATGATTTTTCGTTATTTTACGAGATTACAGGGCACTCGAGCGACACTTTAGCGCTGGTTTCTGGAGCAATACTGCGAAGCTGCTAAATATATGTTTTCCTCCGTCGACAACAGCCCTTGATACCTTTTGATGACCCAAAAATTTAAAAAACCTCAACCAGCTGACCCAATCCACCACAAACCCGCCGTAACTTGATCGCATCCGCTTCGCGAACCTTCTCCCAGCAATTCGGAAAAAAGATCCGACCCGCAGGACCAACCGCCGCAGCCAGCGTTTGAAGGTCCGCTGGTGACCCGAACTCCTCCAAAGTAAACAACCTTCCAGGATCGTCGTCGTCGTAACCGGACACTTTTCGCTCGATCGTTCGCCAAATGTCGGTCAACGCCGCGGGTGGTGGTGACGATCACTCATTTGCATAATCCCTGGCTCCGATTAGCTGCGATCTTCGGGTTATTGGAAACTTTCCTTTTTTTATCCCTGCGATGCTGTGGCCTCTTTGCAGGACACCCACAAATTATCGAAAGATAAATATTGGCCTTGGAACCGTATGGCGATCGTCGGCGATCGTCTCGGTTGCCAGATGTCGTCTGTGGCACAGATTAGATTAGGTTTGGTGGGACCTTTCAACGAGCTATTTAGCACACACTGTATTATTAGCGGGCTCACTAATTAATGGTCGATTAATTGTGGCCAAGATTTATCGCCCCGGGATCCCGCTGTCTCTGTTGTTTCAATAAATACGTAGCTACCTTCAAGAATCCGGTCGGCTTGATTGGAAATGTTGGTTTTCTGGCTGGAGGACCCTCGGGAAAGTGTTGATCTTTGGGAAGAATCGCCGCTTCGCGAGCTGTGGTGCGTAAGTGTGCCCTGTGCCTGCGTTGAGGATCGTCTTGAGTGCCGGCTTGGTGGTGCGTAGAGATTCTTGCGTTGGTAGCCCCCCCCAACCTTACTGAAGAGGGTGGTAGCTCTTGAGGAAGAGATGCGTCGAGGACCGGGCTGTTGATTGAAGTTGGTGGTGAGAATCTTTAGGATTTTGTTCTTCTAACGATTTTTCTTTAGATGAAATTGACGTTTTCAATTCAAAATCTCATTGAAATTGACATGGAAATAAAAAAATTTACCCCAACAAGTCGAAACGGTTTCAGAAGGCTTTGCTGAAGCTCCCCTGATTAAGTTTTATCCATTTGGCACAGGTAGACATGGGTCGCCTGTAGATCCATTAGTTGAACCTAATGATATAATGTCAAGCGATTGATGCTAGTTTCCTTCTACATTTTTCAACTCATGTAATTAAATATTTTTCACTGAAATTGTAATTTTTGACGAAAATGGGTCTATTTCGCAATTTTTGACAATGTCGAGTTCGGGTCACCACCGGACCTTTGAACGCTGGCTCGTTCTTTCAACGGCAGTTTACCACAACAAGTTTTAACGGTTTCCGGAGGCTTTTCTGAAGCTGCCGGGATCAAGTTTCATATACTTGCCACCGATTGACTCGGGTCACCTGTTGCTCAACTTTAGGAACCAATTGGTGCCATTTCTAGCGATCGATGGTTGTTTTCTTCTGTATTTCTTAAAATTTATTAACTGCACGTTCTTGAAATTCTCGCCCGTGTGGATCAATCGGACCGCGCACTGGACTCACAATCCAGAGGTCGCCGGTTCGAATCCCGCGGCGGGCGCTCTAAAATTCTTTGTGTAAATATGGGTATTCGGCGCCGTCGCTCCGTGCCATACTTTCATACACTTAGGAGCCCAGGGCGGCGAAGTCCTTGTAGATTAAAAGGAAGACACTAGTGGTTGGTACTAGCAATGGTGGCCGACAGCTATAAAGTCAACTTCGTTTCGTTCTTGAAATTGAAAATTCTAGCGGAAATCGAGCTGATTTCGCCATTTCCGCCAACGTCGAGTTCGGGTCACCAACGGACCTTCGAACGCTGGCTCGCTTATTTAACGGCAGTTCGCCGCAACCAACTCCAACGGTCTCCCCAGTACATCCTGAAGATGCTCCGTCTCGAATTTCATCCTCCCGGTCCTCCCCACACCTGCCATCTGTTGGCCAACTCGAGAAACCACACACCGCCGCCGCCACTACGCAAATTAATCCTACAGGATTTCCACACCACTAACCACACACTTGCGCAGGCGCGCGCTCGATGGAAAATTAAGATTTAACACATCGATCCCAACCTGCCCACAACACAGCACACAGGTTGCTATACCTGTTGAGGTTTGTTGTCCTTCCTCTCCTCACCTCTCCGTCTCGTCATCCCGAACCTATTGGAAAAGACAATACATACCACCACTACCTGTTCCCTCCTAATGTCCCGCACACACCACCGGCTTCTTGTCGACGGTTTTTTGTGTTGTGTCGAACTCTCTTTCTCGCTCCTTCGCACGATCGTACACAAACATTTCCATAGTGTTCGGGCCGGGTTTTCATTCACAGAGACAACCAGAAAGCGATCCTCTCCTCTCGTAGCAGCTCACGGTGCGGGAAGGAGGCGGAGGAGGAGGAGGTTTAGGAATCCCATTGTCGATCCTTGTTCTCCGGGGGTTTCCTGTTACCTTTCTTGTTTTCACCTGTGTCAATGTCCTGCGTGCGCTACCTGATGCGATCCTATTCGAACTCGGTAATTGCTCTCTTGGACGACCTCATAATGGGATTATGACAGGTTCGCTCTCGTTCCCTCTCCCGCACTCTTTCTTGGAGTAGTGAGTCCTGGGATGTGGGAGTGTGCGTGTTTTATGATTTGTTTGCATCTACACGGATCGTTGTCCGTTCGTTTTTTTTTGTGTTTATCTCTGGACCGCTCGTGCGCTTCTGTTTTGGTTTCCTCGTCCACTTGTTGGGCGCAGATTCGGTGTAGTGGTGAGGCCGGGGTCCAACAGGGATTTCTGGCGCGAAAAAGTGGCGTCGGGTCAGGTGACCTATCAGATTTTTTGTTCTGGATTCGTGTAGGTCAATGGGATTGATAGTTCAGGTGGATCTTGGATCGAGAGTTTCATGTAGGAGTGCGATTTGATTGATCCAATAGTTGCGATCACGATGAGAAATTGATCGTTGAACAGTAACTGGAGCATCTTGGAGGTTAGGATGTGATCTTCTCAAAGATCATAGTAGTGGTCAACGGAACCAAACGAAACTTGGCGTTTGGGACTTTAAAAGATCACCAAGAACTGTACCAAACTTTTCCTAATCAGGCAGGTTTCGGTGGTTTTACAAAACTGAAGTTATTCAGACTTTTCTGGAGTTAAGGATCAACCTCTTACCACTAGACCAAAAACGATCGCGTTTTGGCGATCCTGCTACACTAGCGAAATTGACATAAAATTTTAGAATTACTGATCTTGATGTTCTGAAGGGTCAACCTCCAACGTATGAGTTGTTACGAGGTCGACAGCTGCAGTTTCACCCCAAAATGACCATCCTTTCGTATGCAAATGGCCGGGGACCTCCCAAAACGGAATCCCAGCTCCGATTTCAATTAATTTCTGAATGCAGCCCAATCCTTTAAGCCCCATTCGGAAATCGATTATGTGGCCGAAAGTTAATTGACAATCAGCCAACCAAAGCCGGCTTCCCGAAATTGGCAATCAACTCGGCCTCGAAGAAAACTAATTAACGATCAGCAGCGGTTTTAGGTCGAAGATCTTCGACCTGTCCCGAGAGCAAAATGCCCTGCTCCATTGTCATTCAAATGGAGACCTCCACCAATTCTTCAGGTGTGCTCATTTGCATCTCTCCCTTCCAGTGTCCTTCGTGTCCTTCTTATCAATTGTGGAAATGGGCTTATCTCCGTAGAATAAATAAACACAACCGGAGAGGGCGAGTCCTCAGTCCTTGGAGGTCGGTCCCCGGACCGTCTTATCCCGGATCGTGATTATCACTTGCCAGTTAGCAAAAGCAAATACTGCTGCTGCTACTTCTGCCCAGCCCTGAAGAGAAGGTTCAGCTCCCCCTGCTGCGCTGAAATCCCTCCGGATTAGCCGGGCTAGGCTGGGCAGCAAGATTTTCATTCATTAGCCCAGAACCCGGGTCCGAACTCCGCGCCAAAAGCGTACGGATTTTGGCGAAAAGCCGCTTTCCAGCGGCTCTTTTTACTGCTGTTTCATGTTGCATTGTGTAACGAAGACGGCGACGCACACACACACATCATGCAGGGAATGCAAAACCAGTTCGAAGAAACGGTGACCCTTCTGCCTGTTGAGAGTCCGAGTGTCTTGGGGAACGTGCTTGGAGTGCAGAATTTCTCGATGCGTTCGATGTCTACAAATCGAACAATTCCAGCTAAATAACTGTATTTCCAGAATCGATTGCAGCTATTGAATGAAGTCTTCTGGCGAGATTCCGTGAAATCATGCACCGACTTCACTAATTGACCCCTTCCGAGCTTGTTCTGAAAAACAACTCTCAGAAAAGAAAAAAAAAACACACGTCGGAAAGAAGCCATAACCTGAAACGCATCTTAACGATGATTGCAGCGCGGAAAGGATGCATCAACGCAAGGAATGCAAAATAATTTGCAGATTACCGGTTCCTCTCTGTCTCTCTCGCTTTTTTTCGGTAGTCCGCGGCGGCGCTACCTTTTTGAGCGAGAATATTGGCATCGAAGCCTCGAGAGTGGCCCTTTTCCCACGGTAACAGGTTTTTCGAAAAGATAAAAAATACAGTTATTAATATAACAACATCGAATAATTACGAGCCCCCTCGAGTGCGGGGACCGGTTGCAACGACAAATGATTGCGTGCAATTTTCACAAATTGATGCTTGATTTATAGGAGAGAGTTGAACTCGCTTCCTGATGGAGTTGGAAAGAGGAAAAGTTACTGTAAAGGAAGTTGTTAAATTGGGCATTAATCTTGCAATAACTTGCTGGTATGATCTGGAGTCAAAATACGACAACCTGCTTGTTGCGGCGGTAGGACTTCTTACGATACCAAAACAATATTCCTCCATACTCACTGCTGTTATGATGTTATGATCTGGTGTCAAAATCCGATAACCTCCTACTTCTACGGTGGTAGATACACATGTCTTAAATCCTGGAAGTTCTTGGATAAACTAGGACATCACAGGATACCAAAAAAATAGTCTACCATACTGACTGAAGCTATGCTACTTTTATCCGGGGTCAAAATCCGAAAACCTTTTACTTGGAACGCCGGTAGACCCACAGGCCTTAACTTCCGGGAGCCCTTGGATGATCTAGGACTCCAACATACCAAAATAGTAGTCTACCAGACTTACTTAAGCTATGCGGGTATGAAAATCCGACGACCTCGTGCATGTTGCGGTGGTAGACGCACAGGCCTTTACTTTAAGGAGTCCTTGGATGACCTAGGGCTTCCCAATATACCAAAAAAGTAGTCTACCATACTAACTGAAGCTTTGCTAGTATGATCTGGTGTCAAAATCCGACGACCTTTTATTTGGTACGGCGGTAGACCCACAGGCCGCAACTCCCGGGTGTCCTTGGATGACCTAGGACTTCCCAATCTATCAAAAAAGTAGTCTACCATACTAACTGAAGCTATGTGGGTATGATCCCGGGTCTAGATCTGACGACCTGTAACTTGTTACGGTGGTAGATATATAGGTTTTATCTCTTAGAAGTTCTTGGATGATCTAGGATATTCCAAAATACCAACAAGGTAGTCTAGAGACCATCCATAAACCACGTGGGTACTTTTTTGGAAATTTTAGCATTCCATTCTCGCGATATGAATGAACATATAACGAGAATTCATGAATTTGTATTCATGATTTCTTGAACGTTTTTCATAAAATCACGACCACTTGCATACTGCACCGGACCTCGTAACGCTGCCTCACCAACTTGATGGCACCGACAACCAAACCACAACGAATTCCTCTTCATTGTCCACTGAAGGAGACACGCCGATTTGATTGCCCAAAAACCCCTTTTCAAAGTCTCAAAATCGACCCGTTACGCGTCCATCTGGTCCGATCCCGGCCAATTTCACACCTTTCCCTTTGGTGTGTCCCAGGACTGACCGCCGGTCACAAAAGGAAATTTTATGCAAATTTGCGGTTTGCTTTCTTCTCGGTCAAACCAAAACCAGCCCCGTCATCAAAGGATGAAGAATTACGATTAATGATGGATCGGGTTGTCGGCGGCGGCGGCAGGTTCTGGACAAGGCAGAAGGGTCAACTGTCACCGGCTCGGGCGCGGTCCGTTTGATGGACGATTCCGGCATGATTTATGGTTCATCAAAAGTGACAAAAGCGAGCTCATCCAAAACATTCGTATTCATGGGGATTTTGGCGCGGATCTTCAAACGCCGATCGGAATGACCTACTGAAGGTCCTACGATCAGTTTTCAATCGTAACTTTGCGTAGATCTGCCCGGATTCCTCGTAGAACCACCCAAGTCAGGAAATGCCATGAGTCATTTATAAAGCGACTAACTGACGGTGCCAAAAACATGTCCGCTCAGTTGCAAAACATGTGTGCGAGCCCTTTGCAAGAGGTTCTACCAGAAAAAACTAGACCAGTTGAGGTCCAAAACGGTTATCCCAGCGGGGAGTCGTCCAACGTTCCAAAGACGCGACTCAGACGTTTCAAAAACAAAACAAAAATTGTGTACATGTTTATGGAACTTGCATCGGTTAAGTGTGTATCCCGAATGTCAAAATTGCAAACACATGTAATCCATATGGTTTGGAGTTCTGAACTCAGAGGATTTTTTTTCCTCTGTCCTTTAAACAAGTCGCCGCCGAAAAGTCAGCCAAACCAGATCTGGTTTCGCAAAAAAAAAATACATAAAATTACGAAAACGAAACCCAGAGAAAAAACTGTAACAAACGCACTTGGACCCGAACTCCGGTGGTGGTGGAATTTCTGGGAAGAGACTGTGATCCTGATCACCCCACAGACTCAGCCTCTCTTCCTGGGATCGATCCGTCGATCGTGACTAAGAACAAATACCGATCGTGTCAAGTGCGTTTCTGGGTTCTTTCTTTTTGGTGGGAGGGAAAGTGCCTCGAAAGTCGAGAGATCGGCACTTTTCTATTGAGACGAGGGCGATCTTTTCCTTCTTTTCTGCGAAAGGGAAAAGAGAAAAGTGCAAAGGCGACTATTCTGCGTCCGGAGCGGTAAGAAGAAGACTTGTACAAACCAAAACCCTAATATGTTTGAGGTTTTTAAAGTTTAAAAGGATTTTTTTTGGCGGCGAGAAACAGTTGGTTTTGGGTGTTGGGCAGGATCTGCTAGCAGGGTTGTAGAGAACTTTTCTAAATGCATTCGTTCTTGAATTGATTTGGCATCTTTAAATAAAAAGTTGGTGCGCATGGTGGGTATGTTACAGACATGACCTAGATGACAAAGAAAACGAAAGTCACTTAACTCGTCTTGTTCGTTCAGTATGCTATCGCCTGAACATCCCGGGGGCATTAGAACTTTCCTGAGTGTGGCTCATTCCGTTTAAACGTCAATATCTATGCGCTGCATCGAAATTCGAGAAGTTTGATACTCAAACTCAAAATGTCTATATTTGTGCTCATCACGAAAATCAGAATAATACAACACTTTTCCCCCATTTTTTTTTAAAGTAACGTTGTTTTGCACTTGTAAGCAAAACTGTCCGATAAAGTGCAGTCAGGATGTGAAACCTGAGTCGAGAGTCGAATATCCAACTTGCAGTCAAATTTATTACTGATCTTAACTTGTTCGAAAAAATAAATATCCATTTTTCTCACGACTTTCAAATCAACACAAAATCTGAAAATTACCAGAGTTCGTTTCCTGAAGAGCTCCGCAAACATTGATCCGCTCCCTTCCAAAGGTGTGAACGGCAAACAATCCTTCTTTTCCGAAGGATTGCGATCGCAATTCCCAGGAAAAGTAGCAGACAAGTGCGACTTTTCAGCAGCGTCGACCTTGAATCACTCTTTTATGACGCGTTCGAACCTGACTAATGAACTCGCAAATTGGCGAAATAATGTTTGATTTTTTATGATGAGTGAAAAACGAAACTAGATCAAACGTGATCGTTGTTTGGACTTCCAAAGGATTTACTTTTGTGCGTGCTAAAAGAATGAAGGGACCGAAAAGGGTTCACCGTTTGAAGAAAGCCGACGCAACGCAAGGATCGTCTACCTGTGTGAGGTTTACGGTTTTCGAGAATTAGACAATGCTGTCAGACGATCTGCTTTCTATTTCAGCGTCTTTTGAATCGACGATGATACTTGACAGCGATCATTGAACTCTGTTTACCTTGAGATTGAACTTGCTCGAGTAATAGATCTCTGGTATGAAAATTAGATTTCTAAACTTCTCAAAATTATCTTAGGTAGAATTTCTTCTGTGGAGCTCCCGTCGACATCTTGCAGTCCATGGGTAAGATTTGCTTCGTCTTTCTAATCTCTTGAAGCGTTCCGAAGTTCGACGAAGACGCTTGGGAGTAGCTCCAATTCGTGCTACAGAGTGAAATCTTCCGTAGATCCACTGAGACAGAAATACTACTGTAGATGCTATCCAACCTACCGCTAAGATCCAGCGTGTTAGTCCTAGATCTTTGTGAAAGTGTTTATTAGATTTTTCGACATCACAAAATTATCTTATGTAGAATTTCTTCTGCGGAGCTCTCGTCGACAGCGTGTGGTCCATGGATAGGATTTGCATCGTCTTTGTAATCTTTTTGAGCGTTTCGATGTTCGAAGAATACACGTGGGAGCAGCTCCGATCCGTGTGACGGAGTGATACCTTCCGTAGATCCATTGAGACAGAAATACTGCTGTGGATGCTATCCAACCTACCGCTAAAATCCAGCGTGTTAGTCCTAGGTCTTTGTAGGAAATATAATTTGAAATTGGAATGCTCTTCCCCAAAGTGATGTGACGTTTCATGAAACGTTTAATTCTCTCCTCCAGATGATGCCTCAAGTAAGCAAATATCCCAGAATCGAATATCCTTCGCTGCATTGATTCAAATTGCGCGGCAAGTTTGTTTTGTGGACCAAAGTAGTACATGCCATAGCCAAAGTTTAAACGTTCCGGTAGGCTCTCAAACTTCTCCGGCAGATCCAGGTCGTTCCAGATGGCATAAAAATAGTTGAAAACTTCTTCAGATGTCAGATATGCAACGTTCTCGGAATGGATGACGTAAAAAAAATCTTCGTTCTGTAGCACATTTGACCACCGAGAATCTTCCATGAGTATCTTACGTTCGATCGACAGACTGGTTTTGATCTTCCAACCCGACTGCAGCAACTCCTCTAAGCTGTTAACTTCGAATCGAGTCGGCCAGTTGGTGATCCACGAGGTCAAAGTATTTTCAAACACCGTTCGGGTAAAGAACGCCACAACAATCAACGCGATCATGACGAACCGTTCCAGACGCGCAGTCCGGTGGAGATTGTATGATTCAATGTTGAACCAGGGCAGCAGTATCAAGTCGTTTCGAAACAGGCTCGGAAAGCAATACATCAAGATCAGAGAGACGATGACCTGCAGGAACATTACAACCACCAAAGGTAAGGATCTGGAATTTCTGAACAGTTCGAGCACACATTGCGATCCACGGTTCGGAATCATAATTGTTGATACGGTAGGATTAAGTGCTGCAACGTAGCCATCAGATCTGCTCAAGCCCAAAGTGCGATCCATTCGAATGATGTAATCGTTGAGCTTTAGATTTTGGTCGATGCGCTGGACAAAATAATGCACCGTTTTGTTTAGCTTGCCGACAATGATTTGGATTAAATCGATATCAACTCCCGACGGGTGCCCATCTTCGAACCCTATGTACGGTTCGTTCTCGATTGCACTTATCACTATAGGATTGGAATCGATAGATCGTCGTTGAAACATCACGATCGTCGTGGGATGCGTAATAACGCGATCTATCAAGCTGAACAGCGATTCAATATCTTCCTGAATCCTTCCTAAAACGACGTAGACAACTCGATGATGAGTCATGGTCTTTGCCAAAGATTCAAACTGCGCCTTCGTGGTCCATCGGAATACTACGACGTAGTTTATTTGTGGTTGAAAATGTTTTGAAAATTTGAACCCCTGCAAAAAGAGATCGCTGATTATATTAGACAATATGGAAGGGTTGTAGATCATACCTGGTTCGCAAATTCAAGAAACACAATCACCAGACTAGGATTTCGTATCATGAGAAAACCAGACGTTTGCAAAACGGGAATTTCTGCAAAAGCTGAAGAAGTCAGCAATCGCTGGACCACGTCATCTGCATAGCTATTCGGGTATGGTCGGTAGATGGTGCAATCAAATGGTGCGGGATGATCGGTGCGCAGGATCTCTATTATTGATAGAAGATTCTCGGACACTTCATCGATCAGTGTTGCCGACGACACCGCCGCGAGCGCCCACAAAATCCACGCAATCCAAACGAGCTTCATCTTTGAACTGCGCACTACAGTTAAGGACACGTCAAGATTATTTTGAACCTGAGAAAAGCACAGATGTTCATACCCTGGACTATGTGATTAAGTTTGGTGATTACGGATAAGTTTGGTTGTACAAAAGGTATACTTCGATACATACAGCTGCATAGATCATGTCTCTGGACTTTGAAAATTAAACTTTATTCAAAATCAATAAAAGCAACACTGATACATTAATTATCAAACAAACATGTTGTACATTACATTAATTTTAAATTGTATGCCTTCTGTTATGATTCTTCTCTAGCCGTATAGTGCCCGGGAACGAATTGTTTCGTTTTCGAAAGGTTCGAGCCTTTTTCAAAGCTCGACCAGGCCCAACTTTGGCAGTTGAACAACTCCGTCTTACGAATAATTCAAGCAGGCAGGTTCCCAAAGAAACGGTCCACCCTATTGCCAAAACCCATCGAGCTATTCCCATATCGCGAAACGTTATAAATGATGTCACTAAAATATTTTTTTTCGCAAGGATTCGACGCTTCATAAAACGTCTGTAGTTCTCCTTCACGAGAGACTGCAGGCAAGCGTAGATTCCAGTCTCGTGTAGCCATCGCTGCATTGTTTCAAAATGTTCGATAATTTCAATTGATGACCGAAAATCGTACATTCCATATCCAAAGTACAGTTGTTCCGAAAAAATCGTAAACTTTCTCCGAATGCCAGCATCGTGCCAAATGACCTCCAAACCACTGTATAATTCGGTGGTGATCATGTAAGCGGCCTTTCTGGTCGACACGATCTTCATTTGTTCCTCATACTCTATAGCTTGTGTCCAATCAGGATCCTTCAAAAGGAGCCTGCTTTCGATCCACAAGTTGGTTTTCATCTTCCATCCGATCTGTTTCAATTCCTCCAAGTTTTTTACCTCTGAACTAGCCGTTGATTTTGTAATCGACGAAATCAACGTATTTTCAAACGCAATACGAACAAAAAAGGTAAATACTATCAGTGCTATCACAACAAATCTTTCTAATCGGCCAGTCCGATGCAGATTGTAGCATTCGAAGTTGAACCACGGTAGCATAACTAAGTTGTTTCGGAACAAATTTGGAAGCCGATACATCAAGAGCATTGATCCAATGATCAAACACATGATCAAGATCAATAGTCCATGGTGAATCGGCTTACGTATGAATTCCAACACGCTATACGAAATACTAGAGGGAACCATGATAAAAGCAATAGTAGGACTAAGTGCAGCAACGTAGCCGATTGAACTGATCACGTCTACGGCTCGATCCAAGTTGATGGTGTTTGGTAAAGTCCTGCGCGAAACACTATCAGTATTTCTACGTTTTCTCTGTGTTACATCGATCGATTTGTTTAGCTTTTTCGCTATGATCTTAACAAGTTGAATATCGATCCCTGACGGCTGCGCATTTTCGAAATTCACAAAAGGTTTGTTCTGCACGGCGCTAACCGCTAAGGAATTGGAACCCTGCGTTCGATCTTGGTGTATCACTCTGACACACTCTTCCGAGTTTGTACCTAAAGCCACGTAAGTAACTCGGCTGTGACTCATAGCACTGGTCAACGATTCAAACTGCGACTGTGTCGTCCATCGAAAAACCACGACGTAGTTTGGTATTCGTTGAAAATGTTTGAACTGATCGACCCGCTAAAACAAAAGACCTCTTTCATGTGAGTTTACAGATATAGATTCCGGATCGTACCTCGACTGGAGAATCTAGAAAGAAAATCACCAGCGAAGATTCTCGAATCGAACGTAAAACTGTTGGATCTACAAAATGGCGTTCCAATTGCAATACTGGAATATCAGCAAAAGTTGAAGAAGTCAGCAAGCGTTGAACAACAAGATCGGCGTAGAAGTTTGAGCGTGGTAAATACAACAGACAACTAAAAGTATCCGGATTTTTGCTTCGCAAATCCTCCACGATAGGGAGGATTTGTTTGGTCAAATCTTCGATCGGTAAACTCAATGTCCATGCTGAAAGCTGAATCAAGATGCAAGCGAAAAAATTGACTTTCATCATTGGACTGCGCACTGAATGTTACATATCTGAATAAGGACGAATGATGAAGCAGGTAGAGGTAAAACCAAATAAAAATTTATGTGGACATACTCAGCTTATGGGGGAGGAGCACAAACTATAAGGCTCCGAACAGTGCTGAAAATGTCTTGGGTCATGACACAAAAATCGCCGTCGCTGGCACGAATTTGTCATCTCCATTCACTGAATCGCAAAAGCGTGACATAAACAAACCCGGCGCGGTCGTGAGTCTCCTAGCTCACCGAGCAGCTACCACTGCGAGGCACACAGTAAAAAAATCGTGGTAATATTACATTTGGAAATGAGTACTTTAATACCGTTTAATGAATTCAAAAAAAATGAGCACATCTGAAGTTGACATCTTAAGATTTCGATTTCGAATTAACGATATCAAATTTGAGTGTCGAGTGTCCATACAAATTGGTATAATAGTCGAATTATGTCAGCTGTACTTCAACAACCACAAATAACCAAGTAATTGCATAGTTCACTAGCTGATACAAAGTCACCGTCGTTCTCAGAGGAGTGCCCTCTTGACGTTATTCACACTATATAGAGTGTGTATTAAAAGTGTGTTAGTGTTAAAAATGAATTTCTCACGGATAGTTTGGTCCCTTAGTGTACTCTTTTGGACGACTAAAGGTCAATCCATAGAATATAAAGTTTCTAACGTGATTCTCTCAATTGTGAATGAACTGCGCAGGGAAAATTCAAGATCATTCGATTGCACATTTTATCAACCTAATCCAACCTTCTACTCAAATCTTGTTGTCCAATATTTGCTGTCTTCTTCGATGTTTGAAAATATTCCAATCCTGCAGTTGGGCAGCCATTTTGCAGACTCAGTATTTCTTCAATCAACTCTAAGGCCTTCTCTGGTGATACTGTTCTTGGAGAATCTTAAAAAGGTATGCTACCGAATCATCGGTAAACTTTTTAATCTACTACATTATTTTTCAGATTGAGAAAGGTATGCTTTTCAAGAATTTTCATCGTCAGTCGAATTTCGCAGTAGTTTTTCGACTGGACACGCAGTCGCAGTTCAATTCGCTTAGAAAATTTATGATTCATCGCCGAGTATTCTACATTGGCTTGAAAAAACTTTCGAATGAGATTGCGACAGTGATCTTCCAAGAAAGCTCGCATGATTCTTATCCCATAGCAGTAAAAGCCATGGCGAACAAACCGTACGTCTCATTTCAAGAAGGGAAGCCGTCAGGAATCGATATCGATTTGCTACTGATCCTGGCGAAGAAATTGAACCAATCAGTTTACATTACCCAGTCTATATGTGAAAAATCCGAGTGTCTTTCACGAAATGACTCGCGGTACAATCAATCGACAGTACACTTGGATCGTGCATTGGCCGTAAACTATTCCGGCGACTTCGTAGCCGCGCTGACACCTACCGTAGTTTTGATCATGGTTCCAAACAGTGGCTCCGTTAGTGTAAAGAAACTAATCCAAAACCCAATTGAACATTCTCTGGTCTCCTTCATGTTGATTTTGATCATCGGTTGTTCAATTGTGATGATTCGCCTGCCGAAACTTTTCCGGAACAATTTGGTCATGCTGCCGTGGTTCAACTTTGAATCTTACAATCTCCACAGGACTGGACGTCTGGAACGATTCGTCATGATCTCGCTTATTGTACTAGCATTCTTCATTCGGACTGCTTTTGAAAACACTCTAACATCGTTGATAACCAGCTGGCCGGAACGATCCGAGGTCTCCAAATTAGAGGAGTTGATGCAGGCAGGTTGGAAGATCAAAACAAATCTATGGCAAGAAAAAAATATCCTTTCGCAAGATCCTAAGTGGTCAAATGCTTTGGAGTATCAGCCAAATATTCTTCGCAAGTCAACTGAGCCGACAGCTTGTTTGATCACTGCAGAATTGTACAACGGATTGCAGGTGATTTGGGACGATGCAGGCATGCGAGAAGGTGTTAGAATTCTGCCAGAACAGTTAAACTTTGGCTATGGAATGTACTACTTTGGTTCGTCGTTTTATCTTGCCGGCCAGTTTGAAACGATACAGCGCCGACTGTACGATGCTGGAATCTATGCTCATCTCGAGTTTCTGGAGCAAGAAAGACAAAAGCGCTTCATAAAGCGTCGAGTTGTTTTGATCACGAAAAACTTTGAAGCGTCGTTTGTTTCGTTCGACGATCTGCGATTCACTCGCTGGGTTTTAATAATTTCATGGATAATTGCTACGGGAACATTTCTGTTCGAACTGATCTTAAAGAAACGTCACCCAAATGCTCGAGTATGTGTCCTACGATCCTCTGCTAAATCTATAGAATGTCGAACACGTAGCAATTCGTATCCGTGGACCTTGTCTAACCGAAGGGATCTATACAGAAGGAACACCATTTAGATCCTGATACATAGTTGTTCACCGATAAATTGATGCCTGTGTTTTGGTTGATTCTATCATTTGTTCTTTTTAAAACTTGAAAAATTCCTCTAAAAAAAACGGTTTGACAAAATAATTGTTTGTTTTAATATTTTTTGTTAGCTTAATTCAGGTGTAGGAGTCGTCTCCTTGGGTCCTGTCTCGGTGGAGTCGCTGGTAGGCAGTTGGACTCACAATCCAAAGGTTGTCAGTTCGAATCCCGGGGTGGATGGAAGCTTAGGTGTTTGCAATTGCCTCAACAATCAAGCCTTTGGGCACCTAGTTTCGAGTATGGTTCTCACAATCGAGAACGCCAAGGTAATGCTTCGAATCCCGGGGTGGATGGAAGCTTAGGTGTTTGCAATTGCCTCAACAATCAAGCCTTCGGGCACCTAGTTTCGAGTATGAATCTCACAATCGAGAACGCCAAGGTAATGCTGTAGAGCGAATAATTTGATTTTCTTTTTGTTTAGTATATTTTAGTTTTTGAATAATAACACCAAGAATCGTGCTCTTTTGTGCGACTTGAGTTTTGCATCCAAACATAGAAGCGATCTGTTTAGAATTACCCACTCTGTTTCCATGACAGCCGCCGTAAAGTCGCGATAAGAAGGTCGTGTTGGTCTATTATTGTAAACAGTATTTAGGTAATAAAGGAAAAATTACCAGCTGTCCCTTAATTTTTTTTCTGAGGGACCTGTAAATTTTGCAAGTTTCAGAACTCTTCAGCATATTCAATTGTCAAGATCAACAATGAAGTTCGTTGCAATAGCTTGGTTGCTCCTACAGTCATCACTGCGGATTAGTGGAGATTCCGTAACAAATGATATAGTGTCCATCATAGAAAACTTGCGCAACCAACATTCCGTAACTTTGGATTGTGTCCTTTATCGCCCTGCTTCGACTACATACGAAGATGAGCTTATTCCACTGTTGCTAAAATCTTCTACTTTTGCTAATATTGCAGTTGTTCAGCTGGGACGCCATTTTGAACAATCAACTACTCAAACGATGATCCGGAAATCTTCAATTGTGATAGCGTTATTCGAAAATCTTGAAAAGGTAAATGGCGGTAAACGTTAGGCTTGTTTTTTTACATGCAATGTTCTTTTTAGATTTCTGGAGAATCATTCGGATACTTTTTGAAGAATTTTCACAAAACGCTGAATTGCGTCGTGATGTTTAGATGGACGACGCAGGCGCAGTTTGATGCATTTGTAAAGACTATGAGTCAACATAATGTTTGCTGCGTAGTTGTGCACAGATACAACGAAAGGATTAGTGTGTTGGTCCTGCAGAAGGCATCGAATACAGGTCCAATTTCCGTGAGCACTATCGAGAATTATCCTTATGTTTCGTTGAGTAGTAGCATACCCACTGGGATCGATATTGCTCTTCTACGAATCATAGCTTCTTATGTTTCGTTGAGTAGAAGCATACCTACTGGGATCGATATTGCTCTTCTACGAATCATAGCTTCACGTCTGAACAGATCGCTAGAGATCAGTCAGTTTTTCTGTCTTGACACAGAAGCAAACTCAGATTGCCTTACGCGAAAAATTTCGCAAAACAAGGAATACACTATCCATCTGGATCGAGACGTTCACGGCAGTCCTTCGGCTGGCTTCATATCAGCTCTTACTCCTACGAAACTAGTTATCATGGTTCCCTGCCAGAGTACTTTGGACCTATTCGGCCTTCAATACAAGCCTTTCAACAAATGGATGGCCATCACGATTCTCTGCGTTCTGCTCGGTTCCACAATGATTACGTGTTGTGCTCCAAAGCTGTTTCGGAACCACCTGATTCTGCTGCCGTGGTTCAACTTTCAATCGTACAACCTCCACCGAACCGGTCGCCTCGAGCGATACACCATGATGTCACTGATCCTGTTCACCTTTTTTATCCGGACTGCGCTGGAGAACAGGCTCATTGCGATCTTCTCTAGCTGGCCGCTGCGCTCCGAAGTGAACAGCTTTGAGGAGCTTTTGAGCGCTGGCTGGACCGTACAAACTGCGCTCAGGTTCGAGGCCCGGGCGCTGCAGGAGGATCTGCGCTGGAAGCATGCGATACAGTACGAGGGCTTTCGGCTTGATAACACCCCGGGGCAGGCCTATCTGACGACTGCGAGGCTGTACGAAAGTTTCAGCACACTCTGGAAGGGGATGAATTTTAGGTTTACGTTTAGAATCCTGCCGGAGCAGTTTTGCCTGGGCTATGGATTGTACTATGCTCGGGTGGACGACGATTTTGCTGGACACTTTGAATCGATGCAACGGCGTCTGTACGACACGGGGATCTATGCGTACTGGAATGGCATTTTGCAGGAGGATATTTATCGTAATTTTCAAAAGTATTTCATGCTACCCAGAGCTGCCGATGGAACGGCTAAAATACGCTTAGAAATAGTGTTGGATGACATAAAGCGGATTCATTCGTTGATATTTTTCTGCTGGATACTGTCTGGAGTAATATTTATGCTGGAAAAAATCTGGCCAAAGGGAATAATTTCAGTTGCAAGGATTCGAGATATTCAACAAACAATAATCAAAAACACTCGAGGTAAGAGAGGAATTCGAAGCAATAGCTTTCCACTAATTGCTGTGCACATCCAGGAAGCACGTCATAGAAGATATACGATGTAAAGAAGTAATTGGCCTTTAAATGTGTGTTGTTTGTGTGTTACGATTTTCAATATCAATATCATCAAGAATGATTAGTTATCAGAAGCCAAAGTTTGAGCTAGAGTCTAAATTGAAAAATGTCACAGCATTTCAATTGTGTTGAGATATTCTTTACTGTAGTGCGCAGTTCAAACATGAATTTAGCCAGAAAAGTGTGGGTCTTGAGTTTGTTCGTTGTGTGGACACACGGTATTAAAGTCGAAGATATTTCTAATGTGATCCTGGCAATTTTAGAAGATCTGCGCAATGAAAATCCAGAAAGATTCGATTGCACTCTTTACCAACCTTATCCAACCACATACGCAGATCGCGTTGTCCAACTTTTGCTAACTTCTCCAACGTTTGAAGAAATACCAATCCTGCAGTTGGGCAGCCATTTTGTAGTTCCAATATTTTTTCAATCAATTCGGTTGTCATCTGTGGTGATCTGGTTTTTAGAAAATCCCGCTCAGGTATGATACCGATTCCTTCTTATATGTATTTACCTACAAGAAAAATAACCTTTCCAGTTTGAGAAAGTTTTCAAGAATTTTCATCGACATTCAAATTACGTTGTAGTTTTTCATTGGACCACGCAGTCGCAGTTCAATTCAATGCAAAAATGTATGATTCATCGCCGAGTATTCTATATTGGCTTGAAAAAGTGTTCGAATGAGATTACGACAGTGATCGTCCAAGATTACTTGCTTGATTCTGATCCCATAGCAGTTAAAGTCGTAGAGAATCAACCTTACGTAACATTTCACAACGGGCAGCCATCTGGTGTCGATATCGATTTGCTGTTGATTCTGGCGAAGAAATTGAATCGTTCAGTTGATATTACGCGTGAAATATGTCGAAAATCTGACTGTTTTTCACGGAATTTCTCAGAGAACGATGAATCGACTATTAACTTGGATCGTGCTTTGGCTGTGAACTATTCTGTTGACTTCGTAGCTGCACTAACTCCATCTTTATTATTGATCATGGTTCCCAGCAGTCGTGCCATCAGCATACGGAAATTAATAGAAAACTCACCTGAAAATCCTCTGGTCATCTTCATGTTATTTTTATTCATCAGTTGTATCATTGTGATGCATCGCCTTCCAAACTTTTTTCAGAACAATTTGATCATGCTGCCGTGGTTCAACTTTGAATCTTCTAATCTTCATATGACGAGACGACTGGAGCGATTCTTCATCATATCGATTATTGTGTTTGCATTTTTCATCCGGACTGCTTTCGAAAATACACTTACTTCGTTGATAACCAGCTGGCCGAGTAAATCCGAAGTCAACAACTTGGATGAATTGATGCAGGCAGATTGGAAGATCAGAACTCACCTGTTACATGTGAAAAGAATCTTTTCGAATGACGCTAAGTGGTCAAACGCTTTGATGCCCCAGAATATTCGTATCAAGTCAACGAAGCCAACGGCGAGTTTGATCACCGCGGAATGGTACAAGTGCTTGCAGGTGATTTGGAACGATAAAGGTTTGAGAGAAAGTGTCAAGATTTTGCCAGAACAGTTGAACTTTGGCTATGGGATGTATTATTTTGGTTCGTGGATCGAAATAGCTAACCAGTTTGAAACGATACAACGAAAACTGTTCGATGTTGGAATCCATAATCATCATCAGTATCTCGAGGAAGAAACTCAAAAGCGCCATATATAAAACATCAAGTTAATACGAACAAAAAAATCTTAGAACGATCGTTTACTGATTTCATGGATAATTGCTACGGGAACATTTCTCTTAGAGCTGATCTTCAAAAAAGGTCGCTCAAATGTTCGAATTTGTATCCAATCTTCAAAACAAATCATTAGGAGTCGTAAACGGAATAATTCGTATCCATGGTTTAAAGGACATGAGAGGAATTTCAACAGGAGGCACACAATTTAGGGCATTGACGTGTAAGTTAGACAATTTTGTTTACTGATAAAAACATCATATAGATTGATAAATTTCGACACTTAACTTCGATACACAACTTACCGTAACAAGATTTGATCAGAATAGTTGCTAGATATGTTGGTTTTCTGTGTGTATTTTTAAAATGCCAAAAACAACCCGGATTATTCAATGAAAGCGTTTTTTTTTTGCTGAAATCCAATGCGAGCAGTTGAAAATTCGTCGTAAATAACAGTGAAAATTTACAGCCCATTACACACTAAAGAATCGTGCTGTTTTGTGTTATTTGTGCAGACCTCGACGCAGATAAGCGGAGACCTGCTCGCTCGGAGCCCAAAAACAATTTTATGAATGAAAATGACACTTCTCTCCTTGTGTTGTTGCCATGACAGCCGCCGCCGCCCTCACCAAACCCGCGATAAGAAGAGGACGACCGCCTCGGGGTTGTCGTATAGGTGCCATAAACTTGTTCCAGGACAAAACAATGGACCGGATGCGTTCCTCGGGCCTCTTTTGTTTGTGGCCTCTCTGGGGCCATCGGAACTTTTGGCAAACTTTGAGCGATTGGTGCCGTAAAAGTGTCAGAGGCCCTTTAAAAGTTCGTGTTCCGAGAATGAGGTCCGAACCGATCCGGACCCTGGACCTTTAAAAATGGCATCCACGAAAAAATCTTCCAGGAAGATTCGTGTCCTGCAGCAAAATAGAAGGGGGCCCACCTAGCTCGGTGCGGATTGAATTTCGAGTGCAGGTTGCTGGTCCAAGGTTCGGTCAAAAAGATCCTCACAAGGACAACTGGGCTCGCACTTTTGGAATGCGAAAACATCCTGTCTTGTTGAGTTGTTGTTGTTATGCTTGATGCTGGCAAAAACAATCACTTGAGATGTAGAAGATGCTGGTCGCACAATATGATCTTGTTTTTGCGCGGTTTTTGGAAAAGATTGGAAGCTTGGTGTGTTTTTGCCTTCCTCACGTTACTGAGGAAAGGCTATAAAATCAGTCGAAAAATGAATTTCTCAATTAGACCTCCTAGACCCACCTTCATGTATACCTATCGACTCAGAATCAAATTCTGAGCAAATGTCTGTGTGTGTGGTGGGATGTTGATAAAAAAATTGTCACTCGATTATCACGACATTGGCTGAACCGATTTTGTCCATTTTAACGTCATTCGATCCGTTTTGGGGTCCCATAAGTCGCTATTGAAAATTATAAAGTTAAGTTAAGTATTTCAAAAGTTATGTTAAAAAACGGGTTTAGCAAAAGTCCGGAAGATTGTAAAAAGGGTGGTTTTTGTAAGAAAACCCGTCATGCTATACATTTTTAGAAAGGTATTTAAAAGACCTTTCCAACGCGTCCAAGACATTGAAGATCTGACAAATCTATCAAAAGTTATAAGCACTTAAATGTTTTTTATATGCTTTTTGGAGGCCGGATCTCAGATATGTTGATGAAAACGTTGTCCGGAACTCTCATGCGACCTATTGTTAGATAGGTATTCAAAAGAGCTTTCCAATGCGTCTAAAACATTGAAGATCTGACAAACCTATCAAAAGTTATAAGCACTTAAGTGTTATTTACGCACTTTTTGTATTTTGGATAGCACCCTTTAGACGTGAGGAAGGCGCCAACCACCTAAAGGTGGATTAAGTAACGTTTTTTTAATTTTCCCCAATATTTTTTTTTAGACTTAATTTAAACTTTTATTGCAAGAAATCTAAAAAGTTTTGCTCTTTAACCAGCAACATGTTGCTGAAACCTTTTCTTGTTTTATTGTATATTGTTACGGGCAATTTGTTAACCAGTTTTTGATGTTAACAGTAGAATATGTTTGAAAGTTAAACTTTTTTCATAAAACATTTTTATTAAATTTTTAAAATGCAGAAAAAAATAGTTTTGTCGCAGACTTAATTTTACCGTAAATTTATACAACATGAAATCTTACTGTTTGATTTTATATCCCTTAAAATTGTATTTGAAAAAATATGTTAACACAAAACCAACGGTTGTACATAAGATCAGAAAATAACTAAATATTATAGTTGCATAAACCGTTTTTTAAATGCTTCGAGCTAAAGAAATTTTGTTTGAAAAAACTTGTTCAATCCAACATTTAATTTGTTTGGCTTTTTTAAGTTTTTGGGAATTTGAATCTAATTGATTTGCTGTTTGTTTAACAATCAACTTTATTTTTCGGCTTCAGTTTTACTATCCTTGATGGCCGGCAATTATCGTTAAAGGCAAACCTGTTACGATATTCAACAAAAAGGGAGATTGGGTCAAAATTTGCTCCTAAACATTTTAAAAAGCAATTTGTCCCAGTAAAAAAATGCCAACGGAAACGCTCCCAGCATCCGTCGATTGTGTAATACAACTCTTTTTTTTCTCAAAAAAATACTCCAACCATAAACGTCAATTTCCTTAAAAGACGTCCTTCTAGCTTGGCAGCTGCCCTACTTTTGTCCACGCTCCAAGGTTACTTCAGAGGCAAATCTGTAACAAACTGCTTTTTTTTATGGCAGTGTTGCAATATCCAATTTTTCATTCACTAAATTTTCATTTGAAACATTTATTGCCCACCATCAGAGTTTTCATTTTCAGCCTCCGGAAGCGAGGGTGTGTGCAAAGTAGAGCAGCCGGAACCGAAATTTGAATAAAGGCCCACTTTTATGGCTTTCTGACCTCTACGGCAGTGTCTTTTCAATATTCGAAGAGATACGTTTTTTTTTCCTGAAAAATCCTTGAAAGTTGAGAATTGACGCTGAGATTGAGCACTGAAAGGTGGAAGTCAGCAATCCGCTCAAATTACACATTTCCTTCTTCACGGAGAGTGAAAGAGTTTTTTTTCGTGCTGGACAGGAACCTGTTTGCCTACACGGGCCGACCTCCTCCTAATGGCCCTTTGGGCCTCCGCCATCATCAGGTGTGTAATGGGGGAAGGGACGGATGGACGGAGGGGGAAAGTGTTAAAAGAGATTTCGAATAAGAAGATGAGGAGGTTCTTAACTCTTTGCCGAGCCGTTCTAAGGTTCTTCTTGTAAAAGTCGTTACATCTCGACGTAGGCCTACGAGAGTATAAAAACCGGTTTTCGGGCCTCCAAAGGTGACTCAACAAATTCTGACCACCGAAAGTGGTGTAATTTGATGGATAACGTTGATCCAGCAAGACAAGACACTGCGCACTGACCAAGGGAGTCTACGCCGAAAAGCAAAAAAAAAACTAAAACAGATAGTGTTTCATTGATGAAAACCAATATCTAATCCCCGGGACTCGGGCAGGAGGAGATCCGTGAGAATCAACGTTGGATCAAGCTCTCGCGCAGGACACACATCTTCAAGGATTTTTATTGGCTCGTCCTTCCAAGTAATCTCCTTTTGATTCGACACCTTAGTCGGGCTCGGCACGTTACCCCCCAAGAGTACCACCACAAAGGCCAATGTTTCGGTTTGTTAAAATGGACTTTTGTTCGACGACCTTTCACAGGTTCGCAAAGTTGGAAGGAATGTTGCTTGTTGTTCGGAGGTTCAAACGCCGCCAAACGCCCTGGGAACACGCACTTTTCATTGATAGAAAGCTCAAAGTTCCACGAAAAAATCGTCTCTGGAATGCGAGTCCTTCCTCTGTTCATTGATGAAAAACGGTTTTTGTATTTGGCAACTTATCTCACCGAGGAGATCGTCAACGAGAAGCTTCCGAGGAAAACACATTCGGCAGTACTTGGAAGATAATCTACAAGGGGCTCAAGAACGGGCAAACTGGAGCGGCAAGTTGGTCTTTGTCCGAGGAATATGCTCACTCGGTGCAAACAAAGTCCGTGCAAGTACCTGACCGGATGAAAGCGCCGGCGCGGTCAACCGTGACCGAAAGTGTCCATTAGAGCGGCTTACGGGGACCTCCCCTGGTGGTGATTTGTTGGAAATTGTTAGTCTTCCTTTTCTTATTTTTAATGTTATTATCAACAAAATTAGTTAAATGTTGTATTTCTTTAAAACGTTTCGATAACATTTTTAAAAGAAAAAAATGCAAAAAAATGTAGTTTGCACAGAAAAAAATAATGTAAATTTGGAAGCTGAAATGTTGGAAGGTTGAATATTACCTCTTTTATGATGTAATTTTACCTCAATTTAGACTGAAAAAGGGACATTTCACCAAAAAAGTGGTGAAATTACACATTTCCAGAGGTAAAATTACACCTTTTTTCTGACATAAAAGATGTACCCCTTCCCAGATGTAATATTACCATGATTTTTTTTTTCTGTGTGCTTAAAAAATTTGCGGATTTATGATTTTTCTGGTTTTACCATTCCCTTTGTTTTGTTTATTTTTTGTAGCTTTCAAAATACATCTTTTTTTCAGTGAACAACACTTGTATTCAACATTATACAAAATAAAATTATATAAGGGTCATTCCAGGTTAACTGAGTACACTTTTGGACTCGACCTGCACCAATTTGGACCAAACTTGGAGGAAACGTTGATCTATCGATAGTTACCGTAAACTGGGGTGACTTTGATAGCCCGGGGTGACATTGATAGAAATTTGATTTGGCCACTAATTTTGATACATCCAATATGACAGTCACATTTTTGCATATATGTTCGATAATAAGCTATCCCTTAAAGCTTACATACTCAAAATTGTCAAAAATGTTTAGATATTAATTTGAGGGGCATTTGAAAAACCTATCAAAGTCACCCCGGGCTATCAAAGTCACCCCAGTTTACGGTATCAGAAATCCTATGTTTGGAGCAGATTGGACCATCTCTCTATTTTTGGCACCGCCCTCTTTTTGACGATCTTCTAAAAAATGTTTCTTTTAATCATAACTTTGCAACTATTTGAGCAAAAGACTTTCTACAGGTTGCACATTATAGAAAATTGTCCAAGGAATTCGATAAATATAAAATTAACCCTTAAATGCCCCCTTATATTATATTTTATCGTTTTAAGTTTAAAAATTCATTTTTGACCAATTTCTTATATTTTTATTTGCTTTATTTTATCATTATTATGTTCTCTGGACTATTTTACATAATAATCAATGTAAACCTCAAACTAAAATGAACTGTTGGCGAGAAACAGCGATTTAACTGAAAAAAGTTCAATTTTGCGCAGCACTCTGTCCATTAAATTCAAATCCGAAATAAGTTTCCCACTTATAAAAACCGAACTTTGCGGGATTCCACCCTTTTTGTTGATAAGTACACTATGTACTGTGTAAATTCAAACTTTTTTCAAACTCGCCAATTTTAGTTTGAGGTTTACATTTATTATTAAGTAAAATTGTCCGAGGAACATGATGGTGATAAAAAAATAGGAATTGGTCGAAAGTGATTTTTTGCAATTCCGTCTTGAAACTTCCTACTTTTCCTGTCATTCTCGCGTGACGAAACAGCCTACTTATATCTACTAAAAATAACAGAATCGAATAGAACACATTTCAAAACAAATGCTGAAAAGTTCTACTTTTCAGCACTGAAATGGATGCTGAAAAGTTGAACTTTTCAGCACTAGTTTTGAAAAGTAACACTTTTCATTTTTTTTATTTAAACGATTTATTGACAAAATACATGAACATTCGACTTATAATTTCACTCAATGGGTGTTTTTCAGAAATGCAAAAAATGTTGTATGGAACTCGTTGCAAATCTTGATTTTTTCAGCACTTGTCGTATTTATCCAACTCGGTGAACCTCGTTGGATAAATGTACGACACGTGCTGAAAAAATCTTCTTTTTGCAACTTGTTGCATAAACTACTATTTTGCAATTCCGTCGTGAAACTACTTACTTTTCCTGTCATTCTTGAACGACGAAATAGCCTACTTTTCTTTACCAAAAATAACAGAATCGAATAGCAACACTTTTCAAAATAAATGCTGAAAAGTTCTACTTTTCAGCACTCAAATTGGATTCAATTTTGATTCAATTGGATTGTCCACGCTCCATATAAAAAAGTTTTTTTTTGTATGAACAATTGTCCACGAGGGGGGAATGAGCGGCCGTGGCGGACTGGTTACGGTGTTCGCTTAGTAAGCGAATGGTCCTGGGTTCGATTCCCATCTGCTCCCAACGAGAAAGTATAGGAAATATAATTCTTGAAACTCTGAACATGAACGAAAAATCAAAGTCGCTCGAGTCGGGGTTCGATCCCCCGTCCTTTGGATTGGTAAGCAAAAATGCTAACCACTAGGCCATCGCGACTTGGTGAACTATGACTGGAATTAGGAATACTGTTACTATCAACTATATACGCGCTGGGTCCTTGCCCATTTGACAAGGGTTCGGAAGTTCTAAATAACGTTTGAATCCGATTGGTGCAAACGTTCTTCAGGGCGGGGCTTGTCGATAAAGCTGAAGTACCTCGCGCTCGGCTAGCCAGCGTAGAAATGGGTCACCGAAGCTCGGCAGAGCTAACACCTTCCAAATGCCTATGCGAGTTATTTGCATGTATAGAATGTAAGATCTGAAAATACATGGAAACAACTCAATTTGTAAGAAGCGACCGCGTGGTCCCGTTTGGTTGGTTGCACACACACACACACACACATCAGCCTGTACGAGGTTTGATTCAACAAAATTTTTAATGGGAGCGGCCGTGGCTGACTGGTTACGGTGTTCGCTTTGTAAGCGAATGGTCCTGGGTTCGATTCCCATCTGCTCCCACCGAGAAAGCATAGGAAATATAAATCTTGAAACTCTGAACATGAACGAAAAATCAAAGTCGCTCGAGTCGGGGTTCGATCCCTCGTCCTTTGCATTGGTAAGCAAAAATGCTAACCACTAGGCCACGACGACTTGGTGAGCTATGACTGGAATTAGGAATACTGTTTCAATTAACTATATACTAGAGTGTAACAAAAATGACTTTTTGGCGGGCATTCAGGGGTTTGTTCCGGTGGGCATACTGAGCCTAAATCCCAAATATGAGCTTGATTGGACGTAACAGGAGCTGGCGCTCCGCCCTTCAATTTTAAATGAGATTTAACCCGTAAAAAAAGATTTTTTCAAAAATGTCACTTTTTGAGGCATTTTGGCCACCAATGCGTTTACCAAAAACATCACTGGCGTGTAGGCCAGATCCTTGCGCATCTTTTGGTATAAATAACATTGAAGTTTGGAGCATCCTGGAGCTCGGTACAGACTTCAAAGTTTGGCATTTTTTCGAAAAATCAGCCCCGGCAAAAAAGATATGCGTCGCACCTCGCGACGCCCGAGACGCCATTTGATTTTGCTGGGACCGATTTTTCGAAAATATGCCAAACTTTGAAGGTCTGTACCGAGCTCCAGGATGCTCCAAATTTCAATGTTATATATACCAAAAGATGCGCAAGGATCTGGCCTACACGCCAGTGATGTTTTTGGTAAACGCATTGGTGACCAAAATGCCTCAAAAAGTGACATTTTTAAAAAAATCTTTTTTTACGGGTTAAATCCCATTTAAAATTGAAGGGCGGAGCGCCAGCTCCTGTTACGTCCAATCAAGCTCATATTTGGGATTTAGGCTCAGTATGCCCACCGGAACAAACCCCTGAATGCCCGCCAAAAAGTCATTTTTGTTACATCCTACTATATACGTGCTGGGTCCTTGTCCATTTGACAAGGGTTCGGAAGTTCTAAATAACGTTTGAATCCGATTGGTGCAAACGTTCTTCAGGGCGGGGCTTGTCGATAAAGCTGAAGTACCTCGCGCTCGGCTAGCCAGCGTAGAAATGGGTCACCGAAGCTCGGCAGAGCTAACACCTTCCAAATGCCTATGCGAGTTATTTGCATGTATAGAATGTAGATCTGAAAATACATGGAAACAACTCAATTTGTAAGGAGCGGCCGCGTGGTCCCGTTTGGTTGGTTGCACACACACACACACACAACAATTGTCCACGAGGGGGGGGGGGGGGTTGAGATTTCCAAAAAAGTGTCCACGTGGTTTGTGGATGGTCCCTTTAGAAAATCGTCTAAAAAGAGGGCGGTGCCAAAAATAGAGAGATGGTCCAATCAGCTCCAAGTTTGGTCCAAATCGGTGAAGGTCAAGTCCACAAGTTGTCCTGGAGTGGCCCATAAGTATGGTAGGTGTAATTTTGGATGGTTGAATATTACCTCTTTGATGATGTAATTTTACCTCAATTTAGCCTAAAAAAGTGACATTTTTTTTTTTTGACATAAAAGATGTTGACATTTCATCGCCAAAACTCAGCCTGACATGTGCCGTTAAATTTGTGCGGTGAATGTTTACAAAAAATCCATCAAATTTGTATTTTTAACAACACGGCTCAGGTTACCTCATTGTCGAACACCCCAATGTCCTACAGTCCCACATATTTCTTCTCACCCCCACAAGAATAAATAAATAACAAAACCTGTTCAATTCCAATTTCAATCTGTAACCCCACTAAGTAGGGCTTCCCAAAGTAAAAAATAAAAAGAAGCCTACCAATCAATTGCTTACTAGCCAAGCCCCAGTAATCCGATCCTGACGACCGTGGCGCGGTTCACCACCTTCCCGTACCTCCTTGCCGGGAGTCCCCGCCGCACCCGCCGCCGCAGCTTACATTTCGGTGGGAATCAAAGTAATTAACGACGACACGGGATTGAATCCTTTCACCGAACTCGGTGATCTTTCTTTTGGATCCTACCGGGAAAGTCCTGAAGCTGATCGAAGCTCACCCGGGTTGTTGTTCTACCTTACCCTGCTAGGTGGATTCGTTCGAACCTGTAGAGATCTAATGTGTTGTGTGTAATTAAGCTAGACGAAGCAAAGGATTCTCCTCGGTTCCCCTTTCGTTTTCGTTTTCTATGAAAATAAAAATGCGTGGGCCTCTCAACAGGTTCCTTTTCGGTGAGGATCCTCCGGTGGTGGATGCTGCACGTGCACCACCTCCATAGAAGAACCGTCGATCATCGGCGCAAAACAGGTTATAATGTAGACGAGGACGACGACGACGACGACGCAAAGAGATTTGTTATCCTATTTACCGAACGCCTCCGCTTCGCGCCAACAAAATCTCTGTTTGGAATGGGTGGACTCCCTACGGGAAGGAAGAATACGAAGACAAACCGGTTTGCGCAGTCAGCCCAGAGTAGCGGCCCGAAAGGAATCTTGGAAGCCATAAAGTTGCCCTTTCGGGCTCGTGTACAGGCTCAGAGGATCTCCGAACTTTGTGTACTAATGGTATGTGGCGTAAAATCATAAACTTTATTAGTTCGAAATCGGTTTATTGCAGCGCAGCGTTTTACTTCAAAGCTCACTGCCTTTTTTTTTAGAGATTTGGAGGTTATGTAAACAGTTTTCCTCTCGTTTGGGGATAAATATTTTGATAATTTTTAATGTCGAGTTTTATTCCTTGGAAGGAAACGATTTCGGGGTCTAGGTTGACTTATAAACTGGAAAAATAAAGAAAAAATAAAAAAAGTAGATGGGAATGAGATGAGAATGAGATGAGAATGAGATGAGATGAGAATGAAATGAGAATGAAATGAGAATGAGATTAGAATGAGATGAGAATGAGATGAGAATGAGATCAGAATAAGATGAGAATGAGATGAGAATGAGATGAGAATGAGATCAGAATGAGATGAGAATGAGATGAGAATGAGATGAGAATGAGATGAGAATGAGATGAGAATGAGATGAGAATGAGATGAGAATGAGATGAGAATGAGATGAGAATGAGATGAGAATGAGATGAGAATGAGATGAGAATGAGATGAGAATGAGATGAGAATGAGATGAGAATGAGATGAGAATGAGATGAGAATGAGATGAGAATGAGATGAGAATGAGATGAGATTGAGATGAGAATGAGATGAGAATGAGATGAGAATGAGATGAGAATGAGATGAGAATGAGATGAGAATGAGATGAGAATGAGATGAGAATGAGATGAGAATGAGATGAGAATGAGATGAGAATGAGATGAGAATGAGATATAGGTAGCTGTGACTTTATGGTAGATTCAGAATATTCAACTTTACCCTAGCTATCAAATTCTAGTAACTGCCGAAACCAACACCCGTTCCCAAAACAATTTCTCTCAATGACCATCAAAAACGTGAAGGTCAGCAAAACCCTTTCCCCGGCTAGAAATCCGAATCCCCCTAACAATTCGCCAATTCAGTTTGGGAACGCAATCGATACAGCTCTCGATATCGGGGCCGCAATTTCTCAGGAGCCACCGAAAAAATGCGCCCGCGTGCACTTCCAGGAAAAGTGTACCTCTAGTCAGCTGATTGCAACGGATGCACACAACCGCCGTAGACCGTCGTGTTTCAAGGGAATTCCGCCCGTGTCCATCTTCATGCCGGTTGCGCGACAACTGTGTCACTGTATTTCCATGTCACACCGACACACTTGGAATGGGCTTCGCGCGGTAATCCAACGCGCGTGCAGTCCCGGATCATGTCGTCTGGACAGTTTTGTTGTTACTGTTGTCGTCGTCGTCGGCGGCCTTCCCGGGAATTGATTTAAAAAACCTGCGTCGAAATTCGCTGACAGCCAATTCCGCGGAATTTGCCCACCGACGTTAAAGAACTGCTACGCTGTTGGCCTTGAGCCGATTTGAGGAGGGGACCTTGACGATGTCCCTGTTGGGACGCAGATCGTGGGAATCCATTAGGCCGCGGGCGAGATAATGACTGGTTCAACCTAATGAGATTCAGGGGTCCCGCAGCGCTCCATCTCTCGTAAGAAGAGAGAGAAAGTCATTTTATAAGTCGGTCGTAAAATTAATCTGGATGACCTGTCCAGGACATGGCTGTAGGGACCATAGAACTAGATAAATAAATCCTTAAAAGCGTAAATATTTTCCTCCTCCATCTTCTACGCTATCGCGGCCGAGAGCTGGGAACATGGAACGTCCATGGAATTGTATACAATAAAAATACTTGAATCATCATTTCAGCGGCGGCGGCGGCTCCAGCCGGGGCTAATTGCCTGATAGGCTCTGGAGCGGGGTTGATTCTGGGGACATGCATAGGTTGAGCGGCGAGATGATAATTGAAAAAGGATCGAGTCATGGATCCATGGTGCACAGAACATGATTTGAGGTAATACTGAAGCGATTTGGAGCTCTGTACACTTGCATTCTGATGTTGTACACCCAAATTAAAAGCTACTATCATGCAATGCTATTTCCTTTGCTCGCATTTTTTCTGCAGTTTAGGTGTCAACAATAATTCTAAGAATGTAAGCTCAAAGGGGGAGGAAAATAATTGCTTTCTCCCTCGTCGCTACTATGAAGCACTTGTGGTGCATTGGTAAAGCAAGAAACTGTCATGCAAAGAGTTTAGGTTCAAATCTTGGTTGAAGCAATTTTTTTTTTTGTAAATCTCTAGTTGTTTGTTACCTCTTCAAAACCAAAAAATTCAATAGCTCGACCATATTTTCTGGTCAGTCCGGTAGTTCATTTGCGTGTATGCCCTGAAGGGACCACCACCGCGCGCTAGCCAGGTTAGATTTTCTAACATTGCCCCCAAGGCAAAAACGCAGCCGAACCCTCCGAGAGTCCAGGAGACCTCCGTGAGCACCCCCTTTTTATGGCACATTTTAATAAGACATTTGAACCCATTGTTTTTATTACCTGGAGCGAATCGCCCTTTTCTGTTTTCTTTTCTTTCATTTTCAAGCTTATTTTTGTTTCAAATTCGTTCCAAAACTACATGACTTGTGGCGTAGTTTTACGTTTCGCGGGCAACTTCAACGTGAAATTTGCTAATAAGTTCAAAACATTTCAGACCCTCTGAACGCCACCGTCTAAATTACCAAACCGAACAATGCAGATTACAACAACAACAAAACCGTCGTCGTCGTCTTCTCAAAAGAGCGACAATGTCGTTCCCGGTTCGATACCTCCCGGGGTCTGTCCGGAGGGCCTTCTTTGTGTGTCCCGCGATGATAGTTTACATGTAAATCACTTTTTTCCTCCCAATTTACATTAATTTACAACATTTTCACCTTCCGTGTTTCGTTGGCATCACGTGACGTTTGAAGGAATGAAAAGAACCTTCAGAAGTGTATTCTTAAAAAAAAGTGTCGTAGCTCGCAGCGATACCTCTTGCGGAGAGTGTGTTCTTCGTGAGATCTTAATTAAGAGCTATCTCACGCAGCATCCGCGCAGTCCTGGCTCAAAGTTGTAACAATAGGGCGGTTGTTATTTTATTATTTTTAGTTTTTTCTGTTGTTTTGTGAGGCAAAAAAGTTCAAAAGCATCGCGTCTCAAAGTCGACATCGCGCAAAGGGTTCAAAAAGGTTGACAGATCGGTTCGCGTTACCGCAAAAAACGCACCAAGAAAGAAATACAATGATTCTTGAGATTTCTCGAGGAAGATTACGGTTTTTGGCACGCGGGGGGATATAAATCAATCCGCGGTGCGAAGCAGGAGGGAGTTTTTTCAACCGGTGCAGGCTCGGTTATGAAAATAAAACTTTTGTAATTGAGAAGGTACGATGCGTTTTTTTGCAATTAACGTGCACTTTTGAACAAAAGAAACAAAACGAAACTTTGGTGAGATGTTGTTACTTGGGATAACGTATTGCTCCGGTTTGGCACGACATTTATCAATTCTTGGATTGGGTTTTGCGTATTAGATTTTTTTTGACAAAACAATGAAACCTGAGTACTATTGTCCCACCCTTGGATTTTTCATATTCTCAACTCATTCCCGTTTCATTCTCATCTCATTCTCATCTCATTCTCATCTCATTCTCATCTCATTCTCATCTTATTGTCATCTCATTGTCATCTCATTCTCATCTCATTCTCATCTAATTCTCATCTCATTCTCTTCTCTTCCTCATCTCATTCTCACCTCATTCTCATCTAATTCTCATCTTATTCTCATCTCATTCTCATCTCATTCTCATCTCATTCTCATCTCATTCTCATCTCATTCTCATCTCATTCTCATCTCATTCTCATCTCATTCTCATCTCATTCTCATCTCATTCTCATCTCATTCTCATCTCATTCTCATCTCATTCTCATCTCATTCTCATCTCATTCTCATCTCATTCTCATCTCATTCTCATCTCATTCTCATCTCATTCTCATCTCATTCTCATCTCATTCTCATCTCATTCTCATCTCATTCTCATCTCATTTTTATCTCATTCTCATCTCATTCTTATCTCATTCTTATCTTATTCTCATCTCATTCTCATCTCATTCTTATCTCATTCTCATCTCATTCTTATCTCATTCTTATCTTATTCTCATCTCATTCTCATCTCATTCTCATCTCATTCTCATCTCATTCTCATCTCATTCTCATCTCATTCTAATCTCATTCTCATCTCATTCTCATCTCATTCTCATCTCATTCTCATCTCATTCTCATCTCATTTTCGTTTCGCTGTTTAACTTTTTAAATCTGAGCAAATTACATATTAGAATGCAAATTGAAATAATTTGTACCAAGAATCATTTTGCGTTCCTGGCAATCATTTCTTGCCTTTACTTGATTACATAACCCAACCCGTCATTCATTCATCACCAACTTTACATCCCATCGTATTTGGTCATTAACGCGTCACGTAACGCGAAAGGGCTCTCTCGTCCAGGTCGTCCCCACGAAACATCCAGCAGGGCCCACCACCGCGTTGTCGCCGTCTTTTTGTAAACAAACGATCGCTTTGCTTCGCGGTTTTCTGTCAACTTCTTCCTCTTCGTGTTCCCTTTTCCCGAAACCTTTTTTTTATTATTATTTCTCCCCATTCCTTATTGTTTACTGCTTTTGCTTCCCTTTTGCGTGCCCTACACCTAAGACTTGTTCTTGTTGTGCGCACCAAGATCTCGAGTGATCCACGAAGAATTCCGCCAGTGTCGTTAACCCCTCTCTCTCTCGCTCACTCGCGCTCTTGTTTGGGGCCCTTCCTTTCTCTTGGCGGGACATTTCGTCGTGCCCTCACGACCGCAGTCGTCGTGAAAAATCGCGAAACCTCGATCTCCGACCGACACGGGATGCGAAAATGGAAATTATGTTTGTGATTATGTGCAAGCCGACGAGTTCGTTGTGGGTTTCAAGGGGATTTTGGGCTTTGAGTGGTAAGACAAAATGTGGGACAAAATGTGACACATGGACATTTGGGTTTTAGAGCTGACTCTAAAAAGTAAATTGATGTTTGATCAAAATGTGGAACCATCGTTTTCATAATCCTTACAAACAATTGAATGAGACAAAAATTTGATGGTGGGACAACCGTAATATCTGTTAAATGAGACAAAAGTATTGGTTGGTGGGACAACCGAAGGTTATGCAATTCAAGGTTTGGTTTACGTTTTGAATCAACAATAATATCTTAATTTTCTGGCAATTTAATTGTAATCCAATTGTGAGACAAAATAGACCGCTTGGTCACCTAGTGAGACAGAATTAATTTGATAATCCATATCTCGTGTTTGGTTGAATCTTGTATCATCAATGTTATTTACTGTGGCTAAACAAATGAGAAACTAGTTTATATGTGAGACAAAACGGGTCATTTGGACATCCCTTCGAACTCCACCATCCCCTAGCCTACATTGTTATCTCACTTTTGCGCAATTTTCCCTCCAACTTGGCGGCGATCGATGCTTCCTTTGCGGAGGATTCGCCACGGTGATTGAGACGACTCTCCATCGGAGCAAGGAAAACCAGTTTTTCGCGCGCAATAAACCGACCGAGGTGGGCTCGCTCGCCGCGGTTGCCCTTTCTCTTATGCTCCTTTGCGGGTTTTTTTTTTCTCGCTCCCTCGATTTTCGACGGATGTTGTGGTCCAGGATGGATGGTCCCATTATGCTCAGGTTGGGCTCGGCTTGGGGCCGAGGACTTGAGGTCTCGGGCCGCTCATAAATTAAAGCCTTTCGTTCAAAAACAGGCATCAATCATGGTTTTTGCGGGATGTTGATGTGGGTTGGGTTCCGAAAAAACGGTACTTTTTTTTGTGGCGGTGATAGCTGGGATGACTTTTTGAGGGGAGGCATTCGCGATTTTTTTTTATTGAGAAAGTGTCAGAAATAATGTTGACTTTCTCTAGAGTTATCCGGAAATGTAGGATATCTCATTTCAAACTTGGTTCGACATCAAATTAACTTGCTAGACTCGAAGTCGAAAAGTGATCCTCAAACGATTCTCAGCTAACAAGTTGGAATGTCAAACACATCGCAGTGAAAGGTTATCTGAAAGGATCAACGTAAGAGTATCTCCTTCAAGAGATCGTTGAAGAAACATACAAAAAACGAGTTAAACACTTGTAAGAATTCACGAGGACGTTGAAAACGCCGAGGAAGAAAAGTCAAAGGATTGAACGATTCGATTGTTTTGGGTTTTCTCTCTTAAAACTTGTTGGTTCCCAAGGGTGTTTGATTACTCGGATTGGTTGTGGGTACACTGTAAAGTGGGATTAGGCACTCTTAAGGATATTTTTGGAGAAATAAAAAAATGTTTTGTTAAGAGAAGGTGAATTTAGCAAATTGTTGACTGGATTTCGTTATGGAAGAAAACCATGCACATCAGCAATTTGCCTTAAAATTAATTTTGGTGTTTCACCTGTAAAAAAATACTTTTTTTTATAGAGATTAAAAATTAATGTTTTAAAGAATGCAAGAACTTGCAGAAATCATATTTTACATTACAAATTGTTGAGTCAACCAAAATATTTTCAGTTCATTTTCCAAGAAGTATTCCATTATTTACAGTGTACCAGTCGCGTCAAGTGGTGCCATGGTTTAACAAGAGGAAAACGAAAATCCTTTCCACACGATTTGGAACCGACACACAAATCTTCCTGACAAGATCAACTTCTCCTCTGTAGAGAAGAGACGGTCACGACCCTGACCTAACAAAAAGAATTCCAGAAAAAGTCATTAATAGAACCTAATGTAACATTTTAGAGTAGCTGATAAACATTGGAACCTCTTGAATCGCTGGTGTCACAGCTCTGAGTCATTTTTCAATTGTCCGTCCCTTTTTCTTGTGTCTGGCAATGTCGTAACGCACAACAAATTAAGGTGCGATATAACCCCGCCGAGGTTCAACCGGGACTTCGGGAGGACCTCGATTCTTGGGTTTTTTCTTGGAAATTCCACTCTGCGCGATCGCTTCACACTATGCTTCCTTCCCAGAGAGATTCTTAAGTGGGTAATGAGAAGGACCCAACACAGAAAAAGAAGGACTCCCCGAGGCGATCCACTTCAGCAGCACACGAGAAAATACGAAAACACCTTCCCTGGATTCCCACGCCGCAAATACGCAAAGTAGATAGCTCTGTTGACATCACACGTGTTTGGCAAAAAAATGCAGCTAAAAAAGGAGCAAACTGGACTCTGGTCCGAACTATTTACAAGCAGTTAGGTTGATTAATGGAGGCCAACCGAAGGGACATGGGAACCCATGGACCAGGACCAATTCTTCATTCATTAGCTGTCGAGTGTGACTCGGGAATTGTTGGTGGCGGTGGCGACGGCGGAGTGTCCTCTTACCGATCCCATGGAGTTCCAGAGTCCGGGCCAGCGAACAAAGTAGCAGGCAGCAAAAAGGCTCGAGCGATAATTGACACCGAAGTGAAAGAACCTTTCTTCTCGCAAATAATGGTCACTTTTTTCGGGCTCTTCCAAAACTGCCCAGAAGAATGGTTCTGGATATAGGATAACAACATTATTGCATAATGAGAATTTTCTTGTTTTTTGGTTGCCGTTTTTTTCTGCTGACCAGCCCTAGGATAGCAGAGAGGTATCAACTTTCAGGACTGGTTCTCATGATCCTCTTCAGTGGCAGCCTCACTCAGCTGGAGGCTGGCTGGGAGGGCACTTGAGTTAAAAATTCCTCTAAATTTCATGTTTTTCAAACTTCATTCCGGAACGATCATTATCCAATCCTTCTCGTTTGAAGAAATAAGATAAAATCTTAACAGTGTCCTTATTGTCCTCGGAATTTGGGACTGCGCGTCGTTTGACGTGGAGGTGACAACAAATGGTGAGGATCCCTTCACGCCGCGATCAAAGGGGAACGGATGATCGTCCATCACGGGAGCGATGTCAATCGTGAATCAAATTAATGATCGGGCTAGTTACTGGGAAAATGAATAAGGACTTGAAGCTTTGTTGATCAAGGACCTCCCGAGGTGGAATTTCGGATGCGATGAATTAGGTAAAGGGATTGGAGTTTGGATCGCGATGTGATCGATTGACTTTTATGGTGGGATTTCGTGGAAAATGGTCTTTGGAAGATCACTTGAGTCATTGAGAAAAATGGTTCGTTTGACAGGTTTCCGTTGTAGTGACAAAACACAAAGAGATTTAATAGAACAAACTTTGATTCATGAAAATTGAGATTTCATTTTTTTTCTATACTGAATTTTTTATCGATTTCGTTTTTCATGGAACAGCAGGTAAACAACACTTAAATTTGTGAAATTTATTCGTATATTTTAGAAAAGCATTCAAATCTTGATTCAGAGAACATCAATCAAAAATGGTTTTCAAAATGTTTGTTGAAACATTTTACATATCGTGATTGCAATGGAAAAGAGTCTTTAATAAAACTAATAATAATAATATCGTGATTCATTTTTTATTTCAATTAACTATGTATGAGCTATATTATTCCAGATCCATCATTGACAGTAATTTTTTCGAGTAAGAATGACACCATCTACTTTGGCAGTCTCTATTTCCAGAAATCATTGTGTTTGTAATGATGCACTTTCTTTTTTGATGCCAGATCTCAATAATTATATTATTATCAGTAAAAATGTTATTCGGACCTACCACGTGATTTTTAGTTGGTCAGATATTTTTCCTGCTCAACTTTTCAGCACTTGTATGAAAAGTAAAAGTTATCGATACTGTTTAGGAGTTTAACACTTATCTTGACGGCAAAAAATCTTCAAACGGGGAAACAAAGGTTTCATTGAAAAAATCCCATTTCAAGAGGGTTTTCAGAAATTGCAAAAATGTTGTATTCAACTCGTTGTGAAATTTGATTTTTTTTAACGGTTTTAATCCAAAAAATAGGAAAAAATAAACATATCAAGACAAAACACTAAGCTGATAAAAAAAATACAAAATGTCATTGAATTCTTACAATCTGGTGTCCCAAAAGACAAAATTAAAAAATAGGTTACTTTTTAAAGTTTATGTTAAAAATTTCATAAATTTGAATGGACTTTTGCCTTAGTTCTACTTTAATTTGTTTAGGAGATTTTTTTTAATGGTATCACTCTTTAATTTCATTTTTTTTAGGTTTTTAAACCCAACATGAATATGGGTCATTCCACCTGAAGCGGAACACCATTTGAAAATTACCATCTCCGATTCTGCTCAAATTTTGCTGAGCTGTTGAGACTATCAAAACATGCAAAAATCCCGAATTTCATCCAAATCGGACCACCCCTTCCATTTTTGTACCCTCCCAAAAAATCGACTTTTTGGCGATTTTTGAGCGAAACCCCTATCTTCAAACGACGATAACTCAGGAACCACAAATCTTAGAGGGTCGGTCTTAGACTCAATTTTGAAGGAATATGTTTTCTACCTGTATTGCGGATAGCAAATCGCATAATTTGTGAAAAAGTTACCTTTTTTTTTTTTTGATCTGATTTTACTGAGGAAAATAGAAGTGGAAAAGAAATCTAGCGAATATAGCAGTTTTTCATTGTAAGAAGTCTTCTGGTAAAGTTGCCGGAGGATAGCAAGTGCCTTCTGCATCAACCTCTAGTGGCGGTCGTGATGACGGCGATGGAAATCTTCAATTTGGTGAGTTTGTTCCTTGCTACGGAAGTATGTCGAGGTGTGTTATATTATGAGGATGTGTGGAGCGAGTGTGTGGGAGTGACTGATTAAGCGCGCCGTAGGCTGGTGTTGGTGAGCTTCCAAAAAGCTCCTGATGGCTGAATAGGGTGGCTCATGAGTTGCCAGTCGAGTGTAAAAATTAAAGTCGTTTGTGCGTTCTCCGGTCGTCGTGGATTTCGTCGATACAAACAAATTTAGGAAATCGCGTTTTCGGAGAAATCTCCCTAAATCTTTGCTGATTAGAAGCGCGTTGGCGGTAATATTAAGCTTAGCATGTGAGCCACGTTTAAGGCGCGGTAAACAATTTAAATTCAACGCGATTGTAATTCCTATTCATAGTATTGCACCACATTACACATGTTTAATTTCAATATTTTAATTTAAATAATAATCATAAGATCGTGTCGTGTTCTGCTGGTTGCCTTCGGAAATAGTAATACTTATTGTAGATTTCTTTGATTCGAACGGGTAATTTTGTGTTTATTAGTTTTTGAACCGCGTTTTGCATTATTTAAGAAAGCTAAAAGTGAAATGCATCTAAACGGGAAACACCTCAGAAAAAGAATTTGGGTAGTTATCCTGAGTTTAAATTATTATTATGAAATCTTTTTCAACGCGCCGGACGGGGGAAAATCATTCAATTATGTTCCATCAGTGCGAGCAGATGGTTGTGATGGTTTGCAAAGTGAAAAAAAGGATTGAGACCTATTTGCGATGCCTTTCCGCCGAGTCGCAAGATTTTTCGCGTCCGTCGCAGTGTGTTTTTCGTTTTTTTCCGCGTGCGTGAGTGTGTTTGAAGGTGCGGCTGGCTCTGGTTGTCCCGATGACAGCTAGCCATTCCGATTTGCGATGCCTTTCCGTCGATTTTTCGCGTCCGTCGCGGTGTGCAACAACAACAAAACTCTATCATTCCATTTCATATCGATAAACATCGATAAACAAATCGTCGTTCGCAAAGTTGATAAGTACCTCACTAAACATCAATCATTTAAAACTCGTGCAATCATCTGAAGTTAAAATTACACTGTTTAATCCTTCAATTTTTAATTACAAATGATTTTGGTTCTATCTTTCCACAGCCGGCTGTCTAAGATTAAACCATATCATTTAAAATTTAACAACCGATAAACGGGAAATGTCTCATCCGCAGCATCCGATTGCTTGCCTTGAGATTAATACATAAACGCATTGAACAAACACTTTGATTTTGGGTCGCATCATCATCTTCTATGGTGAATCCTGACCAAATACCCTACCTTACTAACAAATTTTCAGGTTCCTGGCACTCGTGGGGTGTAAGCACAGAGTAAATCAGCTGCCCTAGTAGCAACCTGCGCTAACTAACATTCCCGTCCCTTAAAATCGAGATCTACAAACTGACATGGCGGGCGCCGTTGGTGGCCAATGACTGTTACCTATACGCAACTGATCTAGCTTTAGCAATCATGATGTTTTATCTTTTCAGCGTTGAGTTGCGTTGGAGAATTTGAACGGTGTGCGTCACGGTCCTCGCGCAGGATTTTCGTTGCCGTTTCCGTCTTTGTTGTCCCCCCGATTGTGTGTGTATTTCGATCCGGGCGGTTTCGGGATGTTTGACAGTTGCGTTGGAGAATTTGAACGGTGTGCGTCGCGGTCCTCGCGCAGGATTTTCGTTGCCGTTTCCGTCTTTGTTGTCCCCCCGATTGTGTGTGTATTTCGATCCGGGCGGTTTCGGGATGTTTGACAGTTGCGTTGGAGAATTTGAACGGTGTGCGTCGCGGTCCTCGCACAGGATTTTCGTTGCCATTTCCGTCTTTGTTGTCCCCCCGATTGTGTGTGTATTTCGATCCGGGCGGTTTCGGGATGTTTGACAGTTGCGTTGGAGAATTTGAACGGTGTGCGTCGCGGTCCTCGCGCAGGATTTTCGTTGCCGTTTCCGTCTATGTTGTCCCCCCGATTGTGTGTGTATTTCGATCCGGGCGGTTTCGGGATGTTTGACAGTTGAGTTGGAGAATTTGAACGGTGTGCGTCGCGGTCCTCGCGCAGGATTTTCGTTGCCATTTCCGTCTTTGTTGTCCCCCCGATTGTGTGTGTATTTCGATCCGGGCGGTTTCGCGTTTTCGCATTTTAGTTGGTTTTATCTTTCCACAGCCGGCTGTCTAAGATTAAATCATTTATGCTAAACTCAACACCAAATAACCGGGAATAGTCTCATCCGCATACTCCGACTGTTTGCCTTGAGAATGCATAATACATCACACCATTAAACAAAATTTATTGATTATTGGGTCGCATCATCATCCTCTATGTTGAATCCTGGCCATTACCCTTACCCACTAACAAAATCCCAAGTAGAAGTAGTTTTCCGGCACACGCGGGGGTGTGGATATCGTATAGAACCCACCCTTGGTAGCAGCCTGTGCTAACTAACATTCCCGTCCCATTCCCTCGAGATCTACAAACTGACATGGCGGGCGCCGTTGGTGGCCAACGACTGTTTCCTATTCGCACCGGCACTAGTTTTGATGATCGTGATGTTTTATCTTTTCAGCGCATTCATGCATGCTGTTGATAAGGGAAACATCATTTGATCGTTGAAGCGTGTGACCGGTTGTGCTGATGGGATATTATGGTCCTGTTCAGCAACGGAGAAGGACAACCATGGGTGGTCTCTCATGCTCATGCTCATGCTCATGCTCAATATGTTTTCTACCTGTATTGCGCAATTGAAAACTTTAAATGGCCGTATCTCAAAACAGCCCTATTTATTTTTTAAATTTGACCTCACCATCGTATTCCCCGTCCGATTTTACATAAGAATCACTTATCGACAGAAAGGAATATGTTTCGCTCCAGAGATATCGAATTTTTAAGATTTGAGTATTTGAGATTACCTAAATTAGCTACACTCGCCGCCTCTGCTAGAAGCACTTAGTCGTGCTGATGAATAATTACTACCTGGTGTTCTGTAAGATGAATTATTTTTATAATTTTATACGATTTTGAGATAATCAATACCTTGAACAATCTATTTTTTATTTAAGGAATATTTATTGGGTAATTTTCAATGCACTGATCTTCATGATCTCAGTGTCATTAAACCATATTAAGTAAAATTTGAACTTTGAATATTTATTTGCAAATGCTACAGAGTTTTTACAATACAATTTTCAAAAAAATACCATTTTTTATTATTTTTATATTTTTCCTAATTCCTCATTTCTTCCCACTTTCTCAAATTATTTCTTTTATTTCTTCTTTTATTTGAAACGAGAACAAATGTAGAGCTGGCTGTAGTAGATGAAATAATTCTCATGGGTTCTAGAGCTTTTGCCATGTGCGGTAGCGAAATAGTGCCATTCAGCAAAAACCCCAAAATCTGCCTTACGGTTTGAAAGGTTGATCATATTAAACCGATTTTTTTATTGTGAGCCAGTTTCATCTGAATAATTAATGATTTTTTTCAATTCTGTTACATATGGACAGCAGCTTTATCATCTTTCAAGATTTCTAAATGATTGACAAACAAAAAAAAAAGATTATTGTTCGGACGGTGTCGAAATCAACACAACTGAATTTGATCTTAATCAGAAAATAAATCAGATTAATCTTTGTGATTTACTTACATTTTTCTGTTTTATACTTTCCAGAAATCCTCCTCCTAAATCATGCTTCATGTTAATTCATTATTTTTAACACGATTATGTATCGTACACTTTTTCTTAAGTGTTACTTACAAGATCAATTGCAATTCCCTGCTAGCTCTGCGGGAATTCCATTCTTGGGCTATCCATTGGGCTAGCACACAAATTCACTGTTTACTATTTTTTTAATTTAAGATTAAACTGATGTTTCCTACAGTGGTGTACATTCAATACTTGCCTATTTTGCTAATGATTATTTGGGATGAAATCTTATTTCAATAAAAGCAGGTAGCAGAGGCGGCGAGTGTAGCTAATTTAGGTAATCTCAAATACTCGAAACTTTAAAATTCGATATCTCTGGAACGAAACATATTCCTTTCTGTCGATAAGTGATTCTTATGTAAAATCGGACGGGGAATACGATGGTGAGGTCAAATTCAAAAAATAAATAGGGCTGTGAATACAAAGAGACGAGTTGTTCCTTTTAATTCCGCTATATATTTTTAATATCTTGACAGATACGTATTTCGTCTACTACTTGCAGACTTCATCAGTGTTCTGTTCTCGACTGAAGGTTCATCGCTGGTGTATCCATATTTGTAGTTACTGTAGGTACTACCTCCTCGTTCTTCTTTTGTGCCTGTATAGGTAACAGCTTAAACAGCCACGTCGAGCCGTTACCTGAATCCTTGTTGAGTAAACGTTTGTTGCCTGCCTTGAAGATTTCCAAACTTTCGGCGACAGCCAGCTTCGATGGGTTTGTGATGTGTCTTAAGATGACCGCGTCGCTAGTTGTGATGTTATGTTTTTCCTCGATGATGTGTTCGGTTACTGCTGACTTGAAATGGGGGACAAATCCTTTCCGTATTTCCTCCTTGGCAATTCTGACATATGTGTTTATATGCTCATCCAACCTGGTTTGCAGCAATCTCTTAGTTTGTCCAATGTAGCTCATATCACAGTGGCCGCAGGATACCTCGTAGATGCCGGGTTTGCCTAAAGTCGGTATGGGGTCTTTCGTTGAACCTAAGATGGATTCCAACTGGCTGTTTCTACTGCTGAACACTAAATCGATGCCAAATTTAGCCAGTTTTTGTCGTAATGGGCGTGTTATCCTGTAGTCGAATTCTACTGCTGCTCTTCGCAGTGGCTCTACTGATGGCGTAAGGGTTGTGAGTGAAGTTCTGTGCAGTTTTCTATCCTTCTTATCGATGATTGCTTGGATAGTTGTTCTGCTGTAACCGTTGATTTCCGAGTTGCGGCTGAGGACAAAACGCAAAGGCCAGCAGAGCCAACCAAGACCCCTACACAATCCCCCTTCCCATCCCATGCCTTGTCTTTAACATCAATCCCTTCCCTACTAACCCCGAGTAGGCCGCGGGTAATCGGCTCCCCTCCCACTAACATTTACACACAAGATCCTCTGTAATTATTAAGTTTTTTGTAATTACAAAAGCCGACTCGGTCCTAACCAGGTCCCAGTACCGAAAAGGACCTAATAAAAATAATTTTATGAAAAAAAAAAAAAACCGTTGATTTCCGCTGTTTCAAATATATACTCCAATTCTTTCTGTTTTCCTGCTTCGCTGAGGGGTAAAGTTGTCATCCTATGTATGAAATAATGATATGCTGCCATCTTATGTTGGAATGAATGGTTTGACGTGGCTGGGATTGTTCTTCTGGTGTTTGTTGGCTTCCTGTAGATCTCGAAAGAAAACGAAGATGGGCAACCTGGTTCTCTTAGGATCAGGATGTCTAAGAAAGGTAACTTTCCTTCGACTTCCATTTCGTAAGTGAACTTGATGCTCCTGCGTGCACTGTTTATGGTGTCCAGTACCGTTGTTAGTGAATCCCTTTTGATGATACAGAAGACGTCATCTACGTATCTCCACCAACGTTCTGGTAGTAGGTTTTTGGTTTGTAGTTCGTGTTCCAAAGCTGCCATATAAACATCGCTCAGGAACGGTGACAGTGGGTTACCCATCGATGCTCCCATCTTCTGTTGGTAGATGCAATCCCTGAACTGGAAGTAGCTCTGTTCCATGCATAATTTGACGAATGTTATATACTGGATCGTTTTTTGTCTCCATGGTTCTCCCTCGTATTGTGATTGCAGCCAATCCCGTAGAGTTCCTATTGCGTTTTTTACTGGTATGCTTGGGAACAGTGCTGTTACGTCGAAGGAAACCATTATTTCATCCTCAGCTATCGGTCCCGACTCTAAGAGCTCCTTTGTGAACACCTGCGAACTGATGATCGAACGGCTCGGGAAGGGTTTCGGCATACTCTTGAATTCCTCGACAAGCCACTTTGCGATCCGACTGGTTGGGGCATCCACTGCTGAAATGATTTCTCGCATCTCGTTGCCTGGTTTATGCACTTTAGGTAGTGCTTTAATTCTTGGTAGAGTTGGGTTCGGTACTCTCAACGATTTTACAGTTTTCCCAACCGATTTCAAAAGGCCTGCACATTCTTTGAAGGTGTTCTCTACTTTTTTGACCATATCGATTAGCGTATATCCTCGTTGTAGTGAATATTTTTCCCTGTTTCCGAGTTTCTCAAGAAGTTCTTTGTCGTATTCGTCCCGATCCATGATTACTACCCGGTTTCCCTTATCCGCTTTTAGGTAGTACACGGGTTTCTCCTTGAGTTCCTTCACTACTCGTACTTCGGCGTTGTCCTGGTGTTTTGTTGTTGCTTCTCGTATTAATTTGGATACCGTCATCCTGACGCTGTTGATTTGTGCTGGAAGGAGCGGGGGAGGTTTTGTCTGTTTTTCATCGATGCTGTTAGCATTGATAACAGTTTCGATGTCAATAACAATGTTTTCCAGGTTTGGTTTTGATGATACCGCGTACTTAAGACCTTTGTTGAGTAAAGTTAACTGTTCTTCTGAAAAAGTTTCAGAAGAACGATTAACAACGAACTCTTCTAAGGGTTTAACTACTGGTTTCATTGTAGGGGCAATGTGGGAAATCAGTTGTCGGAATTTGTTGTCCAGTATCTTGCGTTTCCTTTCCGATTCGCACTTCTCGGCTACCTTCACCTTCGTCAAAAAGGCTTCGAATTCGATGGGGAATTCTTTGGCTAGTTTCAGATGGAGTGAATAGCATTCGAGAGTTTTGATACTCAGTCTACCGTAGAGTTTTTTGATGCTCTCTTTGACAAGCTCTAACTCCACCCTCCGGATGATCTTGCTGTCCGTATGACCCTTCGTCCTAATCTTGTGGCTAGTTGGTGTAACTCGGTGTTCGACGCATTTTTTCAAAAAGGCGATGTCTTTGTGGATACCTGCGATGATTTTCTTCAGTCCGATGAACTTGTTGTGCTCCGAAGGCTTGGTTGCCATGGTAATTGTGGTTTGGTTGAGCGTTTTAGCAGAATGCATTACTGTGAATACAAAGAGACGAGTTGTTCCTTTTAATTCCGCTATATATTTTTAATATCTTGACAGATACGTATTTCGTCTACTACTTGCAGACTTCATCAGTGTTCTGTTCTCGACTGAAGGTTCATCGCTGGTGTATCCATATTTGTAGTTACTGTAGGTACTACCTCCTCGTTCTTCTTTTGTGCCTATACAGCCTATACAGGCACAAAAGAAGAACGAGGAGGTAGTACCTACAGTAACTACAAATATGGATACACCAGCGATGAACCTTCAGTCGAGAACAGAACACTGATGAAGTCTGCAAGTAGTAGACGAAATACGTATCTGTCAAGATATTAAAAATATATAGCGGAATTAAAAGGAACAACTCGTCTCTTTGTATTCACAGTAATGCATTCTGCTAAAACGCTCAACCAAACCACAATTAAATAGGGCTGTTTTGAGATACGGCCATTTAAAGTTTTCAATTGCGCAACACAGGTAGAAAACACATTTTAATCTTAATTTTGATGACAGAAATGGATTCCACGTACAATTTCCTTCAAAATTGAGTCTAAGACCGACCCTCTAAGATTTGTGGTTCCTGAGTTATCGTCGTTTGAAGATAGGGGTCTCGCTCAAAAATCGCCAAAAAGTCCATTTTTTGGGAGGGTACCAAAAATGGAGGGGGTGGTCCGATTTGGATGAAATTCGGGATTTTTGCATGTTTTGATAGTCTCAACAGCTCTGCCAAATTTGAATAGAATCGGAGACGGTAATTTTCAAATTTGCATTTTTTCTTGCACACTTCAGGTGGAATGACCCATATTACGAATTAAGTACGAACGGAATTCACTGTAGGGGAAAGTGGGGCAAGTGTAACAAGCTAAGGAAATGCTCGTTATAACCCATTAAAAACGTTAAAAAATCTGTTCGATTTTTTTATAATCATCTTATTCCAGGTCTCGACTAAGACTTTGATAGAACAAGTTTTCAAAAAATCCAGTTTTTTAATGTAAAAAAATGATTTTAAAAATTTTGATTTTTCGTATGTTCTACTCAACTAGTGGGGCAAGACGAACAACCCGATGGGGCAAGAGGAACAATGCATGAAACAACATGTTAATTTTCTTACAATTGAACTGTTATCACTTAGATACATCAGATTAGGATGTATTTGAAACGTTTCTTTCATTTTTAGATTAAATAATTATATTTTACTAAAAATTTGATCGTTTTACGAAAAAAAAAATTACTTAGTTGAAAAAAAGGAAATTTTCATAATATCACTTTTTTTTGTATGGACAATTTTTTTTAACAATTGTTTATTAGTTTTTAAGTACGTTTATGTATTTATTTCCCAATTAAAAATGTGTTGTTGCAGCAATTCGTATTTTTTTCCATACTAAAAATCCATATGGTACACTTGCCCCACCTGAACATATTTTTTTAAAAGCTCTCAACAAAAATAACCAAATGTTAAATCATTCTTTATAATAGGTGCAAGTCATTGGTAGGGACACCACTGATCTAGGAAAAATGGCATTTTGATAAAATGAGCCTTAAAACGAACCCTAAGCCTTATTTTGTACTTTTCAAATATTATAAGAAAACCAAGGTTTTTAAAAAAACTTCATTAAATCTTATGCCCCGTGGCGTTTACGTTTTGACGGTTATGTGGTAGTAGAATCAACTGCATTGCTAGCAACAATTTCTCATGCTGGAAATAATCAAAATTGTAGAAATTACGGCCGTACGAGCGATTGTTCCTCTTACCCCATATGGTCGTCTTGTCCCACCTCCCCCTACCTAAAAAACATAAATTTTAAATTTAGTTTATAATTTATCAAACATTGTGAATTTTTCAAATGAAACAATAGGCCTTTGCAAATTTTATTTAAATTTTTGTGTCCCACCAATTTTTCCGAAAAAAATCGGGAGGCAATAAAAATAATTTTTGCTTCAAAATATTTTTTATTGAAAAAACTTTTAAAATCGATTGTGAACTTTAAGGGTTTATTGAATATGGTTAATTTATATATTTAAAATCGCAATGAAATTTGAAATTGCCTTTTTTATTGCTTTGCCCTCATTACTCCAAAATTTATGTGATCAAGACTTAAAAGTACCTCAGAAACTATGTTTGGTTTAAAGTTATACAAATTTGATATGTTTCTAATAAAAATGAATTAATGACATTGGTTTCCTACTAGTGGCTAATGTATAATTCTATCTTATTTTAATTTATTTTTGTGTCTTTGACATATTTTGTTTATTTAGAAGCATGTTACTCTAAAAAAGTTTTAAGAAACAGAGGTATTTCCAAGTCAAGTCAAGTCAAATCAAATCAAAATCCTCCCTCAATCAAATTTCGTAACAATAAAAAATGCCATTCCACCCACACCCAACAGATCGTTTCACACCCTTCGAGAAGCCATAAAGTTCACACGGCACAAACACACACGACGGCGTATTTGCCGTCATAAATTTGCTGTCACGCTTTGTGAGGCCCGTTTTATTGCGTCTAGATCGGGATCCTCCTATCGCGCCGCCAAATCTTCGCTCGTTCTAGAAGGTTAAAGGACGCACACACAAATAGAATAGAAAACCCCAGGAAGACCTTTAAATTTGTCCAGAAAAAGCAAAACTCAAAGCGACACTGCCAAATAGAGATTCCCAATTCGATACGACACTCAAAAGTGCGGGGGCAGAGGTTTTTCTAGAAAAAAAAGTAGGAGAAGGAATGAAGGGGGAAAACGAAACCTTAAAAAGCCAAGAACTGTCAAGCAGTCAGGTGATTTCCCATCGTAAGCCAAGTCCAGGATCAGCTGAGACCAACAACAAAAATCATATGTTTTTCCCGAGTTTCTGCTGTGTCCCGACGTTCGGTTCCCAAGATCCTTTCGTGATCGTCGTGTAAAAAAAGGAGAGAAGGACCAGGGCCAGCAAAAAAAAAAAAACATTAAGAAGTTGGTGCAGCGTCTTCGCCGTTGGCCTTCCTCGAAATTTTGCGGAATGCCTTTTGGTCCGTCATCGAAGAAGAGATCTTTAAGGACTTCTTGGCTGGAGGTTTTCCATTCCAATTCTTTCGTTTTTCAAAGGTTTTTTAAAAGCAGAGAAAGGGAAGAAAAAAGCCTTCGCCCTGAAGAATGTGCTCGAGTCATGAAACGAGACACTTTGTAATGATAAAAATAATAATAATCGAAGGTTTCCTTTTATGCTCCCATAGATATGGTGTTCCCGTGGGTAGGTTCCCGAAAAACCTCGCAGAAAAGAATGAAAAATTGCTATAAAATCTCTCCTAAATTGATCTAATGGCCAAGAAGTAGCAACCTGCCCGTTTTTCCCAGGCGAACGAATTTTTATAGAGATCACAGGGCGAAAATTTCAAAAGGCCCAACAAAAAAGGTGATCAATGACGAAATTTATTGGTCGTTGGTTGGTTTTGCGCACGATCTCGTCCCGTTCCCGGTTCCCAGCAGCTTCAGATTATCCGGTGCGGTGTTTACATACAAACCTTTGCAACGGGCGGCAATTCCCGGGTGGGTTTGGCCGAGCCAGAAAGAAAGGCTTTCTATTTATTGTGGACTTTGGTAGCGAAAAGTCGTGAGAAAGTCACACCTATCGGGAAAAGGGGACCTTTGTTTGGCACCTGCGAGCGTGGGTTGAATTAAAATGTTTGAGTCATTTCCGCAAATAGAATGTTTACGAAAGCGGATTTGGGATTATTGGGTAACATTAATCATAATTTTGGATGTAATTGAATGACATTGGCAATTTTAAATTTGCAAATATTTATTGCCATAACAAATCACCGTTCAGTTGTCGAGTTTTTTCTTCTTATGCTTTTCGTGTTCTTTTTTTTTGTTTTATGCTATATTTTTGGTTATATTGTGAAGATTTATAATTTTTTGCTATAAATTATAGAAAACCTTTACATTTTTTAAAACTTGCCTTTTTTGTTTTTAGTATTTATTTTTATCTGTCTTTTGTATTTTATCATTTATATTCTGTTTAGTTTTTATCTGATAGAATTATTACAACCTTAAACCATCTATTCATTTTTCATTTATTTGATTTTAGAGAAAAAATCCTCATTTATTGTGAAAATTTATGAAAGTTGTGGAATGAATTTTGAAGTGTCATTTCCAATCTGTTGTCTCGAAAATTTTAAATTTGTTAAAAACAGAGTGGTAAATATTATTGTTGTATCATGCATATGAGACATTTATGCGAACATAAGTAGTAAAGAGATTAAAAAGCCAATTTTGAGGGTGCGGGACATTTCGCCGAATGTCGTTTCGCCGAATGGACATTTCGCCGAAGGTCGTTTCGCCGAATGGGTCGTTTCGCCGAATGGACATTTCGCCGAATTAAAAAAAAAAGAAAACAAAAAAGGAAAAAATCAAAAGAAAAAGAAATGGATAAAAAAAAAGTACTAAAAAAGGGTTTGAGAATACTTCTGTGAGTTTTTGCATTCTTTCAAACATGAATCGTTCTTTCTTTTAGGTTTTGGTAATTTTATTGTTTACCTTTGATTTTAATCTTTTTTTTCAAATTCGGTGAAATGTCCATTAGGCGAAATGTCCATTCGGCGAAACGACCCATTCGGCGAAACGACCTTCGGCGAAATGTCCATTTGGCGAAACGACATTCGGCGAAACGTACCAGATTGGAAAATGGACATTTCGCCGAAGGTCGTTTCGCCGAATGGGTCGTTTCGTCGAATGAACATTTCTTTTTTTTAACAAAAATATATATATTTTTAGCCGTGAAATACTGAGGGGAAGGAGAGGAAAAAAATGGAAAAAAAATCAATTGGCCCAATAACAAATTTATGTTAAACTTGATGATTAAGCAGGAGAAATGTTATTATTGAACAACTAACAAATTAAAAAAACACAAATTTTTATGTTAATGTTATTTTCAAAAGTTGATACAACAAAAGTTTGCATATTATGATAAATGATTTCCTTAGAAACTGACACAAAGTTGACAATATTATCCGCAAAAAGTGCCGTTTCATCTAAACCGCTTTCCCAGCAGCGCAAAACCAACCTCCGCTCGATGTGTGTTTTCCAAAACTGTCAAAAGAAACTTAATTTAGCCAGTAATTGAACGGACCAATTGTTCGTGTTTCTGCCCTGCTGTTTTTTCTTATACTCATGTGACAATAACATTCTTTGCTCAGTTTTGATTTATTCGTGTTTTTTTTTGCTTTCCTTCTCATTCCAGGTAAGACGTGACCAGATAAAAAAAAGCCTTCCAAGATGCTGCGAGACTGACCAGGACTGGTATGATGTTGCAATTTTTGTTATTTTTCCTTTTTTTTGTTTGGCATGCAAATTTAAAGACCATTTCCATGTCGTTATCAGCTGGAGTCCTGGTTTGCAGATCCTTTGACCAGCCAAAAGAAGGTATTTGCAAAAAATATTAGAGCACACAAAGCGAGCCGTTGTTTGGACGTTTTGGAACGTTTTGGAATTTTGTGTTTTTCTTGCTACCATTTTTTTTGCTGTTTAAAGGACATGCGGAGGTGTCCTTTGTGGAATGTGGTGGGATTTAAATGACCATTTAAATGGACACGTACCGTTTCGTTGTGGGTTCATTGTTGGTTAAATCCTTAGTTTTAAAAAAAAAAAGAATTGCTGGAATGGTCGATTCCTGAGAAGCGATTGTCCTTTTAAATATTTTGCAAAGCGATTTTTTAACTGAGTTGTTTGCCAATTCCACCGAACGGAAGTCGGTCGAGATCAAAGATTTCCAGCTGAAATGTGTGAAACTGCGTCCAACACGGTCGTCCAAACTCGGCTCCCCCCTCGGCAGCAAACATATCGATTAACGTTGGTCAATATTTGGCCATTTGTGAAGAGTTCGTTCTCGCGAAGTGCCTTCAGGTCAGTGTGAAATCGTCCAAATTGATCAGTCCGCCTTTGCAGTTCCAAGAAATTTGTCTAGAAATAGAAGGTCTCATGTGTTGTGCCTTTTACGACCTATTTATTTATTTGGGAGATACCTCTTTTGCTATAGTTGGACGGTCCCGGGACGAAACCATTAATTTTTGGGTCTATCTTGTGGCTAGCAAAGAAATTTAACTTACGAAATGTCAGTTTTCCTGCTGAGAAAGGGCAAAATAAACCATAAAACGGTGCTGGGGTTGATTTTTTTTAGATGTTACCTATCGATAGGTCATATATTGATTATTATTTTTTTTGTAATTGTAATTTTTTGCATCGCTCACTCAGTCATTCACTCGCTCATTGGCTCACTTCTTGACTCGCTCACTATCATTGATTCACTCACTGACTCATTGAACCACTCACTTGCTCACTCACCGAATGAATAGGCGATTCACTCAAATACCAATTAAGGATTGGATCATGGATTTACTTTCTTGTTTATCTTCTACTCACTTTCTCATCACTCACTCGTTGACATACTTATTGACGCATTCACTGACCCCATGCGTACTCACTGATTCACTCACTTGCTGAATCGCTCACTATCATTGAATATCTCATTCACTCATTGAACTACTCACTTGCTCACTTACTTACTCACTGAATGAATCGCTCACCAATTTACTTACTCACTTGCTCACTCACACATCTTACGTCCTTGATTGAGAAAAGCAAGTCGCATAAATATGACGTCATGAGTACAAATTTAAAAAAAAATCAAAATTCCGACGACGTGACCTCTTCCGATGACCTTGACCTTCTCCGGTGACCTAGAATTCCAAGAATTTAAAAAAACCATCCACAAGCCACAGAACCGTCCAGAAAAAGGCGGGAAACCCCTCGAGAGAAACCGCCAAAAAAACGGGCGCCAAAAAGCGGCTTCTTTTCGTCCCTTCCACTTTGGCCCACGTTCGTCGGGCTCTCCCGCGCGAGATACGCTTTTCGCTGGGTCTAAATGTAAATATTAGGAACGGTTAAACGTATAAACACAAACGCATATCTCAAACAAAAAATCAACCCAAAAAAGAAGGTCTTGAAAAACACAAAAAAAATAAATCCTTATCCTTTTTTTCACACGTACACCACCCAGGACCGCGCATCGCTGGCCTCCGTGGAGTTGACCCACTCGAAGAAGAAGGATTCTTTCTTCAGCACTTGAGAGGCCTCAAACGGCGAAAAGTTTCCTCGAAAATAACACACAAAAAAATCCTCCAAAAGTCAATAAAAAATAAAACCTTTGAATCAGTCTCGCAGTCAAAACGAAAAAATAATGAACCTTGAAAAATTTTCCCGAGCGAAACAAAGAGCAAGAAGATATATTTTTATAGCTGAGAAATCACCACACCATTAGATCAGATGAAATCTAGGATCTATGGGTCGTGTCATTGTTTTTATTGCGAGCCGTTTTTTTGTGGGTCGGCGTCAAAAATTACATTCCTTAATGGCCGTTGGGCGAAGAAGGTCCTAATGGCGAAAGTTTGTTTGTTGTTGTTGTTGGTGGCTGGGACTACCGAATAGAGCGATTTGAGGTGAAATGCACTGTGAAAAATCGTTGTTTTGCGGATTCAATCGATTTGCATTTCCCGATCACGGACGTCAACTTTGAGGTAGCCGCATAAGAATCGCTTATTATTTTGCAAATCTTATCTGGTAAGTACAAATGTGTGAATATGTTCCAAACAACTGGTGAGTACATTCTGTCAACTGTCAATCTGTCAATTTAAGGTGAATTCAATCGATTTTATTCCAGATTACTCCTGTTTGAGTAAATTTAATGAAATCCATTGCTCACTACAATTTTTATTTCAAGAGTTGTTAGGGTGAAAATGCTAGTAAAGATTAGTTTTTTACAGTGTCACTCAAAATAGTTCAGAATGTCCCAAGCAAAGAGGAGAAAATTTATTAATTATCGCACACGGCACCCCGGGATTTAAAGAGCGGCGCTCTCGGCCAATTCTCCAGAAATCGAAATCACAAACTTTCATCAGTGAGTGAGATAATGGTGATGAAGTTTGATGATGAGCAAACCTTTCTTGTCGAGGTATCAAACCGTTCTATTAGAGATCGTTTATCAAGTAGGAAAGGTTTCATTTAAAATGCGCTCGCCTTTTTTGATTAGGACTTTTAAGGTGAGTTGCAATTAACTTTGCCCGTGAAATTTGGACTAACGGAGTTTGATGAGAATTGATTGACTAGTCATTTTTACTTTTGAAGTTTTTAAATTTGGCATTATAAAATCTTGCACAAACACCCAATGATTTTCAGAAGTCAGACCACAAAAGTACCTGCTGCTGCTGCGCTACCACCGTGAGTCTCGACTTCTTAGGGGTGCATCACGCTGATATATTTGTCTTTCACCTCGGCAGGATCGCTGGAGGACCTGCAGGAAAGTCAACACACAAAAGGGAGGTTTTGCTTATCCTTTCTGGAGAACACTTTCTTTCAGCAGTTGTCAAAGGGCTTGCCGCGCCGAGGTCGTAAAACGGGAGAAATGTTCGGGCCAGAACTTCTGGGAAGGCAGCCAAGTGATCATCACACGGGGTCAGCAAGTGTCCTTTCTTTGGGCACTTGAGTCGTAAAAAACAATACCATCTCCCTTCGGTGCGGTAGATAATGGTCACATAAAAGGTCGATAAAACGGGGAACAACCGAATTTCACTGTGCCCTGGAGAGGATCCGAGATTTGAACGTTGATCGCCGATGATCATGACTTGGTTTAACCAAGTTCAAGTTGCGATCGCGATTTACAAAAAAAGCTCAAGAAAATAAACAGTCAATTTTTTGCCTCGTCAACGAATACAGAGAGCGAGGACCAGAGTTGCGACTGTTGACTGATTCGTTTGTTAAGATAACAAATCAAGTCCTGCTCTCCGGTCCCGTCTAAGTTCTTAACCCCGGGAAGAAGACTTTGTTTCCTTTTGTGGACTGCTACATCGTCGTCATCCTGACGAAGGAGACGAGACCACAAGAAAAATAAATATCTCAGCTGATTGATTTGGGCATGTTTTCGTTTTGACTTCGGAACGACTCGCGAGCGAGGTTGGAGGGATCGACTTCATTAATCATACCCGGGACGTCGTCCACAAGAAAGAACGCAATGATCCGAGGCTCAGATCTTATTATGTTGATGAACTCGAGCGATCCGATTCTCCGCGGATTAGCTTGATTGAAGCTCCAAATTGGCTTAAATCTGCGTTCAGGGAACTCCACAAAACGTCGAACTTACCGACCTTGCCCTCAGGAATCCCCACCGCCGATAAGAAATCCCCTCCGGGTGTTCTTCCGGCTGCAAGCAACGATTGTGACAAATTCATTCATAAAGTTGCAGTTTCGAACGTTTGAACAGCCGCCAACCACCTCCGCTAGGGAGCGCGCGCGCGCTCCAAGTTGTTCTGGCTGTGTTTGTTTATCAGCTGCCTGACAAGACGATAAGAACGCCGGCCGGCCGGCCGATTGCAGAAGTTGGCATAAAGAAGTGCGTCGAGCAAGACGCTGTAATCTAATCAGCTGTTCGCAAACGGAAAGCGCTAACGTCTGACTGTTTGTTCTACATCTTCAACACAGGCTGCCAAATATTTAGGAACCGTTGAGTGGCGAAAAAAACAGCTGAAATTGGAGATAAGCGGACGTTCTTGGTGCGTTTTAGCTTTTTTGATAGGGCATTTAAATGGAAACTTGATTAGCTGCAAGGCCAACTGCGTTGTAGAACGTTTTGCCTACTTTGCGTTTCCCAATCACGGACGTCGACATCGAGGTACCTATCAAGACGCGATCAAACGGTTCGCGAAAGTTATCAGGTAAGTGTTTAGTGTTGCTGTTGTTGCAGGAATCTGAACGGGTAAGTACATTCTGTCAATCTGTCAACTGTCAATCTGTCAAAATCCTAGTAGAATGCTATGGATTTCTAGTACAGTCTAGAAATCCATCATCCACTGTGTCAAGTGACGTCATCCCGTATGGTATTTTTCTCGCAACGACGACCTAATTAAGCCAACAAATTCTTCAATTGAGATAACAGAGAGGGACCCTCCGTTGACGTCGTCATCGGTAGACTTTGGAATTCTCCAGTCGTCGCCGCGGAAAGACTATTTTTTATTCAATTCTCATGCCAACAACCAACCAACAAACGCTGGATGTTGATGATGGTGGTAGAGATTCTTTTCAAAAGGATATCCTCCTCTCTTTTTTTGTTGCTGAGTATGAGTTGAACGCTGTCTCCCACGGCTTCGTTGATCGGATTAACAAGTGCCTCGACGTCGCAGTCGGGAATTTATGACCGTTTGTCAAACGCGCTGCTGCTGGTCGCGATGGTGTTAATTAGTATTCAACTCTCGGGCTCTCGATCTCTTGCTGCTCGGTGCGAAGGAATGCATTTTGAGACTATCTCCGCGACACACCGAAACAAACAACTTGGAGAACAAGTGTAAACGACGCGGAGATTGCGTCTAGCGACCCTTTCTAATGCCTTCATTCATGCATTCATTGAGAGACTACAGCAGGAAGCTGCTGCTGGGGTTTAGATGATGGTGGCTTCCTTAATTATGGTGGATATCCTTTCGCGGCGGAGCCGCAGGCTTAACGCGTAATTGATTTACAGTCTGTGGGAACGGGTTGAGCGTCGAGCATTGACGAGGTATTGTTTTACCCTTTGTACTCGGTTCAAGGAACCTCTTCTAATCTACGTGAAGAATCGCTGGAGGACCGAAACACAGGAAGAAAGAGTTACCGTTTCATGGTGGATATTAGATTTCAATTCTTGGGATTCGGGTAGCGTTCAGGACTCCCCATACTGCACACGTGTTCCATGTCCGCCAGTTGGTCAATTCGATCTCCAACTGGGACACTCGAAGACCACATGATAACGCCTTCGTCCACTCGAGAAAAACGGCGTATCAAACCCGCTCACAAAGAAAAACCTCTCGTGAAGTACAATACCACTGCTAATGATTACAGATAGGTTTATCAAGCTCACAGGTTGGAACGAATCGAGCGAATCCTTTTCGGGAAAAGTCTCGAATGCGTTACGCAACTCTGCGCGCTGGGCGAGCATGAAATTTTCAGTTGGAACCAAAAGCCTAAAAAATCCCTTCAGTCGAGAGACAAAGAGTTGCGCAAAGAGCGAGGAGACCCATGCCGTGCCGGGACCAAAGGATCGAGCAAGTCACGAAGTTGTGTTGATTTTCCCTTTGACTTGGACTGTGTTTTAAGGCGACGATTTACGATCCTCGAAAAAAAGAGGAGAAACTGCTTTTCTGCTTGCGTCAATGAGTTTTTTGGTTCCTTCTCCTGCAGTTTTGGGTACTTCTTTTTTGGGCAATAAAAATCACAACAATTAGTTGTGTTTCGAACTGCAATTACGATTGTAGGGCGAATTTCGGCTACTCTTTTTGGATTTCCTTTTTTTTACATGTATGCTTTGTTAGTACGTGACCTGCTTATCTTTCCTAATGAGAATTGTCTTGAAATCTGGATGAATTGATTTCTACTCAGTTTACTCGAACAGGAGTAAAAATTTGTAGAAATCCATTACATTCCTTACATGTTTTGACAGTTGACAGATTGACAGTTTGTACTTACCCTCTCAATATTAACTGCTTAGAAACCAAATATTACCACTTACCTGAAAAACTTCAAATTTCTTAAGTTCTTCATAGGTACCTCAATGTTGAAGTCCTTGATTGGGAAATGCATATGCGACGCAACAAACTTATCATAAAGCACTGCTAGCAGTTTCGATCCTTTTCGAAAGCACTTCAATGCATGTTTTCGGGCTCCTTTGTAGCCCACAGCAAACGAGTTTTGGCCACCTACTTGTTACAATTTTCAAGATTTTCGACCTGCTTTTGTGTGCCGAGACGAGCGCAACCGATGAAAGTCACGAACGGTTCAATACGTTCGGTTGACAATTACAAACCTGAGTCCTGAATGAAGAACGGTGACCTAAACAATTGCTGCAATTTTTGAAAAGCGGTACAATTTCATTGACCAAAAGTCGACGTGTCGTTTCCAAGAGGTTTCCCATTTTTAACGGTTTTCGAACGTTCCACTTTCCCAAAAAACAGGCAACCAAACCCGTTTCGTGTTTGGAGCTAAATTTTGGTCCACGAGTGCGCACTTTCGAAAGGGCCTGTGTTGGTCCTGCGAAGGAATCTGGTTTCACACGAAATTTTCCACGTATTAACCGTTACGTTTTGGATGCTGGCCAGTTTCGCGCGCGGGACAAGGAACCGGTTCGGCGACCAAGTCGCGTCAAGAAACGGGCCAAAAGGTCAGCGTCAACAGACACCGAAAATTTTCGTCTTCAAGGATCTCGCAACAAAAGGGTTATCACCGCGAGAGAATCTCCATCGCGAAACGGGACACTCTGTTGACGGAGATAAATCTAATGAATATTCAAAACAAGCATTACATGGTTCATCTTTCCGAGATGAGGACGAAGAAATGGGCGCGCGTAAACAAATGACGAGACGGCCCTGGACGGTTTCTTTCGGCCGGGACCCCGAAGGATTAGTCCCTCTAATCACGCTCATTAATTTTCTCATCTCAAGTCAACGTGCCGGACGCAGGACCAGGACCTGCAGTAGGAAGGGGGAAAGCCCTCTCGGGACGGTTGAGGTTGGTTTCCAAAAAAAACCTCCGTTTTTTCAACAGACGAAGGGTCCCGCCACGTCTGTGAACTAGTTTTGTGCCGAATCTAGACACGATATGCGTCGGAAATGAAGTGTGACGAGAAGACCGGAGGAAATTTGGACCATCGGCGAAATTTAAGGTACCGGGAGGAAGAAAAAAAAACCGTCTTGAAATGGGTCCTAATCAAGAAATCAATTTGGTTGATGTTATTGTTGTTGTGAGCAGATCTTTGTTTCGGGCCCTTTTCCCCGGATGACCAGCAACCCTCGACGGTGCTTAGTTTGGAGAAATGAGTACAAATTGGGATGTGATTTTTCCCAGGAGGCTTTTCCGTGTAGGGATGTTTTTTTTTATAAAACGAATCTTACTTTTGAATCTGTTTGAAGGTATCTGGATGTTGACGTCCGTGTTAGGAAAACGCTATCGTAGTCTTTCGATATTTTTTCACGTTGACAGATTGTTATTACCACGTACTCACCTTCTAGAATCTCTGAATCTTAACATAAAACACTTACCTGTAGACTGACTCGAAAAACTTATAATTGATAAAGATCTTTATTTTTGTTCGTAGCATAAGATGATGCATTCCTATCAGATTTTTACAGTTGAACGAATGTTATTACCACGTACTTACCTCCTAGAACCTCTGAATCTTAACAAGTAACATTTACCTATCGATTGAATCGAAAAACTTATAATTTATATAGATCGTCATTTTTTCAAAGCTTGAAATGATACATTTCTAGCATCTTATCACATTTTGACAGTTGCCGGATGTTATAACCACGTACTAACCTCCTAAAATCATTGCATCCTAACAAGAAACTCTTACCTATTCATTGACTCGACAAACTTATGATTATTATAAATCGATATTAGTTTCAAAGCTTGAGACGATGCATTTCCAGTCTGCAAACTCGAACAGAAGAAATCAGTACTAGAAATGCAAAACATCTTACCCGGTTTTGTTATTACCACGTGCTTACCTCCTAGAACCTCTGGATCTTAACAAGAAACACTTACCTGTTAATTGACTCGAAAAACTTATAATTAATATAGAGGGAATCTCGATGTTGAAGTCCGTTCGGGCATCGCTTGAGCGACCTTGTAGTGGATGACTACCAGTAGTATCAACAGCTATGCAATTTTTGAAGCCTGTTACCAGCCCGGTACTCTTTTCGGACATAATTCTTAGAATGCAAAGCCGGTACAACAACGTCTGTGGACTGTCTGCGCAACGTCTTCTTCAGCAGCTTACCCAAATATCCTGTATAAGGTGAACCGGGTCAATGTCGCGCTTCCCCAAAACATTCAAATCAACCAGCACGAATTCCAGCATTTATTATTCCATATCCGGAGCCAAACTGCCCCGCAAGCCAATCGGTCCCAGGACTATTTCGGACCAAGCGAAAAGCAAACGATAAGGAAATTTATTTCCAGCAAACTATTTAGCATATATTTCAACTCTTTATGCTGCTCTTCTCGTGGTGTTCTAAGCGCTCAAACAGGAATTCTTTGCTTGCAGAAGACAACGCCGGGCATTCTTGACCACTTCGGTCGTGGTCCTCCTCCATCGCACGGTCGTTCGTTCTAAGCCGCGATTAATAAATACGTTTAATGGTGGTGGTGTGGCGGGGAAGGAGCTTCGGTTTCACCAAAACAGACCTCTCAAAGAAGGAGGTTCGGGTTGATGTTTATCAATTTTCTACCGCCGCGAACCTGCCACCAACGGTGTACGTGATTTGTTATCCGCGAGAACTCCGAGGAGTTCTGGGCGCGTTTGTGGGAATGTTGCACTTTAGTTTTGAGGGAGCGGTTTATGGATTTTCGTTGGGCTGTATTGCATAAAGTCGGCATGTGATGTCAACGATCGGATTGACGATGTTTTTATGTTTTGGACTCCAAACGTGCGCGGAATTGGTCATTTCGGGGATCGGTTTGATTGAGTGGGCCATTCGATTCGCGGAAAGGATGCATAAATCTTCGCTCCGCGATGGAGATTTCGTGTTATGAGAAGTTGACCTTCTATCAGAGACTTCCAAACCTGTTTCACCCCATTCTGCCCGGCCAGCCATAATCTCAGCACGCACAATTTCTTCGTTTTTTGTGCGTTCCCCCTTCGCTGCTGATTACAAATGGAACGCAAATTACTAATCACGTTTTTTTTTCTCGGGCAGTCCCTCTTCACATCAATATCGCGGACGAGGTCCTCATCTTGCTCTTCTTAAGAACCCCCCAAAATTAAAGATGGTTCCCCGCAGGGAGTCCCGCGGGGCCGATCCTCTCGAGTGGTTCGCGCAATGTTCTTGATGGATGACCTACGCGCCGCCGCCGCCGCCGACACTTTGTAGCTCTGAAGACGTTGAGGTCACTCGAGTTCGCGTTCGAGTTCGGAACTTTGGATAATTTCTTGCTCAAACAATTGACCCGTTGTCGGATGCTGGAAGCGTACCCACTTGAGAGTTCAAAGTCCTCGCGCGGTTGAGCGATCCGCTGCGGGGGAATCTAGCCGGTTTGTTTACTTTTAGTAAGGAGTGAAGTGGAAGGCAAACACTGCAGTTGGCGCACTGTGCAAGTGCATCAGCTGGTGTCTTCGAACACACTCTTGGTGGAGATGCTCAGCGGGCCCGATTTGGCCCCAACGAGGTGCGTACTCTTCTCACACGCATGAATATTTAACCTTTTTGAAGAGGTTTTTTGGCTACTCAAAATGGAAAGAAGAATGAAATTCTTAGCATAACAGAGCCAAGCTATGACTTGTGAGTTGCTTTGTTCTTGCTGGGAGATACCCGCGAGGGATGAAGGATCTAAACGCTTGCAAGAAGAGTCAGATGCTTGAAGAAGTGCGTGGAGTTTAGAAGAACCAGAAATTCACAATTCTTAGCTTAAATTTTCAAAACGTCGTATTCATTACATTGTAAGTAAAATACGACGTTTCAGTAATGTTGACAGTTGACAGATTGACAGTTTGACAGAACTAACCTATTCGTACTTACCTGATGATGGAGCAAGGTGTTATATGATGTCGCTAGGGGTACCTTGAAGTTGACGTCCGTGTTAGGGAAATGCACATTTTCAAGTATTGCTGCAGAGTGACCACTGAAGCAAAACGGTCAACGACTAGAGGTAAAATCTAAATTTTTTAGTCCCAATATCACGCATTAGCCTATAATAAATCAACCGGCAATGTTCGGCTTCCGGTAGCGAGTCTCCCACTAGAACTACCGACCATCAGGAACCTCCCGGAGCCCATCCCGCCCATAAATGTACAAATTAGCAAAAACCGATTTAAATTGGTCGCTTCGAATGGCCCAATCTCCCAATATGCGTACCCCCCGCTATTACATAAATCATGCACAAAACTAGAAGAAAGAAGCCCCTAATGTTACCCCTTGCCTTGCCGATTTGGTCGGTGGATCTCCGTCGATCTCAGGCAATAGAATATATCATTTCCTGTGTGCGTATTCTAACCAGTCAGCAGGCAGGCAGGCAGCTATGGCTCTCAATTGAAATTCCATCGGGACTATTCGCGTCTTCTTCGGGCCCCATTTGTACAAGAGAGGTTCACAACAATCGGTGGTTATAGTTAAATTTAAATAATTCCTAAATGGCTGAGGAGACTCATCCTGTGTGCGCCTCCCAGCCAGCCAACCAACCAACCAAGACTTGCGGCTATCATCCGAAATAATTGAGCTTCTCTGGAGAACGCCAGAACGCCCTCCTGAACTCTCAGTCAGTCCCGAACTCCTTGATCCTCTTCCGAAGAACGCGCCCGTGGTTCGCCTGTCGATCAGAACTCTAAGAGGTTCGCAAATTCACGATGCCAATCACGTCCGTCCTGACGAAGACCCCGACGACGTTCGCCGAAAGGCCATTCACACGCACTTCAAGCTGTTTTATGGTTATATTTTGCCCAAGAGTCCCATGACCGGAGAGGAACCCCAACGGGAAGAACCTGTTATCGCGCTCTAGGTTCTGCGGGGAGGGCTCGTCGTAAAAAGTTGAACCGGATCACACGCATAACTCTGTTTTCGCACATTCGCCCAAATGACACATTCGCGCACCGGAGATCGGGAGATTGCGATCTCTGTGTGGGGTTTATGTGGTGCGAGAGCAATTAAAAGCATCCATTGGGTTTGGACTGGAAGTGTCGAAAAATTTCTACGCGCTTTTCGTTTGTTTCTTTGGACCAATTAGATCGGTTTGAAGAAAGTTCATTGACCGAATATCACGATTTCGTGTTGTCCTCAAGAATCAATTTATTACAAATTTTTCAGTTGCATTTTTGTTATTTTGTGCTATTTTTGTTGTTGAGAGATCTACATTAAGCTTTTTGAAAAATTGAAAATTTGACAGCAAGAAAACTAAAATGCAAATTTTGATATTTTAACATTTTTGTCAGCGTGATAGTTTTGCCGGAACTATTATGGAAACACTGACCGTGAACAACCCTAGAACAAAATTGGCACCTCAGCGAAAATTATAAAATCGACGAAGTTCGCTTATCGCAGTAGGCCACTCGAGAACTGCACAGCTGAGTGACGTTTACGCGAACTAAACCATATTTGTTGCATCATTCGTGCAGTGAGCTCGCGGTGTTGTGAAGCAGATTTTTGCGTCCCTGGATCTGGATATTGTAGAAACGCAGCATTTGAAAAGTTTCCGTTCCGGACCGTCCGAAATACGATGAGCTCGATGGATTGGAAGGCAATTATTCCTGTTTTGTTGCCGTTCTTGAGTCAGCGTCCCGCGAACCGGGAAGATCAGGAAAAGCTCCGGAAAATGGAGCGGAACACCAATGACATTCGGTACAATCAAAGGAGGCTGAATCGGAACATCACCGAGAAGATCGATACCCTGGTGGAGCAAGTCAACAAAGGGTGCCAGCAGTGCAAGCACCACCTTCGGATTAGGGCTGCTCAAAAACACAAGCTGGACAGGGTGTACGAGTGGAACCGGGCGCTCAAGAAGCAACTGGCTTATTTTAGTATTGTAATTTTTTTGTTAGTTTTGATTGTAGGTTACCTGCTGCTAAAATGTTATTACTGATTAATTAAATAAACAATTTAATTGGTTTCACTAATGCAAAATTCTTCAAAAAGAAAAGTCCAAAATCTAAACAACATCAAAACACTGCCCAGTCTGACCTCGGGCCACGACCATCGTTTCTTCCCAGGAAGGCGACCTCCCAAATCTCGGCCGTAGTCCTTGGTCATGGACCATGAAAAGTGGCCGTTGCGGGGCCGTATTATCATCTTCAATCTGGAATTCTCGCGAAAAAAAAAACGCTCCCCAGGAACCGGTTTTGGGTGGACTCCTTTGATCGAGCTAGCCACCTTGCAGTGCGCTACGGGCGGTTCTCAACTTCTTGCAAAATCTTACAATTTCGATTACAATTTGTGAGAAACGTCACAGTTTCTACCTGGTCGCAGACAGTCGTCGTCCCCAGGTTTTGATAACCAAGAAAAGGAAAAGAATGAAAATTGCATTTCTCAAAGCGCTGATCTCGACTGCGGTCGCCGCCTTCTTTGACGGGGCCCCCTGAAAACATGCATAATAAAAGTGGTGGCGAAGGAATTTGACCGTTGGATTACGCTGTGAAAAATCTCGCCACTTTGAGCCATATTGGGAGGCGAAATATTCTGGCTAGTTCCAATTTGCAGTGTACCAAATTCGTGCAGACGATAAGGGTTATTCTTGCTCTTGTTTGGTTAAATTTTTTGTGAGTCGTTCAGCAAAGGTACGAAAATGAGATTTCGTGTCCAAAATCGAACCACCAAGGTGCGGAAATAAAAACAAAAAAGATGTAACGTCCGCCAGACAGTGCAGAAAAAAAGTAAACATTAGAGAGGACTTCCACGCAGACATAATCAGCTGATTAGTGTAATGATGGATTGAGAGTTGGTTTTTTTGGTAGATTTTTCAGACCTTTTACAGGTTGAGACTTACCTCATATTATTTTATTGATTTTACACTAATTTTATGTATGTATGCCAAAAAAAAAAAAAAAAAAACAAAACACTAATTTTATGTAGGTTTTAAACATTCTCCAACTTGTCTTAAGTGCTCATAACTGTTGATAGAGTTGTCCGATTTTCAGACTATTTACTGCCCATGTTCGCATAAATGTCCCATATGCAAAAACAGCAAACTGAGAAAAACGCATTTGAAGTTTGTCTCACACATAAGGCTACGTGTTAAGTTTACACGAAAAAACTGGATTTCCTCCCGATTTCTTGAACAAAGTACTGGATGTTATAGGCTCTTTAGAAAGAGCACACGATTTTGAACCAAACTGCATCAATAACTCAAAAGTGATGAAAATGCATATGGGACATTTATGCGATCATGGGCAGTTTAGCTCATTGGGAAGTTCCATTGTTTTTATCACAAAATCTAAGTTCATTATGGTGCTCAAAACATTAGATAAGATTGTCAGATTACCAACATCAGAACAGATCAGTACGGAATATCGACTCCAAACGCAGAAGAAGAACATGCTGGTAGCTGTTGGACTTACTTCGTGTACCGCAGGAATAAAATAGACCCACCAAGCGGTCCATTAGCCTCTTGTCCAGTAACTCCGATACCCTGGCCTCCCCGCGGCGCTAGCCGGGATACTAGTAACCATTGGAGAGATCGGGTAACCAACCCCGGTGGGAACTATGGTAGTATGCTGACAGGGAAGGGGGGCTCCATCCTCTTCGGAGGGTGTAGCTATGCCGTTAGGCCTCGTGAGAAAGGCCCCCGTTACGGTGTCGAGAGAAAACCGGAGCTGGGTCTCGGTAGCTTCAAGGTGGCAGCCCCACCCCGAGACTAGGTATCGCAGCCCCAATCCGGCTGCATACCGAAATCAAAATCATTACGAACAATCAAGAAGGAATAAGGATCCGGAACAAACGGCATAGACCTAGGCACGAAAAGGACACCGATTGGAAACTCGGAACATGGAACTGCAGATCGCTACGTTTCGATGGGTATGAGTACGCTCTGTTGAACGAGCTCAAACCCCGCAACTTCGATGTTGTAGCACTGCAGGAGATGTGCTGGAAGGGAGCGAAGATGTGGGAGGATGATGCTTTGGAGCTCACCATGTACCAGAGCGGCGGAGCCGAAAACAAGCTGGGAACCGGCTTCATAGTGTTGGGCAAGATGCGGAGTCGTGTGATAGATTGGGAGCCGATCGACGACCGGATGTGTAGGTTGAGGATTAAAGGCCGTTTCTTCAACTATCACATCTTCAACGTACATTGCCCACACGAGGAATCATCCGATGCCGAGAAGGAAGCGTTCTACGCGAAGCTGGAGCAGAAGTTCGACAGCTGCCCGCAGAGGGACGTCAAGATCGTCATCGGAGATATGAACGCCCGCATAGGAAGGGAGGAGATGTACAAGCCGGTGATCGGGCCGAACAGCCTGCACACCGTCACGAACGACAACGGCCAGCGGTGCATCAACTTCGCAGCCTCCCGCGGTATGGTGGTACGGAGCACATTCTTCCCCCGGAAAGACATCCACAAAGTCACCTGGACATCGCCTAATCAACGAACAAAAACACAAATCGACCACGTTCTCATCGACGGCCGATTCTTCTCGGACATACGGAACATCCGCACGTACCGCGGTGCGGACATCCACTCGGACCACTACCTGGTGGGTGCAAGCATGCACTCAAAACTGTCGACGACGTACCACCGACGACGGAGCCGGCTCCCACCGCCGTTCAACACCGAGCGGCTGCAGGACACGGCTGCGGCTCAGCACTACGTGCAGCAGCTGGAAGCGAGCCTGCCAACGGAGGAGGAACTCGGCGCTGCCTCGCTCAACGATGGATGGAGCAGAATATGCTCGGCCATCGGCAGTGCCGCTGAAGCCGCGCTAGGTAGTACGGTCCGAGTTGGAAAGCAGCGCTGGTTCGACGAGGAGTGCCAGCGGCTACTTGACGAGAAGAAAGCAGCTTATGCGGTGAAGCTGAGAGCTGCAACTGATGAGAACGTGGCCAGATACAAACAAGCGCTGAAACAGCAGAGAACGGTCTTCAAGCTCAAGAAGCGCCAGCTGGAAGATCGCGATCGCGCCGAAATGGAGCAGCTGTTCCGGCAGAACGAGACGCGAAAGTTCTACGAGAAGGTTAACCGGTCCCGCAAAGGCTATGCGCCGCAAGCCAACACTTGTCGGGACGCCGAGGGAAACCTTCTTATGGACAAAGGCGAGGTGTTGAACAGGTGGCAGCAGTTCTTCAACGAGCACCTCAACGGCGATGTAGCGCATGGAGACGGCTTTGAAGCCCAACTTGGACCGCCCGCTGCTGACGAACAGTTCCCGGCACCTGATCTGGAGACGGTGAAGAAGGAGATCAGGCAGCTGAAGAACAACAGGGCCGCCGGTAAAGATCGGTTACCCGGTGAGCTCTTCAAATATGGAGGAGAGCAGTTGGCGAGGGCGATCCACTTGGTGATTTCTAAGATCTGGAGGGAGGAGAAACTACCAGAAGAATGGATGGATGGTGTCGTGTGTCCCATCTACAAAAAGGGCGATAAGCTGGACTGCGGCAACTACCGCGGCATCACGCTTATCAACGCGGCCTATAAAATCCTCTCCCAGATCCTCTGCCGTCTGCTGACACCGTACGCACGGAGGTTCGTGGGCCCCTATCAAGCGGGGTTTACTGGCGCTCGGGCCACCACGGACCAAATTTTCTCGCTCCGGCAGATCCTCGAGAAATGCCGTGAGTACAACGTGCCCACACATCACATCTTCATCGATTTCAAGGCAGCGTACGATACAGTCGACCGCGAACAGCTATGGCAGATCATGCACGAGAACGGATTTCCGGACAAACTGACTCGGCTGATCAAGGCTACCTTGGATCGTGTGATGTGTCACGTGCGAGTGGCAGGGGAGCTAGCGGACCCCTTCCAATCGCACCAAGGGTTACGACAAGGTGACGGCTTATCCAATGCGCTGTTTAACATCGGACTTGAGGGAGTTGTGCGAAGAGCGGGTATAGACACGAGAGGCACGATTTGCAACAGGACAGTCCAACTTCTTGCTTATGCGGACGACATTGACATTATAGCGAGAGACCTAGAGACGGTGAAAAGGGTTTACACCGCCTTAAAGACGCAAGCAAGACGAATTGGATTGGCCATGAATACGACGAAAACAAAGTACATGAAAGGGAGGGGCTCAAAGGACGTTGACCCCCCAAGACTCACCCCTTTAGCTGTGGATGGCGATGTGCTGGAGGAGGTGAGTGAATTCGTGTACTTGGGATCGCTGGTAACGGCCGACAACGACACCAGCTTAGAGATCCGGACTCGTATCCACTCCGCGAATCGCGCCTACTTTGGATTACGGAAAACCTTGACATCTGATCGAGTGCAACGCGCCACGAAGCTGACCCTGTACAAGACACTGATTAGACCGGTTGCCCTCTATGGCCATGAGACCTGGACGCTGCGGCAAGAGGACGAACGAGCCCTTGGAGTTTTCGAACGGAAGGTGCTGCGAACGATCTACGGTGGAGTACGTACAGCTCAGAACGAGTGGCGAAGGCGCATGAACCACGAACTGCACGCGCTGCTGGGAGAACCGACAATCGTTACCCTGGCGAGAATCGGGAGGCTCAGGTGGGCCGGCCATGTCGCGAGGATGGACGAAGACCATCCTGTCAGGATGCTCTTTGACCGCGCGCGACCCGATGGCGGCACAGGCCGAAGAGCAGGAGCACAGCGTGCACGATGGGGAAATCAGATCGAGGCGGACCTAAGAAAGATCTGCAACCTAGGAGACTGGCGAGCTGCAGCCCAGAACCGAGCAACATGGAACAACCTTCTTGATACAGCACGGGCACCGCGTATGGTGTTCTAAGCTGATTGGTATGGTATGTATGTAGCTGTTGGATATCGTCCATGTCAGAATCTTGTTCCCAACCGTTCGCGCGCTTTCCAAACTGGTCAGACGGCGTCAGATCGCGAGAACCATCATGCCCGCGCTGATAGCAAGGCAGGAAATCGGACCTTTTCAGCAAAAATGCGACGATAAACCGGCTTTGCGTCTCAATTTGTCAATAAATGTTCAATTATTTGCCGCTGACAAACATCGCAGGTCAAACAGTTTGAACAGTGTTACATTGTATGTTGATTGAGTTCTCGCATGGTGGGGATCGGATCAAAGATCGAACACAAAAGCCCCAAGTCATCCCCGAGACGGAGGGAGTTATAATTAACCTCTGCTAAATGGTTGAGGCTCCCCGAGAAAGAAAACAAAATCTGTCCACTCATCCAAATCGTGGGGATCCATGGAGTTCCGTGGGGTCCACGAATCCACGTAATTCATTAGGAGCAGCAGCCCTACAAGAATCGCGAGCCTAAGAAGATCAGCGTTTCAAGTCACGACTTTCTTCACAACACGTCGTGGCTCGTGGCCACATCTTGCGTGGCCTGATTGCGATCGCTCGCGCCCGGTCCAAGAATAACAAACTCTAATGACCTCACGACGACCAAGGTCTGGAACCCTCGTAACGCCAAACAAGGAATTCAATCTCACCTTCTTCTAGTACGAGAACGCCGAGTTCTTCGCGGGGCAGCTATACGTACAGCGTTAAGAAGATTAATGGATGGATCGCCACTAGAACATGTTGTCGAAAAATGTAGATCTTCATCACCGGCAACACGCAGGCAGGTCGTCGTAAAAATCTAGCCAAATTTCTCAAGTTCGCGTCCTCAGCCGGGGCTCGTAAATACTGTGAGGTCTCCTTCGGAGGGAGGTCGCTGAACCTTTTGGACGGGGGGAATTTTCGTTCTTTTCTCCGCGACTTTGAGGGCGGCATCTCTCCAAAGGACGTCAATTCTTGGCAATTACCTCCTTCGCTCCCCCCGCGCTAACTACATGAGATCAAATTATTGCGTCCGCCGGACGCTTTATGACCCGCTAAATATCAATTATTGACCAAATAAATACAACGAGGAAGACGAAGAGAAGATGAGCCCGGCGAGGTGTTGATGAATTGGTTGTGGCCACACGACACAAATTCGCGTTAAGGAGCCATTGACGACTGGCTCGAGGAGCCTGGGGCTGTTTCTCACAACACGAAGTAATGTGCTCTTTGCCATTAGTGTCAGGTACCAATGACAAGATTGGTGGTGAAGATTAACGCTCGCGGATGTGGGTTTGCTCCTGAAATAGTTCTATTTGCAAAAAAATAGAAATTTAAAGCTTTACTAAGGCTAGTACAAATTTTATTTAAAGTTTTGTCCTTCGTCTCTGTTCGATCTCGAGAGAACGGGGACAAAAAACTAAATCTACACATTATTACACACAGCAAAAAAAGTAGTAATCCAGCTGCTGGGCGTAAAATAAATTTTGCATTATTTTATGAAATTCTATGTAATATTACACCCTGAAATATGTAGCCCACCAGTATGGGAAACCTACTTGACCGAAATGTCAAGCTCATATATGCGTTTATCCTTTCAATTCTTCATCGGTCTGATAGCCGAGCGGGCTAAGGCGCCAGTCCGTACTGTTGGTGCTGGGGTTGGTTCCCGTCGGTTGCAACTTTTTTTTTGTTTACAAAAATTGTACATGCAGTGTGTATTAAGTGTCTTTTTTGACGAAGGTGATGTGCATGCTTTTGCATGCGATTTTATCAAAGAATTTATGCAAATATATTTTTCATATAGTTTTACAGAGCGGTATTTCTTATAATCCTGAAAATAGTCTGAAATTCTTGGGTGTCGTTTACGACTCTTTCCAGCTTGATACTTTTGCTTTCCATCAAAATGTAATAAAATTTGAAAAGCAAAATTGAGCTATTAGCATTTGTCAAATTTAAATATCACCTGAGCTTATTTTTCGCAAAATCCTCCTCGAACATATGTTTCTCAAGTTCATCGTCGAGAATTATGCGTAGTGCTTGGACAATTGCCTATTCCAGTTACGTACCGTCCCTTATAAGTCTGTCGGACATCCAGACCATCAAATTCCTCCAAATTACGACACATTCACGCACCGAGAATCGCTTAATGTCCCTGCTTGTCATTCCAGCGACAGCCATTCCGAAAAGTCTTTATCTTGAGTCTACGACCAGGACCAGCATACTGATTAGAACTCGTCAAACTGCCCTCGTCGAAGCAACTAATTTCTATTTAAAAAATAAAACTTTTCTCTTTCACGGTTCTGCGCCCCGAGAGAGAGAGAGAGCTGAGAGACTGCCAACTTAATGGCCAGATTCGTTTTTTAAATTGATTCCTCTGCGTCGAAGGCTCAAGAAGTGGCGAGTGCTGGCTGGGAGGTCAGTCGTTGAAGGAGGGGGGGCAGTTCTCCATTTCCTTCTTTCTCCGCGTGCGCGGCCGTTTTTGACCGTTGGAAACCTGATTTTGACCGTTGGGGAGCCTTGGCGGGCTTCTTCGCCGCGGTGGTGCTGGGCTCCACCTTTGAAGCAGCCCGAGGAATTCGGAACAATGCAGCGATGCAGAAGTTCTCGGTGTTTTTGCCTGATCTAGAACTTCGAGAACTAAACCTCGTCCGAGACCTTGCAGGACACACTTGTTCAGAACTCGTCGCGACACTACCACGAGTCATCCAGAACTCTACAGAACGATAAGGTCCGAAAAGGCATAAATATTTAGAAAACTGAGCCCAGAAAGAGATGGCAGGAAAGAGCGCGAGGAGTTCCCGTAGGATCGAAAGGGATAGATGGCGCGCGGGTCGTCGTCGTCGGAGAATCACGGTCTCGAGAGAAGGAAGGATGAAGACCAACAAAGTCGTTGGCGGCGGCAGAACGCGACCGACAACAACGGGAAGAAGCCCTTCTGGAGTGGGGCCAGTTTGTGGTGGTGGTGGTTTCGGTTGGCGATCTGGAGTTGGTTGGTATGCAGAAAAAGCGCGCGCCCAAAGTAACAGGACTGTAACGGTCGTTTCTGCGTTTTTCTTTGGCGAGATTTGAATTTGGTTTGATGAGGTGTGATAAAATTTCTCAAATTGGCTGTAAGGATTGGAATGGCAACTCTACTAATTACGTATGTGAAGAAATAATGCGTGTGGTATACATCAGTTTGAGAGTATTTTATTTCACAGTTGTATCACTGTCAAGGATGTAATTCATAGGACACGCACCAAGTAATACATTGCCGAATGTGTTTTTGGGCAAAAAGTATTGTCGTTGCTTGTGTCAGAATTGCGAATACATCCTTCGAGCGAGTTTCGTCCAAAAGATTTTGGAATATGTGTATTGACGAAACAAATATCAGCATTCCCATTCCTTAAAATCGAGATCTACAAACTGACATGGCGGGCGCCGTTGATGGCCAATGACTGTTACCTATTCGCAACTGATCTAGCTTCAGCAATCACGGTGTTTTATCTTTTCAGAGCATCCATACATGCTGTTGATAAGGGAAACACCATTAAATCGTCGAAGCCTATAATCAGTAGTACTGTTCAGCAACGGAAGGGCAACCATGAGTGATCTCTCATGTCCATGCTCATGCTCATGCTCAACATAAGTATTGACCATAATTTGTGTTGTTGTCCAGGAATTTTCATGATTTGTTTTCGGAAAACATTTGCTTTTTTTTTCAAAAGCACATAATTCATCATTCTTGAAATTCTATTCAATACGGTCATCAAATGTATTTCGAGCATGGACGCAGATTGTCCGCTCGATGTTGTGTTATCATTTCTTGGAAAAAAAAATACTATAAGATTGTGAATGTTCTTGAAGCTGCTTCCGACTTTGCGATTGAAGCTAAAAAAATCAAATCAAAATCAAATTGATTTATTGAAGCTAGAGTGATACTGAAATACTAAAATACTAAAATACTAAAATACTAAAATACTAAAATACTAAAATACTAAAATACTAAAATACTAAAATACTAAAATACTAAAATACTAAAATACTAAAATACTAAAATACTAAAATACTAAAATACTAAAATACTAAAATACTAAAATACTAAAATACTAAAATACTAAAATACTAAAATACTAAAATACTAAAATACTAAAATACTAAAATACTAAAATACTAAAATACTAAAATACTAAAATACTAAAATACTAAAATACTAAAATACTAAAATACTAAAATACTAAAATACTAAAATACTAAAATACTAAAATACTAAAATACTAAAATACTAAAATACTAAAATACTAAAATACTAAAATATCAAAATACTAAAATATCAAAATACTAAAATACTAAAATACTAAAATACTTAAATGCAAAAAAAACAAAAATGTTAAATAAAGGAATACGACAAAAAATAAAATACAGCTACTACCAAACTACAATAAACATAACGTAATTTAAGAAAATCTAGGCTCCATTCGAAGTTTCCGTTACCTTTCGTACACAGTTCCAGTTTTGATTAAGTTGATTTCATTCTCAGATTAGCGCCATCGGCTTGGCTGCACCCGTGGGAATCATAACCGGAGGCATCGAGATCTTTGGCTCGAATCATCATTCCTGGAAAGGATCCCATTACGCAACGTAGATCTCTCTCTCTCTCTCTTGCTGCTCACCCAAAATATTGAAGATTCATTGAATCCCAATGAACTTCTTGACAAGACCGCTTGAAGCACTTATCGAAAAAAACGATCTGATCTCGATTGATTTTCGAGATATTGAAACCTGACACGTCTCGCTCTCCCTATCAAGGACCTTCTCCGGAGTCGGCCGCATCTTCACGCCTGATCAACTTCATAACTCTGAAAAGAAATGATATTGCAATCTCATATCACGCTCGGGCCGAGGACGAAAGTTGCACTATCACTGGTCTGCAATTACGAAGACTGCTGCTTCTCCGTCCAGAGAAGAAGGACCTTTTCACGCCTGTGCGCAAGTGCATTCCCGAAGACCCCGAAGACTCGTACTGCGTGGGAATTTGTGCAAGCTGAAGTCGTTCGTCGTCCAGCGTCCAGCGAGCTGCTATGGATTTCTCAAGTGGTTTCTTTGTGCGAGAGGCGAACTGTGGCGAAAAAAGGTCCGAGTAATGGGAAAATGGGAACAACAATACCCATGGACCCTGTGTGGACCCCCTCCGCGGCGGCGGGTCAAAACGTCCCTGCAGAGGAGGTCCGTTTTTTTTCGGTGTGTGTCCGTTTTCCCTCAGAACCTGATCCTGTTTGCTGTTGGCTGAGCCATATGACTTGTAAATTATAGCTAAACAATTGTTGAAGATTTCCAAACTCTGGCCATAATTCACACGAGTAGGAGCATCTCGAGGCTGAGAAAACATCCCTCGGTTAGTTCCGCGCGCTCGGTGCTTCCTTCTTTTCCTGTATTTTTTTCGGGAACTAAGGCAAAGGCGCGCGGTTATTAATTTCATTAATTTCTCAAAATATTTGAATAGAGTCCCACTGTGGGTTCCGTTCCTTTTTGCTGCACATGTTGCCGCTCTACTTTTGCTAGATTTTCGAGAGATTCGAAAAGAAAAATTAGTTCAATTACACACTTTGGACTGCGGGGCTTCCGGGGCCTCGAATGGTCCTGGCGCTAATGAAGGCTTGGTGGGTGGTGGTCCTTTGTTTCCTGTGGAGATTTTTAAGGGGTTCCAATATCTAGGTCACGCAGTGAAGTTTGTACCTTTGCATGGGCGCAGGTATTCGTTTGGAGGTCGTTGGGGTAGTAAAAATTATGTTAGGACCTCGAATAGGCGCCAACTTTTTTTGTACGAAATTTACTCATTTTTTTTTTTATTTGCCACCCAGAATCGTTTCCCAACTAGTGAATCCATTTGCGAAGGCGCTATTTTGTGTTAGATTTGTTCAAGTCAACCGCCAACACGGAGAAAAATGAGTTCCGAAAATCTTGAGCAAGCGCTCACGAAAATAAGAACCACGAACAAAGTTTTCGAATTCCTTGGTACGTTTTTGACAAACTAACTTAATCCACCTATGTGGTTGGAGCCTTCCTCACTTTTTACCAACATTTGGTGATATGATGATTCCATGATTCCATCTATTTCTCAATAAAAAAAAAATACAAATGTCACTTAAGCGGTCAAAACGTGAAACTGAGCGTTGCCAGATCTTCAATGTTTTGAACTCATGTTAATAAATATCTTTAAGTGGTCATAACTTGATACAGGGTTGCCAGATCGTCAATAATTCAGACTCGTCTGAAAGATCTTTTGATTGCCTTTCCAAGGATAGGTAAGATGATAGATCCGGATATAGTTTTCATACAGATAAGTGAGATCCGGCTTCAAAAAAGTGCATAAATATCACTTAAGTGGTCTTAACTTGAGACAGGGTCTTCAATGTTTTGGACTCATTGCAAAGGTCATTTGATTACCTAACCAACGATGGGTTGGATGATGGATCCGGACATAGCTTACATGCATTTAAGTGAGATCCGGCATCACAAAAAGTGCATAAAAATCACTTAAGTGGTCGTATCTTGAGACAGGGTTGCCAAATGTTAAATGTTTTGGACTCGTTGGAAAGGTCTTTTGATTACCTAACTAACGATGGATCGGAAGGTGGATACGGACATAGTTTACATACATTTATATGAGGTCCGGCTTAAGAAAAGTACATAAATACCACTTAAGTGGGCATAACTTGAGACAGGGTTGCCAGAACTGCAATGTTTTGGACTCATTGCAAAGGTCTTTCGATTACCTAACCAACGAAAAACATAGATGGATCCGGACATAGTTTACATGCATTTAAGTGAGATCCGGCTTCAAAAAAGATCACTTAAGTGGTCATAACTTGAGACAGGGTTGCCAGATCTTCAATGTTTTGGACTCATTAGAAAGGTCTTTTGATTACCTAATCAACGATGGGTCGGATGATGAATCCGGACATAGTTTTCATATAGATAAGTGACTCAAAGTGTCAACTCTGACACTTTTTCATACGTAACTTTTGAACTACTTATCGGATCTTAAAACAATTCAATAGCGCAGTATGGGGCACCAAAACGGATCGAATGCAACTTGTTTGACTCACACACATACACACACACACACACACACATTTGTTCAGTTTTGGATTCTGAGTCGATAGGTATACATCAACATAGGTCTACGAGCTGTTTTTCAAAAGTTCATTTTTCGAGCAGGATTATAGCCTTACCTCAGTGAGGAAGGCAAAACGATTTACAGATTCTTCAGGCTAGACTTGGCATCAGTGTCAATTTTGAAAAAAAAAATCAGTCATGAATTAGAGTCATTGGGCATTTAAGTTTGTATTGGTGAAAAATATGCAAAAATGCAGAGTTTTCGAGATTTTTTCTACAGTTATGGAATTACCTACAGCCTGTTTTTGATAAACCAAAAATATAATGTATTGATTTTTTGTACTAATCTTGCTGGCGGTGTGTTTTTTTCGATATATTTTTGATTTTTAATACTAATCTTGATGGCGGTGTGTTTTTTTTTCTATATTTACTGAAAATATTGCATACAGTTCGTTGTAAAACTCGATTGTAATCATCCTCACTCAGTAGAGCCTTATAGGATAAATGTATGGGCTTTATATGGATATATCAATAGGTTTTTGCCTGTAATAATAATCAAAAAACAAAACTTTAATAACAATTTTATTAAATTTTTAGTTTTTCAAAACATATTTTTTATTATATTATTTTATTTAGGCAGAAAGTATCACAAACAATAACAGTTATGCTACTATCAAAAATTTGCAAAGTATCAATTTATTTATGGAAATATATTATTTCTATGATCCTAAATTCAAAATTTGTAAAATAATTAAAATGTTTGACTTTAAATACGTAAATATGTACAGTGCAATGTATTCAAAACAGTTTACATGATTGTACAAGTTTTTTCATTGAAAATGTTAAATTTATTAAAAAAAATATTTTATTAGATATAAAATAATCAGGAGTTTCTTATACATTTTAATAGAAATAGCATTTTTTGAATACTTGTAAATGTTCTCAACAAAAATACTCAAATTTGTTGTTTGTAACTGATTGGAAATTTTTAATGGATATTGCACATTTTTAAAAGAACTTAGTCTAGATATTATGAAAAAAAACTAAATTTTTATGTTTTTTGCAATGTGGGTATTAAATGTTCGGATGTTTCTCATTGATTTTAAGAGTAATGTCAATTTTGTTGATTTTGTAATATGCAATGATCGGGAATTTCACAAAGATGTCGATAGTAATCGCAATTTTATAGAAAACACTCAAAATTTTCACAAAATTGCATATTTTCAAAAATGTATTTTTGCAATATGGTTGTCAAATAATCGTGAACTTCTCATATATTTGGTTTGTAACAGTTTTTTTTATTGCAAACTTATAATAAAAAGTGAATAATTGGTTCAATGGATCATTTAAAAAAAAACTCCAGAACTATCAATAATTGAAAAAAAAAGTTTTCATCACATTTTTTTCATAAAATCAGACGCGATAATTGGCGGCTGGCGTTTTCAATTATACCTTCACCGATTGGTAATTAGCATCCTTTTTCAAGGACAGGATAAATCCATCCAAGTCAGAGAGCAGCTATTATTCTCCCTCAAAAACCTCAAAATCTCAACACCTAATTGTAAGTTTGCTTCCTTAGAAAAACATCCCCGGCAAGCTAAACTAAAATATTTGCACAAGTCATTCAGCCTAATTGGGACTCACAAAAATGCATTTCTTACTTTAAACATTCGTTACGCTACTCCCACTCTCTGCGTTGCTCTCGGAAGGAAGTCCTCCCGTTTTCTTTTTTGGCAAGCCAGGAAGACGTCCGAAAAAGGATCCCTAATCCCGAATCAAAACAAGGAAGCAAACGGGGCCAAGACAAAAGGTTTCCTCCTCGGATGCCGACACACCTAAACAGCACAGCACAACTCCGCTCAGCGAGATGGGAAATTGATGAGGAAATAAGGCAAAGTGCCTGCCTTAATTTTTCTGCATGTTTGCACAAGTTGTGGTCGCCCGAGAACAAATAGCACAAAACACTGTGTTTATTTCTGTGTTTACCTTTCTGGGCACTGGGCTCTGGAAGAACGACTTAAGGTAAGGCTGACTTACGAGTGAGATCGATCTCGGGCAAGTCGAACCTGTCTTCAACGACTTGTTTGACGTTTTTTCTCCGTCCTCTCGAACTCTTGTTCCAAGTTATGTTCTGGTTCAGTTTAGCACAACTCCGGCGACTTAAGTATGGTTAGTCCCGATGCGTGTTTGTCAACGCACTCAGCGTAATTTGAGAGTTCCTCTTGTGGCTAAGACGACACAAACTGTGCAAACTGGACTTGATCGGTCCAAAACGGTCCACAGAACGGTCGAGAGACCCGTTATGGGAAGTTGACCGAACGGGACCATCGTCAGTGTGACAGTTATGATGATGGGAAATAATGTTAGGTTTGCGAACCTCAAGTTGAATCGGGAAGCTGCTGGACTCTCAGGAAGTTGTGGGAAAAAGTTTGGGATTTTCCGAGGAGGCTCAAGTTGCTGTCGAGTGTCGTTATATGTGGTTCTAAGGATAAGTTTTCCTAGAACACATAAATCTTGGTGAAAAAATGGTTTCAAACCAGATGTTTTCTACTCTTTTTGAAACCTTTCTCAATGATCCAAATAATACCAATAATAAAACTGATTTTAAGCATTTTTTTATTAATTGAAATGTATTACAAAATCTTTACAAAAGTTAAGTGCCTTTGCTGTTAGACGATGAGAACCCGGAATATTAGGTACGGTATGTCCACGCATCCTTTCCTCCCAATAGATTCTGTGAAATGAGTTCTGTTCACAGAATCCTCTTTGGGCTTAATGCAGTGCAGTAGGCTTGGCCTAGCTTTATTGAAGGTTATACATTCCAGGGATAATCATTTGTATTTCAGCCATTAATATTAACATGAATGGAATTGTGGTGTAATCTAATAACAAGTTCTTCCAGGATGCTTAATTCGGACTGATTGCTTTAGGTGTATTCCCAAATTGTCAGAACATTATTTGAAGAACATTGGATAATAGAACTTCGTTTTCAAGCCTTTTTGTTGAAAGAAAAAATCAAGATTCCACCCAAGAAGAACAAAGCAGATTTCTCAAGCTCAGTAACTCCCAGCTCAGAGATCTTATCGATCATCGCAACAGCTAATCCCATCTTCTGAACTATCTTCTAAAAAACGAAACCCCTTTTTTGTGGAAGGATTTAAGCCGTTTCTGTCTTCAACAAAGCTGAAGAACAAAAATTCCCCTTTTTCCATTCTCCCAAAACAAAAAACCACCACAATTCCTGCGTTAATTTAAATCCCCTTAACTAACGTTTTGTTATTCCTTTGTTTCCTTTCTTTTGACAGGTGAGTACATCGATCGATCGTGCTTAGCCAGAGTCCAGAAGATTCGCGACCCGAAAGGATAACCCCGAAGGGCACCGGCGCCGCCCTCGCAATGCCCAGCTTCTCTTTTGTGAGTGTCCTCGTCCACTTGAGGACAATCGACACTGCCGGTAATCCCTTCCATTGTCACTGAGGCATATGTGTCCCATATGTTTTAGGCAAGGAGAGGTTTTTGAGGTTAGGAATCTTCCCGGAATATGAAACTCCGCTAGATTGCGCAGGTCCTGCGGCGGCAGGTTCCTAGGTCATTGTGGGTCAAAACTGTTGTCCCATTGTTGACCAAACAAAGCTACACCTCTTTTATTGGCAAAAATTTGTACCCCCGGGTTTTGTGCAGAACCTCCCGCAAAACGAGCGATAGTCTACCGCAGATAACTCTCCTAGTCGAAGGATATTTTCTCTGGAAAATTTTCAAGAATTGACTGACACCGGTAGGTCAAAATCGCAAGAGGTCCTAATCCGCTTATTGTGCAAAGTGACGAGGGCACAGGTTCCCGGCTGGTACCTGCCCTTCAGCAAAAAAGGGATTTAAACTTTAAAATACACCCTCGCCGTTGCGATCGAGAAAAAAGAAGGATCGATCGCAGGAAGAATCACAAAGGCGATCCTGGTCCAATTTCTTTTATATTTGCAGCAATTTTAAAGGTTTGGCGGCCTTTCGGCCTTTGGTGAGTTCGTCCTTGGAATCCGCCAAGGTTCGTTGACGATGTAATAATTCCATAAATCAGGGCTGAGAACCCCGTTGAGATCGATCCCTCGGATGAAGATCAATAACAATATAAAATAACAGGAAGATTGAGCCTTGGATCTCCAGATCCCATGACCGCTTCCGCTTAGCCATTTTTTTAAGTTTGTGGAAGTATTTGCTCGGATTCGGGGCAAAATGGTGTGAATTATGACATAACTTAGGAGGACAAGTCCTTTGAAAACGTGTGAAAATCAGCTGGGAAGGATTGCCGATTGACCTGAGGATTATGGGGCTGATCGCTTCCTGTCGGCCGTTTAAAGTTTTGAAATTTTTACGGGAAATGAACTTGTGGAATCTTGGGAAAGTTGTTGTGGGATGTTGGAATTTGATAAATGACAGGTAGTTGCCGTAGATTTTGTCCTCAAATTATGCTACCATCTGTGAACTAACTTAACTAGAGAAGTAAAAAAATCCAAAACTCTAATATATTTGAATAGTAATTGAAAGGGCAAATCTAATTACAGATTAGTCATCATCAGTGCAGGACTAACCTCATCTAAACATTTCTGCGGCTCATTTCTGCAAATCAAGACGGCAAAACATTTCCAGCAAGTCCAAGAATAGCTGACCTCGAGTCAAGATCATCCATCAGCTGGCGAAAGTTTGTCGTAGCGAGCCACTACTGTTTACCAACAAAGCCGGCAATTCCCGGCCGACAATGTCGACAATTGAGAGGCGACAGGAAATGTGCTCTGCATACATGCGTGGCAGTTTCTTTTCAAAACAAACAATACAATCTCCTCTTTTTTTTCGAGAAGACTGCTCTTTCTTTAACCCTTATCAGCGAGCAGTCAGTATTCTAGTGCTAGGCTCGTTTGGGCAATCTACCCTAGCATTGGTTGTAACTTGTTGTACTTTCTCAAGTTTTGTTGGTATTGTAGTAATTAAATAGTTTAAAAACTTGAGATTCGACTTCAAACTGAAAGTATTTATTTTATAGTTTAGAAACTGTCATTTTCACTGAAAACTCTGTAAGTAACGCAGATTCTTCAAACGAATGCACCACAATCCCCAAGTGCGGTGAAAGTGTGATGAATGAATTTAGATCGCCGTCGTCTAGAATTGTGCAGAAGTGATGCAATCGGCTGTTTATGTCACGCGTATACTGTTGCTGCCAACGGATTTGATGAACTTGTGAACTTCCCGTTCTTGACGTCTCTGGCACGTCGTTTGGCGCGCGAGATTAGAAGAAAGTGGTGTGTGCCGATAGTGACCTCCTTTAAGAAGCAAGTACACGCAATGCACTTTCAGTAGAGGATGCGGTCAAGGTCGACTGTGTGTCGTAGCAGTTGGAGAATTCGTTAGGATTGTTTTTATTTTGTGTAGGTCTGGCAACCCTGTCTCAAAATATGACTTCTTAAATAAATGAAATTTATGACAATGATTTCCGAAATCTCCATGTTGGATAATAATTTGAAGTAGATATGTGAAAAATAGCAGATTTGGCAACCCTGTCAGGAAATATTGTTACAAACTTATGTAGGATTGATCAAACTAAAAAAGTGCCCTCTCTTAACGGGATAGAAATTTAGGAAAATGTTAATACTGAAGATCTGGTAACACTATCTTGAGTTTTTGGTGCTTCAGTATGCTACTCTACTCTACTCTACCCTACTCTACTCTACTCTACTCTACTCTACTCTACTCTACTCTACTCTACTCTACTCTACTCTATTCTACTCTACTCTACTCTACTCTACTCTACTCTACTCTACTCTACTTTTTCTTACTTTTTCTTACTTTTTCTTTTTTCATTGAACTTTTTAGTTTTATTTCAAGTGTCGGTTAATGATTCCATTTTTGTCTTTTTTTTTCAAATTTTAAGAAAAATAGCATTCAAGTTGTGACATTTCTGAGCACGATTCACATTTTTTTAATCCCAAATCCTGCCAAATCCCACAGTTGAGCTCCACTCCCTGGAATACGAGACAATCCACAATAATGGGCACATTTCTGCATAAATGTTGAACGTTCGGGTGCGGTTTCGCAAATTCCCTTTTATTCCTGCTAAAAAAAATCCCAAAATAAATTTATAGTTTAATTGTGTGTGCATTTCAATGCGTTTTTCGCGAATCCGCAAAGGATCTCAACCTAACGAGCACCGCCAATCAATTGCTCCAAAGTTCAGTCCACTGAACCGCGCCGCTCGATTTGACATTGAAGAAGTCAAGGCACTTATCGCGCAGGGAAGTTGAGTTGAGCGAGCAGCAAAAAAAAAAAGTCTAGAAACAAGCTTTGCATATTTAACTAGTTCTTTTCGATCGTTTTCGCGAAACTATTCTGGTTCTAGGTGAGGTCTTGATTCATGCTTTTTTGTTGCGAGCCGATTTTTTATTATTTATCTATTATAATTCTGAAATTGTATTTGGTGGTGGTCCCGAAGGAAGCAACCACTTGCCATGACTTGCTCTTTCTAACCTTTTTTTGGCGTTGATAATAATAGTAATTTGTGGCCGCCGAAGGTCAGCTGGAGGTCCGACCGTAATCAATATCTGCATACGAAGTTTTCTTTTTAACTAACTTTGAAGTTTTTTGACGTAATCATCAAACTCCGGCTTAGAGGCATCAAATTTGATTGAAAACTGGTTTGTCGACAATTCGTCAAAGTAGCGGTCAATTTGAGCATGTTCTGAAAAAGTTGCAAATAGCTCAGTTGGTAACGTGCCCGTTGTCACTCAAAGGGCTTGGGTTTGAAACCCGCCCAAAAAACCTTTTTTGTGCATTTTTTTATTGCAATCATCTTAGCATATCAACTTTCCCCTCAATTAAGACTCGCACTGCTGGAGTCCAAATTCGTGACAGCAAAAACTCACGACCCACCCAGCGAAAAGTCGGCTTAAATTAACCAACCAACGCGCCGATCCTCAGCCCTTTCTCCTTCACGGACTCCACGATCGCGATCCTCGTCGCGAGTCCCAACCATAACAAACGCAAAAGAAACCAAGAAAACAAAACCACCAAGTGATGTCGGCAGCGACTGCGAAGATATTAATCTTAATTCTTAATACCCTTGGATTGCTCGAGCCGCGAGGACGCGACTTCCAGAACTCCCCAACCCCGCAACATAACGCAGAACTCCTCGGAACATGGTGATCGTCGCAAAGAAGCAAGAACAACACGATCGCTAACAATAATAAAAAGAGGAGACCTCCTCGGAAATTGGATGCTGCACCATTCTCGGGATCCAGGCCGGGCCCAAACCTCTCGGCAGAAACCAGATCCTTTCGGGGAGATATTCGAGAGACCGGATTGTGTTCTTCTTCTTGGGTCGTTCGTTTCCATGCTCCAACGGTCGTTTTCGCGAACTCCTCTGCTGGTGTGGGGGCTCCTCCAATGTTATGCAATTATGCGGCGGCGGCGTCGACGAGGGCCGGGAACCGGTTTTTGGACCGTGAAGAAAAGTAGAGAAAGAGAGAAGGGATCAAGGCTCAGGCTCTCAGTGATTATGTAGGTGAAGATCGAGCTTTGATGGGAGGTCGAGAAGGACTTGCAGGACAAAGTGAAGACTGCAGGATTGTTTATAAATAAAACTGGAGTGAATGCTACATAATAATAGATGAAAGACATTAAATTTTTTGAATGATCGTAGCACTTGCTTAGGGCGAATTCCACCTTCAAAAATATTTGCTCAATCCACGAATAATCTGTCCTACACAAGTGAAATGACAATTTATGATTTGAATAGACAGCATAGATATTTTTTCCTATGACCGCATTACTTGCCAACGGCGGATTCTAAAAGACTAAAATTTTAATTAAAAGTTGCTTCACTTACTTTAGGTTATATGCCTGTACAAGAAATTCGGGGATCCGCCCTCAGCAAGCAAGACGGCATCTTTTAATCCAAATAAGATACAAAGAATTTTAAAAAGGTGGCAATATTTGCTCAGGGCAACTTTACAAAATAGTAGATCAAATCAAATGATTTAATCTGTTTTAGAAGCTCATTCGTGGTCTGGACTATGGCATGGAAAATAAATTTATAAATAAAGATTTTTTTTCAAATCAGCTTCTACCTTTATAATGGAATTTCGTCTGAAAATATTTACCTTATCCTCGCATCGATGGGTTGAATATTTTTGGAAAATATAAGTTTAACAATCTGCCCTATGCAAGTAAAACGATCATTTTTAAGTTTTCTCTATATTTTTGGATACATAAAAACATTTCAGTTTTCGTTTTTAACCTTTTTTAACTTTTCGCTCTCAAAAATCGATCTCCAAAATCTCTTTCCCTTCTTGAACAGTCCAACAAGTCCTCGAATCCCCAAGGGCACGTACCAGGCCCACACAGACAATGTATGTCTGGATGTTTGCTGGCCAAAGCAAAAAAAAACAACCAACTCACCAAGATCGTACATTCTCTCTGGAATTTGGCCGTTACTAAAGCACTTGTGGAGGCCCTGCTCGCCGCAGCCTCCGATGATGGCCTGGGCCCTCCTGGAGCGCCGGTCCCGGCCTCTTTCGCTCTTCGCGCTGGTAGGTATTCAAATCAGTCCGTCTTTTGGGGAGATGCTTCTACTTCTTTCATTTTGAGCAAGTACACCGCAAAAAGTGGTAATCTATTAAAAATAATTGCTCGCACCGCGGCCTTTTAAAAAGTGAGACGTTCGAGCATGAGTGCCTTCTCTGTCTTGCCGAGAGGAGTTTGGACTATTCCTCGCGAAGTTTGTTCTTGGACGCAAAAACGAAACGCTCGCCACATATAAAAACGGCGATGATGATAAACACTTGAGCATCAGCAGGGCCCGCTCCACCACCACCCGAAACGAGCAGCAAAAATTGTGAATATAATAATCATCTGGCCGGCAGAAGCCCAACTCCAAATGAATGAATGAAATGAATGAAGCGTTTTTATGTTTTCGTTTGTGGCCGTTTGAGTTCGCCCTCTCCCCTTTGGCGCACCCTCCCCAGAACCCGTTTGGAGAATGTTCTTCTGCTCTCCAAGTTTAACGTTTCGATCCGCGACCGTGCGTGACTTTCGATAATATGTTGATGGCTTTCCCCCCAGCAACCTTCAAGGCGCAGTGTTTTATTAGTGTGTTTGAGTGTTAGGCTCGCGAGAACAGACAAAAACTGGTTGAATTTCGCGCCGGATGTGACGTGGATGGCGAGGAATCTTGGCTTGGTGGCGCACTGCAAATTTGATTTAGTATGGCTCGAAGCGCCCCCCAGTCAACAAGGCATTATTATGGTTAAGATGTGCCCGAAATTGACTAAAAGTATGCTCAAATTGTTAGTTGAACTTAGATCTTAACGAATCATCTTTGCGGTTAATTATACGCAGTGGGGCTGGCCGCTCATATTTTTTTGTACTTTTGTACTTTTGTACTTTTGTACTTTTGTACTTTTGTACTTTTGTACTTTTGTACTTTTGTACTTTTGTACTTTTGTACTTTTGTACTTTTGTACTTTTGTACTTATGTACTTATGTACTTTTGTACTTTTATACTTTTGTACTTTTGTACTTTTGTACTTTTGTACTTTTGTACTTTTGTACTTTTGTACTTTTGTACTTTTGTACTTTTGTACTTTTGTACTTTTGTACTTTTGTACTTTTGTACTTTTGTACTTTTGTACTTTTGTACTTTTGTACTTTTGTACTTTTGTACTTTTGTACTTTTGTACTTTTTTACTTTTGTACTTTTGTACTTTTGTACTTTTGTACTTTTGTACTTTTGTACTTGTTTACTTTTGTATTTTTTTTTTTGTAATTTTTTTTTAAATTGTGTTTTGAAACTTAAGAGGCAGTATTTGTAAATATTGCTGAGGTCGTATCGAGGTGCTCCGATTTGGATGAAACTTTCAGCGTTTGTTTGTCTATATATGAGATGAACTCATGCCAAATATGAGCCCTCTACGACAAAGGGAAGTGGGGTAAAACGGGCTTCAAAGTTTGAGGTCCAAAACACCTAAAAAATCTTAAAATTGCTCGCATTTCCGTAAAACTTCATCAATTCCAACTCTCGTAGATGCATTCAAAAGGTCTTTTGAAGCACTTCAAAATGTGCCATAGACATCCAGGATTGGTTTGAAATTTTCTCTTAGCTTTTGCAAATTACTGTCAAAAATGGATTTTTTTAAAACCTTAATATCTTTTTCCAACAGCCTCCAACACCCATACTCTCATAGGTCAAAAGATAGGCAATTTCATGGACTATAAGCCTATGGTATTAACTTTTTGGCCAATCGCAGTTTTTCTCATAGTTTTTCGATTTTTCTACAACAAACAATTTACAACGTTAGTTTTTACCCTGCTGCCCTCCATAGCGGCACTTTTTGGTCTCAATTTTGTCATATTCAGAATCCTCGGACAATTTCACGTAAGTTAGAAGTATTGGAATTGTAATTTTGATTTAAAAAATAATTTAATAAAACATTTTTGAAAAAAGAAATAGATTTTATTTACCCTATGATCAATACGTCAAATGCTGTATCAAGTAGGCGAAAACCTGTTTTACCCCTAATCCAACAAATTGTTAAAAAATATTTCAATTCATTCTAAATGGCAATTTTTCCAATCAAATTTAAAACTCCAATACTTTTAATTTACGTGAAATTGTTTGAGGATTCCGAATATGACAAAATTGAGACAAAAAAGTGCCGCTATGGAGGCCTACAGGGCAAAAATTAACGTTGTAAAATGTTTGTTACAGAAAAATCGAAAAACTATGAGAAAAACTGCGATTGGCCAAAAAGTTAATACCGTAGGCTTATAGTCCATGAAATTGCCTATCTTTTGACCTATGGGAGTATGGGTGTTGGAGGCTGTTGGAAAAAAATATTAAGGTTTTAAAAAAATCCATTTTTGACAGTAATTTGCAAAAGCTAAGAGAAAATTTCAAACCAATCCTGGATGTCTATGGCACATTTTGAAGTGCTTCAAAAGACCTTTCGAATGCATCTAAGAGAGTTGGAATTGATGAAGTTTTACGGAAATGCGCGCAATTTTAAGATTTTTTATGTTTTTTTGACCTCAAACTTCAAAGCCCGTTTTACCCCACTTCCCTTTGACGTAGAGGGCTCATATTTGGCATGAGTTCATCTCATGTATAGACAAACAAACGCTGAAAGTTTCATCCAAATCGGAGCCCCTCGATACGACCTGTTACACATTGGTGAAAAACTCGCTCTTAATATAATTAAAAATCTGTTTAATTTTCAAAGTCAAGCAGCCACCATGCTTCGTATCACGAAGCGATATGCTAATCAGCAACCATTATCTCCTCCGAGAAGCAACCTACGTAGTGTCTCATACCGAATAATTTTGACAGTTTTTGGAAGTCCTCCGGTGATCCATGGGAACATGGCCCCGTCCCACGGCGACCTTCCCACTGCTGACCACCGGCGAAGGCTTCAACTGAAATAATAATAAAAAAACACACTTCCTTCTTAACCGAACAATATCCGAAGGAAACTTTCCTCCTTTCAGCAGAAACCTAATTGAAACATCACTCTCGATCTCCTCCGCCACACTTGTTGCTTTTGCAAAAGAACCACAGAAAAACAAGCGCATCTCCTTCGAAAAGCTTTCTTCCTCCTTCCTTTTTTTTTGCAAAGTCCTTTCACTACCTTCCGAATAGGAAGGAAAAACCGCCGATCAAACAAAAGCGACCCGCTCGGGATTGAGATGTCCTTTTGCTTCCTGCCTACGCAGGTCTCTCCGTGTTCTATTTGAACAGATCTTCAGAATGCCGGGATCGTCGTTTCATGCATAATTTCCCGTTGCAGTACTTTATTGTGTACATCTCCTCCTACTTCTCCGCTCATGATGGACTTGTTTTCTGTGTGTTTGTGTCCAGAATAGACGTCGGAACATGATACGTTACAGTCCGGTCGGGACCTACCTGGAAGCTGTTGATGGGCGCAGATCTGCTGAACTATTCAACGCCAAACGCTCTATAGAGAATCGACCTGTGAGGGATAATCCAGTTATTGACGGATTGGTTTTGTTGATACTGATCTCGGTGCTGGATGAGCGAAAAAAAAGCGAACGATTTGATGGTGGTCTCTAATTCGAAGGAATTTGCAACAAATTGAGACGGTGCTGGAATGTTGGCAGGTTTTGGTAATTTGAGGATTTTTGAGAATTTTCGGGTACGATTTACTCGAAAGAGCAACTATTATGCAACACGATAATGACCGGCGATACGATCGTGGGAGTGTTTTGAACAGTGAGGTTACAAATGGCATTGGAACTTAGATTAGATGCCACAAGTTCTTTCTTGTCAATATTAATTGTATTGTTTTATTGTATTACATTCGAGCTTACTCTGTATTGCCCGTCATTAATGCGGCCAGGCCTACTACGTTGCATTAACCGCAGAGAGGATTGTGTGAACGGATCACATTTTACAGAATTTACAGGCGAGAGGAAGGATGCGTGGACATACCGTGCCAATCAAAAATACTCAAATGTATGGAAAAACTACCTTTTCTATGATTTCATCAGCAAGTGGCGCTAGTTCCATTCAAATATTCTCAAAAGTAAAAGAAACTTTGGCGAACAGACCAGATAATAGCGATTTAAAAAAAAGTAAAAACTCTCAACCGTGAAGTGGGCATTCACCCTGTTGGTAAGTCGTCGATCTCGCCCAATCATGTGACAAAAAAAAATCAAGGATTAGCTTCTTGGCGATAAGAGGTTTCGGCTTGTGAGCCGATAAATTTGACGTTTTTACGACCGATAGGACTTTGAAAAATGCTGTCCATAACTTTGGCGATAGAACGATTCTCTTCTCGCATTCAAAACACAAAACAGCCATATATCTCATGTAGTTGACGGCTTTTAAGAGGAAAATACAGAGCTGCAAGAACACAGCAAACCAACGACCACAAATATAGTTACGCGTTATTACTGCACAATTACAATCATCATCACATCATCGTTTTCCCGAGAAAGGAGAGAAAAAAAAGGAAAAAAGCTCCCATTTTCGCCACGGGGGCCGTAATTCGCAAAGTGATCAATTAATTTACAATTTCGGAGCCCCCTCCTCCCGTCCCCCAGATTCTATTATTTTGTGAGGGGAGTGACGAGGAGGGGGTAAGATGGACCACGTGCAGCCACAGATTCGCGAACTTGCGTGTGCTGCTGCTAGAGTGGGAAATTAATTCGATTTATTATAGAAATTAGCCTTCAGGCGAGAAGAATCGCCAATCAAAAGTACAGGGAGTAGGGGGGTGGGGGCAGCGCCGAGAATCTAATCATCCGCAAACATGCTCATTTTCGGTTCTTTTTGGTTGCTTTTGCGCCAATTTTGAAGCCTTTGGAGCCCGCGAATAGGCGACGCGAATGGGTGTGGCAGAGCGAATCGTTTTTTCTTTGGTTGTGGTGGGAGGGGGGGGGGAGCTCTATTTTTGGCTGGGCGTGGCTGCGCTTTTGATGCCTCCTCTGAAAGGTTTGTTCTGAGAAAATCTTTAAAAAATAAACTAATTCACCTTTTGGAAAAGAAAAAAATAAAAAAAAATGTTACTTTTTGAAACCAGTGTTAAAAATTTCAACTTTTCAGTACTTATTTCGGTGCTGAAAAGTAGAACTATTTATTTTATTTAGGTATTTGTTTTCCATTCTGTTATTTTTGGTAGGGAAAAGTAGGGTGTTTCCCTGCTCTAGAAGGGCAGGAAAAGGTGACAGTTTCACAGAGAAATTGCAAAAAAAATATTAAAACAAAAAAAAACAATACAACATTGTTAAACATCTAACAAAAGCTTAAAATCTAAAAAAAAACAAACACATCACTTTTCTATAAAAAAAAAGTCAAACAATAACCATCAGATTTGCTGAGGTCGTCGCTGTGGTCTCGCGAGGAAATTTATAGCGCCTAATAAAAGAGCGACTCGAATAATGGTATTTGGTGGTGGCTTCTTTTGGGGAAGGCTCTGGGTTGAAATAGAAGATGACAATTTGGCTAAGCAAAAGAAACAGCAAAAAAATAAAGATTTTTGCAGGAACCACCAACAACTTGTAGCTCGTTAACTGATTGACAGCAGCAAAAACTTTGTCGTTGGGCAAGATTAGATGAAACTAATTATGTACTTAGCGATAGTATGGTGGTGACACTCGTCTGTTGACGGCAGACACAGGAAGTTGTTCTCACGTATAATGGATATATTACTAGAATTACACATTATTAGTTTTTTTTTCAAGATTTTTGAACATTTCATAATTTGAATTTGATTTTGAAAACTGCTTAAGTCTGGTTGTCGTATTTTTTAATGAATTGAATTGAAAAACATTTTGTAGAGTGATGACATCTATTGTTGAAATCGTGATTCTTTTCTTAAAAAATGTTTTAAATTTAAGATTTGTTATGAGTGTCCGACGATCGCGACAAGGTTATTGTTATCGTTGGGAACTTAAATTAAACGATAACCGATTCGAGCTACACAGCAAAAAATCCGAGGGTAAAATCGCATACAAAAGCATGCACATCACCTTCGTCAAAAAAGACACTTAATATTACACGCAGCATGTACAATTTTTGTAAACACAATAAAAAGTTGCAACCAACCGGATTCAAACACAGCACCAACAGTTAGGACTGGCGCCTTAGCCCGCTCGGCCATCAAACCGATGAAGAATGAAAAGGATAAATGCATATATGATTTTTTCTCTATATTTAACAAAATCATGCTGTGAAAAATCCGTTATTCCCAGGAATGCTATATGTTGTGTCAACATAAATACAAGACGGATACAAACTATTCATCTGGGAAGGGTTACATCTTTTATGTAAGAAAAAATGTGTAATTTTACCTCTGAAAGTGTGTGAGTGGCGTTGGAGAATTTGAACGGTGCGCGTCGCGGTCATCACGCAGGATTTTCGTTGCCGTTTCCGTCTTTGTTGTCCCCCCGATTGTGTGTGTTTTTCGGTCCGGGCAGTTTCGCGATGTTTGACAGTTGCGTTGGAGAATTTGAAAGGTGCGCATCGCGGTCATCACGCAGAATTTTCGTTGCCGTTTCCGTCTTTGTTGTCCCCCCGATTGTGTGTGTTTTTCGGTCCGGACAGTTTCGCGATGTTTGACAGTTGCGTTGGAGAATTTGAACGGTGCGCGTCGCGGTCATCACGCAGGATTTTCGTTGCCGTTTCCGTCTTTGTTGTTCCCCCGATTGTGTGTGTTTTTCGGTCCGGGCGGTTTCGCGTTTTCGCATTTTATTTGGTTTTATCTTTCCACAGCCGGCTGTCTAAGATTTAATAATTTATGCTAAACTCAACACCAAATAACCGGGAATAGTCTCATCCGCATACTCCGACTATTTGCCTTCAGAATGCATAATACATCACACCATTAAACAACATTTATTGATTATTGGGTCGCATCATCATCCTCTATGTTGAATCCTGGCCATTACCCTTACCCACTAACAAAATCCCAAGTAGAAGTAGTTTTCCGGCACACGTGGGGGTGTGGATATCGTATAGAACCCACCCTTGGTAGCAGCCTGTGCTAACTAACATTCCCGTCCCATTCCCTCGAGATCTACAAACTGACATGGCGGGCGCCGTTGGTGGCCAACGACTGTTTCCTATTAGCAACGGCTCTAGTTTTGATGATCGTGATGTTTTATCTTTTCAGCGCATTCATGCATGCTGTTGATAAGGGAAACATCATTTGATCGTTTAAGCGTATGGTCGGTTGTATTGATAGGATATTACGGTCCTGTTCAGCAACGGAGAAGGACAACCATGGGTGGTCTCTCATGCTCATGCTCATGCTCAATTTTACCTCTGAAAGTGTGTAATTTTACCACTTTTCTGGTGTAATGACACTTTTTCAGCCTTAATTGATGTAAGATTACATCTTTAAAGAGGTAATTTTCAACCTTCCAAAATAACACCATTTATTAACATTTATTTTATTTTATTTATTCATTTACATTATATTTTGTTTCTACAGTACAACAGCTTTGAAGTTAAATAGTGAAATTCAATTGTAAAACATTTGTGATCCTTCAGCAAATCCTGTGATAAAAAAATTTGCAACGTTTATCAAATCGCCATTTCGTGCGAATTTGCTCGTTCACACGCCCGGGACTTCCCACCTATGCGAATCCCCAATAATTTCCATAATTAAAGGGCAAACGTAACGCAAAGTACTTTAAGTTGTTTCCCCGGCCAAGTATCGGACTATCAGCACTTCAACGGCCGAGAAGCCGAGAAAACCGTGAGAACTCAACCAGCTTCTAATCAGGTGTTTCCCAGCCAGCCAGCCACCAAACTCAGCTGAGACGACGGACTTTTAAATTGCCCCAACAACTCCCCGGCCGGGTTCCTCGGAGCCTCTCTTTCACTTTCAACAGCTTTTTGGGCTTCGGAAGAGCTGCAGACTGATAAGAAGTGCAGCAGCAGCAGCAGTCTCGAAACTGAAAGTGATGATTAAAGAATAAGATCTGGACCAGACATTCCCAGACCTGGTTGACGCCGCCGCCGCCGCCGCCGCCGCCACCAACACGACGTCCAACAGTTGGCGTTTAGAGATCTTGGAGCCTGCTGCTGGGGCTTAAGGTCACACAACTACTGCTGCTGCTGTTGGCTGTTGCCATGCCGAAAGGAATCACTCATCTCCTGTGTTGTGCGGGGCCAATTTATTCAAATCTCCGCCGCCGTGGTAATGTTCTCGCCGTCAAAGTCCAATTGCAAGAACAGCCGCGCGGAGTCAGTACTTGAGCATACGAAATGTGTGTCTGGAGTGTCTGGACTGGATCTTTCCACCTCCCGTTTATGTTGTTGTTGTCAGTCAGGTTAGGGAAAGAATACACCGGCTAATGAGTACCTCAACTGGCACTTCTTTTTGGGTGAAAATTTATGCGCAAGAATTGTTGGAGAAGATTTTTTTTTTTGTGTTCGGTTCATTCAGGCCGCCCTGAACGGCAATTCATTCAACAGAACTGGGCGAGGGCCCCACCTTTGGGATCTTTGAATAACAAAAAGCCCGTCTTGTACACACAGATGTGCCGAGACTGATGTCGAGTCCACAAATGGTCCATGTAGATATGTAGCTAGAATCTCTACAGTTATTGGTGGTTCAGCACAGATGGAGGTACTCTCCGCTTCGCTTCCTTTTGTTAGCGCAGGAAATATAATTGAAGTCAAATAATTGACTAACAATGTTTTGAAAGCACATTTCTGGAAACGCCACAATCCGGGTGTAGGCCTGAGATATAAGTGTAATGTTTGACGTTAGAAGGTGCGAAAATGTGTGTTCAAATTTGTGAATAGAAACTTAATAAAAGCGTTGCTCAATTCACCCTTAGGATGTTAGAGGTAATCAAAAATATATAAATCTTTAATGGGTCAGATTACTAATATTTTAAACTTACCAGATTGTTTATTTTTCGAATGATGTTCCGGAATCGGTTTGATTCTTAGTTTCCATAATAACCGACTTTGAAAAAGATTCATAACTCTACATAATTCTCAAATCTCTAAAGGGGCCATCCATAATTCACGTAGACCCTTTTTTGGAAATTTGGAACCGAAATAGCCTACTTTTTTGTACCAAAAATAACAGAATCGAATAGCAACACTTTTCAAAATAAATGCTGAAAAGTTCTACTTTTCAGCACTCAAATGGGTGCTGAAAAATTGAACTTTACAGCACTTGTTTTGAAAAGTAACACTTTTCAACATTTTTTTTGATTTAAACGATTTATTGACAAAATACATGAAAATTTGGCATAAAATTTCACTCAGTGTGTGTTTTTTGGAATTGCAAAAAATGTTGTATGGAACTCGTTGCATAAACTACTATTTCAACTGTCAACTTATACTGTCCTTTGGAAGAAACAAAACAGCCTACTATTCCCTTCCAAAAATAACAAAATAGAAAATAAATACCTTTCAAGTACTCCTTTTCAGCACTGAAATGGGTGCTGAAAAGTTGAACTTTTCAACACTAGTGTGGAAAAATAACATTTTTACATTTTTTCTTGTTTGGAACTATACATTTACTTAACACATCGATCACAGACGCATCTCACTTATGCTAACTAGATAGGAAAAGCAGCAAGCTAAGTACAAGAGAGCACAGAGGCATCAATATGCTGAAAAAATCTGCTTTTCGCAACTTGTTGCATAAACTACATAATTTGTTGGATTAAATTTGCCATACTGTAGACTCCCAGTAAAAATAACTTCATGGTTCACAACTTTAAAATGTCCTTGAGCAACTCTCTACGAAATCGGCCGATTTCGACTATTTTTATTTTTTGTATTTTTTATTTGGCTTAAACATTGTGGGGGCCTTCCCTATGACCAAATAAGCTATTTTGCGTCATTGGTTCACCCAAACAAGTCTCCATACAATTTTGGCTGCTATCCATACAAAAATGGTATGTACAGTATGTAAAAAAAGTATTTACACCCCTTGGGCACTATGCACATTTTGTGATGAAACATGTAAAAAACTTAAAGTTTGACTGGAACCTAGTACTACGTTTTGTTCAGAAACTCATGCCAAACATTTTGCTACAAAAAGCTCATGAAAAGATGATTTCTATAAAAAGTTATATAACAAATACTATTACGAAAATAAAAAAGGTGCCAAACATAATGTTATTTGTTGACAAATCACCATAAATCCAGACTCCCAACTCCAAATAGGCATCCTTGACTGATTAAAAAATAATTTGGATTGAATATAAAGTTTACTAACTACTTAGTATAAAAGTTTATATAACTCTGGAAATTCTATATAAAACTTATCTAAACTTAATTTTGCAAACTTTTAATTCAAATAAATGTCAATATATTACCATAGAATTGCTAAATAAACATTTTAGAGTGGGTATAACACCGTTTTCGGGGTATTTGTATTGATAGAATAGATTTTTCGTTGGAATTTCGTACCAACCCGGAATTACGTCGTAGGAAAATCCGCCGGCATCCGAACCGGCCCACGATTCACAAGTCAACCTATGTGGAATCGGAAAGGGCATAAAATTTCCGATCTTTTGATACCCATACATCTATGTTTTCTTTAAAACCTACGTTTTTAAATACCTGGGCACTTCGATTTTTTTCTAAAAATCTCTATTTTTCAAAAATTCATAACTCGGCGGCAGATTTTTTAACCATGTTTCTGTATGGCTCAAAAGTTGCGGTTTTTTGTCCCCTAAAACATATCAAAAAATATCGAAAATCAAAAATTATTTTGGGAAATTGAGTTTTAGTAAAAAATAGTTGATAAAAAAAATCTGCAATTTTTTTTCCGTGCTTATTTTTTTCTCAAAAGTCCTCAACAATATCTACAACTTTGCCGAAGACACCAAATTGATCAGAAAATTCACTCAAAAGTTACAGCTGTTTGAATATTTACATACCATTTTTGTATGGACAGCACACAGCAAAAAATCCGATGGTAAAGTCGCATGCAAAAGCATGCACATCACCTTCCTCAAAATAAACACTTAATATTACACACTGCATGTACAATTTTTGCAACACACAAAAAAAAGTTGCAACCAACGGGATTCAAACCCAGCACCAACAGTATGGACTGGCGCCTTAGCCCACTCGGCCATCAGACCGATGTAAAGCTGCATGGATAAACGCATATATTAGCTTGACATTTCGGTCAAGTAGGTTTCCCATACTGATGGGCTAAATATTTCAGGATGTAAAATCACATAAAATTGCATAAAATAATGCAATATTTATATTACACCCAGGCCTTTTACACGCAGCTGGATTACTACTTTTTTAGCTGTGTAGCCAAAATTGTATGGAGACTTGTATGGGTGAACCAATGACACAAAAAAGCTTATTTGGTCATAGGGAAGGCCCCTAAAAAGTTTTAGCCAAATCAAAAAATACAAATAAAATCCATTTCCGGTTTTGGTAGAGAATTGCTCCCTTTGGAATTTTTAAAGCCTCTGTACAAGATTGAGTTAATGCGATTAAGATTGGAATTTGAAACTCAAAATCATTTCATTACTAATACATTAATATCAAGTTTGGCTCTTCGACAATATTGTAAATAAATGAATTTTTAAAAGTCATTATTTTTGACAATCTGGTGCGAGCATTTTTTATGTATCCGCTGACAGTAATCTTTTTGTATGTTTAAACAGGTATTTTTTGCTTTAAAAATTAACTTAATCCACCTAAGTGGTTGGTGCCTTCCTCACTCTTTACCAAATATTGGTGATTCGATGGGTTTGGACACAAATTTCATCTAGTTTACCCAAAAAAGTACACAAATATCACTTAAGTAGTCATAACTAGACACAGGGTTGCCAGATCTTCAATGTTTTGGACTCGTTGGAAAGGTCTTTCGATTACCTAACCAACGGTTGGTTGGATGATGGATCCGGATATAGTTTTAACACATTTAAGAGATCCGGCCTAAAAAAAGTACAAAATATCACTTAAGTGGTCATAACTCGAGACAGGGTTGCCAGATCTTTGATGTTTTGGACTCGTTGGAAAAGTCTTTCGGTTGGATACATTTAAATAAGATCCGGCCTCAAAAAAGTACATAAATATCACTTAAGTGGTCATAACTCGAGACAGGGTTGCCGGATCTTCAATGTTTTGGACTCGTTGGAAAGGTCTTGCAATTACCTAACCAACGATGTTTAACATTACGACATTTGAATCGATTTCCGGTCACTTATCCAACATCCGGATAAATACAAAAACACATTTTTATACATAACTTTTCGGTTCAGCCAGTGCTGAAAAACTCAGTGAGAATTTTGGTCACATACACACACACACATAAACACACACAGACATTTGTTCAGTTTTCGATTCTGAGTCGAGTCGATAGGTATACATGAAGGTGGGTCTACGACGTTTTTATACAAAGTTCATTTTTAGAGCCTCAGTAAGGAAGGCAAAATGAAGTTATTTTCCTGGATTTTTTTAATCCTCTAAATAAACCGTATTTTTTTATTTACCGATAAATAATCAACATTACAGACCCCTCAAAAATAACTAAATAGAAAATAATGTGTCATTAAAACTTATATGATCTTTTTATCTAACTTTCATTTAAAAGATGCCTAATTTCATGAAGAAGATTATTTTTCGAGTATTTGCTCAGTGGGGAGGAAAAAAACATATTTGCAAACTCGATGATTTTTTTTTTTGTTGCGTTCTTCAGCAACAACAATGTTAAGGGGTATTTGCATCATCCCAACCAGCATCAAGTGTGTGTGTGTGTGTTTCGGTCGATGCTGGTGGGTGGCCGTGCATGCATGCAAAATTCACTCGTATTGTTGATAAACTTCTGGCTGGCTGACACACAGACAAAACACAACAACAACAACACGGTGTGGGTAGTTTCAACGGAAAAACAGTCGTTTATGTTCTGATCCCTTTGCTGCAGCAGGCTGCACGGTGTGTCACACCACCAGAATCAGGCAAAATGACACCCCTTCTCCGTTTGGGACATTGTTGTCGGTTGGAATCGCTGAAATCGTGATGGCAAGTTGTGAAATCTGGCAGTGTTGCCAGCAATAAAACATCTAATTTAATAGAAAAACCCGGTCTAAAGGACGCTATAACAAATATTTGTGTTCTTTCTGTTTTTTTTTTTCGATTTAAAAAGTATTGCTTTTCAAAATAAGTTGAGAAGTGTTGCCAGTTTTTCACGAAACAAAAAATCTTAGTTTAATGAAAAAGAAACTATCAAACTTATTGAATAACACTGCGCGCGCACATTGTTGTCTCCTTCGCGTTCAAAGTTAACGGAAAGTGCCGAGCTGCGCGCGAATTATGAGGGCCCATTCATGCCATATGTCGCGTTCACATGCGCGGTGCACTATACAGACGACAGTCTGTGCTGATACGCAGGCCAGAACCCCCGGCAGTAAATTTCATATTGCACACACAAACTGACATATCAAGCGAGAGGGAGTTTGTGATATGTTTCGGATATCAGCCAGAGAGAATCGTGTTTCAGAAGACTTCAGCAAACCCGGGGGTATGTATTTCTGGGACGCGCAAGTTCCAGCGAAAACTAGAGTAACAATTTGAACGGGTTCAAAATATTGGAAATTTGCTCGAAAAGTAAATTGTCACATACACCCTTTTAAATTGTTACGCTCAACCCGTTTTCTGCTGATGAGAACATCCTTGCATTGCAACCGACGATGATGATCTAATTTCCTGTGTTTTACTGCCCAGATGCCTCCCCGTACAAAAGTGTGACTTGGTAGTCGTCAACAGTGTTGGTTAGACTGTTTTATGATTCTAAAATTTGCAATTTGTCCTCGTTCCCTCAGAATCACTTCTAAAATCTTCTCCTTTTTTTGTTTACATTCATTATTTTGCCTCAAATTGCCTGCCACAAAACAAGACCATTAGCCACCGGTCACGCCCAATGCGAAGAGTGCAGCTCGCTGAGAACCGTTAAGGATACCTGACAAAACCGTTCAGTCGGCGAGCTGTGGTGGCAGTAGAAGGTGCATCCTCCCATTCCCTCCCCAAGATGAAGCAAGAGGAAACCTCAGCAATTATGACAATACTACAGCTTTGACAGTTTTGGGCTGGAGATGGGGGACCATAAAACGGTCGCGAACTTTTATTTGTGACAATGGAGCATTTGATTAATCAACAAAAGCAAGAGCAACGGTTTTCGAAGTGCGCACTGAGTCATCTCCTCTCTCTACGAGTGGGGAAATCCGTTCAAACGGTTCTAACGGAAATTAGAAATATTTGTGGATAAGATGTTAAGTAGAAAAAAATGCTGTAAATTGAAGCCACATTCCGAGACATTTTTGATAAGCTACGGAAATTTTTCGAATGTTTTCATCATGAGATTTTAATTAGATCATTTTGTAAGAAAAAAAAACTTAGTTTTGATTCATCTCAAACTTTTATCGTGTTTAAAACAATCCTGAAACAAAAAAACAAGAGAGCGCTCTTCAATCTATAGATATTATGAGGTATTATTACTCTTATTAAAAATTGTGGACAAAGTGAAAAAATCATGGTAATATCACATATGGGAAGGAATACATCTTTCAGCCTAAATTGAGGTAAAATTACACCATAAAAGAGGTCATATCTAACCTTCCAAAATTACTCCTTCCAAATTTACACCTTTTTTACTGTGTGATGGTCAGTGCAAGCATTTTTTGTGCAATTTTATCATAAAACTACTTACTTTTCCTGTCATTCTCGTAAGATGAAACGACCAATTTTTCTCTACATAAAATTATAGAATTGAAAGTAATAAAAATACACTTTTTCTAAATGCTTTCTGCCATTTGATATATTTTACCCCCAAGACTTTTTGAAAGTTTATGCCGATTTCGTATTTATCCAACTCGGTGAACCTCGTTGATAAATGTACGACTCGTGCTGAAAAAATCCTCTTTTTGCAACTTGTTGCATAAACTACTATTACAATCTTTTTAAATCGTGAAACTTTTTGCTTTTCCTGTCTTTTTCCAACGACGAAATGGACTCCTTTAGTCTAATAAAAGAACAGAATCAAAAAGTATTAGTTACCAGCACTTGTATCGAAAAGTAATACATTTTTAAATATTGTTTTGATTTTAATAATAGTAGTTTATGCAACAAGTTGCAAAAAGAGGATTTTTTCAGCACGAGTCGTACATTTATCCAACGAGGTTCACCGAGTTGGATAAATACGAAGAGTGCTGAAAAAATCAAGTTTTGCAACGAGTTCCATACAACATTTTTTGCAATTCCAAAAAACACACACTGAGTGAAATCCTATGTCAAATTTTCATGTATTTGTCAATAAATCGTTTAAATCAAAATGTTAAAAAGTGTTACTTTTCGAAACAAGTGCTGAAAAGTTCAACTTTTCAGCACCCATTTGAGTGCTGAAAAGTAGAACTTTTCCGCATTTATTTTGAAAAGTGTTGCTATTCGATTCTGTTATTTTTGGTACAGAAAAGTAGGCTATTTCGTCGTTCAAGAATGACAGGAAAAGTAAGTAGTTTCACGACGGAATTGCAAAAACTACTATTTTACAATGTTTTTTAATCGTGAAACTTCTCGCTTTTCCTGTCTTTTTCCGACGACGAAATGGACTCCTTTAGTCTACTAAAAGAACAGAATCAAAAAGTATTAGTTTTCAGCACTTGTTTCGAAAGTAATACTTTTCAATATTGTTTTGATAACGGTCAATTGACAAACCAAAAGAGAATTTGACTTTTTTTTTTAGTTTTTAGTTTTTAGTTTTTAGTTTTTAGTTTTTAGTTTTTAGTTTTTAGTTTTTAGTTTTTAGTTTTTAGTTTTTATTTTTTAGTTTTTAGTTTTTAGTTTTTAGTTTTTAGTTTTTAGTTTTTAGTTTTTAGTTTTTAGTTTTTAGTTTTTAGTTTTTAGTTTTTAGTTTTTAGTTTTTAGTTTTTAGTTTTTAGTTTTTAGTTTTTAGTTTTTAGTTTTTAGTTTTTAGTTTTTTAGTTTTTAGTTTTTAGTTTTTAGTTTTTAGTTTTTAGTTTTTAGTTTTTAGTTTTTAGTTTTTAGTTTTTAGTTTTTAGTTTTTAGTTTTTAGTTTTTAGTTTTTAGTTTTTAGTTTTTAGTTTTTAGTTTTTAGTTTTTAGTTTTTAGTTTTTAGTTTTTAGTTTTTAGTTTTTAGTTTTTAGTTTTTTAGTTTTTAGTTTTTAGTTTTTAGTTTTTAGTTTTTAGTTTTTAGTTTTTAGTTTTTAGTTTTTAGTTTTTAGTTTTTAGTTTTTAGTTTTTAGTTTTTAGTTTTTAGTTTTTAGTTTTTAGTTTTTAGTTTTTAGTTTTTAGTTTTTAGTTTTTAGTTTTTAGTTTTTAGTTTTTAGTTTTTAGTTTTTAGTTTTTAGTTTTTAGTTTTTAGTTTTTAGTTTTTAGTTTTTAGTTTTTAGTTTTTTAGTTTTTAGTTTTTAGTTTTTAGTTTTTAGTTTTTAGTTTTTAGTTTTTAGTTTTTAGTTTTTAGTTTTTAGTTTTTTTTTTTTAGTTTTTAGTTTTTAGTTTTTAGTTTTTAGTTTTTAGTTTTTAGTTTTTAGTTTTTAGTTTTTAGTTTTTAGTTTTTAGTTTTTAGTTTTTAGTTTTTAGTTTTTAGTTTTTAGTTTTTAGTTTTTAGTTTTTAGTTTTTAGTTTTTAGTTTTTAGTTTTTAGTTTTTAGTTTTTAGTTTTTAGTTTTTAGTTTTTAGTTTTTAATTTTTAGTTTTTAGTTTTTAGTTTTTAGTTTTTAGTTTTTAGTTTTTAGTTTTTAGTTTTTAGTTTTTAGTTTTTAGTTTTTAGTTTTTAGTTTTTAGTTTTTAGTTTTTAGTTTTTAGTTTTTTAGTTTTTTGTTTTTAGTTTTTAGTTTTTAGTTTTTAGTTTTTAGTTTTTAGTTTTTAGTTTTTAGTTTTTAGTTTTTAGTTTTTAGTTTTTAGTTTTTAGTTTTTAGTTTTTAGTTTTTAGTTTTTTAGTTTTTAGTTTTTAGTTTTTAGTTTTTAGTTTTTAGTTTTTAGTTTTTAGTTTTTAGTGTTTAGTTTTTAGTTTTTAGTTTTTAGTTTTTAGTTTTTAGTTTTTAGTTTTTAGTTTTTAGTTTTTAGTTTTTAGTTTTTAGTTTTTAGTTTTTAGTTTTTAGTTTTTAGTTTTTAGTTTTTAGTTTTTAGTTTTTAGTTTTTAGTTTTTAGTTTTTAGTTTTCAGTTACAATCGCTGACCTCCAGGACCCCGCTACCTCTGAATCCCTGCTCCAAACTCCAAAAAAATCGTTCATATCCCCCTGAAATAAAAACGCCCACGTCGTGGTCGACGTGGCCGCGTCTTATCGCTTCCAGGGGGACCAGACCAGACTCGAGAAAAAGTTCGTTACAACCTACTTTCCCAGTTTTATTTTATGCTTGGTTTCGATATGTTTATGCTCATGCGCGAGGCAGAACGAGAAAGAGGGAGAACCACGCGCACCACGCTCGCGAGAGATTTCAACGGAAATTTTCACCGGCGTGACTTGTCTGACTTGTGGGTTGCGATGGGATGCTGTGGACTGATCTCGGGACTTGATCTTGATATCTGTTGTGTGTGTGCGTGCGGGGAGAAGATCCCCGCCGAGTTCCATGGTCTTTTTTGGTGGAGAGAGGTAATTCATAAAATTTGTTGTGGTATGATCTGGTTCAAGGGCTTGGAAAGAGTTGAATCGACGCGAGGGTGAACAATTTCGAAATAATTATGTTATTTTTAACGATCTTGCTGAGATAAGTTGAGTTATGGTAACGCTTCATTAGAAGATTACTTGCTGTGCGAGGAGTCTTCAAAGACTACAATAAAACATGAAATTCGACGTTACTAAGTTATTACCGCATTAACCATAGCAATCGATGTTCTAGGAATTTGAGAAAAAAAAGAACTTCATCACTCATAAATCCATAAGTTCTGCTCACCCAATCGCGCTCAAATAAATCTTGCCTCATTCTGGAGTGGTCAAAACTTCAAACATTAGCCGAGATCCCCCTACAAAAAAAAAGCCCAAAATTTTGCGTGCCTCATCGCACTACACCAAATAAGTTTCGCTTCAATTTCGGATTTGTTCGGGAACGAATTGGGGCGGTGGAGCCGCGGCTTAAATTTATGTATCGAGAAAAGCCCGAAAAAAATCGGCCAGCCAGGATGATGTGCGCCGCCAGTTAATTGAGAACGTGACGTCTGGATCAACATCGATTTGGCGCGCAAAGTTGGACACGCGCGTGGGCGGAATTTACGAGGGGTTTTCGGGGTAATTTCGCGTGTAAGTGCATGTAAGTGCAGCAATGGATTCAAAATCGTTTTAAGAATACCAATTCTACACAGAAAAAAATCGTGGTAATATTACATCTGGGAAGGGGTACATCTTTTATGTCAAAAAGAAGGTGTAATTTTACCTCTGGAAATGTGTATATTTACCACTTTTCTGGTGTAATGTCATTTTTTCAGTCTAAAATGAGGTAAAATTACATCATAAAAGAGGTAATATTCAACCTTCCAAAATTACAGCTTCCAAATTTACATTATTTTTTCTGTGTAGATATTAGGTCTTTGTACGGCAGATTTTCAAGCAATTTAAAAATGCTTATCATTCCAATAATTCATTCTGTCAAAATGAAAATAAAATCTGAAGAATCTGACATTACCATTACCTTTTGTTGAAAACGAAACACATGCGATCATTTTTTTAGATCAAATCAAACGAACAATCATACTGATTGACGTTTCGATCCCTCCCTCTTGAGGGTGTCCTTTGGCGCCATATTTACACAATCGTTTAGCAACCGTATCCACCACCAACAAATCCACCCAACCATAAACCGGCAATTTGTTCGTTCTGCATCGTTCCTAAAGTGGTGCTGGTGGTGTTGGAGGTTCCATATGTCCTCAGACCTCGGCAAGGACATTTTTCCGTGGTGGGAACCCCGAAGTCACCGTCGCGCCAAAATGTGGGATAATTATCCGCTCCTCTCGCTCTGTTTCCAACGACGAATGTCACTTTACTTCCCGCTCTTTTTGAGAACAACTCTCCTTTTTTTAGCCGGTAAAGTTCGTTCACATATGGGGCAACGACACAGCCGGGACAGAACCGACAGGATCATATGGCACGCCGTATTCCGGAGGGGGAAAACAACTATTTTAATGAAAGTCAAATTTCGGTCCCGGTTCCCGGTTTGATTTGCATTTTTCACCTTTTTTGTGCTCGGGGAACCGGGACTGTCATCTGGTGTTCCGTTTTTCGAAAAAAAAGGACTTATCAATTCAATGACCTGGTTCAAATAGAGCCAAGTTAGGAATTTCTTGGCGCGCCGGTCTGGTGCTTCCAAAGACGTGTGAAACTATTTGGGAAATGTCGCGATCTTGCTTGAGAGCTTCGCTTCCGCTTCCGACCTCCTCCTCGAAGGCTACAAATTCTAATTAAAACTCGCATTGTTCGAAGTTGATTTAAATCCAGTTTCGCATCTTGCCGCCAAATTTTCGCGCATTTTCGACATCCCGCTCCCTCTTCCAAACGAGCAGGAATGCACTTTTCCTTAAAATCTGCAAGCTGCTGCGGTCTCAATCAGCTGACCATCACGTCGAAGGACCATTTAAATGGCCCCCTTTGAAAAACGCATCACACAATGAAGGAAGCGACCTCTTCTTCAAGACGGCTCGGAGCTGGCTGCAGGCAATTGTTTCCGTATTCGTTACAGAGCTAATTGTTTACCCTCAAGAAGACGGCCGTCCCTTTGTAAGGACGTTCGTCTCGAGGCGAAGGATTCTCGATTTTCGCGCTCTGATTTGATCCTTTTGCTTGAGGGGAGCGACGACGTCGCAGAAGTTTGCCATTTTTTTTGCCTGGGTGATTAAAGGGACTGTTTCTAGGCGAAAGGCGCGCTTTTCTGAATTTTAGTACAAATGTACTAAAATTTAGTACAACCTGGAAAGTTGTACTAAAATTTTAGTACAACTTCCAGATCACACATGAACACGGTCGTCATCAAAAATCTTGCGGAATCTACCGAAAAAGGGACTTTTTCAAATTAAAAAAGTTCAAAAGGTCACCAATCGCACCCTGCGCAGAAAAGGGGTGCGAAAAGTGTCATTTTTCTCCCAGGAGAAGAAGCGAAGGGTAAAACCAATCAAATTACTTCCAATAGTTGCGATAGTAATCGGGTTTCGAATTTCGCACCCCGGAGGAAAGTGCGTTGAACCCGCTGCGCACGGATTGATTGATTGATTGCTCTCTGGTGAGAAATTTTCAATTGAGCTAAACATGGCGACAAACCGCCAGCTTCTCTCGCCGGAGCATAAGATACAAACAAATTAGAGCCAATTGAGTGGGCCTGATGAAAATGTGCCACCAACATTGGCGCGGGTGTGTCACCATGCAGCAGGACCAATTTCGAATTGGAGCCAATTGAGAGCTGGAACGGGTTGGGGCGGGGGTCTCGACCGGACACTCTGCTCTTTGTCTCAATTGAAGTGTCCAAGTGGAACATTGGGTAGCTAGTTGATTAGACGGAGCGCATAAACTGTTGTTGGTGCATAATTCAATTGGTTCGTTTTATTTTTGGAAAGTCATTTGGGACAATTTCATGCTGAATGGAAGATCAGATGATTCTAATATGATGTCATGAATACTGAGGGATTGGGAAAGGGAAGTAATTTGTGATTGCAGACGGTATTGTTTTGATTCGCAGTATGTTGAGTCAACTGTTGTGGATGTAGTGTGGGTAGTTTGATGTTGTTGGATATCACCGAAGATGACGACTAGTAAGTTCAACGTCCTCGTACCCACATTCTCGCAGGTATGCTACTGTCCCACGACGGAATCCGACCTAGTCTCGGCGCGTCATGGCGGTGACGGTGGAACCATCACCAGATTTAAATACCATCCATAAAGATGGTTCTGGCGCATACATTGGCCCTCATCTTGAAATTATTCAGCACATCTTCATGGCAAGATCATTATCATACAAGACGAGGCAGCCAAAGTTGATGATTCTGTGTCGTCGCACACCCGGGGCTACAAATTATGCCGAGCCTAGTCATCGGAGCGTCGATCGAAACGGGGAGTCCTCGTGGAGAGCGAGGTATGAGGAGGGAACCCTCAAGGACAGTCCCGAAAACCCCGAAAAGGATTAATGAAGGTACCGCCGCCGAGCACGGAATTCTTGCGCAGAACAAGTCGGAAGGAAGTTCCCATCAAACGAACGCAAAGGAAGACGAGGCCGGGATGTGCGGAAATTGACGAGCATGAAAAGGGAGAGTACTTTTTCGGGGAAACAGGTAAGGAAGAAGGACTGTGGATGATTTAGGAAGCACTTTGAGATAGAATTACCCTGGAGAAGGTCCCGAATGAAGATGATGCAAGCTCGAAAAAAGGGGGAATATAAGGTAAAACCGCCGTCCGATCGAGGGACCGACCGAATATGATTTTAATTCAAGGAAATTTGACATTTTCTCACACCGAACCAAGGGTAGTCTCGAGGTTGGACGAAGAAGAGTCTACCTCCAAGAAATCGCCCTATCTAGAGCAGCAACACAGCCTTTACGATGGGAAATTCCTTCCGATGTTGGCAAAAAAAGTACAAACACTTTCTTCCCGAGTGAGGTAATTTAAGATAATAGCAACAATCTCAGATGCTGTAACAGATTTTTTTTTGCAAACAATCCCAGCTGGGCCAGGTTCGACGGGGCTCGTCGTGAGGCGTGAGACCAAAAATCGAACCAGTCAAACCCCCTTTAGTCGTGCGATTTTTGCCTAGAATAGGTCTAACAGCAGCCGACACCTGCAGTACTGCCCACTTCTCTTCTCTTCGATCGGGTTTGTTTTGTGTGGAGCTAATTAGGCAGCAATTCATGTGTTCATGCTCGAAGTCGTTGTCAGTTGGTCATGTTTGGATTCTGTGTGGTGGACCTCGGTGGGAGGGAACGATCGATTTTGGGGTTAAACCCTCTTTTTTTATTGACAAGCAAATTTTGGGATGTTTTTGGCGGGATGGTAGAATGACCGTTGATGGTTAGGAAAACTACCAAGAATGTGAATTTGTATTTGTAACCAAAAAAATGCATTTGCTGGATCTCTGACATTTTTGTATTATAGATGAAAGGTTTTTGAGGAAAAAACTAGATTCACAAATAAGTGTACTAATGACCAAAGATGAGGTGTTTAAAAACCAAAATTATTAAAATATTATTATTTATTATTTTACCAGAAATTTTATTCATTATTGTCAAGCCAATAAATTTGTTGTTTTAAGGGGTTACATATATGTATATAGGCAAAAAAGTCAGCGGATAGTATGAGCACACAATTAAACTTATTTTAAATTCAGTTTTCAGGTCATTAAAATATACACTTTCACCTACTAACAAAACAAATTTGAAGATATTTGGTTGCATCATTGCTCGTAAGCGGTAGATCGGGGTTCAAATCCCGGCTCGGACCAACACAACTGGTGATCTTTTCCCTTCTGGAATCGATTGCTTAGTAAAGGGAAGGTAGTGTATCGTCACAAACTGGACCTTATCACGACACCTTAGGGAGGCAACCTATGGAATGTTAACATTAACCTTAACATGTTAACATTAACTTGAGAATGAAACTGCCACTGAATCCGCTTTATAAATGCTGGCCCCGATACTCTTCAAGGGTGTTCCTCTCAGGAACTGGGTTCCACGATAACTCAACACTGTCTTGACCAAATTGGCTCAAAATTTTGGCAATGACTCGTTGAACCGATTTCGTGTGCATGACGAAGCCCGATTTTCAAAAAAAAAAAAAATTTAAAAGAGATAAAAATATTTTTGTGTTTTTCATATAAAAAAACGCTAGTTTTTGATTTTTGTATTTTTTAAGAAAGCAAATTTTAAAAAATGGGCTTCATCATGCACACGGGATACATCTTGAGAGTATTCACCTCAAATTTCATCCAATTTGGTCCATCCCATCTCGATATATCGTGGCACCCGTAAATCAACTCGGGGTTTAGAGAAAAACGCCAACAAAGTTTGACAGCCCGCTTTGCGCACGGCAAAATTTTGATCCAAAATCGTCTCTTACTCAGTTTAATCATGAAACCTCTTCATGAAACTTTCAGGAGTGATTAAAAATCATCTTTTGAGTGGATTTAACAAATATTCTTTAATATACAATTTTTAATTTTCTACGTGCCCTTAAGGCCGTCGCCAATATTTTTCGAAATTTATGTCCCTCGACTCTGACCAAAGTCGAGGAGGGCAAATAAAAATCAATTAAAAAACCTACATACCAAAAAGCTGGTTTCCAAACTTTTTTTTGCAAAATCTGATCTGGATGGTGTTCATATATCGATTTTTTTTTGTAATTGTCTACTCTACAATTTTGTAGAACATTATTAGACTCTTAAAAATATCTCTGCAATGTTTTTAACAAAACAAGGAAATTTAAAATGTAAAATTTTGTTCTTAATGAAACAATGACCTTTCTGGGTTAATGTAGATTCGAAAACTACATGTTCCAAAAAAAAATAACGAAAATAGAAAATGTTTAAAACTTTTTTTTATGATTTTCGATTAATTATACGTTTTATCGAAATTTTGAGTACGCCATCAAATCTATATATATATATATATATATATATATATATATATATATATATATATATATATATATATATATATATATATATATATATATATATATATATATATATATATATATATATATATATATATATATATATATATATATATATATATATATATATATAAAATAAATCGACAGTTTTGTTCGAACGCGAATCAGCTCAAAACGAAGCGTCGATTCGAGGTGCGTTGGGTTCGTATTAGTCCAAGGAAGGTTCTTACGCCAAACGCCAAAAAGTGACAACTTTGACCACTCTGGAACCGATTCCGGAAAAAATGCAGATTTTATGAGAAAGATTACGTAAAATTAAATTGTGATCGTAGGAGGCTGAATAAGCAAACAATCTTAAAAACGTCAAGAAACGAAAAGACAAAGTTTTTCGGGTTTGGCTAGTTTAATATAATAGTAGTTTATGCAACAAGTTGCAAAAAGAGGATTATTTTTATAGGAGCGGCCGTGGCTGACTGGTCACGGCGTTCGCTTTGTAAGCGAATGGTCCTGGGTTCGATTCCCATCTGCTCCCAACGAGAAAGTATAGGAAATATAAATCTTGAAACTCTGAACATGAACGAAAAATCAAAGTCGCTCGAGTCGAGGTTCGATCCCCCGTCCTTTGGATTGGTAAGCAAAAATGCTAACCACTATGCCTTCGCGACTTGGTGAGCTATGACTGGAATTAGGAATACTGTTACTATCAACTATATACGCGCTGGGTCCTTGTCCATTTGACAAGGGTTCGGAAGTTCTAAATAACGTTTGAATCCGATTGGTCCAAACGTTCTTCAGGGCGGGGCTTGTCGATAAAGCTGAAGTACCTCGCGCTCGGCTCGCCAGCGTAGAAATGGGTCACCGAAGCTCGGCAGAATGCCTATGCGAGTTATTTGCATGTATAGAATGTAGATCTAAAAATACATGGAAACAACTCAATTTGTAAGAAGCGACCGCGTGGTCCCGTTTGGTTGGTTGCACACACACACACACACACACACACACACACACACACACACACCACAAGTTGCAAAAAGAGGATTTTTTCAGCACGAGTCGTACATTTATCCAACGAGATTCATCAAGTTGGATTAATACGAAGAGTGCTGAAAAATCATGTTTTGCAACGAGTTCCATACAAAATTTTTTGCAATTCCAAAAAACACACACTGAGTGAAATTTTATGTCAAATTTTCATGTATTTTGTCAATAAATCGTTTGAATCAAAAAAATATTGAAAAGTGTTACTTTTCGAAACAAGTGCTGAAAAGTTCAACTTTGAGTGATGAAAAGTAGAACTTTTCAGCATTTATTTGAAAAGTGTTGCTATTCGATTCTGTTATTTTTGGTACAGAAAAGTAGGCTATTTCGTCGTTCAAGAATGACAGGAAAAGTAAGTAGTTTCACGACGGAATTGCAAAAAAGTCCTTTTGACACCAAATTTCCATCTCATAATCTTTTCAGGCTACAAATTATTGTAAAACATGTCCGCATGTTCAAAAAATGAAGGAATCGCACCGCTCCTCCTCACGAGATATCAAAAAATGAAAAACGGATTCGTGTTCAGGGACAAAAGTTACCCCTTAGGACAAAGTTTCGCGCAAATCGAAGAGTGGTCGGGGCTTCTTTTCCCGATTTCGTGTGAGTTGGAAACTGTTGGAACGGCCTGGATAAAAAAAATCTTCAGTGGAGTTTAATTAACCTAGTTTAATTTTCTTGAAATCTTGGTAGAAAAAAATATTTTTTTAAAGATTATTTCCTTTGAGGTTTTTCATTCTTTTAAACATGTCCATAAATGCACAGTTGTCCTATGTGAATTTTTGGCATATTTTTATATGTATTTTTTTAGTTTAAGCTCAGAAAATAAACCAAAAAGTGGATTCAGGAATTAATTCCAAACGTCCCATATTAATAAAATAATTAGATCCTTGGCTAACCGGCTCCGTGGCTTAATGGTTGTGGCTTCTGTCTCACAAGCAGAAGGTTCAGGGATCAAATCTCGGTAGGTACCCTTGACATTTGGAATTAGGAATTGTACTTTGAACATGAAAAAAAACGAATATGTATCAGGTGGAATTCGTTCTGATACTTTTGGATTGGTTGTTTGGGATGCTAAGCAGTCAGAGGTTTAAACTCTAGCATTGAATTGATCCGTAGAAATGAAACACATCTTCTTCTCATATTCAATACGCGACGATCCCTGAATTGCCTGAGGGGATTGGAAGTCTAACTATAGATCGAAGATCCTTCAGGTGATTGCTTCTATGTTTAGGCGGGGCCAGGCAATGTCCAACGACCTCGGACCTGACAGCGACCTGTCATTTTGAATTGGTCCACCATATTATAACCGGACCTGAGATAAACTGTATCAGCATATCCCAAGTCTGATACAAATTATACTTTCCCATAATTTCGCTCCCGAACAACGGGTATTGAATTGGAGCACACCTGAAGTGTTTCTGTTTATTTTCTTTGTTTTTGTTTTTGTAATTTCTTTTGATTATTACATTTTTAAGGTTTTTTGTTTTGTTTTGAAGACCAAGGATTGATACCTAAGAGCATGCAATGGCACTGATCTTGGCACGTCAATGTGGGAAAGGGAAGTAATTTGTGATTGTAGACGGTATTGTTTTGATTCGCAGTATGTTGAGTCAACTGCTGTGGATGTATCTGAAACATCGCAGAACGCGGTTTCTGTTCTTTTCATTCTCAGCTACCAACTATCTCCTATTTTTATTTTGCTCTACTGATTCTCACTTCTTCATTGATTCTTCTATTTAATATCCATCATTTGATTTAGATTTATCTAGCTTTTGAATATTTTATCTCTCAATGCTTTTCTACTCTTTTTCACCAATTGATACTGCTTTACCACACTTTGTTTTTTCCTTAAAAATATACTTTCCTACTACTAGAACAGACTGTCTGTGGTACTAGTAATATCAAGTCTATTTATCATTTGCCTAATCTTTTTTGATTTTCTTCTTTATTTATTCATTTCTTTATCTGCCCTAAAATTGTCATTACCATATTCTAATCTTTTTATTAACTATTGTCTATTTTAACATCTACTACATGAATTAGTACACTTTAAAATTCAATCATCATTGTCTTACTATTGATTCTTGGTTTTTTATAAAGTATATTCTCTTTTACTGTCTATTGTTTTCAATCTTTATCCTTTTCTTCATACAAGTGAGGTTTGAGCCCTTACTCAATTTTTGGAATGATCAAAGAATTAACAGAAATATTACTATTGTACTTTTGAAAAACTTTTATAAAATGCTTAGGACCAAAAATTGTAACAAAACACCGCGACAAAAGAAAATGCAACATATAAACACGACTCAACTATAGGCAAGAATTCAGGAGAAAACAATACACAGTAAAATGACAACTAGTTTTTGAATTGAAACTAAAAATAAAACAGTTTTTGCTTTAATGAAAGTTGATAGGCACACTTTAAATGGTTAGGCGCTTATACTTACATCAAACCCTACGCAATGTACCACTCCCGGCCGAGTTAAAATGCGTAACCGGAAAAGAAGGTGTGCATGCCTGGCACGAACACTCAAAGCGTGTTCTAGCGTGTTGCTCGTACTGACTCAGAGCAAGGGTGAGATGTAGGTGTAAGGGCAGTGCGTGTTCGTCGGGAACCTGGTGCATAAGATCGGTCAAGGCCCGTTCTTACACTGAAAATTGCGAATTATTACATTTTTATGTTTTTTTTTTAATAGTTTGTTAAGTTTAGTTTGATAAACACTTTTCACTCTTGACTTCCCAACATTTTTTTTCTCCTCAAAGTGAAAGTCCCCGTGGCAGAAATCTTCTGAGGATTCCTTTTTCGCTCATCCCGATCATCGGTCGCGCGCTCGTTTTCGCAGCTGTGTAGATCTGTGAAGATGCAATTTTCGGGCATTCCACACACACACTCCATTCTCGTCGAGTAGTGACTGCAAAAATGTACTTTGCCACAAATGCAATGGTTTTTAGGGTGCTCATAGTTATCGAGTAGAGTAAAAGGAGGGTGAGATTTTCGCGCCAGGTATTGTCGGAGGGAAGGTAGGGTAAGGGGTGAGGCAGGACGAGGAGGATGGCACGTGCCCCTATATGAGAAATTCACTATTATTTATGTGTGTTTGGCTCGAATATGTTTTTTTTTCCTGGGCGCAGATGTGAGCTGCCAAATTGACTCAGGACAGGAAGGAAGGAAGTGAGTGCGCGCGCGCGGGGATTTCCATAAGGATCGTCGCGCCGCACACGAGGGGGAAAATTCAGCGCGGAACTAGACTAGTGCTGTAGAAAAACTGACTGGTTCGGTCGTGAGCGGACTTTGCGCGCTTTTCGATCGGTGGTGGTGCTGGCTGGTGGTGATGGGTTGGTACTGATGATGATTTCATGTTTTTTGTTTTGTTTAGTTGGATAAAATGTTCATCCTGAAAAGAGGGAGGGTGCCGTTTTGGCTTAATCGAAACGAGAACCAGCATTTTGATTCCAAACGAGCGATTAATCAGTCCTTTTGTGGCAGCGACGATGAAACGTTGTGCACACTGTGGGATGTGCAACATTTTGGAGAACTTTTGGGCAAACTTCAGGCAAATTGATAAAATCATACATTAGTAAAGGACGTAAAAGCTGAAGATTTTTTTTTCCTAAAATCAATTTAAGTATATTTTTTGACTAAAGTTGTCGTTCTTGCCATCCTGAACACGACAAAAAAATTTAAAGTATAAGAAAATGTCATCTAACAGCTTTTCTGTTTCCCAAGTTTAAACAATATTTATTTCAACATTCTCTCATTTACTTATAGATTTTCTTATTTTTGTTTTCTTTTGCTTATTTCTTTAGTAATTTTTATCTAGTTTTTGCATTCCTTATTCGCATATTAACCTTATGGTACGTTCGTTTGAGAACTAGTTCCGCACTAAGGGCTGTCAAAGTGTTTTTTTTTAAGAAACCGCCATCTTGGAACTGAAGTTCTAGTGCCGCACTCGATATTTTTTTCAGTTTCATGCGAGTTCCACGCACACTTACCAATCTGGAGTTTAAAAAAAATTGTCCAATAAACCTCGCCTTGAGTTAGGGGTTTTTAAAAAATACCCAAAAAGCAAAAACTGAAAATTTGGTTTATTGGACCTTTTCAAAAAAAACTCCAGAAATGACGTTTGATTGAATCAAAACTGGCACCAACGAGTACGGTATTCTAGAGCGTCCGATTTCCCGGGGTTACAAAATTCCCGGGAAACTGGAAATTTTCAATAAATTTCCCGGGAATTCCCGGGAAATTTTAAAATTGACGAAAATTATTCTGATCTTGTTTCTGATTAATGTGTTGCAACAGAATTGTTTAGAACGACAACTTTAATGTCCAATCAGTGTGAAGATCAATGAATGGCTTGAATGCTTGTAAAAAATCATGCAACTTTGAGTAGTAAAAAATAGTATTTTTTTGTTGAAAAGTATTTTTTTAATCAAAGTGTTTGGACAGTTAAAATCTATGCCCCACAAAAATAAAATTGCTTTTAAATTTGTCTCAGTGACCGTAACGTTAAAACGAAAAAAAATATAAATATATAAATATATAAATTACTTATTTCAGAACAAGTATTTTCAACTTGTGAATAAATAGATAATCATGAAATTTGCCTAAGAAATCTAATTTCTAGCGCTATATAACTTAAACACTGTTTCATGAAACCAAACTCACAGTTTTACAAAATTTGAAGCGAGTTTTTGAAATATGGTTGCATTGTTTGAGTAAACTTCATTAGATTTTTCGTGGTTCCATTTATGGTATGATTTTAGATGTATGGTTATATGTCCTTATAAATTAATTAGATTAAAATAATTTTCATTGTGTAAAAGTGGTTGAAATTAGCTATATTTTTTCATATTTAAAATTTAACAGTTATTTCTTGAATACTTTTAAACAAATTCTTCTCGAACAACCCTTTTTGAAAAATTTAATTATATCAATTCAATTTTCATCCAATTTGGTCAAGGTACACAAAAATGGTGAAAAGCTTATTTTCAAATGATATAACAAAAAAAATCGTTAAAATTGGTTGTCGAAAATCGGAAAAATATTATCCGAATTAAACTTTGACATGAAATTTACAGACATAGTTCAATATGAACATTAAATTAAAATTAATAAAATCAAATAAGGTTCTCTAATTATTATTTTTTGTATGATTTCAAAACATTGGTGCCAAAAAGGTAGGAAAATGTATACTTCCGTTTGTATTTCGGGAATTCCCGGGAAATTTACAAATTTCCCGGGAAACGGGAAATATTTTTTTCCGGAAATTCCCGGTAATTCCCGGGACGGGAAATTGGACGCTCTAGCGTATTCAGTGCCGCACCGGCCCTTCAAACGAACGAACCATTAGATACAAAAATGCGTCCAAGCAACTTTAATAAATAAAATAAACAATAAAATCAAAAAGTTTTTCAACAGCAAACATCTCTTCAAAACAACAACAAGTAACAAGTATCCATTTCAATGATATATTCAATGCAATTCTTTATTTTAAAAAACGCACACAAACACAATCAAATTGTCTTTAAAAAAACTTGTTCGCCAAAATCAGCACACTTTCGCGCGCGGCAGAAACAGGATCAGGTTCGTTCTGCCGCGGCGGAGCCTTTTTTCGCGCAACATCACACGACCACATCCATCCATCAGCTGTACAAGGTCACCTCGCTGGGCGCGGATTTTTTTTTCGAAGTTAACTTGTTTGTTCCATTATTCCACTTCCACTTCTCTCGCAATCTCTTTTCCATATTGCCAATTTCATCTTCTTTTTAATTCCTGTTTTATGTTTGTGCGTGTGTGTTCGCGGAACACCACACCGCTTAAAGGAAGGAATTCTGTTGGACATTCTACCTGACGCACACGGAATTTTCGCGAAAGGGAAGATCCTTTACAGCAAGTTTTTTTTGTTTGATATTTTTTTTGTTTTGGAGAAAAGGGTTGGTTTCTTAATTTTTTCATGTATAATCATTTGCTAAATTTTTAAAATATGTATGATTTTTTCTTTAAAAAAAACTTAATGATTTTTCTTTGAATTGTTTGTTTAGATTTTGTTAAAACAATTCGCACTTATACATGACCCTTCAAATTCTTCAAAGGATTGCGCCAGAACCAAAAAAAAAACTCAATTTTGTCCTGCAGCAGTGCCAAAAACGAAAGGACAACAACGAAAGACTTGCCAAAAGACGAACCTCGAAAATCTCCGAAGAATTTTTGCGCACACAAAATCAGAATAAAAAAGAAAAGAGAACGCGCCAATTCGACGAGGACGGCGCGAAATTACAAGGAGCAGGACCAAACCTTCACAACCACCACCGTGAAGAGGTTTGGTGGTATACACCTAGGGCAGAGTGGTGCCTCCCCGCGGGATTCCCCGTCACCAGTGGCGCTGGTCGCGCAGCGGCCCTTTTGTTTATGTTTTTGGAGGCATTTTTTTTTTGGTTCAGATTTTGCAGGTATTTGTAAGTTGCCAATATATTATATTTGTTTCTAATTTAATTGAAAGGTCAAATTAATTTGTTTTAGAACTATTTAAAGAAAATTCTGTTAAAAGTAATTTCTAGGTTAGAATTTCTGTTGTTTGTTTTTTCCTGAGACGACCACGGATACTTTGTTGAAAGTTAGTGAAGGACGTCAAAGTTTGACAGTTAAGTAGAATTCAGTTTGACATTAACATTTCCTTGATAGTTGTGTTTTGTCTCAGGTCAATACGTCAAAATGGTAAAATTTGTAACATATTTTATCAAAAAACATTTTTAAGAGATTGACGCACAGTCGCTTGTCACTTACCTCCCTTTTGCTCTCCTTCACAAAAATCCTTTCATCGAACCAGAAAATCCCTTGCAAATCGCCAACTAGCTTCAAGTGCCCCCTTCAGCGTGCACGCAAATGTGTCCCAAGCACCCTTCCCGGAGCACGCTCGGTCCGAACTGTACGGTATAATTGGTACACTTTCGGGATCCGCCAACAAGGGATCATTCACCTAGGATATGGATTTCCCTCTTGCCCAAAATCGGGACGACGAGGCCAACTGGATGGACGCAGGTGCTACTTTGGCGGAACCCGTATGAACAAGTAGGCGCTGCGCGCTGGGTTTGAATTTCCACTCCGCTATTCCGAAGGGGTGAGCTGTCGACCGAAGCTTCAAGTGTGGGCCTTAGGGGTGGGACGCTGAGATTTTCCACATCTGTTCGAATTTTCAACTGTGGGGCGCCGTGGCCGTGGCTAACCGGATTGAGTTGATTCAACTGCGCTACGTTGGGTAGGATTTTCAGCGAACTACAGAACTCGAGGGAGGGTGATTAACACCAGCACAAATTAATGCATTTTTATTTGTGTGCGACGGTGCGCATGTGCTCATTGTTTGCACTTGCGCGATTTGATTGCTTTTGTAGGGGTAGAAAGTGGTTTCGAGCAATTTCGGTTCGGGGTTCGTGATAAATTAAAATGAAAGAGCTGAGTCCACGTTAGAATTGTGAATTCTCTGATAAAGTAAGCGCATCTTTATTTGTACCAACACTTGTTTAAAACAACTCAAAGAAACCTTCATGGCTGACTGCGATTAAGAAACTAAAACTACATTATCTTCATTTGGCACTTGTTTGAACGATCGACTTCAAGTCAACAATCAAAATCCTCCTCATCCGGCTCGGAAAGCTCCTCGCTTCCCTCACCTTCACCGTCGCCATCGTCGGAATCGGCAAAGTCCTCCCAATCCAGTCCGGGCTCCTCCGAATTCGGTTCCATCGAGGTCGTCGTGCTCACCGGTTCCACTGGTGGTGGAGGCGACGGCGATGGCGGCGGCACCGTCAACGAAGAAGGTCCGGCCACTGCGGCAACGTCCACGACGGGCGGTTCGGACGGCTTCACGGCCGGTGGCTGCAACTTGGCCAGTTCATCCAGCAGCACATGGCACGGCTGCTGCAGGGCTGCGCGGGAGTCCGACTCCGAAAGCCACTTGTCGACTTGGACGCGGATTTCGTCCCGCTTCAGGTAGAAGTGCGCGTGAATGATCTGTGGGAAGAAATGATTTTGCAAAACATATCCGATTATAAAACAATCTAGTTTTGAAGAGACACACAAAGTAAAGACAAAAACGAACTTCTATAACATATCCGAAATATTCTAAAACCACCTTGTTCTGAAGAAACACAACTCACCTCCTTGAAGCACGGGCACGGACTCCGGATCTGGTCGATCATGGCGTGCTGCACCGTGGCCAGCCGAATGTTACGATTGTACTCAACGGAGGCCTGCGTTCCGCTCGGCGAGCCGCGTCGCTGCTCCAGCCCCGGCTCGTTAAAGTACGGTTCCGGCACCAGGATAAGGCTCTGAATCGAAACCAGCACCTGCAGGAAGCTGGACGTTTCGGCGTTCCACTTTTCCTCCGGCCGTCCCGCCCACGTGTTGAGCACCGATAGGCATACCTTCCCGTCCTGGTACAGGTTCGGGTTGAAGCGAACCTTCCCCTTACCCGTGGTCTGCAAATTCACCGACATCGGAACGTTCGGATATCCGGACGGGAAGAACACATCAAACTCGAAGCAACCGTTCGCGTACGGAGTGTCTGCCGGACCGGTAATCAGCACCTTCATAACGTCCAACCGGTCGGTATCCGTGCGCACAAACACCGAACTGCTGAAGGACAGCGGCAAGCTCGTAGACAGCGTAACCGTTTCCTGAGCCAGTCGCTTCACCTGGCGGGGAGTCGCACGAGTTCCAGAGTACCTAGCCTTCGTACCGTAGTGATGCGAGATGACGAACGCCCCATCTTCACCGATCATGTCGTACGACCCAAACTGCAGCGGCTTCATCAGCTCCAAGTAACGATCTTCGACCGAAACGGCACTCACCACAGCACTTGAACCACCCTGAACCGACTGCTTCTTCACCGCTCCCCCACCCTCAACGCGAGTTGCTTCCTGCACAAGTATAAGCGTTTCCTTGATGTCCGAGAAGAGCACTACCAAAACCTCGTCCTCGGCGTCCAGCTTGGCCTTTGACGTAGTCGCAGTCGTCTTTCGATCCAGCTTCAGATTGTTGACGTACAGCTCGACGCAGGCCTTCATGTTGGCGAGCAGGGACGCGATCGTTGTGCCGCCTGCGTTGCTCTTGTCCTCCAGCAGTGGAACCAGCTGGCGGGACAGCGAAACGCCACGAATCAGCCACAGAATCGCTTGGTACAGCGGAATGTGCAGGGTGATGTCGAGCACGGAATCGTTTCGAAGGTACGAGTTGAGGATCGGAATGAGCGAGGACTGCAGCAGCAAAAACAGCAGAATCGGCGGAAGTTCCGGAAGCATCTCGCCACACTGCTCGTACGAGAGTTCCAGCTGGGACGGAATCATGTCCGCCGGGTTGATGTACATCGAGAGGACCTTCAGCAGTACAATCACCAGTTCTTCCTCGTGTTTCTGGTGCTTCTGGGTCTGTTCGTAGTTCCAGGAACTCTTCTCACATCCGGTACCGTATCCGGTGCCCTTGGGCCAGTACGTTTTACCCCCTTGAGCAGCCGAAGCACTTGAAGTCTCCCCGTTTGGCTCGTGGTGTGAGAAAATGCTGAGACAGTCCAGCACCTGATGAAACGCTCCCACCTCGATGACCAACCGCCAAAGCCGTACGCCATCCTCGGTCGTGTACGGAGTGTCCTCCAGCAGCTGGCGAAGCGTTTCGAACGAAACCACAGGCAGTGAAGATAGCAGCGGCAGCTTGGCGATCTCGTTTCCTTCGCCGTCCCCGGTTTCGCCGAAGATCAACCGCAGCAGACACTGGGCACGGATCTTGTCCCGCAGCAGCATCTGGGCGTAGTCTGGAAGCTTCAGGAACACGGCACAAGCCGCCAGCGAGTTTTTCAGAATGGCCTTCGCCTTGGGGGTGGAGTTGGGAAGTTCTGGATAGTTCTTCGGCAGATTCAACGCCAACAGGGATAGACCTCCACGGCTGGCAAAGACCTGCAACGGTGTTGGGAGTTGGACGAGGTCGATGTCCTCTGGAAGCGGTGACGGAGTCGAAGCTGGTGATTCCGATCGGTCGTCGGCGTACGGATTCTCGTCCAGTTTTGTATCTGCTTCCGTCACGTTCAAGGTGATGGTAAGCGTCGACAGCGATAACCCTCGAGCGCTCAATTTGACCAGCAAAAGGGCGATCGTAGTTTCTCCGGTAATCTCTTCGTCAGGAATGGCTCGATGGACGATCCTCGGTTCGTCAAACTTCGTTTCAAGCCGATCCAAAATGTCCCCGCACTTGGTGTTGACGCTCAGGTACATCTGAACGGAGTTCGATTCAGCCGCGCTCTCTTTCTTGTCCCTCAGCGGTCGATCGCTTTGAATCAAGACGGTGAGCTTCTCACCTTCCAGCAATATCTCCACCACCAACCGGCGCATGAACCCGGCAATGCTCGACTTGACCCGGCTGGTCATGCGGCAGTTGTAGGTGGCTAAGGCCACTCCGGAACGGAGAACCGAAATCATCGCCACGACCAGTACTTGCTGGTTTTTGGCGTGGCAAGCGGTCACCTTGGACAGGAACTTGATCGTGCTGTTCTCCAGCAGGGCAGTGGCTGTTCCCCGTCCGAGCTTATCATCGCACAGCACTGTGAGCAACGGTTCCCAGAAGATCGCACCCTCACCAGCCAGGCCCAACCAGTCCCGCAACAGCCCGATGGAGCACAGGTCGGCGAAGAACTCCAACAGTTCGGTGACCTTCGCGATCGAGACCATCGGGTAGGACGAGCCGATTTCGGAAGTCGTGGCACGTTGGCAAAACTCCAGCACGGCCGAGGCCATCAGCTTGGGCAGACCGGAATCGATCAGCTGCTGGGCTACGACGGTTGGCGACTGCTGGCAGGCCGCGGTGATTGTGAACAGCTTGGAGGAGGACAGGTTCAGCCGGGCTAGGCCCTCGGACGCTAGCTGGCGGTACCAGTTGGACGCGTCACGGAGTTCGTCTGGGAGCGGTGGGGTCGCGTTGTGTTCGGTGGACATTTTTGTGTCGTATTTTGTTGGCGTGGTGGAAAGACTGGTGTATGAGGGTAGACTTTTTGATGTGGGAAGACTGGAATATAGAAGAATAAATCGAAATTCTATTAAAATCTATAGTTAACTATTTGGAAAGCGAATGCGTTACGGAATTTTCTAGTGACCCCAGTTGTAAATAAACAAAATAAGAGACTGTTCAAGCAAAAGCATTAGTTATTTTCATTTTAAGTATGCTGTTTTTGATTTTTTTTATGTAAATAAAATTTTAAGGTTAGGTCCACAGCCAAAAGAAAATAAATAACATTTATTCGGAAACTTAATTTCCATATTTTTTACTTTAGTGCCTGACTCGGTGGCTGTGATCTTCAAATGCTCTAAGCTTAAACTCGGAATCCAAGGTTTGCGACTAGATGAAAATTGTTGGGTTTAGTTTTTTTTGTGACAATGTCATAATTTGTTTTACTAACTTGTGATTAAAATTTACTCAGCACTAAAAGATTTACTAAAAACATCAAAAAATGGTTTCTTTTTCAAGCAAGTTTTGACAAAGTCTAACGTTTCATTCATCACAACTGCAAGAAATTCCTAATGCTTTTCATTTCTAATTTGAGAATATTTAAATTTTCTGACTAATGTTCATCAAAATACTAAGAAAAAACATCAAATTTACGTAAAATTCCACAACAATGCAATCATCACCTCGCATCCTAGCTAGCCACGATCGCCGCAAGTTGGATCCGTTCCATTCGGCTGTCGGTGCCCCTCTGCGGACCTGTCGCAGGCCAAAATTTTCCCGAACCTGCCAAAAGCGATCGATCCTCCAAGGCCTACTCTACTCTTTCTCCTAAATCCCTTCTGCAAGTGTGCGCGCACCCACAACAACAAGTTACAGCTCAACACTGATGAAAAGAAATCTCTTTTTTGCCTGCCTGATTGTGTGTATATTTTGAAAATCTCACAAAGACCTCACTAATCTTGCCTCTTTGCTTTTTTAATGGCCCATCAATAGGAAGAGGACTTCTGGACAGGACCTTTTCTCCTTTTCAGGACAAAGTTTTCTCTCCTTCTCTCTCTTTTTAACCTGTCAAATGAGCGTCGAACGGGATCCTCGAAAAACCAATACATCGATCGTTTAGAGATATTTGGCAAAAAGGATAAGAAATCCGTGTCCTTTTTTTTCTCTCTTTTCGAAAGTATTTTTGTGTGGGTCAGCTGAGACGGAGAGAAGGATAACCGTAAAAAATCCAGCTGATTGCAATAAGAATGGGACCATTTTTGCGCCTTTTTCTCTCCTTTTTGAGGTTCAGGGGTGTGAGTTTTTCTTCCTTGCGTAAGCAGAAGGACGAAAAAAAAATCTGACCCAAGTCATCGACCAGCCAGTCGCCCGGAGGATCCCGACCGGAATGGTTGACGGACGGCATGTCAGTTCGGGACTGGTTCCATCTCCTATGAAAGTCGATAATTTATTTCACTCATTACGTAATCTGTCACAATCGAAGAAAGGGAGCATTGTTCTTGCTGTTGAGAAATCTGGTTCTATTTTAAGATTTTTGGAAAAAAAAAACAGAAGGGATTTGAGCACCTTTTTGAAGATTCTGACGAGATTTCGTTCGGAGGAAAAGGGGTCAACCGGATTCGGTGGACCATTTCGTGAGCCGGTTCCGGACCAGTAAACCTTTGATTAATTTCGGTTATCGTCACTTTCTCATCACAGAAGAATACAACAAAACAACGCTTCTTCGACATCTGCATATGGAACTTGACTGTGCGTTGTCAAAAATCTTGTTTTAACCCTTTTTATCACTATTCATTTTTATAACAAAAAAAAGGGAGTTGTTTGTTTGCCTTTTTTGGTTTTTAATGTTTTGTTGGTTTCCGTTGGAGTGTGCGCGGCAAGCAAAGTAGGCGGATCACTACCTGTCATGGTCGCGAAATAGGCGCCACTTTACTTTCACGGGTGGGGAATTCCCAAAATTATTAAAAGTAGGCGCTGATGAATTTGGCACGTGGCTACAAATTTCTACCGGAGTTTGGTAGTTAAATTTGAGCTTAACTAAAGCGTCAAACAAGTAAATTTCAATGAATTAAAATATTAAATGATCAGGTAGAAACTACGACTAAACATATTCAATCTTTGAAAGAAAGAAAAATATAAACGCTGTGTTTTTTTTATCAAATTATATAATAACTGAAATTATGATATGCACCAACAAAATTTAATTAATAATTCAGTATAAACTTGAGAAAAAAAATTTATGCAATGAATTTTTCAAACAAAACAGCAGAAAAGCATGAATTTTCATTTGAACGTTCAATAAAGCTGAGTTCAAAAGGGTTTAAATGGATTTGTATTTTTTTAACTAAACAATTTTTTAAAATAATTTCTGAAATTATGAAACGAATAATATCACCTAATCCTCTAAACCTTATAACAGTTTTTTTACTGCAAATATTCTTCAAAATTTCGATGAATTCATGTAGTTTTATATTAAAAATGAAGAAGTTTTATTTGAAATGAAGAAGTTTAACAAAACCCAAAAATATCCTAATTTGAACAGCGTGTAAAAAGAATATTTTAATAACTTTGCTTATTTGCCAAAGATACGAACATTTTTCCTAGTTTCTTTCAAAGAAAACAGAGTATTATTTAATCAATTCTAGGAATCGTGTTTGCGTAGAAAAATATTATTTTCTCAGCCTTAAACAATTTTCACCGAAGCTTTAGAGGTCAGCTAATCTGATTTATTAATTATTTATTTGTTTATTTATTTCGATTATTTATTTTGTTTCTTATTTTTAGTTTTGAATGCAAATTTGTGTTCAGCGACCCAAAATTAGTCGAATTCGACCTCAGATTACACATAATCAGATAATTTTGGAAATTTTTGGAGTCATATTTTGTGCTTGCCATTTCATTAGGGCACATAACTTTTGTAAACAAGAGTGTGTCCCTTTCACACCTTATGTAAACTGTCATTTGAGTGAAAGGGATACACTATTGTTTACAAAAGTTATGTGCCCTTTTGAAATGTTAGGCTCCATTTAGGCTAGAGATCAAAATTTTGATAAAATTCAAAATTAAGGGATTCGATAATTCGAAGTCAAATTTTGGCGAGGTATTCCGAATGATCGAGCGGACTATATCTCGAAATTTTTTACTGACAAAAAAATTATTGATTTTCAATATGCGTTGCGATAAAACTTATAAATTTACTAAATGATCTTATGCATTTCATCAATCGATTTGTTCAGTGCAACTTTTGCAATTTTTGAGGAAAAAAAAAATATTTGAGGACTATTTTGCATGTTTTTTTTTGTTTTAGGAGCAAAAAAGGGTTAAATGTTTATTAAAAAAATGCTATGCTATGGTATATCGAGTTTCCATTTCTTCAAACCTTTTTGTTGTTTTCAAAAGTTTATCTAATTTCTGGTTTTTTTTTAAGTTCCTATAAACAAAATTTGAAATTGTCTTTATAGGCGTTTTATTATTAACCCTGACTCAACTTGGTTTCAAAAACTCACAAAAAGCAAAAAAACAATTTTTGTTCCAAAAAAAACTCTAGATTTGAAGTTTAATTTTGTTAGAAACTAAAATAAAAAAGTTAAATTACAAAAAATATACATTTCAAATTAAATTTCTCTCAGTAAATCTGTCAAAATTACACATTTTTCATGTTGATTAACGAACAAACAATTCTTTGGAAAATATTATGCTATTTGTTTTAAAACTCAACCAGCGAAGTCATATTGTGCAGGTTCTATGGTGACTAGATCAACCACATTCCAACGCTCTGGAGAAGAAGAACAATTTTCAACACTTCTTCCAGAAACTCAACATCCCAGTAAACATTTGTTTCAACTCTCTCACATCTGAGTTGGGTGACGTGACGACGACGCCACCGCCCTGACACCCATTTGTTTACACAACACACCCCAGGTTAGCCCGAAGACTCAGAATCTAGTTCTCCTCGGAGTTGGTCTATTTGAAGACTCAACCAACCGAGCACGACGATTCATCGTAATCAGCTCAGCTCTCCAAAATTTAGAAGAAAAAAAAAAGTTCTTGACGGTGAGTTTCCCAGCCCAAAGCTGACTTCTGACTCCACTTCTGAATCGCCCTCATTCATAGAAATCACGTCGTTATCAACCCGGGGCCCGACTAAATTTGTTTTGATTAGGCCCAATTTAGTCGCCGCCGTCGTCGTCAGATTCACGATTCCGAGTCGGGTTTCGGTTTTGTCAGTTGGTTGGGGAGTTTGATCGATCGATCACCACCCCGTCAGTTGGTCGCGATGACCGCAACCGACATCCCGCGCGGTAGTGCCCATAGGGCACTTGCTCTATCAGGCCAGGAAACCACATAGAAAAGGAAGCCTTTCTAATTACCTAAGAAGCTGACGGCGAAGGGGCAACAGCCTCCAACAGGAATCTCGGCAGGACCGGTGCGGTCCGAGAGTCGTGTTGGTGTGCACACAGGTCTCTGCTCACAGCAGTGGTGTGCGCGCACGGACTCCAGCATAGATCTCTCGCAACGAGGAGGAGGAGGAGGAGGAAGACGCAAAGAAGGAAACCCGGTTCAGGCAACGCGAAGCGAACGAGAGTGTGTGTGGAGGAGGAAGAGAAGGGACGTCGGGCCAGGCAGCTCACAGAGCTCAACATAAGAACGAGCAGCATAACTGGTTTCGTGGTGGTGTTGGTTGGTTGGTAGCGAATGCAGGGTACAAGCAAAAGGGCCAACCTCGTACCGGAGAGTGTGAGAGAGCGAGCGAGAGAGGCAACCGGCAACGCCGGTACGATGATAAGCAAGGATGAGCGAGAAAGGAGCACAGAGTAGTAGCGTAGAAGAGGGATCTGCGATCGAGGACTGGCGAGCCAAGCTGCGGCAGAACTTGAAGTCAGTCGTGTAGAATTCTTCGTCGAGCGAACAAGTAGCTCCTGACTACTTTCCTCACACAAAGTACAAGGGCAAAGCAAGGGAACTTGAGATCTTGGAACATCTTGAGTGAAATCCTTGAGTTTTGCCACCAGTATCAAGAATCGGAGGTGATAACGCGCCGTGACAGAGGATGTGTCGAAGCCTTTGATGAGCCAGCCAGAAGATACTGCTACGCCAGCAGATTCGGTGTGTGTGTGACAGTGCAAGAACAACTCGTGTGCGTGGGCAAGAAAATGATGTTCAGTTAGCAAGACAACAGATCCTAGAACAACCTTTAAGATCACCGAGTGAGTGTGACACGAAGCGTGTGATCAGTTTTTGTGTACTTCGAAGAAGTGAAGAATCGTGCAAGCCAATTTACTGTGGATATAATCGTGTGAACGCCAGCAAAACCAGCAAGATGATGTCGGAAAACATCGATTTCGATCTCTTCGAGTGCACAAGGTGAGCAGTCCTTCCAGCAAACACACCTTGAGGGATTCCTAATTAACAAAACATCGCGAGACAATTGATTGAGGTGCCCGCGATAAGTCTATTAATGAATTTACAACTTCCACGAACCGCGTGTGCGCGAGCTAAGCTAGACGAGCTTAATTTCCTCCCCCAAAACTTTTTTTTTTTCAAATACGGTGTATGCGTGCAGCATAATGTGTGTTATCTTGGAAAAAGAACGACTCAGAGAGAAGGGAAAAATGCGCGAGGGAGAACCTACAAAGTCCATGTGCGACACGACAGCTGAAACTAGCAGGGACTCGTCTCTTTTTTTTTTTTTTTCGTTCGCCCCTGCTTTTCGTATAGTCTTGTGTTCAGTCAACAGAGAAGAAATAAACACTTCCGACAAGACTTGGTTGAGACTTTTGGGGGGGACTCGACCGTACTTCCTCTCGCTTTGCGAGGGGAGCACTGAACTCTTGAGACGTCGATTTCCACACCTAAATCTCACTTAAGTACTACTAAGGTAATGACCTAAAGTTGCGCAATGTCCTAAACTATGACCCAGAACAGTTTCATCTAACATATAAAGTGAGTGCGACCTTCTGCGAAGGCCGATTGCTCCGTTGCTTCGCCTACTTTTGCAAATTAGCGGAAAAGCAGCTTTGCGCGAATCATCGCAAGCTCGGCCTCCTTCGTTGGGCCGCGAATTTCGCGGGGAAAAAGCACGAGGAAAAATCTCACTTTCATCGGATTCGCGCGTTTTGCGGGGGCTCTCCGTTGTCTGGGCCGGGGCTAGTCTTTCTCTCATTTTGGCTTGTTGTTTACGGCGGGGAGTTGTTTTTTTACGATCGAAATTTTTGCGAGCGTTGGGATAGGTCAGGTCTTTGCGCGGGCAGATAAGTGATCATCCAAGGTAGTCTTGAGGAAAACGCTGCGCGTTTTTTTGACAGATCGCGCGCTTAGCGCGCCAAGGGTTCTCGTCCTCTCCAGACAGGATCTATTTTTATTCTACCCTCGTAGGATCGTCGAATTCAATGCCCTCTCCTTTGGTCGTGCATTCACACATTTTGTTGTTGTTGTTGCACGAAGCAAGCCATGAACCTTTGCGTCGTCTGCGACGACTGCGAGCGCGCCAGATGTGTGAGTGGAACGCTCCTCGGCCTCCTCCTACCGCTTGCATCGCCTACTGTTCGTTCAGAAAAATGCAGAATGAAATGAGGTTATGACGAGGATAATTACACGGAAAAAAGAAGGGGGTCCAGAAGTTCTCATGGCGCGTCTCGCGCGCGCGCAAAAAAACTTTATGATAATCAGCGACGACCTTTTTCCGGTTATCCTTAGGGAGAGCGAAACGAGTTTTGGACGCCGTAACTAACCTCACTCTTTGTATCCTTTTTTTGCAGTCGCATTTCGACCACCTTCACGCTCAACTCGGCCGGACGATCGCCGGCCAGTCGCCTGGCGGAACAGCGCCAACGGAGTGCCCAGCGCCGGCTACACATTGCCCCGCTCAAGATGTTGGCCTCGCCCGGCAAGGAGAACCTGCACACCGAGGAGGACCTGTCCTTCTACCAGGTCAACAGCCCCCAGGCCAGCCCGCGACCATGCAGTCCGTGCGAGTGTCCGGAGGAGGAGTCCAGCGAGCTGCTGCCGTCCGAGGTGACCCCGAACAAGCAGATCACCGTGGTGACCGGAAGCGGAAGCGCCACCCGGACACGACGCCCCCTGGAGGACTACGACCCCAACTCGATGGACTCCGGCTACGGGATGTCCAGCAGCGAAGGAGGTCACCACAAGAGCCAGTCCATGTTCCGGTTTATCCAGCCATCGATTCCCCGCCAGAACTCGGTCTCCTCCTCGACCGCTTCTCCGTCCGCCTCGTCCTCCACGCCGTCGATCCGCATCTTCCACAGCCTATCTTCGGGCTCGATGGAATCGATGGACGACATCGACATGGAGCTGTTCGACATGGACACCCTGGAGGACGAAGAGGGCCAGCAGCTGCCAAGCAACCTGAGCTCGCTGATCTGCGGAGACATCAAGGCCACCAAGACCACCCCCGAGAACAAGCGACCTCCCTTCATCCGGCGTTGCCTCAGCTTATCGGAAAATCCCGTGGTACGTCGCGCCAAGAACAACCTGATCTTCGAGTCTCCCGTTGCTACGGCCACCGCCGCAAGCCCTGCCCGGACACCGGAACGGTTCCGCATCGCGCCAGACCAGGAGAACCTCAACCTGACCCCGTTCTCGTCCCGCACCCAAGACACGACCCGCTGCTTCAAGCGCCCCGAACCACCCGGCGTCAGCCCCATCCAGAGCAAACGCCACAAGACTGAATCCCTCACCCCGGTCAGCGCGTTCCGCAGCGTCGAAAATGTCAACCTGGACAGCCCCGCCCGCCTCACCGTCCCCAAGCGTCCCATCCTGCAAAAGTCCATCTCGATGAACGATGCCCACATCATGAACGCCCTGTCCCGATCCTCCACCGAACCCGACCTCATCGGAGACTTTAGCAAGTCGTACACCCTGCCGCTGATGGACGGCCGCCACCGGGACCTCAAGTCCATCTCCCCCGACACCATGGCCGACCTGCTGCGCTCCTCCTTCGACGAACGGGTCGCCTCGTTCAAGATCATCGACTGCCGGTACCCGTACGAGTTCGAAGGTGGCCACATCCGCGGCGCCCTCAACCTCTACACCCAGGAGCAAATCCTGGAGGAACTGATCCGATCCAAGACTGAACCACCCACCGTCGAGACCAACGACCTCACCAAGCGCAACATCATCGTGTTCCACTGCGAGTTCTCCTCCGAGCGGGGCCCCAAGCTGTAAGTATCCCTTCAACAGCACCTCAAGCGTCACTCAAACGTCTACTTCAGACGTCTAAAAACCCCATCACAAAACCAACCATTTCTCACCAACCCCCTCTCCTTTCTCCCTCTCTCAACAGCTCCCGCTTCCTGCGCAACCACGACCGAATCCTCAACTCGGACAGCTACCCGGCCCTCCATTATCCGGAGATCTACCTGCTGCACGGTGGCTACAAGGACTTCTTTGCCGCCCACCCGGACCTGTGCGACCCGATCGCGTACCGCCCGATGCTCGACCCCAACTTTGGCGACGCGTACCGTCACTTCCGCGCCAAGAGCAAGAGCTGGAACGGTGCCGACCCCGTCAAGGGATCCGCCGTGTCGCTGGGCAGTGCAAACTCGTCCTCGTCGACGTCCGCCGGTGCCAGCGAAGGCCGAGGGCCACCGACGCGGCTAGTCAAGTCGAGGTCCAGGTTAGTGCTGTAGAGACGAGAGGAGGAGCAAGAGCAGGAGCAGTAGGCGCTGAGAGACAAAGACTGTGGCCAGTGTGAGGGGAGGGACTGGGGGAGGGTGAAGAGAAGTTGAAGTTTTTGCAGTTTTTTTCCAATTTTATTTTTGTTTATCTTTATTATTATTTTTTCGCAAAACCCGAACACTTTATATTTTATTGTACAAACGTTAGAGCCTCAACCTTTTGTTTTGTTCCGGGGTTAACTTTTGTTTCCATTTTCTTTTTTATAAGTTTAGTTTTTTTTTTCGCACAACCCAACTTCTTTTTCGGCAATACACTTCTGAGTACTGAGAAGGGGAGAGAGAGACGCAAAATCCGACTCGTTCGAATAGTAGTAGAAGATAATTTTTACTTTATGTTTTGTTATCCACATATTTCATCTGTGATTTAGTTTTTTCTACCTTCGGTTCGATTTATATCGCGATATTTTATTTTCTACTTATTCGACCACAGCAGGCCAGGAGAAACGGGACTTTAGGGTTAAAATTTTAGGCAAAAAAAATCTCAGAGAAAAACAAGAAAACATCAGTTCACGACTGAAAGGAGAAGTTGCAGAACTTTTCCTTGTAAAACAAAACAAAAAACGACTAAAAGTAAGGAGCAAAATTATTTGTAGAATAAACTAATTGAAAAAAAAGGCAGATCCCGTTTCACTTGGCACCAACTTTGTAAAATATGCAAATATTCAAGAGACAACGCACCCCCAATGAACCAACCATAGTTTGTAAGAAAAGGACGACTATTTCTACTTCAAAATTTTCTTCGTGTTGAATAATTTCCAAACCCAAAATTTATAAAAAATAAAATACGACACAAATTTATACATTTTAACTAGTTCACTTTCATTCAAAAGAGTTTAGCAAAAATAAAACGCAGTTCAAACGAGTTTAGACTTTAGTTATGTGAAGCGACGACGAGAACAAGTGCAAATTACATTTAGATTAAATTATACCGAGCGCAACGGGTCGTCACCCTGTAACTGGCGGCGAAGCCGCAGCAGGGTGACGACTGCGGGCGCTCTTTTTAACCCTTAGCTTAAAACCTTGAATGAGAGAAAGAGAACAATACTTTTAATTGGTGTTTTATCGTTTGTGTGAGTTTGTTTTAGAACTTTTAAAATGAAACTATCAATTTATCGAAACAAAAAACTTTTCGGACTGAGTTTTAAATTGTAATTAAAGAAAAAACAGATTTTATAGAGTAATATATTTAAACCGCAGAAAAAAAATCATTGGAAAGCAAAAAGCTACCATTGAAAAAAAAGAAAGCTAACAAAAAAACAGAATAAAGTGTGCAAAAGAACAAAATAGCATAATACCCTTATTAGATTGTAAGAGCAAGCGCGAAAGAGAATGCACTTTTTTAAATTAATTTTATTTTATTCGTATCGGTTAGCCACGTAAGGTTGCATAATTCTTTAACTTATAAGCGATGGCAAAGAGAACATCGACCATTTCGACCATGAATTTCATTATTTTATTGTATTTGTACATATAGAGAGACTGAAAAACATAACAAAACGCGAACGCACAAACAATGTTTCGACCACAATCGTAACACGTTTCGATCGAAATAAAATCATAAAATTCAAAAAAACAAAACGATCCTTTGCATTTTAAACATCTTCAACAATCCGAAAAATATTCCTTTACTGTGAAATCAAATCACACTGAAAGAAAGGCACATGATAATATCACATGTTTTACACATGAATCTGCCCCATACGACTTGGCATGTGAAGGTCACGTGAAAATCACTTGAAAAAAATCAATCGCACTAACTTGCAAATCTAAATGTAAAACACGTTAATGTGACATGAAAGCTCACATGAATTTTGAATGATTTTGTAGTGTAAATGGGATGGTTTTCCAGTGAAATTCATGTGTTCTTGAAATTATGGTATAGTTTTCTGCATATTTGAAAAAAAAGATTTTTTGTTGCGATTACAAACACACTTTATTGCACAATAAGTTTTTTTTTTTTAATAAATTATTTAAACAAAAAACCAACCGGACCAATGGCCTTTTTTAACATATTTTTACGTATAACTCTCCATTAAAGGGTTTAATTGAATAAAAACAAGTTGGGCGTCGGCGGCACAGTTTTCTCGTAGTAGGTGCACGGGCGACGGAACAGCTTCCGGAAGCGCTTGTGGTGGTCGCTGCAGCTGCGGGAACCGGACCTTGGATTTGATTAACAGCTTGATACGGGCTCGACAGTTCCGGAGTGGAGTCCCCCACCGAGTCGACCTTGATTATCCGGATCGAGTGGCCAAGGGCACTGTGATAGAAAACCATCTCGTTCAGCACTTCGATCATGATTTGCTGAAAATACACGAAGAATATTAATATTTATGCAAATTCGAACTGGTTCATTAATTTCTTACTTACCAACAAGTTATTAGACGAAAACATCAATTTTAAAACCAAAAACAACGACTTAGTCGATTGGAGCACGTCCTTCGTTCATCGCCATCTTATACGAATGAAAAATTTTCACCGAACACCGTTCAATGCCCATACATTTCAATCTCACGTGTTTTTCTCTTCGAAATTATGGGAAAAGTCAAATGGGGCAAATCGAAGTGAAATTCATGTGAATCTGAAATGAACACCTTGCGATAAAAGAATGCAAAAGGATTAGCTTGCCATCAGCTGGTTTCAAATGAATGTCACATCCATGTGACATGTTAAACATAATCGAGTCAAAGGAAAAGCATGTGAAATTGTTGTGCCGAATTTTTGAGGAGCTCACGTGAAAAAGCACTTGATTTTGCTATGTCAGTTTCTTTCAGTGCATTTGTACCTTTTATTATCAAAATGCCTTGGAGAACAAAAAAACAATGCATTTTCAACGTTTGCAACCTAACATTGCAACGGCGCTCCCACATACCTGATTTCGGCGCAAGCTACTCACAAAGTTTGACAACAAAAATCTTTTGAACTGTTGAAAAACTCGACAAAAACAAGCAATTTCTGTTCAAAAACTTCCTCTTCAACTTCGACTACGATCACTTGACTCTTGGCTGCTTGGAGAGATCACAACAAAACAAAACAGCTGTGTGCTCAAGTTCACATGTCACGGTGACAGCTTTTTCGAAACAATAGGAGTGATGGTTTTTGTGTCGCTGGAAAGGTTGACGCAGCAATAGGGTCGTCCAGCCGTTACCGGGGTTTTTTTTCATAAAATTATTTTTATTAGGTCCTTTTCGGTGCTGGGACCTGGTTAGGACCGAGTCGGCAACCGTTGTGAAGGTTCATATTATTAATTTCAGATAATTTTCAAATCCAAGATGGCGTCTAAAATGGCGTTGATGAAATATTGAAAAAAAAATGCATTTTGTAATTTAATAGACAACCAAATATTCAAATTAGACTAAAATGAAGTCGCAAAACTCAAATTTATGTAAAAAGTGAAACAAAACGAAAAAAAAATCTGTGATTTGATTTTCGAAGCCCCATACAAACCTTCTGATAATCGAGTCTGGATTTTATAAGGATTTTAAAATTTTAAGCCCTAGTCCGAAAAATATTTTGCAGGATTTTCTGGTTCCAATTAATCAATGAAACATTTCCAATGTTTGGAGAACTGTTAATCTGGAAAGCCATAGTCGTTTTCTTTTAAATAGTCGGATCCAGTCATAAAACAACTTGATTGTTAGAATAATCGAAGTTTGTTTTAAATCTAGTGTAGAAAAAATAAGAGGATAAATACAATTATATCGATAGGTTCGTAGTTTCAAAGATACTAAAATGCAGGCTCTGGTTGATGTGAACTGTTACCTCAAAATTCGAAAAACTAAAAGTCAATCTTTAGTTGAATTGGTTTGAGCTGTCTAAGAATAACTTCATGTCGAAAAAGGCATTGTAAGGGAGCGTTATTTTATTACGTAACGCAGATGGGGGGAGGGGGGGGTCGAAGGCCGTGTTACGCTTAATACAATTTTTTTTAAATTTGTATGGAAATTTTGTTACGAGGAGGGGGGGGGGGAGGGGGTCTAAAATCCGATTTTTTGCGTTACTTAATAAAAGAACGCTCTCTAACTAACTTTTTGAAATATAAAAAAACTATTTTAAACCACTTGTAGTCGCCCACACAAGGTTTTCAAAACAGTTTTATTTCTTTAACTTACAAATTGGAAAACTACACAGAACATTTTGTACTTTACTTGCCACATATGGAATATTCCAATAAGAACTAAAATTGCATTGCATGCAAGTTTCTATGCAAGTTGGGACAAATATATTTTGGTTGGGACGCAACACACCACTTTCAGATGGCGTTGTGGGAAAAATACACTCAATTCCCGGTGGTTGGTAACTTTTTCGTTTGACACTTTTTTAGTTTGTACCCCGTTGGTTGGTCAAAATCAAACGAAAAAGTGACGAACTGACACTTTTTACACGGCGCTCACGCACACTATCAAAACAAACGTTTGATAGTGTGTGTGAACTCCGTGTAAAAGGGGTGTCAAACTAAAAAGTGACATCGTTCGTTTGCCAACAGTTGGGGCCAACATCGGGGTTTGAGTGTACTTGAAACATATTTTATTGTTTTTGTTTTCATTAAAATTTTGTCTATCGGAAAACCACGATCCATACAAAAAGTAAAAATATCCATACAAATGCAGTCCATACGAAAAGATAAAAGTAACAATAAATGTTGTCTATCGGAAAACCACGATCTAATCTAATCTAATCTAACCCTAGCGCAGCCAGTCTTTCGAGGGCATCCTGGAAAATGCCTTAGGTTGATTAACGCCTAGCATCCTCTTGTCATTATTAACAATTGCAGTGCCCCAATGCAATAAACTGCTTTGAAACATCACAAACGTTAAAACGGCCAGGCCTACTGCGTAAAGTTAACCGCAAAGATGATTCGTTGAATTAGATTGAGTTTGAGCACGAATGTTCAAACAAAAACACATTTCTGAATCTACAGGGGAGGAAGAAACGTGGGGATCCCCCGCTCACGTTCCTGTTTGTTAGAGCAATTGATCGTTGGGAGCACCATGCTAAGAAGTTTTGGTGCTCCGGGACCCTCAGGGATGAGACATCGTATTTCCACAAATGCCCTGGACACTATTTGCCGTGGTTATAGCGCCACAACTCGCTCTGTCTATCGGAAAACCACGATCCATACAAAAAGTAAAAATATCCATGCAAATTCAGTCCATACGAAAAGATAAAGGTAACAATTTGGGTCCTCAAATTAAGCTTCAATTTGCGATTTTATTGTTCACAATGTTAAAGCTTATTTTTCTGAGTACAATGACCTTTTGTACAACCGCAATGGATTTAAAATGGATTTTAAAATCAATTTTCAAAAATCAACTTCGGGGCCCATCTTGACAGAAAAGGTCTTACTTGACAGCTCGTTCCAAGGGGACCATAGGGCTTTAGGACCCTATTCAAACTTGTTAAATTTTGAACTGGGGTCAACTGGGGCGATTTGGGACTGCAGTTTTAACCATTTTGGAGCACAATATTATGATTTTTCTGATTGGTTTCGGTTAGAACAGACTCAGACCAACAAAATGTGTTCATCCGTTTCCAAATTTAAAAGCTTTAAGAACTCTAAAAACTGCTGTCCCTCCCTATTCAGACTCTAGTCCCGATTCGCCCCAGATGACGGAAAATCAAAAATAAATTTTATTGTTATTTTGTTAAGATGAGAAGAAGCATTCAAGAATTTTTAAATTGGTTTCATCATATCACAAGCATTTTTAAATTGGGTCCTAAAATGAAGCTTAGATTGCTGATATTATTGTTTACAGCGATAAAGCTTATTGTTCTGAGTACAATGACCCTTTGTACGACCACAAAGAGTTTAAAATGGATTTTTAAATCAATTTTGAAAAATTAACCTTGCGGTCCTTCTTGACAGAAAAGCTCCTACTTGACAGCTCGTTCCAAGGGGACCAATGTTGTCTTGTCAAAAAAAATTTCGCATTAAAATGGAAAAAGTGATCAGAAATGGTTTTGAATCGTGTTTTTTACCGTTGTACATAAAAATTTACATAGGGCTTTAGTACCCAATTAGTTTTTCATAATTTGATCTAAAAACTGTTTGAATAATGGCGTTGTTTACAAATGGTTCTTGTGTCCTTTTCAAAATTAACCCTTAACATCTCCAGCGTTGAACGGCATTAAAAACAAACATAATCACCTCATTATCTAGGAAAGTCCCATTTACCCGAATCCGTCAACAAACAATAAAATTTATGACCAAGTCGAGGACTTTCCCGAAGCAAAAATCTTTTGCCTGTTTTTCTCTGTCACGCGTTCCTTTCCGTGTACCTGCCCGACTGCACTGAAAGAAACTGACATAGCAAAATCAAGTGCTTTTTCACGTGAGCTCCTCAAAAATTCGGCACAACAATTTCACATGCTTTTCCTTTGACTCGATTATGTTTAACATGTCACATGGATGTGACATTCATTTGAAACCAGCTGATGGCAAGCTAATCCTTTTGCATTCTTTTATCGCAAGGTGTTCATTTCAGATTCACATGAATTTCACTTCGATTTGCCCCATTTGACTTTTCCCATAATTTCGAAGAGAAAAACACGTGAGATTGAAATGTATGGGCATTGAACGGTGTTCGGTGAAAATTTTTCATTCGTATAAGATGGCGATGAACGAAGGACGTGCTCCAATCGACTAAGTCGTTGTTTTTGGTTTTAAAATTGATGTTTTCGTCTAATAACTTGTTGGTAAGTAAGAAATTAATGAACCAGTTCGAATTTGCATAAATATTAATATTCTTCGTGTATTTTCAGCAAATCATGATCGAAGTGCTGAACGAGATGGTTTTCTATCACAGTGCCCTTGGCCACTCGATCCGGATAATCAAGGTCGACTCGGTGGGGGACTCCACTCCGGAACTGTCGAGCCCGTATCAAGCTGTTAATCAAATCCAAGGTCCGGTTCCCGCAGCTGCAGCGACCACCACAAGCGCTTCCGGAAGCTGTTCCGTCGCCCGTGCACCTACTACGAGAAAACTGTGCCGCCGACGCCCAACTTGTTTTTATTCAATTAAACCCTTTAATGGAGAGTTATACGTAAAAATATGTTAAAAAAGGCCATTGGTCCGGTTGGTTTTTTGTTTAAATAATTTATTAAAAAAAAAAAACTTATTGTGCAATAAAGTGTGTTTGTAATCGCAACAAAAAATCTTTTTTTTCAAATATGCAGAAAACTATACCATAATTTCAAGAACACATGAATTTCACTGGAAAACCATCCCATTTACACTACAAAATCATTCAAAATTCATGTGAGCTTTCATGTCACATTAACGTGTTTTACATTTAGATTTGCAAGTTAGTGCGATTGATTTTTTTCAAGTGATTTTCACGTGACCTTCACATGCCAAGTCGTATGGGGCAGATTCATGTGTAAAACATGTGATATTATCATGTGCCTTTCTTTCAGTGTGATGCGACGCCCGCGACTACCTCGCTGCTCGGAATCAACTATCGTTCCGTACTCTTGCTTTGACATTTCTCCGAAATCACAACTTTAGTCTTGTTCGTTCGGTCGTTCCGAGTGCACGTGCTTGTCTGTGACTTTCTCTTTTTTTTTCGGAAATTGCGTCTCAAATTTTTGGAAACTTTTTTACCACTAACTCTTGTCTCTCTTTGTGTGAGTGAATCTTTTTTTGAAAAATCCAACCGAAAATGCCCCGTTTTAACGCCGAATCCGCCGGTAATGTCCAGCCGGGCCGGGTTATGATTGTGCTGAGGGAGACGTGCGTGCCGGATGACGTCATTCGGGACATGGTGGACAAGCAGGGAGAGGTTAAAAGTATGCACCGGCCCGCAAATAACCAGCAGCTGTGTTTCATCCAGTACGCGGATCCGGAGTAAGTACACTTTGTTTAAACATACCTGATTTTACGGTAATTTAATCGGCTCACAAGTTGCACTTTTGATAAACTTGTTTTTTTTTGCTTGCACTTGTTCACTGTGGAAGAAATGGCGACGGAATGATTTGGTTTGCTTCTTTGCTTCCTGTGTTTTGTTTACGTTGCGAAATTCTAAGCCTGCTCGGATTCATCAGAACTGCGATTAAATTTTTGAAGCATGTTGCCAAGGCGTGACGACGATGTCGATATCGGAATCACACAGAGTTGATTCTAACTAAGGGAATGTTGATCAAAATTTATTCTGCAATTAATTGTTTTCTTCAATGAACTATGATTTTTAATTTTGCTCCTGCTGCCAAATTTGTAAGAATATTATATTAAAGTATCAATTTTGCGATAAGGATTTTTTTTGTGAGAAATATTAAAAAAAAAACTTGAGTTGATGAGTTTGATGAGCTGGAAATCCTGTCATGATATTATTTTACATTAAGTTAACAAAACCATTTTTTTTAATTATTACCAGCACCGCCGCCCGAGCCATCGAAGAACTTCGGTCCTTTCCACTTTTCAAAGCGGTAGACCCAGCACTCAAATCGGAACGCTACCAGGAGAACCATCCCAACGATCAGAACCAGAAGAAGCAGCAGGTAATGATTATTCAAGAAACTTTTGTTTTCCCCATGGTCCACCCGATCTGCTAGGTATCGAATCTCCCAAATTGGCCGTCGTTCCCCCCGCTCCCCTCTCTTCCAGGACTACCTTCTCGAGTGTCCCCAGCCCTTGTTCTTTCCGCTGCCCCTTCCCCACTGGGACCTGATGATCTTTGACCGGACGTACGCCTTCTTCAGCGCCGTCTGGAACGGCGTCGAGATCGTTTCGTTTTACGCGGCCGGCCAGGCCGTCACCATTCTGTACCCCCTGACGTGCCACAACCCGTTCGATCCGCTCCGGCCACTGCCGGCGTCTACGCTGACGACCGTTGCGGCAACGCGCAGCTCGAGTGCCGCATTTTCCATGAAAGTTGACCAGTCGACGGCCTCGACGACGCCGACCAAGACGGACGAATCGACTGCACGGACCTCGGTAGATGTTGCGTGTTTTGAATTACTGTGTAACGAATCACGAGTTACAGCTCAGTGTGACTAACTTGGGGACGGTTTTTTTTTTTGTAGAACAAGCAGTTCAACCAGAACCGGAACGATGGTCGCAACAATTACAACAACAACAACAACAACTTTAGACGAAACGATGGTGGGTTAAACAACCGGAACGGCGACATGGATTCACCGCCGAGACAGGCGCCAATGGTAGGTTAGGTTTTTGGTTAGTTTCGGTTTTGGATTAATGATTTTTTTTATCCCTCCGTCTGTTTCTACTTAGGAAACCCAGCAGGAAGTTCCGCTCGGGTGCTGGTACTGTGCGAAGATGCCCAACTTTGAGTGTCAGTGTGGTGCGTTCTACTGCGATACCGGGTGCCAACGAGCTGATTGGCCCAAGCACAAGGACAACTGTATGCCGTAAGTAGGGCAAAATTCTCGTATGTTTGGCAGGTTAAGCTCTCGTTCCTAACTCCGTCCAATTTGCTGATTTTCACTTTTTAAAAAACTTATTTTGTAAAAAGTGTTGATAAAAGCTTGCTTGCTCACTTCCTATTGAGCTATTTATGACTCGATTTCAGTTGAAAACGCTTTTTATGAGCTGTATTTGGACGTCAAAGTGCTGCTGATATGGCATTATTAGAGGCACGATGGAGTTAGAGGTTGTTCCCCTATTTACCTACATTTGAAGTATAATTATGAAATAAAAAAAAACAATTTCAAAAATATCAAATTTAAGCTATTAAATGTGGAATTTAAGCAAAAAAAAATAGTATCATGCCAATTAGTACATCAAAAAAAAGGTCTAAATGGAATGTTCAAATTATTTATAATAGAAATTATAAAATTATAAATTTTTAAATTTTTTAAACCTAACACAGTATTTAACCGTAGCTGGGCCTCAGCCGTAGCCGTAGTCCAGTTACCGAATTTTGCTGGCTAAAGCGGTAAACGCACATCGGAAGGAACCGGACAAGAAAATTTTCAAATGGGCAGCAGCGGCAGCGAAAGCAAGCCAGAGAGGGTGAAGAAAAGCCCCAAGAAAACGCTCCCTCTCCTTTGTTCTGCTGTTCGTAAAGCTGTTTCTTGACCCCTTTCCTTCCGATCTCCATACTAGCCTTAAAGCAGGTATTGAATTATGACTAACAAACAAATTCTCATTTTTCGCGTTGGAAAGTTTGCCAAACTCGCAAACAACTCAAAATGTATGCAAAATGCAGGTAAACTGCAAAAAGTATTAAATTTTGAAATTCCAAAATTCTTTTATTTTAAAATTCTTTGATTCTATAATCCTTGAATTGTTTAAAATTTTAAAATCTTAATTTTTAAAACGGTTTTTAAGCTGTAAATTCATAATTTCTTAAATTTGTTTACTTTGAAATTCTTTAGTTTTGTCAGGTTTTTAAATTCTTTAATTCCTAACTTCTTCAATTCCCGATTAAATTTTCAAAAGGCCCTATCTGCATAGGAAACCCATGAGGGATAGGTTGTTTTGAAAATTTAATCTAGAATTATACAAATTTAAGCTTCATAAATGCTTCGTAAGTTAAATAAATTTTAAAAAAATGTTTTTAACCTCAATTAATTTTTTTTTTTTGTAATCTTAAAATATTTCTTTTGAATGTTTGAGTTTTCTTTTATTATTAATTTAGATGTTCCTAATTTCTTGTATTATAATTTAAAAAACGTTACTTAATTCACCTTTAGGTGGTTGGTGCCTTCCTCATATTCATAAAGTCAATACATTCAGTAAAAATAGCAACATTCCCCCTTAACATGTTTCACAAATCAACTTTATTACTCATTTCTTTTGATATGGTTCGCAGACCATCAATATTTCTGGCTCATCGGCAAGGTCTGATAAAAAAAAACCTATCCAACGATAGTTCGCATGGAAGATTCAGACAATATTTTTATCACAATATCTGAAATCAAACCTCTAAAAAGTGTATAAATAACACTTAAGTGCCAATAACTTTTAATAGGGTTGTCAGATCCTTGATGTTTTAGGCTCATTTGAAAGGTCTTTCGATTATCTAACTAACGATGGGTCGCATGATAGACCCGGACATCATTTTTACTGAAATATCTGAGATCCGGCCTCCAAAAAGTGTATAATTAACACTTAAGTGCCAATAACTTTTGATAGGATTGTCAGATCCTTGATGTTTTAGGCTCATTTGGAAGGTCTTTCGATTATCTAACTAACGATGGGTCGCATGATGGACCCGGACATCATTTTCATTGAAATATCTGAGATCCGGCCTCCAAAAAGTGTATAAATAACACTTAAGTGCTAATAACTTTTGATAGGGTTATCAGATCTTCAATGTTTTGGCTCATTGGAAAGGTCTTTTTAATACCTTTCTGAAAATGTATAACATGACAGGGTTTCTTACAAAAACCACCCTTTTTACAATCTTCCGGACATACGCCAAAATCGTTTTTTTAGCATAACTTTTAAAGTACTTTACTAAACTTCATAATTTTCAATAGGGACTTATGGGACCCCAAGACGAATCGAATGAGACCAAAACGGTCCAAATCGGTTAAGCCAGTGCTGAGATAATCGAGTGCATATTTTTTGGTGCACAGACCCACATCCCTACACACACACACACACACACACACACACACACACACACAGACATTTGCTCAGAATTTGATTGAGTTTGAGAGTCGATAGGTATACGTGAAGGTGGGTCTACGAGGTCAAATTAAGAAGTTCATTTTTCGAGTGATTTTATAGCCTTTCCTCAGTAAGGTGAGGAAGGCAAAAATATAAACAGTCCAGACATGATTATCCGAAGCCTTGATTATCCGAAGTTCGATTAGGTTTTACAGCGTGACGTCACGAGCGCACACGCACACACATTTTTACTTAGACACACGTGCAAAAAATGTAAACAGTGCAGCCGAACTGTCAAATTTCTAACCTAAAAATCGAGTCGGCGTAAAACCTAATTATCCAAAGGTTTTCATAAAACTAATTGAATCATGACCAAAATTTTTTTTCATGTTTTTTTTATTTTCTTACATTTAAGACCAAATGTGAGTTCTGCGACCTCATTTTAATCAAATTTGAATATTTGAATGCCTTTTAAATAAAAACATGATTTTTTTCAATATTTCATCTCCGCCATTTTGGCCGCCATCTTGGATTTTAAAATTCTTAATCATTTTAGTGTAGTTTTTGGGTCATATAAGCTCAAAAATAAAAAATTGGACAACGAAAAAAAAAATTTTTTTTTCGTGGTTCGATTTTATCCGAAGTGAAATTTTTCCGGGGCCTTCGGATAATCAAGTCTGGACTGTACTTAAATTTGCAATTATTATTTTTTTTAATTCCTAAACTAATCAGATTTTTTTTTATTTTTCAGTTTTTTCTAAATTGAAGAATTCTTAACGTGAAGACTTCCATCATTGTCATGATTTTTCGTTCAAAGATATTAATTTTGCGTCGCTTTCAATATTTTGACAAAATTCCTTCAACAAGTTGTTTAGAATAGTGCTCTACACATGCTGATTCCTTTTGGTAACGATTATCCCATTCCTTGTAAAGTTATGGAAATCGTCATTAATCAATGATTGCCAACTAGGACGTCAATGACTGTGCCACAAAATTATATAATTTTTGAAGCACAATTGATTTAGATCAAAAATTCCTTCAGTGGCTTCAAGAAGGCAACAACCGGCACATGCTGATTCCATTTGGTGCTGAAATTCGTTAAATTGAATTTAATACAGAATATTTTATAGTGATGATCAATTTTCTTCGAAAATGATCAACGGCTTCACCTTAAGTTCTTAAATTTTAAAATTAAAGACATACACAGCAAATTCTGATGTTTGTTTTCAGTAAATACGCACTACTGAAATTTTCAGTTAGTTTTTCGCTGAACATCAGTTAAAATTTGTATGGAGCTGTCAAAGTTTGCTGAAGTTTCAGCATGTTTTCAGTTACTGAAAATTTCAGTAGTGCAGATTTCAGTAATTAAACTGAATTCAGTAATGAGAAATTGTATCTATGGTAGATCTCGATCGTAAATTGTACCAATATTCTACTCTACCAATAGCTAGATTGAGCAGAGCAATTATGCTGTTCTAAAGCTGTTAAAAATCTGATCCACAGCTGATTTAGTGCTATTTTTTTTTTAAATCAAACATTTTCTCCTTCCAACAGGCGCATGGTTCCGATATCTTTCTCCAACAAGATGATTCTGCAGCAAGCGGTCGCGTCCAGGAACGCTTCCACGATCTCGAGCACGCCGTACACTCCGTCCTCGCCGGAATATAGCGGCAACAACCAGCAACAACAGAGACAACAGCCCCAGCAGAATCGCTTCAACGGAAATGACTACAACCAACAGCAGCAGCAGCAGCAGTACGGCCAACGGAACAACCAGCAGCAAAACGTACAGAACCGACTTGCAAATGGGCAGCGTCAGATCTCGCAGCAGAATGGTAGCGATCAGCAGGTCAGCGAGGCCGCCACCAAGCTGCAGCGTATTAAGCTGAACAAAGCGGGTTCGAGCTCGTCGCCGGGACGGAAGCAGATCCTGGAACCGGGACGTTTCCCGCCGGAAGGTGCGCGCGTCAAAATCACGACTTCGCTGCAGTCGGGCTGTCTGTACATTTACCACAACAACGGTGGCCAACACGGCGGCCAGAGTGACTTCCAGGCGTTGATCAACCGGCTGCACCAGGCCGCTGACAACGAGTCCCGTCCGTTGGCGGGCACTCCGAAGGTGGACGACGTGGTGTTTGCTCCGTACCAGGGTATGTTCTACCGGGCCAAGGTGCTGGCCGTGAAGGAGACTAAAATCGACGTTCAGTTTCCGGACTTTGGCAACCTGGAGACGGTCGCGTTGAAGGAATGCCGCGAAATCTTAAATGAAGAGCTCAAGTGGGCGAAGTATTTGTCCTTTCCGGTGATGCTGGACGGCGTTGAGGGTCCGCTGACCAAGGAGCAGAAGCAGATGGTCGAGCACCTCGAGTTTGAGGAGGAGTTTGAACTGGTGGCGGCCGAAACGGTTCCGGACTCGGAGGTGCGCCAGGTGGTGCTGAAGCGCGAACGGCAGAACGTGACGCTGAACATGGCGCTGGTTGAGCTGAAGGAGAAGGAGGCGCGAAAGCGGCGTCTACGCGAGGAACAGCGTGCTGCGAAGGAACGGCTCGAAAAGGCGGAAAAGGAGAAGCAGGAGGTGGCTGCGAAGATTCCCGACCCGGACACGTACAAACCGCTTATTTTCGATGTGAGTATGGTGGAGGGGACGAAACTAACCGAACAACTTGAAGAATTGAGCAAGATGATTGATGAGATTGGGCTCTAAAGACTAACCAATAGAATAAACAAGGTTTTCAACAATTCATAAAACCTTCTTCAAAAATATCACACATTTTCAGGAAGTTGCCACGGCGAAGCAACTGACGGCGGACAAACGCTACACGCTGTGCATCATCGACGCCAGCGAGGTCCTAGAGAGTAAGCTAATTTCCGTAATCGCCGCCGAACACGCGCCCCAGTACGGAGAGGTCGTGGCTGATTGCGAACGGTTCGGGCTGGCCGATCCGAACGAATACCAGCCGAAAATGCAAGGCGAGCTGTGCCTCGGCCGCTACAAGGCCGACTGGTCCCGGGTTCTGTACGACGACGAGGAAAATTCGCTGCTGCTGGACGTGGGCACGCTCGTCACCCCGGACGAGTTTCGGCGATTCCCGGCTGGCCTAAGCTGCACCGTTTACAACAACGAAGTCTTTGTTGAAAGTGAGTATGTTTTTAGTCAAACATTTATTTTGTTGTGTTCGTTACCAAGGTAACGGAGAGAGAGTAGCGTTGGAAATGTTTGTTTCGAAATCATCTGCCGGCAGGTCAAGGCCTACTTCAAAAGATTGACTTGGCGGGCTAGGTGTCGAATTGGGCCTAAATCCTAACTTTTTAAATTTCCTTCCTCAGATATGCCGCTCCTGGAGCAGATGATGAAGGACGGCAAGCCGGAAAGTATCCACGGGAACACTGTTGACGCGTGGGTGGCCGTGTCGGACAACGGATCGCTCGGCATTCGCATCATTCCCAAAGCCAACTGAAAGCGAGCAGCTAAGTAGAGGGCAGCAGGCCCCTTGATTGGTGGTTGCTGTTGCGCGACCAAGCGTCGCCATCTATGATTGTTTTATTTATTTTTAACCTGTATTGTGCATTTTTGACAGTTGTTTTAAATATTTTCCCAGTATCGTGCTTAAAGATGTAAATGAAAGTTTGGAAACAAGTACTGAAAGACGACACAGAAATTCTCGAACTCTAAATCTTTGAAAGGAGAGTCATCATTTGAACAAGTAGTCTTCATACCAACCACAAAAAAAATATGTCGATCTCGCTGAGATTTTTAACTTTTTCATGATTTAACTTTAGAATTGTACAGCTGGATTTCTTTAAATGTAAACTCTACAGTCTGAAAACATTAGAATCTTTTGATTGTTGATTCTAAAATCAGAAAAAAGCTTGAACTTCCACTCTGAAGTTACCAAAATTAGCTGTAAAGTTTGAAATAGTTTATCAACCACCTTAGAAAGCCAAATCAAAAACAAAAAAATGTCACATTTATCTCTGCTATTGAAAATACAATCACTGTGATTTGTATTGCATAAATTTGGCATGGCAAATGTCCTCTGTCTTGCCTTTTCTGAAGAATTGGCACCAACCATAATGTCATCATGTTCAATATTTGCCATGCCAAACTGTTGCTTAACGAAAATATGGTTTTCGTAAGCCATATGAGAAGAATTCCGCGTTGATTCTTTAAATCACTCAATCTAATGAAGCTTGAATTATCAACCAATACTATACTGCCGTTCTACGCATAATTGTCCCATGTCATTTTTTGACGATTCTGACTTATTATCATTTTTAAGCTTAATTTTAAGTATACTTTCAGAAAAACACATAAAATCTAGTACTTTGTTCAGAAAATCATTGAAAACAACACCAAGTCTGTTTGTCCCATCGTTGAACTTCTACGCATAATTGTCCCACCAAGTATTTTCTATCACTAAATCATGAATTTTAAGAAGCATTTCATCTTGTTTACCTGTTTAGCTGTAAGAGGATTACAAATAAGGGTGATAAAATGTGACCCGGGGTGATTAGGGACATATAGGGCGAATAGCAACCCACGGGACAATTATGCGTAGAAACACAGAAATCGATCGAAAAATTTCAATCGCGTTTTTCTCTGTTGCCCTTTTTTGAACATGGGACAATTATGCGTAGAACGGCAGTATAGGTGTAACAGAATCTTGTTTACAGTCAGTCTAAACTGATTGACGGTCTTTGGCAAAGACTCTTTGCCGGAAATAGAAATGGAGTTGTTTTTTTTTTAATCCCTAACCCGACAAACTACCTGCTGTCAAAATATATAGATTTATGAATTTCTTGGAAAAAATATAAATAATTAAATTTTGATGAAAAAAAAGGATTTATTTAATTTCGAATTAAACGCAATGTTTTCCACAGAATTTTACAATTTTGCTCTAAATAAACACATTTAATTCCCTCGGAAAATGGACGCCAGGTTCTCTTTCGTTCTGAACTGGCACGTGGGCTAACACCACCTGTTTTTTTATTTCGACTTTTTAACTGAATATCAATCTGTTCTTACATTTTTATAATCTCATAGTCGGATTGAATCCCATAATGGTTTCTTCCAATATTGTGCAACACCCTAGGCAACACCAAATTTTTCTTTTTGGGAATTGCCCATCCTTCCTTAAGTAACCAATTCTCAATAAAAAAAAATCAAATTAATTTCAAGACGCGTAGCAACGTGATCAACATCTTTTGATTGAGTTACATAATATCTGAATACACTCAGGATGACATCGAAATTATTAAATAAATAAAAAAAAACTGTAACGCATTGTTCTTTAGATAACAACTTGACAAACGGGTGGTGTTAGCCCTCGGGCTGTTTCATTGAATGGTAGAAAACCTAGCGGTTGTTTGCCGAGGCCTTTGGGCCTCAATAATTTTTGCGTAGAGCATTTTTTATAATATTTCTTCAAATAAAAATGCCATATAAAAAAATAACAAAAGTCTCATGAAAATAACAAATTGTGCAAAATTATTGTCGTCTTTAAACAAAAAATAAAACATTCATTTTATTCCTTTCTAAATAATATATATAATAGGAATAAGATACACTAAAAAAAAACTAACATTTTTTTAAATTATTTTGAGTTTATTTTCCTTATTCTATAACTAACCCAATTAACAACAAATCGGCTCGCGTCGTAAAATTTAAACAAGGTGAATTTAAAAAAAAAATCAAAGACATTAACCCTTGTAGCAAACTTGTAGAACAAGTTGTTAAAGCAGCTTTGTCACTTGTTTGCCACTTGGGAACATGACTTAAAGCATTTTACTAACAATTATTTTTGGTAAATTTACTTCAAAATTATATCAAACACAATAATACAATTATTACATTCTTTCCTTATCAGAACTATATTCTATACATTCAAATATTAACAATTACAAATTTTAAAAGATTTATTATTTTCCATTTATTTTGTATAATCAATAAAGTATATTTTAACCAATTGCAATTCAATTAAATTTCAAGAACGATGAAAAGAAAATTCCCTCAAACAAGCCTTCGTGAAAATAAACTCATGCAATGGGCGGAGCCTTTTCGACAACATTTTCGAGAGAATCTGTCACTTCGCAGCAACGCACGAGCAAGAAAGAGAGAGGCTGCTTGAGTGCGGAGCTCAGTTTTTGTTCGTTCCAACTTTATGTGCGTTCACTGACGGTCGCTACAAAATGATGATGTTGACATGCGCTGGTGTGTTAGCATTCAAATTTCGATGTTGATGATGAATGCTGACTGAAATCTCTTTCAAGACGTTCAAGACTCCCTCTCTCAAATTTTTGCCATGTTTTTGTTCTTGGATCAAATCACATTTTTCGATTATTTTGTATTTTTTTTTCAATTCAAATGTTTAAAGTAAAATCATCTTTTTGACACAACGATCAAAATTAAAACCAAATGAAACGAGCTTCCTCGTCATCGCCCATGTTTACCCAAGTGTTCAATTCAAATCGCTTAAATTTCCAAACTCACCTCCTCAAAACATCACTCGGCAAGACTGTCTGTCTCAAAGTAGGTAGTCAGTACGCCGCCTGCTTCGTCGAACGATGCGCTAAAATGTTCTCTCTAATTCGATCAATTTTGACACTTGCCCTGCTAACCCTCCACGTGACCCACTCCCACCCAATCATCAACGGCGTCGAGGTTCCCCGCGGATCATCATGGCCAGCTGCGTCGTTTAGCTTCGCCGTGTCGCTGCAGAGCGTTCCGCTCAAGAAAGCAGGAGCTCCTCCGACGCACTTTTGCGGCGGAACGTACCTGGGTTCCGGGTGGATCGTAACGGCCAACCATTGCGTGATCGGTTTGTAGGTTATGTTTAGGTTTGGGTCGTTACGGATGGTCTTGTAGGGTTTTGTTTGTTTTCCAGCCAGAATCGATCCATTTACGCGTACATTGGAGGACGAGCGTTGAACGAAAGTCGAGCATCGGCGCTGTACAAGGTGGACCGCAGAGTTAGCCATCCGGATTTTAACCGGTACGATTTTCGATAGGGGTAACTGGTGTTGTTCTAAGGACTTTCTTTCCAGAGTGACGCTGGCCGCCGACATTGCGCTGCTCCACGTGCGACCGACCGCGGCGGAACAACCCAACCTCGGCGGGCTCGATGACGACGTTCACGTTACACTTTTATTACCGTCCAGGCCGGTCAACCGGCCGGCGCAGTCCAATCTTAACCTACTTAACCTAGAAAGTCAAAATGGCGGCGACGAAGACCAAGAAGAGTGTCACATTTTCGGGTACGGATCGGCCAGCTTTTACGGTCCCGGCAGCGATACGCTGCGTTACGGGCCGCTCCAGCCGCTCGGGTACGAGCAGTGCGTCGAACGGCTGGGACCGGTGGTGGCGCCGGCCACTCCCAACTGTGGAATGTTTTGCGCGATTGGGTTCGCCGATGCGTGCAGGGTATGGGTATTTGAGCTTTGATGTGGTTCCTAACCTAACCTAACCTTTTTTTTTTTCTTCTAACGTGGCGGGGGTTTTGCAGGGAGATTCCGGTGGCGGATTGGTGTGTCGTCGGAGGTTGACCCTGGAACAGGTGCTTAACGGAGAGAGCGAAGATCAAGCGCGGTCGCCGTACACGCTGCGTGGGATCATTTCGTACGGGGCCGGTTGTGGTGCTCCGGCGTCGCCGGGAGTTTACACCGACGTGGGGTTCTTTCGGCCGTGGATTGATCAGTATATTGGAGGTGAGTTTTGGATTTTTAGGTTAAATCATCCTTTTTTTAATTTTAGAAATTAGTTATTTTGAATTTCAAAATAAGAAACTCAAAAAAAATCTATGTTAATTTTGTTTAATTTTTTAGATTTTTCGCTATTATTTAAAAATATTAAACATTTTTAACAAAATTTTCTGGGTTATAAAATCTGAACAAATGGGTATTCTAGATTATGCGTGCATGATTTTGACAGTTTGGTTCGTCAAATGAATAACTGAAAATTTGCTTCAGTATTTTTTATCTCATTGTTTTCTCAGCAACCCTAGAAAACTTCCGGCCTAAATTTGAATGCGTTTGACGTTTGCAAAACACCATAAAAGCTTCGGCATATGGACAGATCCACACACTTGCTCAACAATATCAATTATTTCTACGTCCACGGTAATGGCACTTGCACCTGTCCCAACGTCCCACTTCCGGTCCATTTTCTGACCCCAATCAACAACAACTCATCCGGAACATCCGCCTCCGCCTTAAACTTGCATTTCTCATTGTCCTTATCCTAACCTACCTAAGCCAGCCCTACCCTACTGTTTCATCGGTTCCCGATCGGGCGTCGTCGGTTCCACCTCCTGTTTGGCGTGATCTTTCAGCGCCACGGACTTTGTTTCCGGGTGCATCAGCGTAAACAGTGCGGCCAGCAGCACCGCCGTGCCGCAAATCGTCGACGGGATCCACCACGCCAGCTGGCCGAGCAGATCCACAATGTACGGCGCGGCCATCGAGCCGACGTGCGCCATGGTCGAGCAGATCCCGAGCGCCGTGTTCCGGATTTCCGTGGGGAACATTTCGGCCGTGTGCAGGGTCACTACGGCGTAGACCGCGGAAATCCCTAGCCGACCGAGCATCGCTAGCGTTACGATTAGGGTGGTGTTCTCCTTGGGAATGGCCAGCACCACCAGCAGGCAGATTCCGGCGTACAGAAACAGGCAGAAGGAGGTGCTCTTGCGGCCAAAGTAGGCCAGCACCACCATTGAGAGAATGTAGGAAATTATGTCCACCGTTCCGGTTGTGGCCACGTACACGTTCCGATTAGCGGCAAAGTTGTCCGCATTGAGGGCTGCAAGAAAATCAATCGATCAAGATCCGAAACATAACCTCAAGCATCCCCAAATCAAAAACCTACCCGTTACGTAGTAACACAGCGACGTAACGCACCACGTAAAGTGGCAGATCAGCGCCCGTCGGCACAGCGCCGGAGTTCCGTACAGTTTGGTGAACTCGCTGCACGATCGCTTGACGCGAACCGAAAACGGAACCTTCGGCTCCGGTACGTCCTTGGCTGCCGCAAGCTCTTCCGGACTCAGCTCCTTGTCGCTGCTGTCGCACAGTTCCGCCGGAGGTTTGCGGCCAAAGACCATCCGGTAGGCACGTCGCTCGCGACCCTTGCTCAGCAACCAGCGGGGAGATTCCACCAGGAAGCTGTAAGAGAGTCGGTTAGTCGGATATCAAGTTGGGAGTCAACCTGATACTTACTACAGGTGAATGATCAACAGGAAGGATGGGATGGTCAGCGCGAGGGATAGATCCCGCCACGGCTTGATGTAGTATGCGGCCGCGGCCAGAATCAGCATGCCAATTGGGTAGGAGAAGTTGAACGCTATGCTCATCCAGGATCGGTGCCGAACGCCGACGTTCTCCGTAACTGCAATGGGATACCAAAAAAATGTTATAAAGTAACGCCTCCAAAAAATCTCCATCCGTAACTCACGTAACGCGAATGGTGGATAGAACACGCCTGAAGCCGAAGCTCCCAACCCGATTCTTCCCAGCAGCAGCAGCGCATAAACCGGTGAAAACGTGGTCAACACCCCCGACACAATGTACAAAATGGCGGCGATCGTGAAGCTGCTCTTCCTCCCGTACTTATCGGACAAGATCCCAAACGTGGACGCACCGAAGAACTTGCCAATCGAGAGCGCCACCTGAACCGTCGACCGGTAAGCAGTCCGCTCGCAAATCAGATCCCACTCGGGAACGATCGAGTACCCGGCCGGTTGCTCGTAGTGCATCTGGAAGCCCGGAACGCCCAGGCACGTCCTTTCGCCAGGCCGGGACGTGACGCCCGTCGTCCAAGCCAGCGCGTCCACGTAGTTCATGTTGGCGAACCGGGCGTAGTCCCAGTCGAGGACGGTGCACGTGCCGTTGCGGGTGAGGCCACCCGGCGTGGAGATGTTGCGGATCTCGTCGTGGGTCCAGCCGTGCGCCAGCAGGTCCGGCATGACGCAGTAGTAGTTGGCGGGCATCTGGCTCAGGAACACGTACGACGACACGTGGAAGCCGTTCAGGATGTTGGGCGTCAGGCAGAGGATGAACATGAGCCTGGAGACGGGAAAGGTGGAGAACGAGTTGTTATTTATTTTCATTTTAGAGCCAGAGTATTCGGCCATTCACTTAGTTCGGCTTTTTGAAATTCGACCACTCGAGATTATGCCTTGAAATTATATTCAAAAATTACTTTTGTGTAATTTTTGAATATTTCTTAGTTCTTTATTTAATTTTACATCTAAAAATAATGGCAAAATATTAGTTTCGACTTTCTTCCCAAAATTTCCAGAAATCATGATTTTTTTAACTGGCAACACTGCCCAATGAATTTTAACTAACTTTTGTCATAGCACAAAATATGGCATTTTTGTAATCTAAAACATCACCAAAATTGTTTTCCTTTTTTTTGTGTGAAAAGTCCAATTAATAAATAAGTATCTTATGTATTATATCTGCCACTTTGCCGAAGACACCTAATCGATCAGGAAATGCGTCGTCAAGAAACAGTTTTTTTTTTTAATATTTGAATGACTTTTATGTATGGATAGTATGAAAAATTGTATGGACGAACTAATGATGCAAAATGAGTTCACGCAATAAAAAACACGCAATGGTACCAACATTACAAAATAAAGTGTGCTTTGGTCACATTTTTTTTCTAATGTTGGTACCACTACGCAATTTTGACATTTCGGGTGTGTACCCTCCCTCCCCCCCCCCCCCCCTAGAAAATTGGCAAAAAAATATTTTTTCAAAAAACTTAAAATTTTTTATGCAAGTTGAAGTCTAATCAACTTAAAACAATCTAAAATCTATTACTTATCATATTTAGCATGTTTGGGCTAGTTCAAAAATATTTTGAAATTTTATAAAATTCCAAATTTTTTGCGCAAAAAAAAATCCGATTCGAAGTTTCGATTATCCGAAGTTCGATTATCCGAAGCAGGCCTGCAAAAAGTGTTCGACCCAGCGTACACATGAAGCAAACCAAAATGTCAGTTCACTGCTAGCATGCGACTGTAAGCCTACTGCTCTACTGTGTCTGTTCAACCACTGCCGCCTGACTCGTGCCGGTCGGCTGCTGGAGAATGAGAGACGTGAAAAAAAGAGATACACTCACTAAATTCGTGTCATATGACTTACTCGTAAAATCTTCCTTAAACCCTATTTTGACAATTTTTAAATAATTGAATGGTTCATTCTTGAACGACGAAATAGCCTACTTTTCTGTACCAAAAATAACAGAATCGAATAGCAACACTTTTACAAAATAAATGCTGAAAAGTTCTACAGCACTTGTTTCGAAAAGTAACACTTTTCAACATTTTTTTGATTTAAATTATTGATTGACAAAATACATGAAAATTTGACTTAAAATTTCACTCAATGAGTGTTTTTCGGAATTGCAAAAAATTGTTGTAGGGAACTCGTTGCAAAACTTGATTTTTTCATCCTCCATTTCATCCTCTTTTTGCAACTTATTGCATAAATTACTATTTCACGCATAAGTACTTTTTGTGTAAAAACTTGTTTTTTTATGTGTGTGCGTGCAACGTCGAACGAGCGTTGGTCGATTACTGCCGCGCAGTGCAGCTGCTCAGTGAGCTAGAGTACTCACGACTGCGCCGGGTTTGTTTATGAGATGAAAAATTCGTGTCAGCGTCGCCGATTTTCGCGTCATGACCCCTGACATTTTCAGCACTGATGCGAAGGTTTGTATTATAGGTTTTACGCTGACTCGATTTGGAGGTTAGAAGGAGTGTTCGATGCGGTCGTCGATTTTGTTCGGGGAAATTCGTCGAAAATCGACGAAGACCCAAGGCTGTATATCATAGGTACTCGCCATCTTGCTTTGCATTAGTGTGAGTGCATGACTCCGTGCCACTAAAACCAAAACAATAACAAAAGAACAATGGACCGTGCCAGGAAAACCAAAACATAAACAATGTCAGTGTCAGTGGAGTGAGAGAGTCAGAGATAGCGATTTTGACAACCGCACTACTACACACTCAATCGCGGGTACCTTAGGTAGAAAGCCATGACGAAGACCATGTAAACAGTGCACACGAGCTGTCAAATGACGTCACGGTGTAAAACATAATGGGACTTCGGATAATCGAATCACGAACAAAAAAAATGTATTTTTATTTTCTTACTTTTAACATCAAACTCGAGTTCTGCGACAAAATTTTAGTAAAATTCTTATGGTTGGTTGTCTATAAAATTAAAAAATACATGTTATCAATATTTCATCGCCGCCATCTTTGATTTAAAAATTATATTTTTTTAGAATATTTTAAGCTCAACAATCAATAAGACAACGAAAAAAAATTGCCAAGGGCTTCGGATAATCGAGTCTGGACTGTACTTACAAATTTTGGAACTTAATGATTGCAAAACAACTAGACAGGTGTATTATAAATTTATTTGATACCCACGTTGCAAATAATGAAATTATGAGTATTTTCGAAAAATACGTATTTTGTGTAAATTTTAGTTTTAAACAAACACAAACTCTAATAAAAGTTAAAAAGCATACAAATTTCGCTTCGCTTGAAAAAAAATTATGAAAATTTGGATATTTCTAAAAAAAACGGAAACTTCTACTTATCGAAATATATATTCTTAGTGAAAGCATTGTAAATTGAACATAATATTGATGGATTAAGTAAATTTTTGAAAGATTTCAAAAATGCGTTATCGTCGATAAGATTATCGCCGCTAGAATTATCGAAATAACGAACCACGAAAATTTGATCGTTAACGACCTTGAAGATTAAGTTAAAATTTCAAATACAATAAATTTCAAATACAATAAATTTTGTACTTTTGGAGGCTCAACTGTTATCTCCGCTGGTTTCATCACCCAAGGCCGGGGTTTAATTATAATTCTTTCATTTCCCACTCTTTTTGAAAATTTCTTTCAAAGCCACAGCACTTCCCTTCCTCAATTCTCTCGGCTGCAACAAAGAAAGAAGAAGACAAAAACCGAGAACCTTTCACAACACAATTCATCGCTATACAGCAAGCCATGCTGCACCGATAGACAGGAATTTAATTTTGTTGGATGGGAAACGATCAAACCTGTTGACCAGAACGAGCCCCTTGAGCTTGACTTTCTCTACACCAAGCTTGCTTAGCTTGTTGCATTCAGTTCAACGAAAGGCGACGCCCACTACGATGCCAAGAATTTATTTATTTCGTGAAATTTCCCACCGAATCGAACCTTCACCTTTGTTTGTTGTTTTAAAGAAACACGCAATGATTCGCACGCTCCACGCATGGAAGCCAAACAGGCGTCTGGTTTGGCGATAGTGGTAGCTATAATTAGTAATTACTACTTTTACTCTTGAAGCTATGATTAGAACGCAATTGTTTTATAGCTCAATGTACTCGAAGACAGATAGTAAACAGGTTGAGCGTGATAGTGGCCACATTTCGAGCTTGCTTGGATTCCGCGTCCGCTGTCAGAAATGACTGCTGGTCAGTTAAAAAAAATCGCCATATCTGGACGCTGCCATCGCAGCAACCTTACATAAAACGCTGACACGATCGCGAGGGAAGTTCGTTCGATCAGCGCGAATCGTACGATTTGTGACGACAACTCACGTGGGTTCTCACGGTTTTTTTCATTGAAAATGACGATCTTTCATTCACGATTGATGTTGTTATTTGTTGTGATTTCCATAGTTTGATCAACACATCAGTGCAGAACAGTTGGCGGCGATCAACAGCTTGGCACACGTGATTGATGATTTGAAGGCGGGCTACTGCGATCAAGTTTCCGGGACTTTTCGAGTACTTTCCTGGATTTGTAATGAGGTTCGGGAGTTCTCGGGGTTAATTTATTCCAGTGTCGTTGCAATATTATTATTTTTTATTCGCAAAAAAAGCGAACGAACTTTACTGTTTGCCAACGTGGATCTTGCATTAATAATTATCTCTGCTCGTGTAGAGACAGTGCCATCGACCGGCCTCTTCCGCATGTGCACACACACACACACTGGTCATTTGACACGGCTCGGTAGAGGGCGATCGCGCACGTGTGAATTTGTTTTTTTTTATTCTAAATGTCGCAAAAATCAACTGTAGAAATTTAAGAGAAGTTTATATCAATAACTTTGATTCGAATAAATTTGTTATCCTATTTTCTTTTTCATGCAATCTGTTGATAATAAATAAAGTGAAAGTTTAAATTTTAAGTATTGTATCGAAAAGCATGCAAAACTAAAGCGGGGATGCACACTACATCAAAATTCCTTTTTTAAAATTTCTGATTTATTTTCTGTCTACATTTTACTTCATTTTTCTGTCATTCTGCGGCGACAAAATGGCCTACTTATGAGTACCAAAAATATCAGTTTTGAAATGTTCATTATACCACTCATTTGAGTGCTGAAAAGTTAATTAACTATTATTTTTCGAGTGATTTCATTGTCTAGAGAAAAACAATCTTAAAGCAGATTGTGAAGTAGATTTTTTGTTGCAAATCAAAATCGTACACTAGGAAATCCCACTGCCCTCCCCTCAGTATTGCTTGCACCAAGCCGTTTCAAGTACGTCATCGTTGAGAACGCGACCAGTTGCTATCCCGAACCCCGCGTCTTCTCGTCTACCATTTTTCCCAAACCTTTCCCTCCTGTCTGTACCCTCAAGTTAAACCCATTTCACGTTGCTCCATTCTTCACGCGCTTTTGCTTTCACAATTTCTTCGGTCGCGTTCCTATTTTCTAAAATTATACCCAAATGCTCGTTTTTTTTTTGCTTTACTTTGCTTGTTCACTCACGCTTGAGAATGCTTCTTCCCGAACTGGCCTGCGCTTCTCTTTTCCTGTTGTTCTGTCGCAATCGGTATACTTGTCCGCTCACATGTGTTTTTGCCTTCCTCACCTCACTGAGGAAAGGCTATAAAATCACTCGAAAAATGAACTTCTTAATTTGGGGGTCGGGCCGAAGGCCCGAATGTCATTCGCCAGAATGTTGTTTGCCAGTAAACCAAACGCCAGAAAATCAAATGCCAGAATGGGTTAAATGCCCGAAAAGTTCAAAAGCCGAATTTTCATATGCCAGAAAATGTCATTCGCCAGAAAATCATTTGCCAGAAAACTGAATGGCAGAATGTTTTAAATGGCAGAAAAATCATTCGGCAGAAAAGGTTAAATGACAAAAAGTGTCAATAAAAAGATAAAGAATATAACAAAACAAAGCACGGTAAAATCATATATTTAACACAAAGCATGAAAAACGAACAGTTGAATGTTTAAAAAAAATGCAAAGTTGGTAACTTGAACGTTCCTAATTGAAAGTAAGAACATTGCTCGCTTACTTTTTCAAAAGGTCCTATAAACATAGGAAACCCATGGCGCATTGGTGGTTTAGAAAAAGTAATCCAGATTGTTTCTAATTCTAAAGTGGCAACATTGTGAGTTCACTGTTGAAATTGATTTCAGTGATGTAGAATTTCAGATGTTTTAAATAGTCAAAGTAGTAATCTCATTTATTCAGAAAAATATCAAATAAAACAAAAAAATATAACAAGGCCCTATAAACCTCGCAACACATGATCATGGTCAATAGATGACTACTATTGAAAATGGTCTTCTAATTTTCCTAATAAAGCATGACACTAGGAGAGGGCGCTGAATACCAATATTTTCAATCATTAATAATGAATGATAATGATTCGTTATATAACCGAAAAAAACAACATTGCACAAAGATTAAATCTAGAATTTTTTTTCAAGGCAACCAATGCTCTTATGTTTCCTATGCACATAGGGTAAATTCCCGTAGGTTTGGCAGGCTATGGACTCGCCCCTAACTCCATCCAATCTGCTAATTTTCTATTAATAGAAACTTGCTTTTTCTATTTTAATATTTTAATTTTTTAATATTTTTATATTTTTATATTTTGATATATTTTTATTTTGATATTTTAATATTTTAATATTTTAATATTTTAATATTTTAATATTTTAATATTTTAATATTTTAATATTTTAATATTTTAATATTTTAATATTTTAATATTTTAATATTTTAATATTTTAATATTTTTTTATTATTTTTATTCTTATAGCTTGGTACTTTTTATGCAGCTGGCCTGGCCGCTTTAACGTTTGCGATGTTTCAAAGCATTTAATGGATTGGGGCCCTGCAAATGTTAATAATGACAAGAGGATGCTAGGCGTTAATCAACCTATGACATTTTCCAGGATGCCCTCGAAAGACTGGCTGCGATAGGGTTAGATTAGATTAAATGATTTTGTAAGGAACGCATCAATTTCAGAAGTGAATTTAAAAAGTTCTTTTGTTGATGCCACCATTATTACACTACGGCAAACAAACAAACTCGCACATTTTGACAGTTTGTCTGCGTTGTTTGTTCGCCAACATTTGTTTGCAGAAACGTCAGCTTGCATACATTTTGTCTTGTTTGCGAATTTGCCGCAAGTACGGGTTTGTTTGTTTGTTTGCCATAGTAAAATAGCTCATTGCACTGCTTGATGGCAAACGGTTTAGCATCTTAGATCACATAATCAAAGTAGCTAGTTCGAATGATTGTTGGTCATATCCATAGTTCAAATCCAAACTAAAAAAAATTATCATCATCTTCCATTTGTTATACGTGAATTTCAACCATCATGCAAAAAAGTCGAAGTGAAAACATGAAATTGCAATTTTAATGTTTATCTTTGTAGGTACAGTATGGAAAGAATTTTTAACGATATTTTCATACCAATATTAGCAAAATCTTGTTTATTAAAAACAGTCAGTTTGTACAATCAGCAAGAACACTCCTGTTATTTTGTTGAGCCAAATAAGTATTTCTGCCTTGTATCCTTTTCTGCCGTTTGAATTTTCTGCCATTTGACTCATTCTGCCGTTTGACCATTTCTGGCAAATAATTTTCTGGCGAATGACTTTTTCTGCCAAAACAAAATTCTGGCGTTTGATTTTCTGGCATTTGACATTTTCTGGCGTTTGGTGTTCTGGCAAACAACATTCTGGCGAATGACATTCGGGCCTTCGGCCCGACCCCCTTAATTTGACTATCTAGACCCACCTTCACGTATACCTATCGACTCAGAATCATGTTCTGAGCAAATGTCTGTGTGGATGTGTGTAGGTGGGTGGACAAAAAAAATGTCACTCAATTATCTCCATACTGGATGAACGGATTTTGACCGTATTGGTCTCATTCGATCCGTCTTGGGGTCCCATAGGTCTCTATTTAAAATCAGCAAGTTTAGTTAAGTACTTCAAAAGTTATGCTAAAAAAACGATTTTGGCGAATGTCCGGAAGATTGTAAAAAGGGTGGTTTTTGCAAGAAAACCTATTATGTTATACATTTTCAGAAAGGTATTAAAAAGACCTTTCCAATGAGTCTAAAACATTGGAGATCTGACAACCCTATCAAAAGTTATTAGCACTTAAGTGTCATTTATACACTTTTTGGAGGCCGGATCTCAGATATTTCGATGAAAACGTCGTCCGGATCTATCATGCAACCCATTGTTAGATGGGTAATCGAAAGACCTTTCCAACGAGGCCATAACATTGAAGATCTGACAACCCTATCAAAAGTTATTAGCACTTAAGTGTCATTTATACACTTTTTGGAGGCCGGATCTCAGATATTTCGATGAAAACGTCGTCCGGATCTATCATGCAACCCATTGTTAGATGGGTAATCGAAAGACCTTTCCAACGAGGCCATAACATTGAAGATCTGACAACCCTATCAAAAGTTATTAGCACTTAAGTGTCATTTATACACTTTTTGGAGGCCGGATCTCAGATATTTCGATGAAAACGTCGTCCGGATCTATCATGCAACCCATTGTTAGATGGGTAATCGAAAGACCTTTCCAACGAGGCCATAACATTGAAGATCTGACAACCCTATCAAAAGTTATTAGCACTTAAGTGTTATTTATACACTTTTTGGAGGCCGGATCTCATATATTTTGATGAAAACGTCGTCCGGATCTATCAAGCAACCCGTTATTAGATGGGTAATCAAAAGACGTTTCCAACGAGGCCATAACATTGAAGATCTGACAACCCTATCAAAAGTTAGGAGCACTTAAGTGTTATTTATACATCCCACTTTTCATACAATTTTTTCAGTTCAATCCATATAATCATTTTTTTGGTTGTAGTTCCTGAACTCAAAAAATCGTATGAAAAAGTGGGATATTGAACTCAGAAAATTATGATTTTTGGTAAGGGTGTAGGGCTTAAGGATCCAATTATGAGGAAGGCACTAACCACCTAAAGGTGGATTAAGCAACGTTTTTTTCTAACTTTAACATTTTCAAACGTGAGCGCAAAGTCCACTATTGAACGGTGCGTTTTGCTTCAGTGCAGTAACGTGCGCGACCTCGACCTTGGCCAACTGGGCCTACTTCGTTTTACTTTCGATACACACTGGAAAAAGTTTACTCACCAAAGCCACAGACTTCCGTTGGACTTTTTCTCCAGCCCGTCCAGGATGAGTTGCTTGAAGTCACCGGGGGGCGTGCCAGTCTCCAGGGAGTGCAACTTGCCGTTCAGTTGCTGTTCCGGTTCCGTCGTCGCGGTGGCACTTCCATTTTCCACCGGTTCCGGTGCATCTTTCTTGATTTCGTCGCCACTCATTTTGAAAACACCAACACTTTAAAACGGGGGAGGGCGTTCCTCCTGATCTTATTTAGGGAGCACAAACACGAAATTGCAACAATGACGATTTATTGGGATGATTATTTTTGTATTGTGGTGGGAATTTGAACTCCGAGCACGCCACCCCTCTTAAATCATCGCAGTCGAACGCTGAGAAGGCGCCCGAAAACACCTGTTAATTTGTCTTTTTAGGGGAAGTTGATCAGTAGAGTTTTGAACAACTAAATTTATTTATTGATAAGATTTTATCAGATTTCAAGATTATTTTTCTCATTGTCTGATATAAACTACTGACCAATATCCCCTAATTTCTCTCTCATCTGTCGAATTGGAAATCTTCGGTACACAAGGACTACTAGACGCTTTTACTAATCACCGCCTGCTCAGTTGTTTGGACTCAGTCAACACGCCCCGACTGTGCTGACCGATGACCGATATGGGCTGTTTTCTGTGTGTTCAGCCGCACTCCTTATCGGGCATTGGTCGCTAATCCTCTGATTTGTTCGGAATTTCCATAATCTTCTCTCTCCTTCAGAAATGAAAAGATGAACACTTGTCTAACGTCAATCTCACTCTCTTCCAACAGGATCCCAACTATAAACAACTCTGTGACGCAGATGGAAACCAGCAAACGCCTTTCCGAAGGAACCTCGCATCCCGGTCACTCTTATCAGTTCGTTCCCGAGTCCAAGGCGTCCACTTTCCTGTACAAATCCTCACATCTAGTGTTTGCACACAGTTTATCAACCATCGACAGCACTCACAGTAGGCCGGCCACACCACCTCCAGCGCAGACGCTGGAATTCGTTACGAGGTTAATCAGAGTTTACTTCGATTATGTTAATTTTAATATGTCGCGAAAAGTTGACGCGACGCACCGCCGAGCCTTCACAATTAATTAAGGAATGCGGTTTCCCGCTCCCCCCTCGAAAAAAGTGCAAAAATATAAAAATAATACACAACAACACAGGAACAATTATGCACACTTTTACTAACCGCAGCAGCAAGCGCTCGCTGCACGCGTTTCACGGATTTGTCACAAAGTGTAAGAGCACGCGCGCAAACGCCACCGATCCGACTGACCAGTGGACAGCTACTGAAACGAAAACTCCCGTCCGTGATCGAAGTGAGCGTTGCAACGTCTCTCTCTCTCTCTCCCGTACCGCGTGTTCTCGGAGGTTATCTCTCTATTTTCACCAAGCATTGCCATGTGCTTGCTGTGCAGTTTGAACACACTTTTTTCTCTTGCGCGGTGAGAGATGGAATGGAGAGATGCGAGAGGGAGAGAAGAGAATGGGTGGCGTCGGCGTCGAGCGAGACGCCGTCGTGCGCTGGTCAACTGAGAGGAGACGCTTGGTGTTTGACAAGATGATGAAGGATTTTTCAGGAAATGCTCATGGATTGCTGTGAACGGATGAGATAATCAGAAACTCTAGTTTGGGAGAGGAGGAGAAATTTTGGTTCATAAGGTAGTTGGTCGGTTGTTGAATTTTGAGATTATTTTTTTTGCTGCTTTTCATTTACAAATATTTTTAAAAGTTGCTTCTCTTGTTAATTTATTTTTTAATTTTATTTATAATCAGGCCACACAAATTTGATTTTGTTTTATTTAAAAAAAAAATCTAAATTATTCGCTCTACAGTATTGCCTTGGCGTTCTCGATTGCGGGATTCCTACTCAAACTAGGCGCCTTGAAGGCTTGATTGTTGAGGCAATTGCAAACCTCTTTTTACACCTAAGCTTCCATTTTTTCCAAATTATCGAAAATTCCAAAAGGCGTAAAAAAAGTCTTAATTTGACTTCAAATTCAAAAATAAACATAAAAAAATGTATTATGAATAGTTTTTAATCGGTTTATTGAGTTTTTGCAATGAAAATTTCATTTTAAGTCAACAATTATTGCTACCTCATTTTTTTGTAAAATTTTGAAATGTTTTTAACTTATCTACTCTTTTTAACATAAACATATGAAACACAATAGCTTCACAATAGACAATAGATCTTTTGAAAAAAACAAAAAAAATGAAAAAGTAAACGAGATTACAAACGCAGGGGAATGCACTTTAAATTGCTTTCAGCCGATTGCACTTCAAAGTACCTGGAAATTATTTAGTTTTTAGAAAACTTATTTGTTTTGCCCCCTGATTTTTCGGATCGTTTTTGGGGGGAGACAAAAACTTTGAAAAATATTTGCAACCCTTTTTTATAAAAAAAATAATATTGTGTAAATAAATATGAGAGTGAGAACGCAATTTGACAGGAAGCAGCGTCTTATTTTTTCTGTAATTATGAATTGATAAAAGCTTCGTGTGGGCTTTCTCTCTTTATTTGGATATCAAATTATTGGAAAATCTGTATCTGGAGAACCAAATTATAATCTCTTTGGTGACTTCACAAAGAATATTTAGGTACAAGGAAAGAAAAATTAGGGAAAACTGTACTATTTTTGTTTTACATACAAAAAATCAATTTTCAAAAATAGTTTTTTAGAAAATTGTATTTTATTATCTCCATTAAGTTCAGAGAGAAAAAACTACTTTTGAGCAATGACATAAAGCTCATGAAAAGATGATTTCTATAAAAAGTTATATAACAAATACTATTACAAAAATCAAAAAAGGTGCAAAAAAAGTTTGTACACCTTTCGAAAAATTAACATAAATAAAGTTATTTATTGACAAATCACCATAAATCCAGTCTCCCAACTCCAAACAGGCATCCTGGACTGATTAAAAAAATAATTTGGATTGAATATAAAGTTTACTAACTACTTAGTATAAAAGTTAATATAACTCTGGACATTTTATATAAAACTTACCTAAACGTAATTTTGCAAACTTTTAATTCAACTAAATGTCAATATATTTCCAAAGAATTTCTAAATAAACGTTTTGAAGTGGGTATAACAACATTTTGGGCCGCTGGCCTCCCAACCCGTTGCAGTTTTTAGTTTTTAGTTTTTAGTTTTTAGTTTTTAGTTTTTAGTTTTTAGTTTTTAGTTTTTAGTTTTTAGTTTTTAGTTTTTAGTTTTTAGTTTTTAGTTTTTAGTTTTTAGTTTTTAGTTTTTAGTTTTTAGTTTTTAGTTTTTAGTTTTTGATCAGTAGTGCGGTGCCTGTGTGGACGCGCAGTCCTGTTTTTTCGTGTTATTTTCCGTCTCTTTTGTGTCGCTGTTCGAGTGCATGGGGTGATTGGCCATTATAATTAAATAATGGCATCAGTAGTTCGGTGCCTGTGTGGACGCGCAGTCCTGTTTTTTTCGTGTTATTTTCCGTCTCTTTTGTGGCGCTGTTCGTGTGCATGGGGTGATTGGCCATTATAATTAAATAATGGCATCAGTAGTGCGGTGCCTGTGTAGACGCGCAGTCCTGTTTTTCGTGTTATTTTCCGTCTCTTTTGTGTCGCTGTTCGAGTGCATGGGGTGATTGGTAATTATAATTAAATAAAAGCATCATTTGTGTGGTGTTTTTCGGGACGCGCAGTTCTGTTTTTTTACCTTCTTCTTTTTTTCATTGTTTTTTTTTCACTCGCGTTCGTTGGCCGATGAGTTGTTTTGTGTTGTTCTCTTTTTATAGTTTTCTATCAAAACGTACCTATTTTTTGAGACTAGCAAGTCGTATTGCTGGATTAAGTCCTTTCTATATCATCGATGATTGGAAGGCACGCCGTCGAATATTTTTTAAGGCTAATGATATAAAATCATTTCAATAAATGAAGCCCTTCCTACATCACCGTTGATCGGAAGGCACGCCGACGGAGAATTTCTGGAGAATCGCGGTCGAATTAATACTATATTAAGAGTTGCGTTCGTGAAGTTGAACGGTGCACGTCGCGGTCATCACGCAAGATTTTCATTGCCGTTTCCGTCTTTGTTGCCCCCCCGATTGTGTTTGTTTTTCTATCCGGGCGGTTTCGCGTTTTCGCTTTTTCGAATATTATTTGGTTTTATCTTTCCACAGCCGGCTGTCTAAGATTGAATCATTTATTCTAAATCAACACCAAATAACCGGGAATAGTCTCATCCGCATCATCCGACTGTTTGCCTTGAGAATTCATAATCCATCACACTATTAAACAAAATTTATTGATTATTGGGTCGCATCATCATCCTCTATGATGAATCCTGGCCATTACCCTTTCCCACTAACAAAATCCCAAGTAGAAGTAGTTTTTCCGGCACACGTGGGGGTGTGGATATCGTATAGAACCCACCTTTGGTAGCAACCTGTGCTAACTAACATTCCCGTCCCAATCCCCCGAGATCTACAAACTGACATGGCGGGCGCCGTTGGTGGCCAATGACTGTTACCTATTTGCTTCAGATCTAGTTTTAATGATCTTGATGTTTTATCTATTCAGCGCATTCATACATGCTGTTGATAAGGGAAACACCATTAGATCGTTGAAGCGTATGACCGGTTGTATTGATAGGATATTACGGTCCTGTTCAGCAACGGAGAAGGACAACCATGGGTGGTCTCTCATGCTCATGCTCATGCTCAAAAAACTACTTTTGAGCAATGGTCAAGCAAGGGCAAATATATTTTGGCAGTGCTGCAATATTTTTGTTGAAAAATAAAAACATTGTTTTCGAATACGTCGAATTTAGTTTACTATTTTTTAAACTTCCAATTTTGAAAATTTTGATCTAATCACTACCTTAAAAATGGAACTTAGAACCATTCCACCAAGCACTGTTATTTAGCGAATTTAAATTCGCTAAATAACAGTGCTTGGTGGAAAGGTTTTATAAACATATGAAAACAATAGCTTAGGCCGATGCAAATATTTTTCAAAGTTTTTGTCCCTCGGCTCTGACCGGGGTCGAGGGGGGCAAAAAAATACAAGTATTGAAATAACAAGCCATTATCTTCACATTTGAATGAAAAAAGTGTTTTAAATGCATTCAGTTGTTCAGTTGTTTTGCAATCATTAGTTTTCAAAAAATGTAAGATTTGACGAAAACAAAAATTATAACGAAAAAATAACTTTCTGCGGTACTGTACATCGAAATTTTCAAAAATTCTAAAGATTTTTGAATAAACCCAAACATGTTGAAAATGATTCTGAACGCAGGGGAATGCATTTTAAATTGATTTCAGCTGATTGAACTTAAATTTCCATTGAAATTTTGAAGTATTGAAACAAAATATTTTTTTTGCCCCCTGATTTTTAGGGCCGATTTTGAAGGGGGGGGAACAACAACTTTTTAAAATATTTGTACCAAGCTTATAGGACTATTTAAAATACTCAAAAAATAATTTATTGAAATTTTAAATAAAGTTTTTTTTTTAATTAGTTTTGGTCATCAACATTGTAACCTAATCCAGGTTTTTAAGCGAAAATGACGTTCGAAAGGTGAACGCCCGAAATGTCAAAATCACGCAGTTGTACCAACATTACGAAAAAAGTGTGCCGTGGCATGACAGCCACATTTTTTTCTAATGTTGGTGCTACTGCGCGATTTTGACATTTTGGACGTTCACCATTCGAACGCCATCTTCGCTTAAAAACCTCGATACAGTCCAGACTCGAATATCCAAAGGCCTTGGCAAAATTTCACTTCGGATAATCGAAACTTTTTTTGTTGTTGCCTTATTTTTGATTGTTGAGCTTGAGTATGACCCCTTAAATAATCTGAAGCGATTTAAAAAAAAATGAATCCAAGATGGCGGCCAAAATGGTGGTGATGAAATATTGAAAAAAAATTTTTTTTTTATTTAATATGCATTCAACTATTCAAATTTGACTAAAATGGGATCGCAGAACTTTAATTTGATGTTAAAAGTAAGAAAATAAAAAGATACGATTTTTTTTTTTGGTTCGTGATTCGATTATCCGAAGTCCCATACAAACCCTTCGGATAATCGAGTCTAGACCGGCTTTGGAAAATTTAATTATTTTGTTCTATTCTTTAGATATTTGGAGATTTCTTGAGACAAATTGAGCGGAACAAAGCTAGTCCAAATAATTAAGCTATGATAAAAGCATCAATTCTAGCCAGTTGACGTCAATGTCTATCCCAATTTGTTACAAGAACAAATCATTCCCAGCGTTCGCCCAGGCCCATTGAAAGCCGCTTCCGCCTCCCACAAAAGATTCGAACAATTCACAAGGAAAAAGAAAGGTCCCACATAAATCAGTGCGCGAGTACGTAGCCTCTTCAATTGACTTGTGGTTCTTCTTCCAACGGACAGCCGCACCGGACGAACCCATTATTCGGTGCCTCTCAATTGGTTGACAAAGAAAGTCGGAACAGGTCGTCTCTCGACGGAAGGGGAATTCTTTCGTGATCTATTTTGCTTGGCAACAGAAACGCGATGAGTTAATTTTTCAAGGATATATAACTTCTAATTTTTATTCCTTTCTTTATATACGAAATTGTGTAAATTATCATTTCTTCTCCTGTTCTCTGTATCATCTCTTAACTATATTGTTTTTTTCTTCTTCCTTCCTCTTTTTCTGTTTCTCCTCTCCTCAAGAATAGAGCCACTTTTAGTTTTGTTGTTGTTTCATGTTAGTTTTCCTGCCCTCTCTTTCTGTTTCCTTTATTTTTGTTTAGAGTCTCAGCATTTCCGCGTGGTTTTCTTTATATCGATAGAAAGAAAAAAAAATTGTTGTTGGTGTATAATAAGGATAATAGTAAACAAATACAGTAAAACGATCATCAATCATCATCATCAGTTTTGCAGCAGCAGCATCATTTTTTATCATCATCATCATCATTGTTATCAATAGTAGCAACAGCAACAATATCGTGCCGTCCTTCTTCTCTATAATAGTGTTTCTTTTTGTGTATGCAAATATAAGTAATAGAACAAGGGTTCATCGCGCCATCAACCGTACCAATCGAGTCGAACAAACAAAAGGTCGATAGTACTGCAATGTTGTTAACAATGTTGCAAACTTATTCATTTTCATCTCTTTTTTTATTATCCTGCAAGTCGTCACCCCAAAAATCGTCCGCAATAGTGCTCTCTCTTACTGGAAGCTCTGGTTGTTGTTTAGTTTTTTTTTAGTTTTTCATTTTGGTTATTTTCCAAGCTTTTTCGTTTCACTCACACCTTTTGAAGGTAGCTTGCTATTTCTGTGTCTCTTTCTTTTTGAAGAAAATGGCCTTTTAAACGACTTTTGCTTCCGGCACTTTGCGCCGCGCCGACTTTTTTTGTAGACTCTTGCAGTGTTTTTTTTTTCATTTTTTTTCTCAGTTGTAATAGAAATAGTTTTTGTGTGTGTTTTGTTGTATAACAGTTTGCGGTTTTTTTTTTCTATTGTTGTTCACACTCGTTAACGGATTGCAGAAACTGGGCTCGATTTTTTAGTGTTTTTTTAAACATTTTGTTTTTAAATATTTCTCCTCCGCGACACCGTGATCTACCGAGCGGGTGCTGGTTGGCTTTTTGTGTAGAAGGTTAGTGGAAAACAACACACAGCTTGGATTTGCCTCCTTTCTTTTGTTTTGATTAATTTAATATGTGTAGAAATTTATTGTATGCTTTTGCTCTCTTTTTGCTATGAAGGTGATTTTTTTCTCTTAATGTTTGTATGATAGAGGATGTCTAATTTTGCTTGTTACGACTTGTTTTTTGTTGTTGTATGATTGGTTACGTTTTGTCGATGGTATTGTAATTTTCTTTTGACACTTATTTTCAAACAACCTTTTAGCGAAACGAGTAATTTTGAACTATTAAAAATGTAACGCGTTTTAAAAATAGCTTTCACTTTTTGAGAAAAATAACTCGAAATTAGGCAAGATTTTTTTTTGTGACCTCAAAATAGAAAAAATACACTTTAACAGTTCGTGCAACTTATTTTTGAATTCGTTAAGCCAGCTTAAAAATGTTATTTACTGTCAAACTATCGAGTTTCTACTATAATTTGTAAGAAAATGCTCAATATAAAAATGGAAGCTTTGTTAACAAATGAACTCTGAAGCAGGCCTGCAAAATGTTTCCAACCCAGGGTACACATGAAGCAAACCAAAATGTCAGTTCACTGCTAGCATCTGACTGTAAGCCTACTGTGTCCGTTCAACCACTGCCGCCTGACTCGTGCCGTTCGGCTGCTGGAGAATGAGAGACGTGAAAAAATTAGCTACACTCACTCAATTCGTGTCGTATGACTGACTCGTAAAATCCTCTCTAAACACTATTTTGACTATTTTTAAACAATTGAATGGTTCTAGGCTGTGCAAAACACTTAAAACAACCATAACTTATATTCAAAATTACATTTCCACGCATAAATACCAACTTTTTGTGTAAAAACTTGTTTCTTTATGTGTGTGCGTGCAACGTCGAATGAGCGTTGGTCGACTACTGCCTCGCATTGCAGCTGCTCAGTGAGCTAGGGCACTCACGACTGAGTCGGGTTTGTTTATGTCACGGTTTTGCGGTTCAGTGAATGGATCTGAAAAAATCGTGTATGCGTCGCCAATTTTCGCGTCAGGACCCCTGACATTTTCAGCTCTGCTCTGAAGGTCGAAGAAACTTGATTCTCTCATATAAAATATGTTGCTTTTTACGAACTACAAACATATTTTAATTTTTTTTTTAGCTGCTTCAAATCATATTTAATTAAAAAAAAAGTTACTTTTCACGAACGTGTAAAGCTAAAATCAATATCTTGAAATCTCAGCACTGCGCTGTTTCATATGACACAACTTGATTAATACCTGGGTGCTGAATAGTGGTTCGCAAAACGGCCTCAATTTTGAACTGTCAAAGTGGAACCAATTTACTGTTCGCCAAAAGTAGCAAGTATTGTTATCGACCATTAAAATAATTTTCGAAAACCTACTGGTGAAAATCTCCTCTGTTTGTTGGATCAGCTTTGCTAGAATTAGCGATGTTTTTTCGCCGGATCAGGAAGATTCCAAAATCTGTCAGGGAATTTATCTGCGACATCGCAGAATGACACTCTCGTCACCCGTAAAAAAGAAAAAACTTCTTTTAACCGATCAAAACTCGAAAACACACAATTTTCCAGCAAAAAAAAATCAAATGTGAAAAAATAAAACAAATGCCACAAAACAGCTCATTTACCATTAAGAAAAAAGTCATGCTTGTGCTTGAACAGCCTCCTACTTTGTAGATGTAAACAATGTGGAATTATTCGAAAATCACGTTACGCATTCTCTCTATTCATCACCCAGATTAATACCTGCACACTTTTTCAAAATAACTAAATAAAATGTTGTCTCAAACTTTGTGTACACGCATATCCAGAACCATCAATTTTCAAAATCTGAAACTTAAGGAAAAAAAAACTTATGAATGATTCCTTAGGCATGCCTTACGTTACATTTAGGTTAATTTAACTCAATTTAATGACAGTACTTTTAATTCATCAAAATCTGACATGTGGCCTCAAAACTCAAACCTTATTCAGTAAGTACTCGAAATGTTTTTTTTTTTTTGTTACTAACCATTCTCAAGCAGACACGTTTTGTCAAAATCTGAGTGAAGCACAAATTAGTTATTCGGGATGAGCGTGAGGTGAGTTGTCGGTTCATGTTGTGGCAATGTCAAGATATTCTGGATCTTTCAGCTGTCAAAAAATATTATGCAGCGCAAGGCATATAGATCAGATAAGCTAAGGCGGGTTTCTACTTGTCAGAAAAATGTTAGCAAGAGTAATGCGGTCTTAATACGGAGATTTTGAGAAGAGTGAAAATTTGACCATTTTCCGGGAAATTTTCACCGGATTTTTTTATGTAAACTGGCTCGAAAGACGCTTTCAGTTGCAATTTATTTCTTGAAATATTTTGTTCTGCAAGGATTTTTGATCAAGTTTTTAATGCCAAACAACCCAAGAGGAAAAAAAACCGATGATGTTTGCTAGAAAAATGGTCAAATATTTTTTTTTTCAAATAATATCCGCCAAATTTTATATTTTACACATTCAAAATTATTCAGTTCTAGTCGAAACAAAATCTACCCAAAAATGAGTAAATGGGGCAAATGTCAAATTTGAGCGAATTTACAGTGAACAAGATTCAAGAAACCTTTGTTAAGGCTAGTATGCAGATCGGAAGGAAAGGGGTCAAGAAACAGCTTTACGAACAGCAGGACAAAGGAGAGGGAGCGATTTCTTGGGGCTTTTCTTCACCCTCTATGGCTTGCTTGCGCTGCCGCTGCTGCCCATTTGATACCGCTTTAATTTTAACATACAACGTTGAAAGACATGCCGTGAACCTTTTCTGAAAACTTGCAAAACAAAAAAATAAATCAACTGCGTTTCGATGAAAAAAAAAGCTACAACATTGACTTTTCAATTCAAGTAAAATTGAGTGAAATTTACCCAAAACTAACAAGCTCAATTAACTCATTCCTGCTGAGTAGTTTAGGTTTAAATCGAACTGAGTAATTCAAAACATTACACGTTAATGAAAATTTATGAGTGGAGTTTAAATCATGCAATGAAATGTCACAATAAATTTAAAAAAGTAGTTTTATGAAAGAATCACGAAAAAATCACATTTGTTTGAAATAACCATGTTTTAAAAGAAAACGCATTTTGCTTTATTTTATCCTAAATTCCGCACGAACGCGTATTTTAATGTAATAAAAATCCAATTCACAATGGAATATAGTACCCACATACTGGTGGAGTGTGCAAAACGCATTGATCGCACATTTACTTTGCACCACTCATTTCAACACAGTGATCGACAACAAAACGAAACAATAGAAAAAAATTCAAATGTTGTGTGTATGATTGTAAGTGTATGTGTTTGTTTTTGGTTGCTCTTTCTTCTCTCTTCTATCTACTACGCAAACTCGATTGTACAGGTTATTGTTTAGCTATTGTTTTAAGTGTTTTTGTGTGTGTCTCTCTCTCTTTTGCAATCTTTCATTTTGTTGTAACTTTTTGTTATTATATGCGAGTAAATGTGTGCCGCCTCCTCCTCTAACGCAACCTACCGAAATGTGTGTGTGAGTTTCTGCTGTTTCGTGTGGTTGTTTTCCCCCTCCGCGCAGCGCCACCAGCCACAACATCTCGACCCGGCCGCTTAGGCGTTATCGCCGTAGTCGCGGTCGCCCACGTTCAGCCGATCGGGCGCGGCCGTCACCGAGAAGCCCAGAATCCGGTTGTCCAGCTTGGTCATCTTGTTCTTCTTGATCTTCTTGTTCTTACCCTGTTGTGAAGGAGCGCATTTGTTCAAAAAGGAAGATTTTTTTTTGGGTCATTGGCAACTTACCTTGATCTCCTGGAAATCGTTGGACGACGGGTTGATGGCCGGCGCCGGCTTGCACATGTCGTCGATGTGGGCATTCTTCTGGCGCATCTGGTTCTTGTACTTGGAGCGTCTCTCCAGGAACTGCTTGGCGAACTCGGCGCAGTCCTTGGTTTCACCTGGAAAGGGAATTCCGCCGGATTAGCTAAAGCAACTAGCAAACTCTCTAGCTCTACTCACCCAGATAGAGTCGGATGTAGTCCTTGACCTCGAACGGTGACTCAATGTCCTGCAGGAAGCCAACAAAGGTCGGAACTGCGAAAAAGAAAAGCAGCAGCGTTAAATCACAAATGGTCTCCCACCAACCCTGCCACGATACTCACTATCAACGTTGCTGCCCAGCGAGGTGAGCGCGCGGGTGCACCAGCCGGTAAACTCGTGCGTAGTCTGGTCGGCAGAGCCAGCATTTTGAGCGACGACGCCACCACCACCACCGGAACGTTCCTTGCCATTGCCGGCAGCTGGAGTGGCGTTCTTGTTGGCGGAGGCTGAGGCAGCACGCTTTGCGGCCAGCTGTTGCTGCTGCTGCTGCTGCTGTTGTTGTTGCTTTTGCTGGTGCTGCTTGGCCGCAGCCACGGCATTCGAGGACGAGGCCGTCGAGATGCTGCCCATGGTTTTGCTCTTGGCCAGCAGCTGCTTCTGGTTCTGAGCCTGCTGTTGTTGCTGCTGCTGCTGCTGTTGCTGTTGGTGGTGCTTTTGACGACCTGCGTTCTTGTTGGATGGGTTCGGTTCCTCCCAGAATCCGCCCGAGCTGACGCTGTTGCTGTTCTGATCATCCGAGCCGGCCCACAGTTTGGCCGCGTTCCAGGTCAGCGCGCTGTTGCCGGAGCCACTCTGGCTCTGCCAGACGGCCGTTCCCAGCAAGTCATCTTTCTTCGATGGCTTCGAAGAGGAAGCTGCAATGGCAGCCGCCGTAATGGCCGCGGCATTCTTCTCGCGGTTCCGCTCGGCCGCAGCAGCTTCCTCCGCCTGGATCTCGGCCAGCGACTTGATGTTCTGCGGTGGCAGCGTCTGCGAGTTCCACTTGAGCTTGCTGTCCAGCTGCGTCTGCAGTTCGACCATTTCCTGCTGCTGCAGCTGCTCGCGAAGGGACTGCTCCTGGCGGGCCAGCGCCGCACGACGTTCCCGTTCCGCCTTCTGAATCTCCGCCAGACTTGGTCCCGTGACGGCAGTTTCCGCGGCCACCGAAGCAGACCACGGGGCAACCTTCGTAACCGGACGAGGCGCCGGCTGCTGCTGCTGTTGTTGCTGCTGCTCCTGGATCTTCTGCGCTTCACGACGCTGAACCTCCAACAGCTTGGCCTTCTTCTGCGCTTCCAACTCTTCGAGCTTCTTCTTCTCCTCGAGCTGCTTGCGCTTGGCCTCTTCCTGTTGTTGCTTCTTCAGCTCCTTCTGGCGCTTCTTCTCCTCCATCTCCTTCTTCATGTTGATGAACTCACCCTGGTCATCGTCCGGCAGTTGCTGTTGCTGGGGCTGCTTCGGCTGTTGCTTCTTGTTGCCACCCTTTGGCGTCTTGCCAGACTGCTCCTGCTGCTGCAACTGCTTCTCAAGGGCGTCCACGTTGTTGACCACCTTGTTCAGGGACTGGGCCGGTTTCGACGCGGCAGCCTTCTCGGCCTGCTTGTTGATGGCCTGCTGCAGCTGCTGTTGCTGATGCAGATGTTGTTGTTGTTGTTGTTGCTGCTGCTGCTGCTGAAGCAACAATTCCTGCTGCTCCTTGCGCTCATCCTTGGCAGCCTGGGGTTGCTGCTTCTGCTGTTGCTGAACGAATTGTTGCTGCTGCTGCTGTTGTTGCAACTGTTGGGCAGCAATGCTGTCCAACTTCTGTTGAGTCCGTTCAAAAGGTTGATGATTCTGTTGCTGCTGCTGCTGCTGCTGTTGTTGTTGTTGGGCAGCGATACTGTCCAGCTTTTGCTGGGTACGTTCGAATGGCTGATGATTTGCCTGTTGTTGTTGTTGTTGCTGCTGCTGTTGCTGATGATGATGATGGTGTTGTTGTTGCTACAAATGATACACACAAATTAATGTACAGACAATTCACAGTGCCATTTATTAGAAAATCAAAGCAAAAATTTCGCATGATTAGTTAACCATCGGATCGCCTGTCATGATCGTTATTACTAAGCGACCGTCAGTGAACGCACTCAAAGTTAAAACAAACGAAACCGAGTTCAACACTCAAGCAGCCGCCCGATTCGAAGCCACATGGATTTATTTTCTTTTTTCTTGCTTGTTCTTTGCTACGTTGTATTTATCAGCAATCATTTGAATCCAAAATCAGAATTTTGGAACTATTAAAATAAAAAATGTTAATTTTCCGAATTTTTCTAAATTTTGACATAAATATTGGTTGTTCTTTTTTTATTCTTGATTTTATAAAATGTTGTCCCTGTCCCGACCGTGTGGATCATTCGGGCCGCACACTGGACAAACAATCCAGAGGTCGACGGTACGAATCCCGCGGCGGGCGCTCTAAAATTCTTTGTGTAAATATGGGTATTCGGCGCCGTCGCTCCGTGCCATACTTTCATACACTTAGGAGCCCAAGGCGACGAAGTCCTTGTAGAAAAAAAGGAAGACACTAGTGGTTGGTACTAGCAATGGTGGCCGACTGCTATAAAGTCAACTTCGTTTTTTTATAAAATTTTGAACATTATTTTATTTTTTAAGAAAACGACTGAATGAAAAAATCCTGTTTTAAGCTGAGTACGAAACTCGGAAAAAATAGCATTCTTTTGTTTTTGGAGCATAAAATTTTTTAAGTTTAAATTTTAAATTTCGGAGATGTTGATTTTTTTTAATTTTGGCTTTTTATGTTTTTTATTCTTTGTTTTTTTTTAATTTTTGATTAATTTATTATTTTTGATTTTCTATTTTTTTTAAACTTTGCGATTGTCCCATCTATTTTTTTTTTAAGGCAAGCTGAACGGGTTTGATGAATCATAATTTTGAACATGAGCAATTCTCTACCAAAAGCGGAAATGGATTTTATTTGCATTTTTTGATTTGGCTCAAACTTTGTGGGGGCCTTCCCTATGACCAAAGAAGCCATTTTGCATCATTAGTTTGTCCATATAAATTTCCATACAAATTTGGCAGCTGTTCATACAAAAATGGTACGTATATATTCGAAAATCTGTAACTTTTGAAGGAATTTTTTGATCAATTTGGTGTCTTCGGCAAAGTTGTAGGTATTGTTAAGGACTATTTAGAAAAAATAGGTACACGGATAAAAAAATTTCCCGATTTTTTTATTAACTTTTTTTTCACAAAAACTCAAATTCCCAAAATACGTATTTTTTGATTTTCGAGATTTTTTGATATGTTTTAGGGGACAAAAATCCGCAACTTTTGAGCTATAGAGAAACATGGTCAAAAAATCTGCCGCCGACCTCATTTTTTTATGCAAAATTGAATTTGCAATCGAAAATTACTTTACAGATTTTTCGATAAAGGGCCCCGTTTTCAAGATATAGCCACCGAAAGTTTGATTTCAGCGAAATATTTGCAGTTTTTCGATTTTTAAAAATAGTGACCATGAGTGACCATTTCTAAAAATATTTTATTTGAAAAGTTCAGAAAATTTGCTATAAAATTGTCTAAGAGACATTGAAGATTGGACCTCTGGTTGTTGAGATACAGCGGCTTAAAGAAAAAGAAACACGAAAATTGAAGTTTTCTAAGTCTCACCCAAACAGCCCACCATTTTCTAATGACGATATCTCAGCAATTAATGGTCCGATTTTCAATGTCAATACATGAAAAATTCGTGAAATTTGCCGATCTTTTCGAAAAAAATATTTTGAAAAAAATTAAATCAAGACTAACATTTTTAATGGGCATAATATTCAAAATATTTTTTTCGAAAAGATCGGAAAATTTCACGAATTTTTCATGTATTGACATTGAAAATCGGACCATTAATTGCTGAGATATCGTCATTAGAAAATGGTGGGCTGTTTGGGTGAGACTTAGAAAACTTCAATTTTCGTGTTTCTTTTTCTTTAAGCCGCTGTATCTCAACAACCAGAGGTCCAATCTTCAATGTCTCTTAGACAATTTTATAGCAAATTTTCTGAACTTTTCAAAAAAAATATTTTTAGAAATGGTCACTCATGGTCACTATTTTTAAAAATCGAAAAACTGCAAATATTTCGCTGAAATCAAACTTTCGGTGGCTATATCTTGAAAACGGGGCCCTTTATCGAAAAATCTGTAAAGTAATTTTCGATTGCAAATTCAATTTTGCATAAAAAAATGAGGTCAAAAAAATTTTATGTATGAAATTTCGATTTTTTCCAAAAATCACCAGTTTTTCAAAAAATCATAACTCGGCGGCAGATTTTTTGACCATGTTTCTCTATAGCTAAAAAGTTGCGGATTTTTGTCCCCTAAAACATATCAAAAAATCTCGAAAATCAAAAAATACGTATTTTGGGAATTTGAGTTTTTGTGAAAAAAAAGTTAATAAAAAAATCGGGAAATTTTTTTTTCCGTGTACCTATTTTTTTCTAAATAGTCCTTAACAATACCTACAACTTTGCCGAAGACACCAAATTGATCAAAAAATTCCTTCAAAAGTTACAGATTTTCGAATATTTACGTACCATTTTTGTATGAACAGCTGCCAAATTTGTATGGAAATTTATATGGACAAACTAATCATGCAAAATGGCTTCTTTGGTCATAGGGAAGGCCCCCACAAAGTTTGAGCCAAATCAAAAAATACAAAAAATAAAAATGGTCGAAATCGGCCGGTTTTGTAGAGAATTGCTCACATGAATTCGCAATTCGCAATTTTCAGTGTAAGAACGGGCCTTGACCGATCTTATGCACCAGGTTCCCGACGAACACGCACTGCCCTTACACCTACATCTTACCCTTGCATAATTTTGAACATGAAGTAAACAAAAATCAGTTTTAAGCTGAGTACGGAGCTCGAAAGAAAAGCTGTCAAGAAAAGTTGCACATCTTCATCAGTTTAGAATTTAAAAATTTTAATGTTTTCAAACTTAAAAAAAATCAAATTTTAATTCAAAATTTTGAATTTTGATTTTAGATTTTAATAAGTTTAAAATTTCGGAGTTTTCTCTTAAACTCTTTTTTAGTTGAAAGGGTTTTTGATTTTTTGAATTTTACCTTTTTGAAATTTTAGATTGTTTTTAAAATTTAATTTTTTTAATTGTGATTTTTTATTTTCCTTTAAATTTCAGATTTTAACATTTTTTTGATTTTTGTAATTTTTAAATTATTTTGCCAAAAAAAAACATTCATTCTACTTCATTCTGAGCAAAAACAAAGTCCAGCCTTTCAAGATTCCATCCAAAAACCACGTGGACACTTTGGGAATCCCATTTATTTCATTTATTCACTTTCTGTTCCTATTCCTTTTCAGCTGACCCCACATTTTACAGTTTCTTGCTTGTTTTTTTTTTTAAATAATATTTAGTTTTATTTTTATTTTGAAAAGGTCCTTTTGTGTTTCATATGTTTATAGGTCATATTCAAATACGGTATGAAGTTTTGCGCTCCTTCCGAGCTCCGTACTGGCCTTTACTATAAAATTTGTGTTTGTTTATGCCTATAGTTGTTTTACGATATGTTTAAACCTTGTCTCAATAACACTTAAATTTTATGATTATCTAAATCAAAATTTTAAAATGTTTGGTAGAAAATAGTCCAAAAAATCCGAAAATCCATTTTTCGTTCAAGCTCATTAACAGCGAGGAAATCGAAATTTTGTAACTAAAGTTCCAGCCAAATCAAAAATGCAAAACTAACCGTAGTTCGAGGTCCCACCAAAAACTTACGTGCATTTGCTGCTGCTGAGAGTCGTTAACCAGTTTGTCCTGGTTCTGCTGCTGCTGCTGCTTGTCGGCCTGCTGATGATGCTTAAACAGCGACACAACCGACGGTGCCTGCGGTTCGTTGGCCATGCTAGTGTTGACCAGCGGATGTCCACCGAGGTGCGCACCAAACGGCCCACCCGCCGACTGCTGTCCGCCACCACCACCACCCGGCTGGGCCAGATCCCCCCATCCGGAACTCAGTGGGCGACCTCCTGGCTGCTGCTGGGGTGGCATCGTTGCGTTCTGCAACCACGGGGACATGACCTCGACGGGCGTTTTGGCCGGCTGGGGTGGCGGTTGCTGCTGCTGCTGTTGTTGCTGCTGTTTGTGCATCGACAGTTGCATCAGCAGCGACTGAATGGGATCGTTTTCTAGCTGGTTCGGTTTTGGGGGTTGCGACTGCTGCTGCTGCTGCTGTTGTTGTTGCTGCTGGGGCGTTAGACTGCCCATCAGGTTATGCTTCAGCAGCATGTTGGTGCCCAGCCCAGGAAGGTTTTGTACTGGAGGTTGATGATTAAAATTAATGTTGTGGATCAGCTGGCCCAGGTGGTCGTGACCGGCGGCAGTGTGGTCGACGTTCAGGTTACCTGGTGAGAGAGAGAGGGGGGGCAGTGTTAAGATTTGGGTAGACGATGAACGGCGTTGGGAAATACTCACCAAGTAAGGGCCGACCGCCGGGCTGGGGCTGGCCAAAGTCGGGCATCTTCTGGAACGCGTTGCTGAGACTGTTGGATTGTTGCTTTTGCAGCTGCTCGAGCACCGGGTGGGGCTGGCCGGGCCCTTGTTGCTGCTGCACCTGTTTGAGATTGACTAGCGAATCCTGGGGTGGCTGGCCACCACCGAAAATACTTGCCGGGTTTGGCGGATTCGTTGCGTTCGCTGCTGCTGCGGCTGCCGCCGGGTTCTGGCCGGGTGTTGGCGAGATCATCACGCCGTCGGTCAGCTGCAGCTGGGCCATGTGCTGGGCAATGATGGCATTCTGTTGTTCCTGGGAGAGGAGCTGCCACCCGTCGGCCGAGGCCAACTTTTGCATGATGAGACTTTGCTGGCGCAGCAGGTGGAGCTTCTTGGAGAACTGGAACTGCGCCGACAGGTCGGAATCGTGCGGGGGTTGTTGCTGCTGTTGGAGGTGTTGTTTTTGTTGCTGCTGCTGCTGCTGTTGTTGGAATGAGCTGGCGGGAGGACCTTGAGGAGGTTGTGGCTGTTGTGGTTGCTTCGAGCTATTAGCCTTAATCGGTGGTATGTTCATCGAGTTCAAAAATGGAATGGCACCGCCGCACAGGGCCACGAGGGAGCCCAGGTTCGTGTAGATTTCGTCGCAAGCCCGTCGCACCGACAGCGAATCGTCAAAGTATCCGGCCCGGTACCACTCGGTCATCTCGGACGCCGGGAACGGTCCCTGCACCTTACCCTGGGGATCCCGATAGTACCAAATGTCCGTGCCAGGGTGCGGAATCGGAGGCGGTATCTGGGGACCACCGCCAAGGCCGTGCAACATCCGACTGTTGGCCGCACCGGCACCGCCAAACAGCTGCTGCATTGCGACCGGATCCTTCGACGAGAGCAACAGGTTGAGCGGAATTTGACCACCCAGCACCGGAGACTTGTCCAAGGAACGAGATGGACCCACGACCGGAACCGGTTCCGAATCCACTCCACTACCCGTGTACTCATCGTCCATGATCAGCTGGGCAACCATGTCGTCCGCGACCTCCTGCATCCGATCCACACTCGAACTCGACGCGGACTTTTTCGGTTCGTGGTGAATCTGCTGGTGGTGCTGGTGCTGATGCTGGGGCTGGGACTGTTCCGGCGCTTCACTCGGTGCCTCACTGGGCTTCGCAACGCTGCCGTCTCGGCTGTTGCTCTGGCTATTGGCGGCCGTTTTCGAGGTGTTGTTTTCAGCCGCCACTTCGTTTGCTTGGTTTGCCACCGGTTTAGGAGCCTCCCGTGCCGGCGATGAACCCTTGCTGTCCTGCGCCTTGGTCGGTTCCGATTCGCTGGCCTTTGGAGGCTTTTCATCCGCCGTAGCATTCCGTACCGGTTCAGCCTTCTTTTTGCTGCCGGGGTCCGCCTCTTCCGAGGTTTTCTCCGACGACGCAACATGGTTGGGCAGGTCTTCCTTCGCGGTGCTACCTTCCTTGGACGATGGGACGCTTCTCCGTGAACTGCCACCGGACGAACCTTCCTTGCGCTGATGGTGATAGCGATGATCCACGTGATTCTCCTTCCCGCCATCGTCCTCCAGCCGCCCGTCAATGTCGTTGTCCGAGTCATGGAATGCTCCACTCGCGTCGAAGCTACCTCCGTAATCCGACGGGTTCTCCGTGGCCCACTCCGGCAGTTGATCATCGGCGTCCCAGTGACGCCGTAGGCCACCTCCCGGTCCTCCACTCGTGTTGAGATCACCGCCGCTTAGAGCCGACATCCGAGGTTTGTAGCCACCGCCCGCTGACGACGAATGCAGTGGCCGCCCTCCCGGACCATCGCCTATGCCACTCTCCTCTTCGCGCCAACTCGTTGACCTGGACCACTTGTCCCGCAAGCTAGACCCGGACAGACTCGTCGACAGTCCGTTGCCCCCACCGCCAGTTCCGGAACCACTGCGCCAGTCGGTCGTACTTGGTTCGTCATCCGGCCGAGATCGGCGCCAGCTGTCCATGTTGGCCGTCCTCGCACGAACTCCAAACTCTTTCCTCGGCGAAGACGAACTAGACGAGTTCCAGTCGACTTCACCTCCGGGACCTCCAGGACCCCCTCCTCCAACTCCCACGCCCCCAGTTCCACCCAGCGGGCCACCACCACCACCGGTGCCGTTGCGCTCCAGCCATGGTCGTTCACCCCTTCCCACGCCTCTGGCCTCATCGTCGTAGAAAGAGGTCGACCGTTGATAGCCGGTCAGAAAACCCCTGCCGCGGCCTCTTCCACGATCTACCGAACCACCGCGGGCACCACGCCCCGGCACCCCAAGCGAGATGCTCCGCGATTGCCATATGCGTCGGCTGTCTGGTTCCGGTACGACGTCATCGTCCGTGCACGGGATCAACGCCAACGGACACTGGATCTTCTCGACAAACAGGTTCTTAAAGTTGGCCAGAATCTCTGGCGATTTCACCGATTTCATGTCGAACAAGGCCAGCATCTCTTCCCGCCCGTACCGAAACTCGGCCAACGCGTACCGAGTGACCGTGGAAGCTGCCGCTGCTGCTGCGGCGGCCGCGGCTGCAGCATTGACAGCCGCCAGGGCTGCCGAATTGCCGCCACCACCACCACCACCTCCAGCAGAACCGGAGCTGTTGCTGTTATTGTTGTTGTTGTTGAAGCTGCTGCTGCTGCTGCTGCTGTTACTGTTGGTGTGGATGCTATTGGTGTGGCCACCACCCGCTCCTCCCCCTCCACTACTGATGCTGTTGTTGTTGTTGGTGTGGGGTGGTCCCCCGCCCAGTCCCGGACCTTTGCGCAGCCACGCCGGTCCAAAGTTGATGGCGTCACCCATGCTGCTGCTGTTGACCCTTGTCACCCTTGCTGACTCGCTGACTTCACCTCCGACCGGTAGTGCTGCAATCGGGTTTTTGGCTTCAGTCGCTTCCGCTCCGTTTAGTGGGGGGTCCTCCGGCACACCGATTCAACACCGATCGCCGTCGTCCGACACAAGCACAAACAAGCACCGCGAGTCCAACTCCAAGTTGTGGATCTGAAGAAGAGGGAGAAGAAACGATTAGTAAAGCAGGTCGTACGATCGGTACTGTTCATGATTGATCAGCAGAACTTGAACCACCATCGAAGTCGTTGAGCTGGGTTGGGACGCGAAAGGGGACTAGAAAAGGTTTTGAGATTCTATGATTGGGGTTAATTACTGAGCGCATTCTTAACTGAGGAAAAATTGGGACTGCTGAGAAAGTGGCGTGATTCAGCGTAAATCTTACGCAACTCGATGTTCTTTATTGGTAGGGTGAATGCCCCTATACTGGACCTAGCGGCATTTAATTGCTAGAAATCTTGTTTGCAAACTAGACGCCATTCAACAATATTATGAAATGGCACCTCTCAAGGGGCTATTGGACTTTGGCAAGCAAACAAACAAACTCGCACTTTTTGGCTTGATAGTTTGCCAAACACGCAAACGCAAACAAAGCCAAATTTATGCAGGCTGGCGTTTCTGCGAACAAATGCAGGCAAACTGTCAAAACGTTTGTTTGTTTGCGAGTTTGTTTGTCGTAGTCTAATACTTCCTTCAGTACCTTCTACAGTGGACTCTCTCGTTGTCGATATTGAAGGGACCGTCGAGAGCGGAAGTTATCAAATAATAGAACGAAAAATTAAAGCAATCTATTTGAAGGGACTTAAAAATTTCTAGGTAAAAAAAGAAACTGTGCCAATTTTGAGCGAAATCTATAAAAGTTTAAGGGTCGCTATAATATTTTTTCAACAAATTAAACGGTAAATTTGGTAAATTTGGTGAAAAAAATATTTTGGTTCAAAAACGTCTTTTTTAAATTGCTTATAACTCGTCGGAATCAACTCGGATCGTTTTGCAGTCTTCGACAATATTGTTTGTCATAAAATTTTACATAAAAATCTCATACTTGAAAACGATATGACTCATTTAATGCCACCTTTTAGTGGAATTTTGAAATTTTTGCTTTTCCCCATGCATTTTTCCGATTTTTTCATAGAAAATTCAACGATCACTAGCGACCCTTGAACCTGAACCGATTTGGCTCAAAATTGGCACCCTAATCTACTCAAAGATTGTATTTGGAACAAAATTTGCAAAAGTTTAAAACAATAAATGCAAAAAAAAAATAAAATATGAAAAAAAATCTAGATTTTTCCAAAACAAAAATTTCAAAAAATCGGGTTCTGGACGGTGAGATTGCTTCACTGGTTCTGGACGGTGAGATTGATTCACAGAAATTTATATTTTTTGTATGACCCAATCTAATCGCCCAGATCCAATGTCGCGCATGATGACGGTACATTAATTTTTGAATTTCGGACTTTTTTAATTTATGAATTTGGAACCCTTGAACTTTTAATTTATTAAATTTACAACTTTTTAATCTTCTGAGTTTTTTATTTCATGATTTTATAGAATTTTTAATTTGATAAATTTGAAAAGTAACAATCAAGACAAAGGAAAAAAAAACATGCTCCATACAAAAAGTAAAACAAAAGTCGTTTGAATGAAAATTTTCAAAAGAAGTTAAAAAAATAATTGATTTTTTTATACATTTTCATTGAATTATTCTCACCAATATTAATAAACTTTGCCTGATCCGAAGTTCTGTTCCGAAGATAAAGATTCTATCATATTTAGATACTTTTTTCGTATGGGCAACTGTCAAATTAGGTCATCGCTGAAATTTTCAAGTTATCGCAGTTTTAGTGAAAAAAGGTGATTTTTACCCGTTTTCGTCCTTTTGCCGTTTTTGCGCGCGGCGCGTCGAAAAACCCAGTTTTTATGTTAAAAAAATCATATCTCCGAAACGTGTTAATGTATATTCCCAATTTTTTGATATGTTGAGTAAAATATTACAAGGAATCAGGAAAACATATTTTCAGACATGGGCTCTTTGGTCCCGAGACCTTGATATCGGCAAATGAAATTTTCATAGGACCTTTCCAAATATTCAGCTAGTTTTTTTGGACCTCAACATATTTTTCCATAAAAGCCCAACTAAAAACCTTTGTTTTGAATTGTGGCGCTCCAAAATTGGTTCAGCCGTTCCAGAGATATGATTTTTTGAAAAATGTGTTTTTTGCGAAAATCGACGAAAAACGCAATTTTATGGACCACCCTATTTCGAATAGGACCACCCTAATCGCCAAACAAAAAAATACGGGTCTAATTATTTGGGCCAAAGAACCCCCACTCCAAATTTGAGCCAAATCGGAGCACTTTTGATTTGGAGACTTCCTGTTTGACGTGGAATGGCTGTATCGACGAACCAATGACGCAAAATGGCTTCTTTGTTAATAGGGAAGGCCCCTAAAAAATTTAAGCTAAATCAGGAATTGTTATTCTTAAATTTTAACTATTTTTTTATTTTATTTTTTTGCTTTTTGGATGTTTAGAATATTTTTTTTTCGAAAAACACTCAAAAAGATAAAACAAAAAAAATGTTTATTTGACCTTTTTCAAAAATAAACCCCATAAACAAAAAAAAATAATACAAACAAAATGGAAATCTGTTACTGGAAAAACTGTAGTCATAACGGAACAGTCTGTACTTGTAAGAATGCCCAAATCGGAAGAAGTTTTGGTTGGTTATTCCAAAACGTCCAAAATAGTAACATCTACCCTAGAAATTGAAATAATAGTAAACGTTTGAGTTTTTGGTTGTGATATTATTTTGAAAAAAAAAAAATAACATTAATTTTACACTCAAACTTTTTATTTTTATTATACCAGTACTTTGTTGAGTAAGTAATACATGCGTCCAAAAAGCTTGTTTCTTTCAAACAAGCTATTCTACAGTACAAATACTATTTGATATCTGTTGAGCAGACACTACAATTTGTTAGCTTAGTTTATAATTAAAGTACTGAATTGTATAATGATTTGAGAAAAAAAACTAATTCTTTGTTTATACTGAAGTTCACTGTTCTAATACTAAAGCTGATAAAAATCTAAGTTTGAGATAAGTCTTAAGCAAATGTCTTTAAACTAACTATCCGTAAAACAAAGTCATAAGTATAATTAAGAAGACAGCGATGTTAAAAATTGCCTTTTAAGTTGATTGTTTGATGATTATACTGTTAACTGATTCCCGAATTTGAAACTTCTACGAGGAAAACATTCTAATCTATCTACCTACTTTCTCAAAAATTCTTTCTACTTTTGGCATCTCTCGTCGTATCGTCTATCACTTTTCTTCCTCCGTACAAAAATCGTACCCTTACGCGATTTGCAATGGTCCTGCTTGTTCTGTTTGTGCTTTTTATCAGTGCAGTGAATTCAAATTGATTTAGTGCTTATTCATGGCGTGTGTTGACAACAAACCATCGAAATCAATTGTCTTGAGTTTTGAGATCCCACCGACCATGGAGAGAGAAAGAGAGAGAAGAAAGAGTAAAACTATCTGCGTGACAATTGTTAATCAAAATTGATAGTTCTGTTTGAAATCGAAAGAAAGCCGAACAGTGTTGCCAGACTGGAATCTTAGACAGCCATGACGCTGCGCTATTTGAGTAACTCGATAAGAACGGGAATCAATCAACTCGAACAGCTGATAGATATGCTCGATCCAAGAGTGCGTTGACCGCGACGCAGAAAACTGCGGGTAACCAACCAAAACTGTTTCTGCTGTTTGAAGTCCCAAGACCTACTTTGATTTCTCCACAACGTGTCGCGCGATCGTTAAGCAAATAAAAACAATTCATTTAAGTACTACACGCTGCTACCGACTAATTGGAATGTATGGGTTCTTTTTAGTGACCGCGCGCAACAGGCGTCATGTGAGACGATCAAACTTTTTCAGCTAGGGTTGCCAGTTTTTTTTGTTTTTGCGTTTTCGCTAATCCATTTTCATAACCTCACAGAAGCCAAAGCAAGCAAAAACTCCGAATCCTATTAACGGTTCTCAGTTGTGGGTTTTCTTTTGAACCGGCATTTTCCAAGCCCCGGCCCAAAATACTAAATTTTAGTATGCGTGCAGCGCAGAGTGTGTGCCAAAAAGGTGTTTCTAACCTCCAAAAATAGCATGCCGACTGACAGTCGGCGAGGCACTTCCTAGCCTACTTTTCGCGCGCGACCGCGGTTTGCACGTCATCAACAAGGCAACGCTCGTAAAAAAAAAAGTGACGCATCCACGTGTCCGACCATCAAAGCAGGCACAGGATTTCCGAGAAGCACTTACTTGAAGTTCATCGCACGACATCGGACGATAAAAATTGAGTTTGAGCGCGCCCATTTTTTTTTTTTTTTGCTTTGTTGGAAGCTGCGGACATGCGCGTAAATTTAGGGAAAAGCATTAAAGTGCGAGGATAGTTCCGAGAATTGGCTCGGAATTTTCGCTTGAGTGGAGTTTTATCGAAACAGCAGGTGTTCTCGGCGTGAAACTCGATGGTAATGCCATCTAATTATGAGTTATGGCGCGAGGATTTTTCTTTGGGTTGAAATTTATCGCAGAGTTCACTTTACTGCAGTAATTTTGCAATCTACACTCGAAATTGGTTTGATATTCGATAACATCTGAAAGTTTTCAATATAAAAGGTGTAGGTATCGCCACCGACTGTCATGCAAAAGGTCTGGGTTCGAATCCAGCTTGGAATTTTTGACGTTTCTTTTTTATCATCTCAAATTTGAGTGCAACAGACTCGAAATAAAAGCCGGTAGCTCTCCCTCCAGGTGCCCAAAGAATCATAATTATGCGGGTCCAGACGTGACGCCGAAATTGTGCAAAAAAATAAGAGTTCAAAGAAGGTAAATAACCCATCTCCTCTTTCCTTTTCCACCTTGAGCTATTTGGAGCGATTCTGCCGGCACACTATTCTACGCTCTTTTTTGTCCAGTAACATCCGATCTCGTACGATGATGATTGGTGTGAGCGAACAAAAATATCGTACGATGGTCTCACATTTCTCAGGCATGGAAAAATAAGGGGAAATCGATTTCCCCTCACGAGCGTACATACCTGCAAGAGGTGTGTTTCTACTTCATTACGAGCAATTATCGCGCTTACCAGTCTAAAGTTTAACTCTTTCTCCCCTCTTTATGTGTCTTTCTTTGAAGTGAACTTGAAATCGCTGCGACGACTACGAATTCGACGGCGATGTCATTCATGCGATGTACGTAAATATAATCTATACTGCTAAATCAAATACCTATCGAGAGTGCTGCTGAATACTATCTAGTGTTGTTGCTAATACAGACGAACAGAAGGTGATTGAAATCGTGGCCACAGACAAACAGACGAGACACTCGAATTGCTATCGATCGTAGATGTAAGAAAACTCCCCAAAAATCAGTACTGGAGCAGGCATTAGACTATGACAAACAAATACAGACAAGCAAAAAAAGCAGGCAAACTACCAAACTGTCAATAAGTGCGAGTTTGTTTGTAATAGTCTAATACATCCTTGAGAAAAATTGATTTTCACGAAATCTGAGCGAAAATGAGTTATTTCAAATGAGCGTGTAAACTTCATTAATGTGGTATTCCATTATGTCAAACTTTGCTTTCAAACTAGAAAAGACACACACCTGTTTGTTTTAAACAGTTCGTCTGCTTTTTTTGCCTGCATACTTTTTTCAAACTGTCAAACGTTCCGACAGTTGAGCGCTGTCTAGTTTGTAAACAAAGCTTTTTCGCAGGGAAATACCAGCGTTGGAAATGTTGTTGTTTATTTGCTTAAGGTGACTTTCACCAACGTTAGGAATGAATTTTGTTGAAAAAAATGGATTAACTTCATTCGGAATTTGAAGAAAATTTAGTGCAATTCGGACAGATTTCGGTAACTGACCTAAATTTGACATTTGCAACAAGTCACATTTTCAACCATGCTCTTGACTTTTTTTTTTGACAAAAAACACATTTTATTTTTTTTTAAACTCTATCGAAAATGACTGAGATTTCGTCAAAAATTAAATAAAACTAAAAAAAAAACGTGTTTGACAGTTTGCCAAACTTTTAAACAAGGCAAAATGTATGTAGGCTAAATTTTCTGCAAACAAAAAAGTGCGAGTAAGATGCAAATCTAAAGGAGGTATTACACTACTCAAAAAAAAGTTTGGCAAATGTAGTTTGGTGAATTTAAGTCAGGTTTCAAAAAAAAATCCAACAGATATTCACAGTTTTGGACGATTGCTCACCAGATTGCGCTAGTGTCGTGGAATTCACGCAGTGACGATAGATTTCAATCAAAAGTTTCGTCTGTTTGTCTGTGTTTTGTCGTTATCATCACCGTCAAAATGAGCTGACGACTTTGAAATCGTAGACTTAAGCTTAAGTACCTCCTGCCGCGGAACATCTTACGTTATCTTAAACTCTACCCCCTTAGAACTTCCCATCCTCGGCGTCGGTCTCCTCCGCGGGTCGCTTCTCGTTGACGGCTTCGACGGTCGCGTTCAGGACCTGCATCTCCTCCGGAGCCCGTTCCGCGCCGTCCTCCCCGGGAAGTGTTTTCACCTTGCCAAAGTTTTCCCCGTCGGCGATGGTTTCGGGCAGCTTTTGGTTGTGCGTTTCGGGAAGTAGGAGGGACAGCAGACCTCCGGCGAAGGCCATCGCGCCGAAGATGAGCAGCGGGAGCGGTTGCCAGTAGTCTCCGAGGAGGTTGAAGTACGGGGCGAGGATTCCGCCGATTCGGGCCGAGGTGGACGCCGCGCCGAGGGCCACGTTCCGGATGACGGTGGGGAACTGCTCGGCGGAGAAGACGTACACGGTGCCGTAGCTGGATGTGATGGCCAGCTTGCCGAGCATGGCGAGGACGACGATCAGCCAGGACATGTCGCTGGGGACGAACATCGTGGAGAGGAGCATAGTTCCGGCGAAGATCATGCAGCCGCACAGGATGGTTCGACGACCCCACCGGTTCAGGGTCAGCAGGAGGAACGAGTAGGCCGGGATTTCAACGGCACCGCTGATGACAAAGTTGAGCAGTGGGTTTCCACCCAGGTTGTTTGTGTTCCAGGACAGGCCGTAGTAGGTGCCGCTGTTGACGAACCAGTCGAAGAAGATGAGCAGGGCTTTGCGGCGGAGATTCGGGTGCTTGAAGACATCCAGCAGGGAAGGTTTGGGTTCGTTCTTGTCCGACTCGAGGGCGGCCTTGTCCTCTTCGACGAGTTTGTCCAGAACGTCGGACGGAACGGTGACTTGGTTGGATTTTGCGACCTTTTGGATCAGAGTGATGGCTTCCGTTGGGCGATTGTTGGAGATGAGCCAGCGGGAAGATTCCGGGATGAACCACCAATAGCTGAGGAACAGGATTCCTGGTAGAGTTAGGGCGATTTGAAGACTGCGCCAGTCGTGGATAAAGTACGCAAACGCCGCCGTCAGCATGTATCCAACCGAGAAGAACATCATACACACGACTCCGGCGTACAGACGATCCTTCGGGCCGACCATTTCCATCGCAATGACGTACGCCACGAGAAACACCCCGGAAGTGGTGGCTCCAACCAGAATACGAGCGATCGTGTACGTGAAGAACTCCGGCGCAAGTCCGGCCAGCACTCCAAAGATGACCTGCGTGACCAGCGATGCGAAGAAGATCGGTTTGCGGCCGTACTTGTCCGAGAGGTACCCAAAGATGATACTCCCGAGCATCACTCCGACCATGAACAGCGAATCTGCCGATGCTCGCAGCCAGTTCCGGTCGCACACCATGTCCCAATCCGTTACGGTGCTACTCTCGTACCGGGACCGGTCGTAAATCCACCGATCACAATTGACCACCTCCTTGGCCGGCGTCCCCCCGTTGAAGTACGTCTCGGTATAGTTCGCGTCTAGATAGCTGCAGGTCGAGTACTTCTTCGACAACGAATCCATCGGGTAGGCCATCGCCAGCACATCCGGCGGCAACTCGTACGTCACATTGTTCCCAATCTCAAAGGGCAACCGGCACCGGTAGTCCGGCGTGGCCAGCAAAAACACGCCGGCCAACTTGTGGAACGCACAGCTAATCGCCGGCAAACACAACAGCACGTAGATCTTCTTCTGGTACCGGCCAAACCCACCCAGATGCTCCAACACTTCGTCGTAACCCATCTTTGCCGGGATGATTTTATCGATTTCCGAGTGGCCACGCGACGCGCCTGTGCACACGCACTCTTCCTTCCTCCAGCTACACTTTTTCACTCGAATCACGCGATTCTTCTTCAAGTTCCGCTATATCGTACGACTCGTAGCACTTGAAACTCGCGTGTCGTCACCAACGGATTCCCCAAGCCGGCGGCGACTATGACTATCTGACCCCCGGAGGTGTCCCCCTCCGTAATCGTAGGAAAAAAGAAAATGTGGTCCGCACCGAACGCGCGCTCAACGAGGAATGAATCAACGTCCGAGTCTGCCGACCGGCAGTTCCCTAGTTGGACTAAGCAGTAGGCACTGTCTGTCTGTACGGTACTCGTCGGAAGGGGAAAGGTTTGAGGAGAGCGTTCATTACTGAGTGTGAACGAGAGAGAGAGAGAAGGGTGTGGTGATTGAGGGAGGAGAGAGGAATGTGCAGCAGCACACATGCAACTGAGAAAATGAACAAGTTTTGGGTTTGTGTGTCTGTTGGAGCAGACAATTTTGATTTGTTAGTATTAGAAGTGTTTGGAAGGTTGCCAGAATGGGTTGGATTTGTTTGGATTAGTAACACATGACTGAAGCTGAATTGTAACCCAAAAGGTGTTAATTTAATGATACATTTCGCACTTTGATCATGGTATTGATTGAGTTCATACAAAATACAAAATCAAAGCTTTTGACTAACAGATTGAAAATGAACCGGCGTCTTCCCTTGACACAGTCCATGCCAATGTTCGCAACACTTGCTTAGGGCGTATCCGAACAAAACATACACTGACCTTACCGGAACTTTTTCAGGGCGACTATGAAATTTTTAAAATAAAATGCAACAGACAATCAACCACTCAAGTTTGATGAACATAAGGTAACTGAACATTATTTTGATGTTAATAAAAAATAAAATAAAAAAAAAACCTCCGGATAATCGAACTTCGGCCAATCGAAACATTTGATAATCAAGTCTGAAAAGATTTGCGACTTCATTGAACAATTGTCCACACATCAAAAAATTGATGGTAATCCATCTGGGATTGGTGACACATTTTGTGTGAAAAAATAAATATGGAATTTTACATCAGGAACTGGTAAAATTTTCACAATTTCTGTTGAATTTCGTATTTCACACAATGTTATTTTTTCTCTCCGGTCGTAATTTCCCTATCCACTAGCGAGATAAAACATGAAAATTGCAATATTTTTTGAATTTAGAATTAAGTTTTTTTTTTATTATTTTAAGGTTTTAGAGTTTTAAAAATGCATATATAATTCAATCATAATTCAGATTTTAAACTTTAAGGATTAAATATCTGGATTTATTATTCTAAAATTATTTCTGATTTTTTAAATTCTGAAGTTTCAAAATGAACATTTTAGATCTTTTTGTTAGTTTATATTATTTTTTTCTAATCTATGTATTTTTTGTTTATTCTCTGGATTTTAAATTAAACATTTCCGAGATTTATTTTTTTTAGGTTTAAATTTAACATTTTCAATTATTGTTTATCTCTTACTATCCTATTATTTTAGTTATTTATTATTTTCATTATTATTTCAAAGTATTTTAATAGCTTTTTTAGTTTAATTATGTTTTTATGAAATCTCGAAAATCTTTAGACGTAATATTTGTACAACCCCTTTGATAAATTTGTCAGTGCCCTAGAGATGTGTCGATATTTACTAAGGGACCATCCATAAACCACGTGGACACTTTTTTGGGAATCTTGAACCCCCCCCCCCCCCCTTCGTGGACAATTGTCCATACAAAAAACATCTTTTTTGTATGGAGCGTGGACAATCGCCAATCGCCCCCCCCCCCCCCATAAAGTGTCCACGTGGTTTATGGATGGTCCCTAAAGAGCAATTCCATGTCAAATAGGGAATCGGTTGTACCCGACCCTCTCCGATTTCAATGAAACTTTGTAGACATGTTATCCTAGGCCTATAAAAGCCATTTTTGTGTATATGGAGCCAGTTACACTCGATAATGACATTTGAGAAGGGCGTAAGTGTTTTAAATATTTTTGTATTTCGTAATTTAAATATTGCTGTATCTCGAAGCCGTTGCATCGTATCAAAAAGTGGTCAAAGACAAACTTGTAGGAAATTTGACGAGCTTTCCGAAAAAAAAAACACTGAAAGAAAAAAACACGCCGCTTTCAAGAGATTTTTTGATTTTTAAGTTTAAAAGTCAAATTTGAAGGTGAGCCCACGTTTTTTTTTCGTTCAAAACTTTTGTGAAAATAGCCTAAGATGTTTCAAAAAGACTCACGAAAAATGCAGGATGGAGCAACTCACCTAAAAAAATACAAAAATCATTTACTAAAACTGTTATTTTCAAAAGTGCTCTAAACGTCAAAATTTTCAAAAAACCGAACACGAGAGTCGATTCTCCAGACAATTTTACATAAAAGTCTCCATATTGACCATTGTCCTAAGTCCAATCCTTGTGAAGTTACAGCGGTTTTAAAAATAAAAATGTTGAAAAATAGGGTTTTTGATGGTTTTTGGCAATTTCTATATGACTTGATTTTTCAGTCTCGAAAATATTTTTACCGGAAAGCTCGTCCAATTTCCTATAAGTTTGTCTTTGACCACATTTCAATTGGATGCATGGGCTTGCAGATATAAGCTAATTTACTATCCAGGTTACTACACTATACTGAAAAAATATTATGTTTTCAGTCATGAGCAATGTAATTAGCTTATATCTGTAAGCCCATACATCCAACTGAAATGTGGTCAAAGACAAACTTATGGAAAATTTGACGAGCTTTCCGTTAAACATATTTTTGAGACTGAAAAATTAAGTCTGTCTTATAGAAATTGCCAAAAACCATCAAAAAACCTATTTTTTCAACATTTTTATTTTTAAAACCACTGTAACTTCACAAGGATTGGACTTAGGACAATGGTCAATATGGAGACTTTTATGTAATATTGTCTAGAGAATCGACTCTCATGTTCGGTTTTTGAAAATTTTGACGTTTAGAGCACTTTTGAAAAAAAAAACAGTTTCAGTAAATGATTTTTGTATTTTTTTAGGTGATTTGCTCCATCCTGCATTTTTTGTGAGTCTTTTTGTAACATCTTAGGCTATTTTCACAAAAGTTTTGAACGAAAAAAAATCGTGGGCTCACCTTCAAATTTGACTTTTAAAATTAAAAATCAAAAAATCTCATAAAAGTGGAGTGTTTTTTTCTTTCAGTGTATTTTTTTCAGAAAGCCCGTCAAATTTCCTACAAGTTTGTCTTTGACCACTTTTTGATACGATGCAACGACTTCGAGATACAGCAATATTTAAATTACGAAATACAAAAATATTTAAAACACTTACGCCCTTCTCAAATGTCATTATCGAGTGTAACTGGCTCCATATACACAAAAATTGCTTTTATAGGCCTAGGATAACATGTCTACAAAGTTTCATTGAAATCGGAGAGGGTCGAGAAAAAAGTACCTAAAAAATTCCTGTTTTGTGCTGGAATTGCTCTAAATTGAAATAAATTATGTTATCTTACGCCACTCCGGTTATGTCTTGGACATAGCTACTTTGACTTTTTCTCACAAGTCTTAAAAAAATGATTCATTCTGGCAACAATTCATGTTCATGCCTCGACGATACTTTATGAATTGCTTTCCAATACAGCAGTGATTCATCGTACATGCACCTACAGCTGCCGGCCACATTCATTCCACGAGTACATTCAATGAATGATATAATAAATAAAAATACTGTATTACTCTCACAACCACATGGCAAATTCGTAGCTCAACAGAGAGAGAGAGAGAAGGAGAGCCGCACGGAGGTGGTGAGTCAGGGGAAAAAGTGCCGTTCGACGACGACGACGTTTTGCGCAATCGATATTTGCTCCTTCTATTACACAAGAGACACAAACCACACACACACGCGTCGTCGTGTATTAGAACGAACTCAAACACATACGGTGGCCAAGCGTGACGTGGACAGTTGCATTAAATTGAGCACGTTTTTTTTTAGCAAAATTTAAATTATCGTTGCATCGCAATTCTATCAACTACCTATTCAGAGTTCATAGTTATCATTCACACGACATTACCTTACTGAATTCGTACGGAACTTCTCTGCGATAGTCCGACTCTTCTAATCACATGTGCGTGCGTGAAGTTAGCCCTCGCGCAACGCAACTCCAGAAGGTTCCACCGAACCGATCTTATCTGTTATACGCAGCTCAAAAACTACACACCGAAGAAACATAAAAGAATCAAGTGTGATATTTTGGCAGTGTATTGATGATCGAGACGACGCGACCGCAGAGGCAACGAAAGTGTGGGTGATGCGTCTTTGTTTACCTCGAACATTTGCTGAATGGCACACACATACGAGCGCGCAAACCTCCCGTCCACCTGAGTGTGTTCATGAGTGTTCGTTGTTGCTCCGATTCTGTTTCATCAGTTGGTTTTTGTTGGTTCAGTGAGCTGTGAAAGCTTTCGAACTTGGATCGAAGCAGGGTGGAAAAAGCTTTCGATGGAGTTTTGCGGTAACAAATTTAAAGTAACTAGAACTTATTTAAAAGAAATATAACGTTTTGAAATTGTGGTTCTCAAAACTGAAATGGACATTAAACTTTTAAACTGGTAGTAGTTTATGCAACAAGTTGCAAAATGATTATTTTTCTGCCGAGTTGGAATAATACGACGAGTGCTGGAAAAAACGAGCTAAGACCTAAAAACCCGCTAAGATCACCATCTCCAAGCGAATGTGAACCGTGTCCAAATTGTTTCTTTTCGATACAAGTGCTGAAAAGTTTTTTTTTTATCTTTATCATCCCGGCAATTTGGAGATTCGGTACGCCGTCTGGTAAAATCGGATTTTCGATGATATTACATAAAAGTTTTTTTTCCATTTCGACACATTTCGGTAAAAAAAAATATTAAAATATCATATTGCTGGTGCATACTTGGCGTATGTTTTTTTTTAAATACCATCAACCGGGGTGACTTTGATAGTCCCTTTTCTCAAATATTATTCAACCGGTAAAGGAGCTATTACACTACAGCAAACAAACAAACTCGCAATTTTTGACAGTTTGCCAGTTTGCCTGGATTTGGTTGTACAAACGTCGCCTGTATAAATTTTGCCTTGTTTGCGAGTTTAGCAAACTGTCAAACACGAATAGCTCCTTAAGACATTTATCATGATTGATATTTCGTAAAACATATACTCGGCTGTGTCACACAATATTTATGTACGTTTGTTCAAAACAGTTATTTGCAGCAATAGTGCATTAAAAAATAGTTTCGTGCAAAATTGTTATTTTATGATTCCATACTGTTATGTTAATATTTCATTCGTAATTTTCTTTGTTCAAATACAAAATCTCCAACCTATCAATGTAACCAAAACAATAACAAACGAACAATGGACCGTGCCAGGAAAACCAAAACATAAACAATGTCAGTGTCAGTGGAGTGAGAGAGTCAGAGATAACGATTTTGACAACCGCACTACTACACACTCAATCGCGAGTACCTTAGGTAGAAAGCCATGCTATAGAGTTATTTACGTGCGCATGTATTGCGTGTACGTACACGAAAAAAAGTGAGGTTAAATTTTGTCCGGCCAGCAAAATCAAATGGTGCGCTAGTGTGTGTACGCGAAACGTCATAAAGCTCTATAGGGGGATGGCGTCGCTATTTTTAGACCACGTTTTCCACTTTTTCTCCATCGAAACCGACTGCTTTATCGACTTCATTTTGCTGGGCGAGATAAGAAGCCGTCTATTTTCAGACGATGACTCAGCACTTTTCCACTCTTGCACTTAAAGAAACCAGATGGCAGCACGATGTAACGCCACGTCCCTATGTAATATTACACCCTGAAATTTGTAGCACATCACTATGGAAAACCTACTTGACCGAATGTCAGGCTGATATATGCGTTTATCCTTTCCATATCCATTCTTCATTGGTCTGATGGCCGAATAGGGACGTGGCGTTACATCGTGCTGCCACCTGGTTTTTTTAAGCGCAAGAGTGTAAAAGTGCTGAGTCATCGTCTAAAAATAGACGGCGTCCTATCTCGCCCAGCAAAATGATGTCGATAAAGTAGTCGGTTTCGATGAGAAAAAGTCCTTACTGTTGGAGTTTGAATCCCGTCGCTTGCAACTTTTTTTTTTGTGTTTACAAAAATTGTACATGCAGAGTGTAATATTAAGTGTCTTTTTTCACAAAGGTGATGTGCATGCTTTTGCATGCGATTTTACCATCGGATTTTTCGCTGTGTAGCTCGAAACCGTGAAGAAATAAAAGTTTGGTGTCAAATGGACTTTTATTTGTAAAATTAGACGCCCAATTTATTATTTTTAATATAGTTTATTATTGACACTTTACCATAATTTGGCATTCGTGTAATGAATGCCTAATTTGATGGTGTACTAAAAATTCTGAAAAAAAATGTATTTTCATAAAAAAACGTTACATCACCCACCTTAAGGTGGTTGGTGCCTTCCCAAGTAACATTTTAGGCTTTATCAAAGCTGTCACAACCGCTATAAAACCTATCAGCCAAAACCAACATTAAAACCCCTTAGTCGTAACAAACTCCCCAGAACCTTGATAAACCCCACTTAAAACCCAAAAGGACCTCCGCAAAAGGTTGTTACGGCCTATTTATAAAACCTACATAGGAGTTCAAGGCTTTACAACTGAATCCTAACAACATCCTCAAAGCCTTGATAAAACCTTTGTTAAAACCTAGTCAGGAGTTATGGAAAAATGACATTTCATACGTCTTCAAACGTCTTATGCCAAATAGGTTTTATTTTGGCAAAAATAAGTCTTCGTCTTGCCAATTATGGAGATGGTTGTCAAAAATGGCGATGATAAATAATAGATATTAGAGCTAATCCAAATAATTTGAAAGCTTATTTCTCACAATTGATGGCTCAAATTCAGCTGCGGTTGAAATTTTATTGATAAATGTAGGGGAGATAGAGCCAAAAAATTCAACTCGCTTCATCAAAAATCAATATTTTGTAATCATAGTGTTCAATGTTAAAAAATATTTTATTGCAATTCTTTGAAAAAAATGTTCAAAATATTTTTAAACATCTATCGCTATATTAATCATACCACAAAATTAAGCATAAATGTGTGTTTTCATCAAATTTAAATCAAATTTTTCAGTTTTCTATTTTTTCAACCAAGATGGCGGTCAATCATATTCAATCAGAACACGCGTCTAGCGCCATATTTATGCACTGCTATTTGGCCGTGATAAATGCTCTTTAAGGAGCTTATGGTTTTAAGTGAACTTTTTACATGCCTAATGGCACTTGACAGCTACAACACCCTAGGTTTTAACAAAGCATGCGATAAAACCGGTTAGCATGGTATTGCCATCTGGTTTTCAAGCATCTGTTAAAACTTTCATAAAACCTTATTGAAAGCCAGTCGGCTTTTATTTACACCCGGTTTTATGTCCGAGGCATAAAACCCTGTTAGAACCTATTAATTAGCTCTTGCTTGTTGGTTGCGGTGAATGCCCAAATAAAACTATTAAGCAATCAAGATGCTACAAAAAACCCTTAATAAAACTTGGTGGTGGCTAGTTCGTTTAAAAATGTTACTTGGGTTCCTCGCATTCATGTTGTATTTCAGGTTGTACTTACAAATTAATTTAAGAGTTTTTCAAAAAAAAAAATTTCAATTCTTTTTTTTACCAACTCTCCAAAATAAAGGAGAAAAGTCTCATGAGTTACCGTAAAACGGGGTGACTTAGGTTTGCGATTTTTCCGCAAAATGAAGAGTACAATTAAAATACGTAAGGAATGGTTCAGAAACATACTGACCGTGGTAGAGAAGTGTTCAAAGTACCTCAAGAAGAACTTTTCATAAAATTTGACAGGTTTAAAAAAATAGTTAACTATAGTTAAGAAAATGTTGATGAAAGTCATTATTTTAAACTTCTCAAAGTGTCATGATTTTCTCAATGGGTGCTACATAGCTACAAAAAAACTTTTTCTTGGCATAACTTTAAAAGTACTTCACTAAACAGAATGAAATTTAATAGGGTCTTAGGGGACCCCAAAACGAACAGAATAAGGCGAATCCGGCCAAAATCGGTTCAGCCAGTTCTGAGATAATCGCGTGGAAAAAAAATCATGTCTACACACATCCCCACAGACATTTGTTCAGAATTTGATTCTGAGTCGATAGGTATACGTGAAGGTATATCTAGGAGCCGTATTTAAGAAGTTCATTTTTCGAGTGATTTTATAGCCTTGCCTCAGTGAGGTGAGGAAGGCAAAAAACAAATAAATAAAAAAAAACAATTTTAAAATCGCTGCCATTACCCAAGATACAATTCATTGTGTGGGAAATATAACGCAATAACTCAAAGAGGTATTTTTATCATTTTGAAAATCCATAAAAATCTTTTTAAGTCGTTTACATTATTATTGGAATTAGAAAAATGATCTTTGTCGAGCGAAGCGTAGTAGGCCAACCAAATAATAAAGGATTAGAAATCCAGGCTGTGTGAATCGATCTACTGGGGAGGGGGGGCAGAATGGCCCGCCTAAGTAAAGTGCGCCAAAAACCATAGAAAAACATGAAAACTTATGAATTCAGTGTAGTAGGCTTATGCTTTGGGATGTTCCCTTCAATGTTATATACTTGGTTGATGAAATTTTTTAGCTTAAAACTGTTTTTGAGCCACTTTAAAAAAAAAGTTTTTTCGACTTTTTTTCCAGGGTGCGGGGCAGAATGGGCTACCCTGTGGGGCAGAATGGGCCACTTTAGAAAACAAGCCATTTTGTCTAATACAACGTTGAAGGGAGATAAGAAATGACTTAAGGTACCTTTCTAACATAGTTTCCATGAAGTTAGACCACTTTAATAAAAATAGTCACTTATCAAAACAAAATTTTTGAAAATAGTGTTATTATGTTGAAAAAGGACACTATTTTTACAAATAATCATCAAAACAACTAAAAAATCAACTAATTTTGCATTAAACGTGATTTGTGAAGCTACCTGGAGTGAAATAATCCATTTAATCCAAATTTCATAACTTTTGATTGTTTTTATAAGGCAGGATAAGGGTGGCCCATTCTGCCCCCAAGTGGATTTTAATTTAACACTTCCACCACCAAGTCTCTAAATGATTTTAAGGTTCCGTTGTTGTTTGTTTACCTTGGTAGTAACATCTAGTAACGTTATAAGCATTGAGCAAACTTTTTCAAACAATCCAACTTTTCAGAAAGCTTATTTAAAAACCTCGAAATAAACAACATTTGCGTAGTTTTGTCAATAAATTTACACTTTTGCTCATAATTCGAAAAATACAATGAATTCAAACGTCGTTTTCGGTATGGTGAAGTTATTTGACGTCCTTTATAAGACCCTTGCCTTACAATTGGTCTAAATCCATTCTAAAGCCCAAAACCAAGGGTGGCCCATTCTGCCCCCCTGGTCCATTCTGCCCCCCCCCCCCCCCTGCCCCTAAATCATGGTAGCTCACGATTGGTTGCGGGCAGACGATTCAAGCGATTGGATCGGCGACGAGTTAGTGATTTCTGATCATTGAAACGAAGATCGATGTACCGTAAACCGGGGTGACTTTGATAGGATTTCAATTTGTTTTTAGAATATTTTCCAACAGGTAAGGTTTTTCTTAAGATTATTATTTTTAAAACATGTACTGGGGCAGCCCACACAAAGTCCATGCACTATTTCGGAAAAAAGTTTTTTCAATAATGTTTAGAAAAATAGTTACGTTAAAAATTCTTAGTTTGAATTCCGGGGTGACTTTGATAGTCATAGTTTTTCTTGTTAAAATCATATTTAAGATGTTCAAACTTCATTTGTACGTTAAATGTACCATCACTAAAGTAGCTGACACAGTATTTAAGAAAAAAATCAATGTTTATATTTAGTTAACTAAGTGTATAAGCTTTTAAGCAAAATTTATATAAATTTTAGGTAAAATTGTTAAAAAGTCGGAATTTTGCCTGAAATTTGTTAAAACTAGTTTTGTTTTATAAAATTATCGATTTATATTGCATTTTATACTGAATTCGAAGCACGAATCACAAGTTTTCACATTTTACTTGAAATTTGTTCAACTGAAATTGCCTATAAATTTAGAGAGTTTTTATAATTGTGTTTCAAAAACACATATTATTTTTTTTACAAACTTTTTTAACCTTCTCCTAGTGGAAAATTGTCCAAAGAATCCGAAAATTAATTCCGTTTTCTGATTAAAAATAATGTTCATTGAGAAAATCATGACACTTTGAGAAGTTTAAAATAATGACTTTCATCAACATTTTCATAACTATAGTTAACTAACTTTTTAAACTTGTCAAAATTTTATGAAAAGTTCTTCTTGAGGTACTTTGAACACTTCTCTACCATGGTCAGTATGGTTCTAAACCATTTCTTACGTATTTTAATTGTACTCTTCATTTTGCGGAAAAATCGCAAACCTATCAAAGTCACCCCGGCTATCAAAGTCACCCCGTTTTACGGTACATAAAAAGTTATTGCACTCGCGCGATCACATTGAGTTGATTTTTTTCAAGTGCTCTAGAATTAATGAACATTTCTCTTGACTTTCCACACTATTAATAATTATACCAATCTGAAAACTTTTTTAATGCCATATATTTTCCAGTTTCTGCCAGCAGCTCATTCCTTCACTTACAATTTTGCTTCCTCACCACAATTTGCGATAACTTTTCACTTTACTCTTCCCGCAAAGAGCCAAAAAGCCACAGCAACTTTTGTCATCGACTGATAGCAGCAGTAACACTTGGTAGTACACTAGTTTCTCACTCAAACTCAACCCACCGAAAAAAAAACTTGTTTTTCGTCCTCGACCACCTCACTCTTCACTGTTGTGGAGCCGCAATTTCGATCTCTTCAAGGTTTTCCAATTCAATGGCCGCGACCCGTCACAATCTACGCAACGGGTTGTGTTGTAAAAAGGTAAACACAGTTCCCACCCGGGCTGTAATCCCGCGGATCTTATTCGTCAACCAGCCTTACCGTTTTGTCACGAGCCGAACAATCGCTGCTTGAATTATGTGTGGCGGGGCCAAAATATAGCCGAGTTTGCCTTATTTTAATACGGAAAAGATTCTGCGTTGTGTTTTGCTTGCGCTTCTAGACGAGAGGGCCACATAAAAGTGGAATCCGGTGAGTAAAAATAGCAGAACACAGAATCCTGCGCTCGGAAACGCACACAAAGACACATGAACGCAACTTGTATGCTGTCCATATATGTATTATCCTCACCGCTGTAAAGTGTCCTCGGGACGAGAACCCGGCGGGTCAACGTCGGAATCTTGTAGTTGAGCTGGTCAAGACAGATAGAATCAACAATGAGTTCAACAATGATCGTCTTTCGTTCAGCTTTCGACGGATTCACTAGTCGAATCTAGTATACACAATACACAGTACAATCTTATGTCACATCTATCCACTGAACTGCTGCTGCTGCTACTGCTACTACTTCCACACTGGTGCTGTTGCCTGAAAGTGCACACGATCACAGACGTCCCTTTTCTTGTTAGATTTCTGAATCGCGACTGCTTCTGCTGATGTCTGTGTTTGTGAAATGTGTGTCTTCGTCATGAGTACACATCCACGGTGGGACTAAACAACGACCAAGACGACGACGACGACGGTGGCCACACGGTGAACTGCGGGACGGTAGGTGCGTTTAATGTGGCTAAAAAGTTAGGGTCGAAAAATTATATGCACTCTAGGAACTTCCCGTCTATGTTTGGGAACACCGGTCGACGTATCAGTATCAGTCGGTGTCGGGTGCAACGTTGTGGCTGCTTAATCGGTTTCGTTCGTTTCAACTTGGTGTACGTTCACTGACAATCGCTTTGAAATGACAGTCACAAAAGGCGCTCTGAGAAAGCATACAAAGATCGGGTCGATACCACTAGATCACAGAGTAACACAGAGCGAGCAGTCAGAAGATATGTCATTTTATTTTTTGGCTCCATAAGGTTTGCTAGTAGCAGGCGTGCGATGTACCTGCGATGTACCACAAAGTGGAACCATAAATCAAGTGGCAGTGGTAACTCTGTCTTACTCTGTGACTAGATTGGGTAGTCAGATCTTCATATTGCAGGGCACTTATGTACTTACAACTTATAATAGAGTTGTCAGATCTTCAATCCAATTTGTGCTCGTTAAAAAGGTCTTTTAATTACCCATCCAAAGATAGGTCGCATGATAGATCCGGACAACGTTTTCATCAAAATATCATGAGATCCGGCCTCCAAAAAGTGCATAAATAACACTTAAGTGCTAATAACTTTTGATAGGGTTATCAGATCTTCAATGTTTTGGACTCGTTGGAAAGGTCTTTCAAATACCTTTCTCAAAATGTATAGCATGACGGCCTTTCCTCCAAAAAACACCCTTTTTACAATATTGCGAACTTTAGTCAAAATCGTATTTTTAGCATAACTTTTGAAGTACTTTACTAAACATAATGGTATGAAAATATGACCTATGGGACCTGTAGACGGATCTAAAAACATAGATCCGGACAAAATTGGTCAAGGCAGTTCCGAGTAAAGTGAGTGAGAAAAAAAATCTACGTCCATCCACACACACAGACATTTGCTCAGAATTTGATTCTGAGTCGATATGTATCGAGAAATTAAAAGGGAGAGTGTGTGCGTGCCACATGGAGTTAAACTTTTCGAAGTGCCATGGGAACCTTCACAGCAACTGCACAGAAAGTTTAACTCCATGTTGCACACACTCTCACTTTTAATTTCTCGATACGTGAAGGTGGGTCTACGAGGCCTATTTAAGAAGTTCTTTTTTCGAGTGATTTTATAGCCTTTCCTCAGTGAGATGAGGAAGGCAAAAAGTTTGTGAAAAACTAATAATTAAAAAACAAATTTGCTACTAAATAAATTTAGTTTACTTCTATTTATTAAATATTCCTTTAAAAAAACTATTGCTGGACTCAGCTTGAACGGTCTTAACGTACACGAAAAAGATTGAGGTTAAATTGTGTACCTGCCAGCAAAACAAATGTTTTGCTAGTGTGCTTGAGATTGGGCTTAGATAACTCAATTAGGTGACGTCATTTGACAGCTCGTGTGCACTGTTTACACGGTCGACAAAATCGACGACCGCATCGAACTGTGCTAAGTCCATGTAAAAAGTGCACTCCTTTCTAATCTCCAAATCGAGTCGGCGTTAAACCTCAACAACTCAATTTGTAAGAAGCGACAAAAAACAAAAGGTCGCTGTGCTCAGAAAGATAAGCTTTATCGTTGTGAACGACGAAGTTGACTTTATAGCTGTCGGCCACCATTGCTAGTACCAACCACTAGTGTCTTCCTTTTTATCTGCAAGGACTTCGCCGCCCTGGGCTCCTAAGTGTATGAAAGTATGGCACGGAGCGACGGCGCCGAATACCCATATTTACACAAAGAATTTTAGAGCGCCCGCCGCGGGATTCGAACCGGCGACCTCTGGATTGTGAGTCCAGTGCGCGGTCCGATTGATCCACACGGGCGGGACTGAACAATAATATCAAAATATTACCAAAATATTCAATAACTATTTTACAAGCAAATATGCTCCCGACTCTTCCAGACTTTTTGTCCAAAAATCCCGACTTTTCCTACTTAAGTAACCACCCTGGTTCATACTTATTTCTATTTTTGCGACTTTTTTTTATCAATATTTTATATTAAATTAAATTTCCTTAAAAAAAAGTGCTAATATAAAGTCAATCAAACAAAAATGTTTGTAAAAATAGAATCTTGATGTAATTTAATATATAATTTAAAAATTTGACCAACGCTTTTCCCACGGTGCGGTGCTAAAAAACGGTGCAACACGCACACACCCGCAGCAGCAAAATACAACAAAAACCCTCCCGTGTGACGTCACAATCTTTCTCACCAGACGACGACGATCTGTCAAAACTGTCTTCGTCCACGTCCTAAATTTTCTTCCCTCTCCAGTGGCCATTCCGACGGAGCCTTCCGGGTGCCACCCATTGGACCCACTTTCGGATGCCAACAGCATTGCCCTCCCCATGGCTCGAAGAATTCCGAAAGACGAAAAAAAACCTTCCCCGGGAACTGCTCCCCTTTCTCAACGCAACATTTTGACATTTGCCTAACCTAGAAAATACTAGCAAAAGCAAAAGTTGCGACGAATCCATCTCCTCGACTGTCTGGGACTCGGTCGGCTAGTCCCGGCGAACCAGGGTCAAAGGTCACGACGTGCAAACGCCGACTTCCGGTGTGGCACCGGAAGTGGTCGAAAATCAACCCAATAAAAGGGAAGAAAAACGCAGTTTCTTTCGAGTAGCATGCCAAAACCCAACGCAAAAACAAAAAAAAAAATCCTCATGAAAACCACGGTTCCGTCCGTCCGTGGCCACCGTCGTCACGCACACTTTTTCAGCAACTTCAGCTGAAGCAAGAGGTGGAGGAAGCAGCAGCAGCAGCAAGGAAGAGGAAGAAAATGTTCCCTCAGCAGTTCGGAAATTTTTCAACGGGCTTGCTTCGATGGTGGTGCGGGGCGTTCTGTCGTGTTCCACCGGGGCATCTCGCTTACCTGGTACAACTGTTCCCCACTAGGGAGGGAAGGAGGTCAACACCGAGAGTGAGAGAACCTGCTCCTGCTGTTGGGGGGGTTGTTCAAGCGATTCAAGGGAGCACACTTTTCGCGCACGTCGCCGCCGCCGTCCGACTCCGGAAGGAAAACAAACTCGCTTCAAAACACGCCGCCGCCACGAAAATCCGGAACAATCCGATAGAACCCGACGATTAGAGCGATTTTCCCGATAGGAATATAATAAAATAGCCGCCGTGAAATCCGGATAAGTGATTCGACCAACAAAAACACCATGAATGGAGAAAAATTAGTACAAACGCTGCCGCGAGCCGACGGTGCTTCGAATTGTTCCGAAACTGTACTAAAAAAAATGTTGCGCAATTTTGACAGCCTTGCCGAAAACGAGGGGTGTGTCGAGAGCGTGTATTCACGCCCATTTTGACAAGCTCAAATTTGGGTAAAATGAAGTTGAATGAAGTTGATCTACATCGGGAAACTGCTGCGATCCTACGCTGCGCCGCGATGACAGATGAGAAAAATTTTCGTTCTAAATACGCAGACTTTCCTGCGAGTATCTACAATGGACTGAGTTGGTTGCTGAAATCCTGCGAAAATTTTCATTTATTTCCAAATTTAGAACATGCGACCTGCGGTCTGAGATTTTAGTACTGAATCGCAGCATTGTCATTGTAGAAGATCAGATTGATTTGCATGTATTTAAAACTTGCGGTTGCATCTGCAATCCTGCGAGTTTCCTTTTGTAGACCAGGCTTATCTTTTGAATTAAAAGTATACCTACTTTTAATACCACACTACCCTGTTAGACTGAAGTCCGGCGGTCGTTCGATTTGAAGCGTTATCTACCTGAAATCGATCTTGTCCTGCCATTTTCGAGCGTTTGTCCTGCGTTTGATCGGCGTATAGAAAATTAGCAGGCGGTGCTAAAATTTATGACAGATCATTGGTTTTAACAAAGAAAAGTATTTAAAAAAAAATTCTTAATTACCAAATCCTTATAATTTTATTTTAAAATGATATTAGTGCGAACAAACCAAATAAACAATTTCTCCCTGGACGGAATCCAGCAGCGGTGGATAAATTGCCCTCTCCGGAGAAACCATTTTGATCGGCGAGGATTCGGTCCTCCGAACAACAGGAGAAAGTTCCGGTGAAGACCATCAGGGATAAGCAGTTGTCGGTCCTTTGAGCGCACCGGTGGTAGAAGAGGTAAATTCTACATTTGCTTGTTTTTTGTTTTTTTTTTAATATTTTCTTAAATTACCTTTTCTCTTAGACAAGGACACAAACAAAACATGCAAGAACTGCTTCTTTGGATCAAAATCGGCACACACTGAAGACAAAAATACATCAATCATCAATAAAGATAAATAAAAAGTACTTGTTTGCAAAAAAAATACTTTTGATTGATTAAGCCCCAAATCCGAAACGTGAGCGTCCGACAGCGGTAGGAAATTCTAAATAACAAAGTCGCCCGACAACGGCCCGTCAACGTCGATTTTCTCAAACGTCGATTTCGACGATCGTCGGACAAAGTGTTGCATAAAAGGGCCCGAATTCCGTCGGACAAACCGTCGGAATTCGGGCCGTTTTGTCAAGCCGTCGGACGGATTACGGGCCGTTGTCGGCCCCGTCCGTCAGTCAGGGTAGGTACAACAGTACTTTTTGATTTGTAAACTACTGTTACTTGACTGTTACAGTAAAAGTAAATATCTAGAGTTATAAACATATAAAACACAAAAATATGACCTTAAAAAAAACTCTAGAAAAAATATATTAAATATATTAAAAATATTTATCTACCTTTGAGTAAAAAGAAACCCATGCAAGTTTTATCAAGAGTGATTTACGTTCAGTAGTACAGTTAAATGCAGGGTTTATTCAGTTTTCAAACTATTACTACTACTATTTATTTTTATTTTTTTTTCAATCCAAACAACTCATGGTCGCGTGCACCAGCTCGTCCAACATGCATACCTCGTTTTGAACGTTATAATCGCGGGTTTATGGATACCCAAAAAAGTGACCAACCACCGGGGATTAGTCACCGGCTAATTGTATCGAGAAATTAAAAAGAGAGATGTGAGCCGGTAACATGGAGTGAAACTTTCACAGGCGTCATAGAATACTTCACAGCAGCTTGACAGAAAGTTTAACTCCATAGTGTTATCTACGTGCACATGTATTGCGTGTACGTACACGATGGGTTTCTAGGTTAAAATTTGTACCCGCCAGCAAAAACAAATGGTAAGCTAGTGTGCGTGAGATCGGGCTTAGATAGCTCTATGTTGTACTTTTAATTTCTCGATAGAGTTATCCAAGCCCGATCTCACTCACACTAGCATGCCATTTCTAGAGTTTTTTTTGAATAAGGCTTTCTAGTCAGAAATTTACCAACACATTCAAAGTATGTTTACATTACAGCTGGACGTTTGTTTGCATCAGGTTTCCTATCTCTTTCTAGCAAAAGTTTTTTGTCAAGCGACTTCTAGCTGGTTTTTTTGACTGACCGCCCGATATGTCAGCCAACATACTTCGCAGAGCTGTGACAGCTCGAGCTCGATCATTGTTTGCATCAGGACACTGTGACGAGGAGTTCATAATTTTTGGGTTAAATCATATTTTTTTCACTGGGCCTAGAAAGCCTTATAGGTCCTATGAACATATAAAAGACTTTAGTTTATAGGACCTTTTCAAGAAAAACTCTAGATTTGTTTTGCTGGCTGGTACAAAATTTAACCTCAATCTTTTTCGTGTACGTACACGCAATACATGCGCACGTAGATAACTCTTTACCGTTACAAAGGATCGTTTTAACCCATTGAATCAATAGTTTTATTTTTGAGTGTATTCAAAGTCGAACTGAAAAAATGGAAAAAATCGCTTGAAAAAGTGCGAAAACTAACTCAGCAAAGTGCGATTTTCAGTTCACAGTGTAATTCGCGCGTCGTGTTTACAAACAGTTGCGATTCCGGTCTCGCGTATAAAAAACGGCGTCCGTTGTTCCAAATTTTAACCAAGTATATCATACGCCAACAAATGGGTGGCTGCCGGTGCACATTCCGAAAGTGCGAAAACAGCACGGCGTCCCGGCCGGGGATGCACTTTTTTCACTTCCCGATCCGGGACTGGGAACGGCTGGAGAGGTGGGCCGCCTTTGCAGACAAGGAGGAATTTAAGGAGCTTCCGGTTTCTAAGCTGAAGAACAAGGTCGTTTGTGAGGAGCACTTCCGGAACCATATGTTTATGAATTATTTGAGGGAAGGGCTGGTCAAGACTGCCGTTCCGACGCTGGAGGTGCTGGAGAACGGGCAGATTTGGGATTTGGAGACGGACGAGGTTGGGGAGAGGGAGGAGTGGGATGTTCCGGGTGGGAAGAGTGCTGAAATAAGCACTGGTGGTGACCCGTTGTTGGTTCCGATCGAGAATGATAGTAGTCGGATGGAGATTCAGTTTTTGGATTCGGCGGAGATCATTGGGGATGATGTGGCGTACGAGGTTCAGCCGGATCCGATGTCGTCACAACCGCTGATATTGAACAAGGTCCATAAGGTGAAACCTGTGGTTCCTGTGGCTACTGTGGAGAAGCCACTGCTGCGGAAGGTGGTCATGAAGCGGAAGAAGGCTCCAGCGAGTGACATGCCGCGTGCCAAGATGCAGATTTTGTCGATTCAGCGAGTGACTGGTGGTAAGCAGAGCGATCTGCCTGCGACGCCATCCCAGATGCAGCTGTCGGAACCGTTAACGCTGGAGGAAGTCCCTTCGGCTACGATGCCATCCTCTTCGACGGATGTCGCCGAGACGGAGAAGAATACACCACCGGTGGTGGTGATTCAGCAGCAACCTCCGCCGGAACCGACCAAGGTGCCGATCATCGATCCTAACATTTTGGAGAAGTTGGACCAAAATTCGGTAAAGATCGACGAGGTCAAAAAGCTGCTGCAGGACGTGTTGGACAGGCCCGTTCCTGAGCCCAAAGTCATCACCGTTCCTGTTCCCACTCCGGTGGCAGCAGCGCCACCACCGCCACCAGCGACGCCCACCAGGACCCGCTCGCCATCTCCCAAACCGGAGCGATCCGGCCCCCACATGAACAAGGTCCAGCTGTTCAACGGAATTAAACGGTACCTGAACCCGACGATGGTCGCGTTGCTGCGATGTGAAATGTTTGGCGGATCGTCGGAACGTGCCTGGAAGCCGGACGAGCGTGCACTGGCCGTGGAGTTGCTGAATCTCGGCGAGAACGTGTACGACCACTTTTGCGACGAGTTCCGGTTCCGGCTGCCCTCGAAGAAGGACGCTTGCAAGTGGAAGGAACAGAACGAGCTGGACGACGATGACGCCTCGTAATTTTAAGGACAAATAAAAAAACCCTGATTTTGACTGCTTATTTAGAGACGTTTATTCTGTGATAGAAAGAACTTCAATCCTCCTCGTAGATTCCAAACTTGTAGACGACCTCGTGTGAGTAAGTTTCGCCCGGGACCAGAACCGAGTTGGGGAAGTTGGCGTGGTTGATGGCGTCGGGGAAGTTTTGCGTTTCCAGACAGAAGGCACCGTGCTTGAAGTACTTGGCACCGCCCTTGCCGCGGATCGGTGGGTCTGAGGTCATCGCTGGCACCACCGGTTCCAGATGGGTCACCTCGTAGTAGTCCGGAGCGTTGATTGCTCGGGGACGGATCTGAATCGAGAGTTTTTAATTGTATCTTTATGAATTGCCGATTTAATATTACTCACATTCCGATTCGGATCCGGCATGCCGTTGCTCGTGTACAGCTGAACGCCGGGTTGGTCCGTGTACACTTCAAGGAACCGGCCAGACCGAGGATGCACAACCCGCGCCGTGAACGTCAGTCCCTGCTCCGTACCCTTTGTGATGCAGAAGTTGTTGTCGTAACCTTCACCCGGAGCCCGCGACATGGCCGGGCCCAGCTCCCGAGGAATGCGCAGATCGTACGGCGTTCCACCAACACACAGGAAATTCCCGCTCGGAATCGAATCTTCGTCCGTTTCGGTGATACGATCCGCGTTCAGCGTGATGATGTGCCGGTAGACCTCCTCGTGGCCGGTGGCCTGTTGAGGGAGAAATCTAGAATCTTTCAACCAGGATTAAGGAATCAACTCACGTGACCGGCCAGATTAAAGTAGGAATGGTTCGTCAGGTTGATCGGCGTCGGATGGCTGGAGGTCGCTTGGAACTTTACCAAAAACTTGTTGTCATTCGTCAGTTGATACGTGACCGACGTTAGAACCGCTCCCGGATATCCCTCGTGTCCCTCCGGGTTCGTGTGGGTCAACGTGACGACCGTCCCGTTAACATATGACGCCCAGTTGAACTTGTCGAACCCAATCTTCCCGCCGTGCAGCTGGTGTCGGTTCTCCCAGTTTTTCGTCACCAGGTACTCAACCCCATCAATCGTAAACTTCGCTCCTCCAACCCGATTCGCAACGCGGCCAACCGTCGCCCCAAAATAAGGATTATTCGCTGTCTGGTAACCGGGAATGTCATCGAACCCCATCACCACGTCATCCAGCGATCCATCCCTCCCAGGAACCTTCACCGACGTAATAATCGCCCCGTACGAAATGACCTGCACCGACATCCCACTCTCATTAACCCACGTGAACCGCTTCACCGGTTCCACCACTCCCGTCAACGGATTCTTCACCGTTCCGAACCCATCCACGGTCAGCGCGACCGACTCCTGCTCTGCGTGCTGCCCTCCGTCCATGGTCCGCACCGTAACGGTGCTAGCGTCCCGCTGGCTTCCATCACCGGCACCGGTTCCGTACGAGGACCGCTTGGAATCTACGCTGGCCGATGCACTCATAATTTGACAGCTCAAAGCACCACAAACCGAAACTGATAACCTACTACGATGCGATTGCCTCGAAAGGTGATGCAGAAATGGCTCAAATTCTGGACCAGTTCGGCTGTTTCGTTTAAATATTTTCGCGGCCTGCTGGGTGATTGTTATCAGTCTGTAAACAGACTGACGGCTTGAGAATTCGACGGTAACATTTCAAAAGGCATCATGTACATTTTGACACTTTCTGAGTTATTGCATATTCTGAAAGTACTCCTAATAAGCTACCTCTCCACCAAAAATGAGCAAAAGTTACTTCAGTAAAGTCTGTTTAATCATGATTTTAAATAAAGTAACATAAACAAAATCTCTGCCATCAGCAGTCCCTGTTTATATAGCCCTGTCAACCTGTCAAACAAAAGACTACATGAACCTCGTGACGAAAAAAAAAGCAACATGAACAAAGCGCCATGTACATTCGGCGAAGAAAAACGAATCATAACAAAGCGTCCCCCTCAATGACAGCAGGGTGATATAGACGTTGGTGATTTCAAAAGAAGTTTTGTTTGTTTTTCTCAAATAAAATTACGGAAATAATGTTTTATTGAATTTGGGTGATCAAGTATCAATAAAAGCAACGTTTTTCATCGTTTGTTATCATTAGAACATCTTATTTTGCTTTTATATTAAAATGGGAATTGAAAATGGATGCTCAACATTCAAATGCGTTTTTCTCAAAACGCATGGTTTGTACATGATGCTTTTTGAAATGTTGGCGTCGAATTGTATCATTATTAGTATATTTATATACAAAGAGTGATTGTGGCTTTATCACCGCACTCGAGTGTGGTTGGAGTACAGGGACGGAGCGAATTTAGGAACATTTTAAATAAATAGAATTGAAAGAAACATCAATCAAAAAAGTCTACACCCAAACGAAACAATTCTGATGTTAACTGCAACTGCCAAATTGTAACACTGATTTACAACTTTTTCAAAATGAAATACCGCCGCAACGCGCCATCTATTAATCCAACATACCATCATGATTCATGACACAGAGGTAAGGTGATCTAACGGCATTCAAAGGGCTCTGTTTCGAATCCAGGCTGAAATGCAATTTCTTTTTTGTTTTGTGCATGTCAATTGCGGCATCGATTGAGTCAAATGAGATTTTAAAATTTAAAAATAAATTTGAAATTTGACCAGAACGCTAAATTAAGCATCCTCTGAACCGTACGCTGACCTACCATTTATGCTGCGGTTTTCATGTCTCGACTGAAAACAAGAGACATTTGGTCCACGTATTAGGGTAGGTCAATGATCCGAAGACGTTATCGTGCTGTCTTGTCGCACGTCGCTTTTTGGCGTTTCAAGAGAAAGGCGATTTGATGTTTGATTACATGCGACAACATTGTACGATCTCGACGAAGATGTTTTAAAAAGTTCCCCGCAAAATATTCAATAGACTTGGTTTTTTTTTGCAAAATCGATTAAAATTTAATCATCTCAACGTCTCAACAATTTCATCTGAACTTTATTGACAATCCGATCGCGCGAAAGGCAAACGCGAGAAAATGCATCATTTTTCACACATTCAAGAGGAAAGAGACAACTTTTTCGCCAACTCCTTTGCATAGTAACCGTTATGTTGCATATATGCAAAGTACGCAAGTAGGCCGCGAACGCGATTTATGAGATTGTTTGATGATCGGCGCGAGTTTGCTTGCCATGGGCGCGGAAAACGCAAACAAGTTGACACATGGCGATCAAAGCAACCATTGAGACGAGTGCGGCTGTGCATAGAGATTTGAGTATTGATGGGAAAAAAATTTACATCCGGATTGCACATGTGGAAAATAGTTTGGGTTTGGGCTGTCACTTTTGATGGCGCCGCCATTATGGCGACAGTGCCATAGCTGTCACATTTTATGGCGCCGCCATTATGGCTAAAAACTTTAAACTCATCACACGTTCAAATTACCCATCAGAAATCGTTTCTTTTTGCACAACCCGAATGAACTGCCCAAAGGAAATGAACTTAAATAATCGCAATGATACACACGAATGTTTACATTTTTTGTTTTCCACTTATTATTCCGTCCGCGCGAGGTGCCCACCACACATCGGGCCGCGGCCTACTCTTCGGTATCTCTCATAATAACTCGCCGGTCGTCAGTTCCAGTCGAACCGGTGGAGCGGTCGGTCGCGAATTCTGACTCATCCATCGTTACTACAAAAAATCAATAGGCGAAGCCTACTTGCGATAAACCGATCGATAAGTTCAAAACACAGTGCGATTTTAGGGGGGCCATGTGTTGTGGCGTGTCGCATCGTGACGTCGTGACGGTCAATGTCTGTACGTGATTAGGGATTTGGATTTGGTACCGAGGTCGTCGGTGGGTCTCGAGAACCGTTTTGTAATCAAGTAGGCGCGTGTGTGGTTCTTTCTTGCCGTTTTGTTTTTTCGCCTGCTGCGTCGATTGCTGACTGTTTCAATTTCTTGCTGGGTTTCACCGCATTGGCGCAATTATCAAACAGGTAGGTAATGGTCAAAATTGGGCGAACTAATTGGTTTAGAGATGGGAGATAAAAGTGTAACTGCAATGTGTTATTTTGATTTTGTTCTTTTTATTGAATTATCTTGTTAAAACGTGGGCCGATTCCCTTCGAGGAACTGGTCTTTCCCACAGTTGAACTGATAAGACTAATGCTCCCATCACCTATGAAGTGGTTTAGTAACCCTTTGGGTTCCATTTTCCTTTAAAATTAGCTTAATTGAATTTGATTTAAAAAAAAACTAGACTTCAATTTTTTTTTCAAGCAATCGAAAACTTAAGTTTCAAAAATCGCCCACCAGAAGGCTAACCGGCCCTTGCTAAAAGCACTGATTACTATCATCATCAGCACCAACAACAAGTTAATGCTGAATAAGTGCTGAATTGCTGCCGAGCATCGCGATAGGCGCGAAAATTGGTTCGCGCGCCTCCATGGTCATCATCAGAGCTGGATTTAATTGCGACTGCAATGTGTGCTTTTAAAGTGTTTCAGAATTTTGCCCGATGATGGAGAATGGCACTGATGGTGGCAATTGCGCGTGAGACATTCAATTAAATTGCACGCAAACTCGCACTTTTCCGCGCGCTATTCGAATCAATTTGAGGAAATTGCAATAGAAATAGGGTGACGGTACTTATTATCAGCGAACGTCAGTAAAAGGGCCATACACCCTTCATCTCAAAGTCTCGGAGTCAAAATAGGCCATTCCAATAGAAGAAAAAAAAAAACTGAAAAGTGCACCCTACAAATTGACTTCAATTGATCCATTATCGCGACGAAAGGGGGCAGGCAAATGCTGAATGTTGCATCGAATGGCGGGAGTCTGGTAGGCACTTCTGTTCGCTGTAGAGACCGGTCTAATCTGGTCGTAAAGTATGCAGTAGGCCCTACTTGAAAGGAAAGTGCTTGAGCAAATCTAGATCTCTTGGGGGCATAGAAGGCCATTTGACCAGTCGAAGTGTCCGGAAAGCGAATGAACTTTTTTTGGTTTACTTTTAACGTAATATAATCTAATAATCTTCATTTTGAATCGGTTGAATAATAATCTACTCAAATCATCCTGTTGAAAAAAATTAACAAAAAAATCAGTTTTTGATGTTCAGAATTACAGAATTTAGAATTTTCAGAATTTATAATAAAAAATAGTATTTTGGAACAAATGTAGATTTCGAAAAAATATAATTTATTTATTTTTTTAAATTAAGAAATGTAGAATTCCAGGATATAAGTATTTTCGAATTTTAGAAGTCAAGAATTTAATAAATTAAAAAAATAAGATGTTGAAAAATTTAAAAGTTTTTGAGGAATTTTAACATTAAAAAAAATATTGAATTTAACAAGAACAAGAAATTTAGAAATTGAAAAATTCAAAGCGTTTTTAAAACTTCACAATGTTAGAATCTTGGAATTTTAGAAGCTAAAATTTTTAAAAATCTCAGAATTCCAAAATTAAAAAAAAAGTTTGAGTGTTCGAAATTTCCAAAATTAAACAAAATTGAAACAAATCAATATTAAGGATGCTAAAATTTTAAAGAATGATAAAACAAAAAAAAATGAAGGCATATAAAAACTTAAGAATTTAATATAATTACAATGAAAAACAAATTACTAAATTAGAAATATAAGATATTTAAAACATCTAAAATTCTAAAAATGAAAGATCAAAAATTTCAAAAAAAATAATATAAAATGGTTTTAAAATATATTTTTTCAAGTTTACATTCCTTTTTTAATTTTCAAATCTAGAACTTTTTTAAATTTAATTTTTTTGAATTCTATTTTTTTTGCATTTTATAGTTAGAGAATTCAGATTCAATTTGGAAGCTAAGAATTTACAAAATTAAAAAAAAAATAAAAGTTCTAAAATATAGATAGTTTTTAAATATTTAAAATTCTAAAAAATTAAAGGAAAAAAAAAATTGAAAAATCAAAATTTTAAAAATCATATTTTTTGCGTTAATTTTTTTCAATTTTTATTTTTTTCAGTTTTGGGTTATTTAATTTTAGATTTATGGAATTTTATAATTTGATATTTCAGATTTTCAGAACTTAAGAATTTAAATATTTTAGAATTTAAGAATATTGGTATTTGAATATATTAGAATTTAATGATTTTAGAACATTAGAATTTTATAAACTAAAGAATTTTCGAGTTTTGCCTTTAAACACATATGAATTAAAAAGTTTTAGAAGTTTACAATTTTAGAATTGGAGAAATACATAATTTTAGAATTTAAAAAAAAAAAGAATTTAAGAGTTTTACCATTTTACAATTAAGAATTTCACAACTTAAGAATCAAAGATTTTTTTTTAATTTTACGATTTTATATCTTTAGAATTACGACAAACTTTAAATGAAATTTGTACCAGCCTAAGTATTTTAGTTTTTTTTGTGGCAATTTTGGAAAAATCTAGTATAGCAACGAGTGAATAAAACATTTTTGTAACTTCAAAAAACACCCTTCGTATTGGATTTTTTTCAGTGAGACGTTTGTTTCTTCACTTCAATGTTTTTTGTCGTTGATAAGTTGTCAAACTCCAAAAAAGTATCGTCTAATTTATTTTTTTTAGTTTAAAAATCAAACCATAAGCATAAAAACGCCCATAAAAGGGTGACAAAAACAAAGTCTGATTTAAAATTCTTTATGTTTGCAAGCAATAAAAATCTAAATCAAATTAATAACCTTATTTGTGTGAAAAGCAATAAAATTATTCCAAAAATTTAGTGTTTTATATTAAAAGCACGTGCCATTTATTCGAAACTTAATAAAAAACAAAAAGCTTTGATGAGTCACTTCCTGTCAATCAATCGACACTATTTTAATTGCAAAACTGGTGGTAGTTTGACGGATTTGCATACTGAATAATGTTGAGTGTAATCAGTTTAGCTTTTGTTTGATTTTGTGATTCATTATTTCACGAGTAATAAGAGTTTATTGTAAATAAATTTAATTTGTTGCCCTTTTTCCATTCCAGAGATAATCACCGGTCACTGGTGAGGCCTCCGCGGCGCCACATAATTCGCGCGAGTCTCTCCGCTCTTATCGCACACGTAACTCACGCGCTCTTTCCAAGAAAATAAGAAAAAATAAAATCAATGCGCGATTACAGCGCCACCACATGGCTTAGACTAAACCTAAACCCGCAACAAGCTCACACAGGAACGTAATCTCCGACTCGGGCCGGCAGCACCATGAAGGTTCTGTTCCGTCGCAAAAGTGGCTTCCTGCTGCTTCTGGTCTGTGGCCTGCTCTTCATCTTCTGGAACAACGTGTACTTGTTCCACGAACCGAAGGTGCGCCGGAGGGCCACTTTGGCGGATGACCCCGGGAACCACGCCAACGTCAGCTTGGAAGCGATCAATCGCCACTGGCACGACCTGTTCGCTGCCCGGAAGTCGACGAACCTAACCGCCGGCAACGCAAACACCTTCCAGCGGCACTACTTCAACGTGGACCAGAGTGACCGGATTGGGGCGGAACGGCCACTGCCGGACACGCGACACGCCAAGTAAGTAAGGTGTTCGTACACCCAAACGAGAAAGTTGTGACAGTTAACGTCAACAAGCAGTCTTTCAGACCGCTGTGGCATAGCGGTAAGAGTGATGCGTTTCAATCAAAGAGCGCCGGATGAATTCTCGCCTAAACACACTTTTTTGTCTGATATATTGTTTAAGTGTAGAAAAAATGTATCAATTATCATCCAACTACAGTTTTGGAGTCCAAAAAAAAAACGTTTGGACTAAAAATTAGGAAAGAGTTGATCATAAGGAAAAACCAATAATCATGCCGTGGTTTGAGGCACTTGGGTTATTATCGTCGCTGTAGGACGTGCGAGCAAAAACAAAAACGAATTTGGAGAACGCATTTCGTGCAAATTTAAGTGCCCGATCGTCGGAATGGTCGATCAAAATGGAAGTGAGGGATAATAATTGAACTGTGGCGTGATTAGAACAAGAATGGCAAAGTGGCTTCTTTGCAGATTTGGACGAAGAGCTTTCAAGCTATATTAATTGAAGTTATATATTTTTACAGTTGTGTGACCGTCAACATTTTCTAAATAGAAATGAAAAAAAAACACAAAATTTCTTTAAGATTGTCCCCACCTATAGACCCAAAATTCAAAAATTATAGAATGCTTAAAAGCAAAAAATAATCTTAACAAATATTCGAAATCAAGTTCAAAATAGTTAACAAGTTTTTTTCAATAACAAAATTTATTGGTTGGTTAGAAGTAGAATAAACATTTAAAGCGCGACTACACCCAAAATAAACATCACTGTCATCCAGCGATGACAAAGCTACTGACATCCGTTGGCAGCTCTGCTGCCAACCAACGTCAATCTCCATTCGCATCCTTGCATTCGACAAGCTTGCACTGCGTCAAAAGGATAATGACAGAGGAAATTCCACAAATTTATACAAAAATTAAAAAAATATGATAACAATAATAACATGGAAACCATTTAGAAAATTAAAAAAAAAAAGTTCAATATGGTTAGTTAAATAATAAATAAATCCCCCACGCCCTCTTCCAGCTGCCATTCCCGCGACTTCCAACTTCCGGCGTCCCCGCAACGCTCCACCACATCTGTGATAATCACGTTCCACAACGAGGCAACCTCGACGCTGCTCCGAACCATTACGAGCGTCCTTGCGCGCACTCCGGCCGACTTCCTGCACGAAATTATCGTCATCGACGACGCCAGCACGGTCCTCGAGGATGAGCTGGACTTTTTGCAGCGGGTGCCGCTGGTTCGCTTCCACCGGAACTACGTCCGCGAGGGTAAGTCTTCCAACATCCGCCGGACCTGCGACCGCCGCGACTGACCGTTTTTATTGAAGGATTGATCCGTTCCAGGAATATTGGCGTAGCTTACGCCGGCGGAGATTTCGTCGTGTTTCTGGACTCTCACTGCGAGGTAAACCGTGGATGGCTGGAACCGCTGCTGGACCGGATGGCCGTGGATCCGACGGCCGTTCTGAGTCCAGTGATTGACATTGTGGACGCGGGGAGTTTCGAGTATCGAGCAAACTCGGCCCGGCTTCGCGGTGGCTTCGACTGGAGTCTCCGCTTCCGGTGGCTTCCGATCGGGGAGGAGGAGCTCGAGCATCGGAACTATGACGATTCGCTTCCGTTCTACAGTCCCGCGACTTCCGGAGGGATCTTTATGGTGTCGAAGGCCCTGTTTCAGCAGCTCGGGGGTTTTGACGGAGGGTTGGAGATTTGGGGCGGAGAATCGTTGGAGTTTTCGCTGAAGGCGTGGCTTTGCGGAACGCACATCGAGGTGGTTCCGTGCTCGCGGGTTGGCCACGTGTTCCGCAAGAAGCATCCGTACGCGTTTCCGCAGGGCAGCAGCACCACGTATCTCAAGTGAGTACAATCCGGGTCTATTATTCGCAGTACTCGAAAAAAAATCGATTCGAATAAACGAATCACGAGAACAACTTTCGTTGATTTTTTAGTGTAGAATTTTTTAATTTAAGATTTTATTTAAATTTTAGGTTCATGGAATTTTATAATAAATTTTTTTAAACAAATTTAGAATTTTAAATTTTAGGATTTGAGAAATTAGGAATTTCAGATTTAAGGTTTTTTTAATGTACCGTTTTTATTTCGCCATCTCTGAAACATTATTAGCAGTTGTTGTAATACTTTAATATCGTTGCTTTTAAAGGTTTTTTTTAATTTCAGAAATTTAAAATTTTAGAATTTGAGAATTGAGGAATTTACAACTTATGAATTTAAGATTTTAAGAATTCAGGAATTATTTTTTTTAAGAATTTATGATTTTAAGAATTCAAATATATACAAATTTATCGATTTTAAGAATTGAGGAATTTAAGAATTCAAGAATTTAGGAATTTATGATTTTAAGAATTCAAATATTTAAAAATTTAACGATTTTAAGAATTTAAGAGCGAGTCCACGAACAGGGCATACCCCTTTGTATGGGACGTCGTTTGGACCTCACCAATCTGCCTGAAATTTTCAGGGGTTGTTCGTACATATAAAACTAGCATCTGGCCAAAATATGAGCACTCTAGGTCAACGGGAAGTGGGGCAAATCGGGACACAAAGTTTGAAGGTTCAAAAACGTCAAAAATCGTAAAAAGGCTGTAACTTGGGCAAAATTCAATTTAATTTAAAAATTCAAAATGCATCTGAAAGGGCTAAAAAAATGCAACAAAATGCAGGATAGAGCACCCCGATTGGTTAAATCTAAAGGGAGTTATTGACATTTTAGTGAAAAAATAGCACAATTTTCAAACTCAAATAAAAAAGTGTTCCATCCAGATATCAACTCGGTTCGACCTGCAGCTTGTAGGGGACATTTGGGACTACCATCTGAGACTGAGAACGCTTTGGGTAAGGCAGTTTAACATATTAAATAGATACTTTTACTTTTAGTGAATTTTTTGGATGTAAATTTTTGCTCGGGGGACCCCTTAGATCCTATTTTCTGATGATAATTTTATCATATTCGTGTTCCTGAGACAATTTCACAATAGAAACATGCATAAAAATGTTTATTTTCATTCATTTTAACCCTTTAAAAAATGTAAGTTAAAAAAAATTGAGATGCTGCTTTTTTTCTGGTGTCATCTAGTATCCTTGGAAACGAACTTGAATTTCAATAAATGTGAATCGAAGATTTTTTTTAACTTTCATTTTTTAAAGGGTTAAAATGGATGAAAACAAACATTTTTATGCATGTTTCTATTGTGAAATTGTCTCAGGAACACGAATATGATAAAATTATCATCAGAAAATGGGATCTAAGGGGTCCCCCGAGCAAAAATTTACAACCAAAAAATTCACTAAAAGTAAAAGTGTCTATTTAATATGTTAAACTGCCTTACCCACAGCGTTCTCAGTCTCAGATGGTAGTCCCAGATGTCCCCTACAAGCTGCAGGTCGAACCGAGTTGATATCTGGATGGAACACTTTTTTATTTGAGTTTGAAAATTGTGCTATTTTTTCACTAAAATGTCAATAACTCCCTTTAGATTTAACCAATCGGGGTGCTCTATCCTGCATTTTGTTGCATTTTTTTAGCCCTTTCAGATGCATTTTGAATTTTTAAATTAAATTGAATTTTGCCCAAGTTACAGCCTTTTTACGATTTTTGACGTTTTTGAACCTTCAAACTTTGTGTCCCGATTTGCCCCACTTCCCGTTGACCTAGATAGCTCATATTTTGGCCAGATGCTAGTTTTATATGTACAAACAACCCCTGAAAATTTCAGGCAGATTGGTGAGGTCGATGCGAGATGGGTATGCTTTGCTCGTGGACTCGCTCTTAAGAGTTTAAGAATTTAAGAATTAAGGAATTTAGGAATTTAAGAATTTAAGAATTTAAGAATTTAAGAATTTAAGAATTTAAGAATTTAAGAATTTAAGAATTTAAGAATTTAAGAATTTAAGAATTCAAGAATTTAAGAATTTAAGAATTTAAGAATTTAAGAACAAAAAAACAAAGAAAAAGGAATACAAGAATAAAAAAAGCACCGGAAACATAAAAAATACTTTATTTTTAATTTTGAAAATTGGTAAAAATAACATTATTTCCCCTTCCAGAAACACCAAACGCATCGCGGCCGTCTGGCTGGACGAGTTCGCCAACTTTTTCGCCCAGGCGCGGCCCGAGTCCGCCGCACTCACGGCCACCGGTTCGTCGTCCCTGCGCGACCGCCACGACCTACGCGCCCGTCTACGCTGCCGCAAGTTCGCCTGGTACTTGCAGAACGTGTTCCACGATCTGAAACTCCCGAACCAGGACCACGTCGCGTTTGGTCAGTTGCGCCACGGCGGCGACCGGTGCTTGGACGTGCGGGCCAGGTTCGCAAGGAGGAAGCGTAGCCGGAAGGGGGAGGAAGGAGGGTTGGTGTTGCTGGTGGAGTGTGGCGAGGGCGATGGAGGGGGGAGCAGCAGCAAGTGGTCACTCAATCGGAACAGTGGCCAGCTGAGCACGGATTCGGGGGCGTGTTTGAGCGTTGGCGAAGAGCGGAAGGTGTTGCTGGAAAAGTGCCATGACGGGGAAGGACAGCGGTGGGATAGGATTGGGGTAACGCTGGTCCACCGGAGCAGCGGGTTGTGTTTGGAGAGTTTGGTTGAGGCGGCCGTTGGGGCTAGCGAGTGCCGCCGTGGGGCACCCAGCCAGCTGTGGAATTCCAGGGTTGTTACGGAAAAGTCGAAAAAAAATCCGCGCCAGATCCGCGCCGACCCCAAAACCCAATCCGCGCGAAATCCGCGCCATATAAAAAAAATCGCGACAAACATAGAAGAGAGTAACATAATGAATGAAATTTTAAACGAAAAAATTATAATACAGAAAGCATTTGGATCAGTGCCGTTCATCAGTTTGTGGATTCATATCCCACCTGCACCAAGTGGAACCTTTTTTGTCATTTCTGAAACAATATTAGCATTTTTTGTTACAATTTAAATATCGTTGCTTTAAAAACAAATTCAGGAAAAACAATTAAATTAAATTAAAAAATTAAAACCATAAAATAAATCACCAAATTTTAAAATCTAGGGATTTTGTACTCGATAATTCTCGCCAAAATTTTACTCTGGAAAATCGAAACACGAAATTTCTATTATTTTCTTCTCTGAATTTCTCTAAACTGAAATATGACTTCAAAAATGATCTAAGAAGAATCTAAGAAAATGGCAAAAAAACATAATTTATTAATTTATTAATTTAAAAATTTAATTATATAATAATTTAATGTTTAAATAATTTAACAATTTAATAATTTAATTATATAATAATTTAGTATTTAAATAATTTAACAATTTAATAATTTAATAATTTAATAATTTAAAAATTTAAAAATTTAATAATTTAATAATTTAATAATTTAAAAATTTAATAATTTAATAATTTAATAATTTAAAAATTTAATAATTTAATAATTTAATAATTTAATAATTTAATAATTTAATAATTTAATAATTTAATAATTTAATAATTTAATAATTTAATAATTTAATAATTTAATAATTTAATACACTCAAACCCCGTTGGTTTGACACCAACTGTTGTCAAACGAACGGGGTCACTTTTTAGTTTGACACCCTTTTTACACGGAGTTCACACATACTACCAAACGTTTGTTTTGATAGTGTGCGTGGGCGCCGTGTAAAAAGTGACAGTTCGTCACTTTTTAGTTTGACTTTGACCAACCAACGGGGTACAAACTAAAAAAGTGTCAAACGAAAAAGTGACCAACCACCGGGGGTTGAGTGTAATTTAATAATTTAATAATTTAATAATTTAATAATTTAATAATTTAATAATTTAATAATTTAATAATTTAATAATTTAATAATTTAATAATTTAATAATTTAATAATTTAATGATTTAATAATTTAATAATTTAATAATTTAATAATTTAATAATTTAATAATTTAATAATTTAATAATTTAATAATTTGATAACTCAAGAACATTCTTAAAAAATAAAAAATATAATTGTAATATGTTCGTAATTTTTCAATTTAATCATTCGTACTTTTTTACGTTTTTTTGAGTCTGTAAGTTTTGGCAATTTCAAAATACGAATTCTATTTTTTTATTATTTGAATATGTTAATTCTGAAATTCCAAATTGTTGAATTCCAGATTTCTTATTTTTTTAATTTTAACATTACATTTCACTTTTAGATTTTAGCAGATTGCTAAGTGGATTTCGTCATGTTGTGATAATTGGGAGTAGAATCAATTCTACCTGAATAAGAGTTGCAACAGATTTTTTTAAATTTTTTTCAATAAACCTAAAATTTAAAAATTTAAATTTTTATATTGAAAAAACTTAGAAAATCTAAAAAGTTTCATAGCTTCATTTTTAAATTCTGTGATTTTTTGAATTTTGTTATTTTGATTTTAATAAAATTTTTATTAATTTTAATTTTTAATTAGATGTTTTAAAAATAATGAGTTGTAATGCTTTGATAAATTTATATAACAAATCTCAATACATTTAAAAAAAATCGCTCCTTGAAGATTATTTCAAAGTTTCGTATTAAGAAAATAAAACAATCAATAATTTTTAGAAGAAAATTTTCTTCATTAATAACTGCTTAGAAATTGACGTTTTGAACTCAACGAAAAAGATTGAATTTATTTAATTCCTGATAATATTTTCCTTTGTAATTTGAAAGAAATTCTATCGTTCTTAATTATTTTGTTTATCTAAATTGCTATCCGCGCGAAATCCGCGCCTGAGCAAAATTAGCCAGCAAATCCGCGCCAGATCCGCGCGATTCGCGCCATCCGCGCCATCCGCGCGATCCGCGCCGTCCGTAACAACCCTGAATTTCTCCGTCGAAATAGAACACTTGAAATGAGATTTTTTTTTGGTTTTATTTCACTTAAACCTTAAATAATCGGCTCTTCCTGACGTCTTTTGTTGGTTCCAAATGTGATTTAATTTTTTTTTTGCTACAAATGTGCCGAAATGGTGCGATTTGAGAAATGTACAACAAAACCACTCGATTATCTTATTTACGCCGACGACACGCGAGAGACTAGGGTCCTTACGAGCTAAAATCCAGTCAATCCAGGTGCCATTTAATCCGTTAAACCATTTCCGCCAATTAAAGATTCAAGATTCCGGATGAAATCGTCGTTTCGCTTAAAAATTACTTTGTCGTGTTGTTTTTTGAAAGAAATGCATTTTCTTCTCGCTTTACGTAACTTATGATGAGCAAAAATCAAAAGAGAAAACTAAATGATGACCATAATTTTGGTATTTTAAAGCTGCTGCTCCGGCGGAGTTGGTCCCTCAGTAGAACCGCTTGCGGGCATTTTCCTGGTGCTTCTGGTAGAACATGATTCCGACCACGACCAGCACCACCACGATCAGCATCGCCAGCAGGATGAGGAAGAAGATCTTGATGTTGGACGCCGCGCCGGAAGATTTCGGGTCGGATTTGTGCTCGCGCGGGGCTTCGAAGCTGGCCGCCGACGGCAGGATCTGGGAGCGGTCCTCGGAAAGCAGTGGAGGCGCTTCCAGCTCGTAGAACTTGATGGCGGTGAGGTCGTGGTTGTCGGACAGGTCACCGGTCGTGGCGGACACGCCAAAGTGGTAACCCGTGGGCAGTTTGACGCCCGTCACCTGGAAGCACTGCTTCCACGTGTTCTGGTTCTCCAAGTCAGTGGACACCGTCAGCACGTCGTTCTCGTACCGGATGGCAATCATCGTGTCGTAGTCCACGTTCCGGAACTTGGCCTCGCATCCCGCTAGCTGCGTGTGCGTCCCATCGCGGTCGTGGTCGTACGTCAGACTGCCATTGTTGACCATCGCACTGATGTACGGATGCTGATGGTTGTGCGGTCCGTTGTGATTCGAGTACGTGTCCAGGATGATGGCCAACCCCTGGAAGGGATCCCGACTGCCAAACACCGGCCCCGTCTGCAACCGGTCCTTCGCGTACCAGATGGCCATCCCGTCCCCAAACAGGTCCTTGCCCTTGCCGTGCACCTTGAAGCTGATGTGCACCTCCCAGTTGATCGAAGTGCAAGGCTGTGAACAAAAATAAAGACCCGGTTGAGACATCCAAGCTTAATCACTTAATCAATAAGAGACACAAAGCGTGTGACGTGTCCTCACCATCTGATTCCAGATTGCCCCACTCTTGGACTGCAGGTCCGGCGTCAGCCGGACGTAGCTGTTCGTTACGAACGTCGACCCGATAAAGTCCCAGTACGGGATGGTCATTCCGGAGCCTGTCGAAAAGAAACCAAAAATCTTCACCATCAATCCTCCCCCAACAAAGAGTGATTCTCCACTTACCCTGATACGGCCTAATCAGCGAGTGCTCCCGCTTCAGGTAGTCGTTCATCTCGCCCTGCTGGCCACTTCCGCCGCGCGCCCCGAACGTCACCAGCAGCAGCAGCAAGCTCAGCGCCGAAACGGTCGTCGCTCCGACGTCAATCGTCGGGAACATTCTATGGCCTTTTGTGTGTTCACTACAATTTGCACCTAAAATTAACGGGGAACTACCTTCTGGCGTAGATCCACGAATTGCATTAAAAACTCGTTTCTTCTGCGGCAAACTTTATTCTCTAATTTCGATAGAAAAGTGGTCCTTTCACAATCACTTTTTTTCGATGGTTTCTGCTCTGGCTTTTCTTTCGCGGATGACGGACGGTGATTGCGGCTGTTTCGAGAGAAAGTTTGACATTTCGACGGCAACATTTCAAAAGGCATCATGTATTGTCCGTTTCTCTCGAAGGTACACGCCGCGCGGCATTTCAGAATGGGCCGCAGACACTGTTGCTAGCGATTTTCTGCACTTTTGATGCAATAAAAAACATTCCCGGCAACAGTGCCATGCAATTCGAAAAAGAAGATCAACAAAAACAAAACGCATTTGACAGCGCGCATTTGCCGAAAGTGCGGCGCGTCGTTTTGGGGCTGGTATGCCGCGTGTTTTTTTCAGGAATACGCAATATCATAATTTTCTGAGTTCAATATCCTACTTTTTCATTCGATTTTTTGAGCTCAGGTACTACATCCATACAAATGGTTATATGGGTTGAACTGAAAAATTCGTATGAAAAAGTGGAATATTGAACATATATGAACATATATCCAGGTTTTTAAGCGATGATGGCGTTCGAATGTTGAACGTCCGAAATGTCAAAATCGCGCAGTAGCACCAACATTAGAAAAAAATGTGGCTGTCATGCCATGGCACACTTTTTTCGTAATGTTGGTACCGCTGCGTGATTTTGACATTTCGGACGTTCAACATTCGAACGCCATCTTCGCTTAAAAAGCTGGATAGAAAATCATGATTTTTGGTTAAGGCTAGTATGGAGATCAGAAGGGGTCAAGAAACAGCTTTACGAACAGCAGAACAAAGGAGAGGGAGCGATTTCTTGGGGCTTTTCTTCACCCTCTCTGACTTGCTTGCGCTGCCGCTGCTGCCCATTTGATTTTTTTCTTGACCGGTTCCTTCCGAAGTGCGTATACCGCTTTAAGGCTAGTATGGAGATCGAAAGGAAAGGGGTCAAGAAACAGATTTACGAACAGCAGAACAAAGGAGATCGAGCGATTTCTTGGGGCTTTTCTTCAACCTATCTGGCTTGCTTTCGCTACCGCTGCTGCACATTTGAAATTTTTCTTGACCGGTTTCTTCCGAAGTGCATACCTTACATTAGGGTTCACCAAAAATGAAGTGTCCAAGGGATTTATGGATGGTCCCTAGTGAACCGAGATTTTTGTAGAAATATTTTTTTTAGAATTGAGATCAATCAGTCAAACAGGCAATTCAGATCAAGTACAGTTTTGTAATCAACAAAGTTTGTAAGAAACACTTCTGGAAAAATATTACCTGAGAAGCTCAATAGTTATTTAGTGTGCATAAAACATAATACAATAATTTACAGAACTTTTATTTCTTCAAAAACATTCTGAGTGAAGACCTGACTTAAGACACTCATACGTGCACTCATAGTAGGAGTTTCGGATGGATCTATATTTCAATATGTTTTAAAACAAGGTTTGTATTTTGCGAAAATTTAACTAGTTTCAAGAGTTTCAATTAAACAGATCACTTACCTTGGTTAAAGCACAAATCTCTACCTTCTAAGGCTTTCCTAAAAATAAAATAAAAATTAGTTAAATGGAATTATCTCAAAACCAACATTAACCAACCGTTATTTCAACAAAACGTTTCTTTCAGTAAAATGTTGCCCATCACAGATCAATAAAAAAAACCCGGCCAGAAGCGGTGCTACGCCCCTGCCCCCATCGCAGCTGGCGTCGGAATCAAATTTCCGGCAACGACACTTCCCCGCCAACAAAGCGCCCCAAATCTTTCGGAATCGATGAAAGTGGCCAGTTCCGGGGCTAAAGTTTTACTAACTTTTACAAACCATAAAATTTTGGCCGAAATTCGACTACAAAGTTCTTCTCTGTTTACACCTTTGCCGTACGTGGCCACGTCAAACAGATGCTAAATTGTCGGCCCAACTAAGAGCACTTATCGTCAAATTTCATAGATTAAACTGATGGCAGGTGGAAGACCATTCGGAAAATAACGTATTCACAATTATAAATTTAGAGGACATCGCGTAGTTTTTATAAAATCGAATGTTAAAATTAGGCTTTTTTCGTAAAAATCGAGGCGTCATTTTATATTTAGCACGGACTCGAACCGACGGTTGTGAACGGGCGAAAAGCACCTCTTTGGCGGCAAAGCGTCTTTCGCGCGGATGCAGGGTTGCTTTGCGTGAGGAAATATACAGCATGCTACGCAAAATCCAGATAACACAGATCTGTGTAAAATTTGACACAGATCGCCCAAAACCTGGAATACACAGAATCTGTGTAAAAGCCTTGTACACAGATCTGTGTTCAGGCGTTGTCTGTCAAATCTGTGTAAATTTCCAACCAGCAATCTGTGTAAAATTTTACACAGATGTGGGTAATTTTTTCCCCAGATTTTTTTTTTTGTTTGTTAGAGAACCAAAAACACGATTTTAAATCGATTTTGAAAAAAAAAACAAGATTAATTTACGTTTATTAACCTAATAAATATGCTTAAAGTAATTGTTGGCCATATTTGATATTTTTATGTGGTTTTTGCACTGCCGGTTATTCCACCTAGCAATCATCGTAATTTTGGGGTTCTCCCGATGTCGACGGCAAACAACATGAAAACCATGAAACTGGGATGACGTCGTGAAGTGCCACACCAAGCCTTCCGGAACCTGTACCAATGGAGAATATCGTTCCAAGAGAACCTTGCCGGACCACTAACAAACGAAAAAAACAAAGTTAGGTTAAGTTTTCAGATCTTCTAGATAAACTCTTACCAGGTTCCACAAACAATCGTGTCATCGGGTACTGGAGAAGTTTGGAAGTTGGCCAAAGTCTGAAAAAGTATACTAATGATGAATAAAGCAAATACGTATTTAAAGAAATTAAACTCACAAAGTTCTCAAATACCTCCAATGCCGCCTGCTAAAAACTGACAACTGTTTTTTACACAGATTTGGAAGAACGGCTCTTCAAAAATCTGTGTATTTTTTTTACACAGAACTGTGTAAGAAAATTACCCAGATTGTGAAAGCTGGAACTGAACAACAATCTGTGTAATTTTTTTACACAGATCTGTGTTATCTGGATTTTGCGTGGCAGGCATGCCAGATTTTGCACATTTTCGGGCACATCTTGGGCACATCACAAAAACGCAATTAAAATTAATTTGACGTTTTCTTGACGACAAACTTTTAAGAAACTTTTTTCAGCAGAAGAACCGTAGAACGTTTATCTTGGGTCCGAGCTTGAGTTCTTTAATTTCACGTAGTAAATTCCGACGTTGGGAATAATGTTGTTGTGATTTTAATCATTTTTAAATCTGAAAAAAAATCAGATTTTTTTTTTGAAAAACTGTGTTATCCCGTTTTTGCAAAAAAAAAAAAAAAAACAATCAAACATTTCTTGTTGCCAAAAATCAACTGCTTAATTTTTAAATGCCAAATTTTTGTTGCGAAATTTTAGTTTGGTTATCGATCAACAATTTAAAAGAAAAACGAAGTTATTCTTATTCACCAAGCATTCTTGAGAAGAGAAAATGTGTAAAAAACTAGGGGCTAATCACTTCGAGTACACATACGCGTATCATACGCACCTACAGTATGTAAAAAAAAGTATTTTTGCCAAGTGTCTGGATATCAAAAGATCGGAAATTTTATGCCCTTTCCGATGCCACATAGGTTGACTTGTGAATTGTGGACCGGTTCGGATGCCGGCGGATTTTCCGTCGACGTAATTCCGGGTTGGTACGAAATTCCAAAGAAAAATCTATTCTCGCGATACAAAGACCCCCAAAACGGTGTTATACTCACTCCAAAATGTTTATTTAGCAATTTCATGGTAATATACTGACATTTAGTTGAATTAAAATTATGTTTAGATAAGTTATATATAGAATTTTCGGAGTTATATAAACTTTTATCTTTAGTAATAAGTAAACTGTATATTCAATCCTATAGGATTAATTATAATTATTTTTTTAATCAGTCAAGGATGCCTATTTGGAGTTGGGAGACTGGATTTATGGTGATTTGTAAACAAATAACTTTATTTATGTTAATTTTTCGAAAGGTGTACAAACTTTTTTGCACCTTTTTTGATTTTGTAATAGTATTTGTTATATAACTTTTTATAGAAAACAACTTTACATGAGCTTTTTGTAGCAAAATGGTCGGTATGAGTTTCTGGACAAAACGTAGTACTAGGTTAATGTCAACATTAAATTGTTTAAATGTTTCATCACAAAATGTGCATAGTGCCCAAGGGGTGTAAATACTTTTTTTACATACTGTAATATTCTGAATGTCTGCATACCGTATTGTCGATATAGACCCCACAATCGTCACATATGAGAATTTATCTACCCAAATTCATATTGGTGCAATATCAGAAGTGAATTGCCCTTTGGTAAAAAGTCGGTAGAAAACGGGATGAAATGAAAAAAGCGGTCAGAAATGGTTTTTAATCGTATTTTTTGCCGTTGTACATACAAATTTACATATCCGGAGTTTTTTTTTTAATAAGCGCTTTAAGCTCAAAATCCCTCACAAAATCCTTAATAGCTCAAAATTCACGTCAAGTGAACTTCACAGTGAAGTTTGAATTTGAACTCCAAAAGCTCTCATTTTTCAGTTACAAAAACCGATGCCGGAGAAGCTCACTTTAAACTTCTCCCCAGCCCTGCTCGGCATCCGAAGGCTTGGGGCGAAAAGCTTCCACTCTCCGAGTGTGGGCCAATGTTGCCAGCACGGGAGAAAAAAGTCGAGCTTGGAATTTATTAGTCGATTTTCTTTGAGAAAGTTTCCGTTGCGAACGGTGATTTTCTTGGAAAAATGAAGAGAAATTTTTGTTCTTCATAAAAAATGATAATTTCATACAAGCATCCAAAACTTCAGTCAAAAAGCGCTCGTTTGAAAAATCTCGTTCTCTCCCGCACGAAATTCCCCGCCTGGCTGGGCGCCCTGTCCGTGCTCGACTCTCGCGCCGCTTCGGCTCGATGCGAGGCGAAAAGCGCACCCGAGCTCATTACAAAACTGACCGTGCTCGAGTGTGGACGTGTTTGCTCCCGCGGTCCTTCCGCGGCATCAAGAAGAGAGAAAAAAAGTTTAGTGTGAGCAGCAGCAAGAAGAAGAGCTCACAAGTGGCGGCGTCCCACGCCATCAGAAGAAAAACTAGTTTACAAAAGTGAATTTCCCGTTTCTAGTGTAAACCAGCACTAGAATTAAACGTGCCACTCATTGCGGAAAGGTAAGTTTCGATTTTTTTCGGGAAAATTTCGGATTTTCTGTCCGGGAGCGCTAGCGCTCTGCCACCCGGACAAGCCGCCGCAACGGCGGCCATGTTGCTTTTTCACCACTCGTCGCAGCGCAACGGAAAAAAAATCGATGTCGAGCTGTTGAGCTCGCGCTTGGGTGGTGAAAAAGAAAATGGCCGCCGCTTGGATTATGGCGGCGGCGCCGCCGCCCTTGTCGATTAAAGTGAAAAATTCTTGCTCGATTTTAATGGCGAATTTCGCATTCGAACTTTTTCGATTGTTGTTCTTTTGTTTTTCGAAAGTCGAGTAAATATTTTGGATGATTGAATTAATTTTGTTGTCGGGGTTTTAGGGTTTTTAAAGGATTTTTCGGCTTTTTTTCTGGAAGCTTCTGCGAGATGATGGCCGCCATTTTTGTTGCGATGTGGCGTTGCCTGCTGCGACGCAATTCGCTATTTTTCTTGAAAAGACTTGTAAATTTATTGCAGTTTAACAAAATATTTAGCTAAAATTTCTGTACGTTTTTATGATTTTGCACTTTTTAAAAATTGTTTTTTTTGTTTTCAAAATATATATTCAATCGATTTTGTCTCACGCAAATTTTTGCGTCGATTTTCATCCCGCAAAGATCGCCCCTTTATCGATCCACTCTCTAACGGTTTTCCTCTCTCTCCTTCCCTCCCAACAGCCATCCAAGCCACACGCCACAAGATGGCGGACGACGAGCAGTTTTCGTTGTGTTGGAACAACTTCAACACGAACCTCTCAGCCGGATTCCATGAATCCCTCATCCGGGGCGACCTGGTCGACGTGACGCTGGCGGCCGAGGGCCAGCTCGTCAAGGCGCACCGGCTCATCCTGTCCGTGTGCTCGCCCTACTTCCGGAAGATGTTCACCCAGATGCCGGCCAACCAGCACGCATTCAGTAAGTAGTGTTGGGGCAAAATCTGGGATTTTGTGGGAGTCTGCGCAGAGCGATGCTAACGATTTTTCTTTTCTCCTTTCTCCTCTCTCCGTGCAGTCTTCCTGAAGGACGTCAGCCACTCGGCTCTCAAGGATCTCATCCAGTTCATGTACTGCGGGGAGGTGAACGTGAAGCAGGATGCCCTGCCGGCGTTCATCAGTACGGCGGAAGCGCTGCAAATCAAAGGACTGACTGAAACGGTAAGGGATTGCACTCTCACACAGGTGCTTTTTGGAGCGAGTTGCTCATGTTCTCTCTTGCTCTCTTTGCGTTTCTACAGGGAGAAAGCGCCCCCGCCCAACAATCGCCCGCCAAAGACTCCACCTCCCACCACCACCTGCCCTCGAGTGGGGCTGCGACGTCGACGGCGTCTTCGCCGCGGGTGAAACCGCTCCAGAGGACGCGAATCCAGTCGTACAAGCTCGACTCGGACGACGGCGGCAGCAGTGACCACGAGAAAGTAGTACAAATCCAGGCCGGGCCCAGTCCGGCCACCCTCGTTGCGGCGGCCTCGAGCAGTGGCGCCACGACGACCCTGGTGACGCACGCCGTCAGCGCTGCACCGCAGCAGGTGCAAATCATGACCACCGTGCCGACCGTCTCTCAAGCCACCAAACGCACCGTTACCCAGCGAGCCTCGATCACCCCGCAAACGACCCAGATCATGAAACGAGCCAAGATGTCCGACCCACTGGAAGCGTCCGAACCGGCCCAGATCCAAACGGTCCAGATCGTCAAGCAAATCACTCAGACCAGCGCACAGTCCACGGCCACCGCAGCGACCGCCTCCTCGGAACCGGAATACGTCGAAATGCCAATCGAAACCATCAACCCCAAGGCAGAGCCCGAGTACGCGGACGACCCGTCCGAGGTGGAGGCCATCGACGCGGAACACGACCAGGAACAAGCCCTCGCAGACCAGGAACACGACCACGACCAGGAAGCCGACGACTCTGCCAACTACGTCGAGGACGAAACGTACGGCGACATGAGCAAGTACGACGAGTCCTACTTCACGGAAGGCGACGACGCCAAGGCCGGAGCGTCCGGATTCGGCAGCGAGTCGTACACCGAGGGCGGCGCCGCAGACCAGGCAGCACAAGGTAGGTCCCGCTAGCCCAGCGCTAACATCCCCCGGCGGGAATCAGTGGCCGCGGCGGCCGTTGTCGTACCCAGGTCCAGTTCTCCCTTTGCAATGTTCTTCAAAATACCTGATCTGTTGCGTCCCCACAAAGCTAGCGTTAGGGCCACACACACACCAACACATACTCTAACTCCCCTTACACAGATTAGGTGGGGATTCGAGGGGCCACTAACAAACCTCCCACTCCCCCTCCCCTGGAAGCTGATTCTATCAAGGCGCTGAGAGTGAAAAGTGTTAAATTATCCTCTAAACAGTGCAAGTGTAAACAAAAGTAGTGTTTCTCAAAGTGATTGCCAGCGCCCAACGGTTTCGTCGCGGATTTGCGCAAGGTACGTCCCCCCTCTAAAAACGAAAAATGCCCCCTCAGCAACTGGATCAGGTATCGCTAGGTTCGCTTTTAATTCGCGGCTTGACTTGCCTTCCCAAAATCGATCGATTGAAATCGCGCACAGACCACACGGTACAGACGGCCGCCGACCAATACTCCTTCCCGCCAGCCATCCGGAAAGTTTCGGTGCGTGCGTTAGGCGATCACCGAACAAGCTCTTGAAGGTCGCGCCCGCACCGGGACCGGGTACGGATCGCAATTACCCCCAAAAATCTAGCTTGTAAGTGATCACAAGTCCCCCCCTTTAAAGTCTTCTGTCACACTAAATACGAAGTAGACGCGCGATCAAGAAGTTTCGAAAGCGGGTTCGAACGGACCTACACTTGATCGACGCGCTCTGCGGGTGTCAACTTCGGGTTCTCGTTACCGTTTTCGGGTCGTAAACTGCGCTGATGCCGTCTGTCAAAAGTGGACGATTTGTCGAAGGGCAAAGCGTCACCGTTAATTATATCTGCTAAGCATTGAACAGAGCGAAAGTTCCGTTGAATGTGAGTGATTTTATCAAAAGTGGCTTCTCGAGGCAGTCGTGAGTATCGTACCGATACACTGCACTAACCCAGTTTGTTTCAGATTGCCAAGAAGAAGAAGAAGAGTACCAAAATGAGACGAATCGGAAGGATGAAATGTTCAAAACCAAACCAGAAGTTCTCAAATCGTAAATCAACGATTCCACCCGCGAATCGCACCTTTAACCGTACAGGTGGGTATAAACTTCCTTACTAAATTAGCTCGTAAGTCCCTGAACAACCCCCCCAACTTTCACCCGTCAAAAGATAGTCCACCTCCGATCAGTTCCACCTTGGTCTCCAAACACACAAAAAACTTCCAACTGTGATGATCTCGTCGATCCGTGAGCGTCATTGCGCTTCCGGTCGACTGATCGTGCCCGCACTTGGTGGGAAGTTTTCGTGTGCCCGCACGAATTCTGGACGCGCCCCAATGGAAGCCGTGGCCGGAAGTGGTCACTCTTCCAAGAAGCAACACGTAAGTAACACCGACGAGATGTTTGTGTAAAACGGTGTGTGTGAGTGTGCAGTTGAAGGATGAACGTAGTACTAGATTGCGCTTTTTTTCCTGTCGCATAAAAAGTTGATGCTGTGATAACGATTTACTCTTAAAATTGTTGACAAATTGAAAATTTTATAAAATCAAAATTATGGATGTGCGTCATCATTTTCGGATGATGCTTGTTGCGAAGCTTCTGAATTTAAAGCACCCGCGTTTTGCTATTGTTGATGCGAAGGAAGAAATTAATACAAATGCTCAAA